>NC_065886.2:35992500-36617500 GCF_932274485.2 Patella vulgata | reverse complement strand
ATTTGCAGCCATTTTTACTGCAGGTAAGAATAAAAGGAAACAGCGATGATAAAATAAAAACAATTTGAGCATACATAGAAAAAATAACTTCTACCCAAAGATGGCAATAAGGTCATTTTTGTAGTTGTATATTCTCGTTACCCAGAGTGTCAATTACCTTCCTATCGTTTTGTTAAAAGCAACAATCGCGCGTGATTTCCCTTCTGTTCCAAAATAATAAATATTCATTAAAACTTGGAAGCACCTTCTTGTAATGAAAAAGAGCTAGAAAATTGAAAATGAGAGATTTGCTATAAATGGAGAGTTATCCCCCCTTGTTTCACTAACACCCCCCCCCCCCCCCCCCCCCCCCGTTAACACTCCATGACCTATTTTGACTGTATTTTAGAGAACGATTGGATTATTGATTAAGAGCATTTGGTGTGAATATGATTCACAGTCTTGGAATCAGTTCTTTGTCAATATTGAACATGCGAACATAACAAATACAATCATAAAAATTTTCTTTTAATTTCTTGTAAACACGCTACAGATCAGATTTTATGACGGGCCAATTTGTAATTTGAAGAGATTGTTCTTAAGTTATAAGGAAGAACCCTATTGACATTAATCCCTGCTTGGGTCGAGAAGAATCTTAGGTGTAGTGCCTTCGGGTTCTGAACTAATAACCCCTTTTATATTAAAGACACGGAAACGAAAGGCTGCTGTCTGATCAAAATAACACACCCTACCCCAACCACGCATTACACATGCATGCAACTAGTTATATATAGATTCTTGGTTAACCAATTTATGTTATAGAGGCGTTAAACCTCCTTCTCCACCAAACTCACCGTGTACTAATCAGGGGTATATTCAATATCAGATGGTGGTAAAACAAATCAGAAATTAAAGCCATGTATACATGGTAAAACAACTATGGTTATAATTAAAAGCTAAAGCCGCGTACACGTGATAAAACAGTTATGCCTATCATTACAAACAACGAACATGTATCTATGGTAATACAGCTATAGCTCTATTTACAAACTTAGTCCGTGTACACGTGGCGAAACAGCTATAACTATTTATGCAAACTAAAGTCATGTACACACGGTAAAACAGATATGGCTATAATTACAGATACTGGTATTGGCATTTACGCTTCTAGTAAAGATATATGTAAACAAGCGAAGCAAACCATGAAGACATTCCTGAAGGAAAATTACTTATACAAGGATTGTTTTAAAATTGATACTAGCTGTAAAACACATTTCGATCGAGATACCCAAGAAGACATGAAAAGGGAAGCAAGTAAATTAGATGTTGATATGCAGATATGTAATACAGAACTCCCTGGACATGGTAAACACAACTCCATTTCATTGTGGGTGTATATCGTAGTCCAATCCGCCTGTCAGTCCTCCCAGCTCTCTGTCACATAGCATAGGACGAAACCCATTGATTCGCAAAGATTCTAGAACTGTCCCCGTTTGCAATGAAACCTTGGTAGCTCTCGAGAGGTTTCAATTTTAATCTCAATTTGTTGAATGTACATTAAAGATAGTTTTGACACTTTTAAACTTTGGCCTCAACACGAAATAGCCGGATGCAGGACAGAGGGCCTGGCAAGGACAGCTGTCTAGTCGTTCGAATATAACGAAAAGCCGAGGCCCCGTGTACACATTGGCGTGCACGTAAAAGATCCCATGACAGTTGGAATTCGATATAAGAGTAGGCTGTAGTGGTGCTGTCCGGGCAAAATTTCCCTCATAGCACACGGTATGGCGTATGCCCGTCTGCATTAACCCAGTTCGGAGCAGAACAGTAGGACGTTAAACCCCATTTCATTTCATTTGATTTCACGAATTAGCCGGCCGGGGAATGTTTCAGTTTACTTCATAGACATGCAGGACAAATTGTGTTGATGGGTTCTCACTCACACAAACTTATATAATAACCCAGGCAACTGATCTCCGAGGGTGGCGGAGGGAGGGAGCCGAATGATTAAACGCGTGTCCATTAGATCATACTATGTCTCATCATTGAGTCAACTCTCTCTCTCTCCCTCTCTCTCTCTCTTTCCTTGGCGCTACGGCCACGGTAGCCTGGGGACCGAGAAAGTTCATCAGGGCTGTTCGGACGGTACGAAAACCCGAGGTCCCGTGTACACATTGGCATGTACCTAAAAGAACCCTTCGCAGCCGGAATTCGATTTAAGAATAGGCCGTATAGTGCCGCTGTCCTGGCAACAATCCCTCATAGCGCTCTGTAGTTCTTATGCCCCCCCCCCTTTCTTTCTCCCTGCGCGGGGGGCAACTATGCGTACACACAGTTCATTGTATGACAGAATGTCTGTTTTTTTAAGGTGCGCTTATGGTGCCAGAGATTCGACTACAAGGTGAAACGAAAAGTGTCCTGAAAGTGAAAGCAGCATTACAGGAACTACTATACAGTGGACGTGATGCACCTAAACGAGGAACGGTGAAATTTCTTCGTTACATGGCAAAGAAAGACGCGTCACCCCCACCGTACTGGGAATCTTATACTGGCTTGTTTAATCAAATGAAAAAAATGATTTTTAAACCTGGTTTAGTGAAAATAAAAGCAAGCAGTGTCATCTACAAAGCCATTGAAGGCCTAGTAAAAATAACATGGAAATCGGATTTAGTGGGACAAGGTTGTGACGCCAAGGGTCTTTCACATAAAGATATTCAAGTTATCGGCATCGAACGGATAGAAAACTTTGAAATTTATCGTAAATACCATGATAGAAGACAAGAATTCTTTAAGGAAGCCTTAAAAAATAGATCATCTTACAAAGATATCGGAAGTTTACCAGGCAGTCGAGGTCCTATTCTCACAACCGAAAAATCCCACACCGCCCTTAAACATGATGATTTATATCCAGAGGTAAACGAACATTATGTCTTTCACGGAACTAAGCCAGAGGTAGCGAAAGTTGTTGGCGTAGAGGGTTTCGATGTTCGTAACTCTAACAACGGGATGCTGGGACATGCTATATATTTTGCTGAAGAATCAACAAAATCTGATCAATATGCAGGTATGTCCCACTGATTATTAAATAAAATCGCAACTCATCCAGTTAAGATAAAGATGCATTATATAAGAGCTAAATCTGGCCAATGCAGAATCTTCGTTAGGTCTCAATTGTTATATAAATAATTAATAAGACATTTATTCATGTTCTTAGTGTTTGACGTCCGCTTCCACCGAAGGTGATATCGCAGACAAGTCTTATTTTTCATTGTATTATCTCAGCGCACGCGCAGGGGTCTTTCCTGTGGTAGGAAACCGGAGTGCCCGGAGTAAACCAACGAGGTTCAGAAGGCACCCCAATCGAAGCGCACTCTAGATGACTAGGCCATCCCAACCCCCCCCCACATTTATTTACATGCCAAGTTCATTATCAACTCTATAGACCATGGGTATGATGATTTTGATTTTCACCGGATTTAAACACAATTGCGAGTTATTAATCGAGAATTTCTTCATTATCGTAACAACGGTATCAATGACAAACGAGACTACATTATTCTTCAAACGGCCATAACTCCGCTCAGAATAAAGTAATTATACTAAAATGTTCAACATTATCCTATTTCATTATCTAGTTTTTAACTATTATAGCAAGAACAGTTAGCTCTTTATAATAATCTTACATAATGCACCTTTAACTAAATACATTTTTCTGACGAAACATAACTCATCTAGTCTTTATTTAAAGGAAGTATGGTTCTAGTCTCTGGAACCTTGAAATAGACGAAAATGGGTCAAACGGCACATATTAATGTAACATTTGAAAAAAAGTTACTGTAATTTCTATGTCAATTCTGCACGTTTTGAATTATTATTTTGTCGTTTTTGAATCAGTCAACAATAATTACTTCCACATTGTTTTGTATAATATGTTTTTCATTGTTAATTACAAGTGGCGCCCGAAACCACCGATAACACGATTCGTGTACTGATTTTAAAGTAGTCATTGTTTCTTAAATATTGGATATTAGGACCCTATATTTTCACGACAAGAAAACAACATCAATATTGATTGAAATAGACCAATGTTGAATCCTAATTCGGGGTTTTAATTTCAAATATTATGGAAATATTGAGTATGAGGTTTAGCTCATTTAATCGCCATAACCATAACTTCCAAATTTGTCTGGAGTTTCTCCCTGTGACTTCATTACTACTTCCGGAAAAGTAAGGCCCCATAAGCAGATATGCCTATCATCTTAAGCTAGAGACATGGCCACTCGAAGAGGTATTTTCTAGCGAACAATTGTTGGTCTGATATGAAATATGGAAAACAATTAATGGGACATCCTAAATTGAGTTTAAAGTCCTATTATTCTGCCCTATTCCGGTTAATGAAGACGGAAAATATCGAACGACTTGCCATCATAATTTGTTCACTCAATTTAGCGCAACAGGTATTATAGTCTTAATTAATACATTACAACTGAATTTGAAATTTATTTACCTATTTTGGAAATCAATGCAGAGTAGGTGGAAACGCCACTGTCATGTCAAAATTCCCCTTATACTACACTGCATGTCGTATGTCCGTATTCGTTAATCCGGCTAAGTAGGGCGTTAAATACCATTTCTTTTCCTTTTCATTTAAAATATTTTGATTTCTTTTATAGATAGAAAGGATCGAAATGATGGTGACAAGAAATTATTACTCTGTAGGGTATTATTTGGTGATGCCATGATCTGTGATATGCGATCAAAAGATTGCAAAAAACCTCCATGTAAAGACCCACAACATCAAGATACAGGATGTACACTATTTCATGGATTTTACGACTCTGTTATCTCAGAAAGAAAAGGGAAGTTTCGAGAGTTTGCTGTTTATGATAGTAGGATGGTGTATCCCGAATATGTCATAACGTATAAAAGACTGACTTAATATCAGTCGCGAATATGACAGATCTTATGATACAACGCACACCCGCTAACCATTCGGCCATCCAATCCCCAGTGGGGTGACAGACTGTACAAATGTTCTGGCAACTCTCACAAAACAGGCGGAAGTAAGATGCAGGTCTCAAAATTATCTCCCATTTCTTAACCTCTCGTTCACAAGAATTTATTCCAATTTCAGGAAATTTAGGCCCTGTCCTAAAAAATTAAAAGCTTAATTACATAATGTTATACGTTGCTATCTGATTTTTTTTCGCGCCTACGGCGCTCAATTCCATTATACCATCATTCTTCCTCTACTCCTCTGTGGTCTTATACTATCTCATCGCTATCATATTCATGGTTATAGTGAACCGCCCAGTAGTATCACTGTACAGATTTTCTGTTAACTGTCACAAAACAGACGGAATTGACAGGCAGATCTCAAGATTCTGTCCCATTGACTCCCATTTCTGATCCTTTCGTTCACAAGAATTTGCCCTCAGCATTGACCTCAATGGCCAGGATATTGGCTCAAATTTTCAAAATTTTCTCAAATAAAATATATTTTGCATTTATTTATGCATAGTTCCGGGGATATGTCAGTAACCAGTTTAGCCAATCTGTTTCACAGAGAATTACGAGTCTAGTCATATATCTCTGTCAAAAATGACTGTCTTAACACGGGCCGTCACAGCACGCGGCGTCAATCATTGGCTGAATGGCGCGTGCATTGTTTACATAAGACGTTACTGCCTCGGAGAGAATGCTGCATTTTAGTCATTTTAATACCCATTTACACTAAATAGGAAATAATTTTTACCTACAAATACGTCAAACGCCTTTATTTATTTTTCCAATACATAAAAAAAATGTTTTAGAATTTAATTTGTCGCAGGAAAAAAGTTAATATTTCTGGCTCATTAAGCCGCATCGATGTCATCCTTATCAGTGATTGTAGCGGCCTAGCAAATATTCACTGCAGTTTAGCATGTTCTACAACAAAGCTTTCATACTATTTTATATTTAGTGTTTCATTTCGTAATTTAGAATGATGTATATAGAACTTACTTAAAATGATTACACTATTTTAATGTAAACCTATTCATTATCTATATTAATATTTGTGACTGTCGTTTGTTTGTTTGTTTTTGTTTGTTTGTTTGATTGCCTGTCTGTTTGTTTGTTCAGGGTTGGTGGCTACACTAGCGCTGTCCTGATGTTGAAATTTAGTGTATAGGGGTAGCTCGGGCCGTAGAGTCATACTGCACGCAGCGACCCATCTACGTCATACATCCCAGAATGTGACACTGCACTGATTACCCGCCATTTAAAACGTTCACGTGATCATTTTGGGGCGGGACTTATCGACTAAACACTGTTTTGTTTAGACAGCAGAGTAAAAATAACCCAAGCACGTGTGTTTTATGTAAACACGCCATGTCGCTGACACTCGCGTAAAAGCGATATATAATATGTGCTATGGGTAATATTGCAATAATATAAATTCTTTACCATTGTTAACTGTCTTTAGAGTTTCAATCTGTTTATCTTTCAAAACAAGGTTAGATACTCCTAAATTTGTTTTCGCAAACAAAACCGCCTCTGTGAAATTATGTTTCATGGGCGCCGCCATATTGAATAATTAGAGGACTATTTTGTGATTCGGCTTTGATTAGTTTGACATCTTTCATACACACAGCGGCTAAATAAACATATTTAATTTCATTCAATATGACAATAGAAGAGAAATAAATACTTTTAAAAATTTCTAAAAGCATACTCAGTGTTTTCGACTAAAATCGTCGATGTAGGAATTAAAATGTCGGTTAATTAGCTTAGGGCCTATTCTCAGCCGGAGCTAGCTGTAGATAGGCAGCCTAAGTTTGGGATGCCGTAGAGTAACATAGGGCTGGTGGCGATGGACCACCACTTCCGTTTTCGGGATTATGCTACTTCCGGTACATGGAAATACCCGTGTTATGCCGGGCCAACCGCTAGTTATTCCTATAATAGACCATTTATCTTTATAATATTATTACAATATAAAAAAATAAATAAAAAGATGCACCCCCATAGACAAACTGTGTGATTGGGTGACATATTTGGACTATAATCATATTCAAACCATGTATATACATGTATTTAAGTAAACTAATTGTAATTATATTGTTTTGTTGAAGGGAGAGGGGTGATATAGGCCTAGCCTGTGAAGCAGTCAAGAGCGAGGATGATCGCGACTACTTTGTTTTTTTTATATTTACTGATACTATCATATTTCATTATTTGTTAGCGTAGGACATTGTCATTTATATATATATTAAACATGTATTATATGTCTTATCATAGAAATCTATAGTGTTATGTTCTTTCGTAATCATTTGTTTAAATACCTTAATTGTTCGTACCTTTATAACCAGGGTAATTATATAACTGTTAAATTGAACAATGGATAACTCCTACCTCCTAAAGTGATTTATATAATTAGTAAATAATTATTATTATCTAATGATTAGTGTTTTGTGACATATATAGTGTAACCAATATATACATTGTACTTTTATAATCAATATGATACTGTTTATTAGTCGTGTTTATGTTCTTATGATTTGAATTTCTTCATGCAATATTTGTGAATCGCCAGTAGGAATAAATGTCTCTTATAGATACGTCTAGATGGCTGGAATTTGTACGGTAAAGCTTATTATAATTTTAGCAAAACAACGTTACTGACCACTTTTTAGCTGGTCCTTACACACCCTTCCGAAGTTCCGTTTACCGGTGGCTCGTGATCAGCCAGGAATTGATCACTGGTGGCAGAGATACCAAGCTCCCCATACCCCAAACGTCGTTTTCCCTTCAAGGAAACGTTACACGTTTTTGGTGGCAGAGGTGGGATAATTGTATGGAATAAGGAATAAAAATAGACATTCAGTATTAGAACTTTTTGACAATCTTTCAAAATGGCAGAACTCCCCGATACACCAACAAGTTTGGCGGACAAGGCAGGAAAAAAGAAATTAGAAGAAATCTCTAGTGAATTAAAAACCCTGAGTAAAAGCTTGGGTTTGGAGGATGGTGCTGGTGAACAGAAAGAAAAAGAGCGCGCTGGCTTTCGTGGTTTTAATCCAGTTGACGAGAGCACAACTAGAAGACCTCCATCCTTTATCACTCAGCAGACTAGGCGGTTACTTGATGATTTCGAAGTGCCACAAGATACACATTATCTGCCACGTCCAACACCGTTAAAGCAAGAGTCGAGACGACGTTTACCAACTCCTCCATTATTTGAAAACCCGGAGTTCAGGACTTCATTGTCTCCGCCTGTGCTAAACCCAATGGTTCCCAGATATCAAGCAAATGTTGAAGCTGAGAGAACAGTACGTAACCGACCATTGGTGCCACCAGTTTATAAAAAGCCAATTTTGGTTGCCTCAAAATTTGATGGAAGCACGCCCTTAATGGACTATTTAGTTCACTTCGAGACATGTATTAAGTTAAACGGATGGACACCAGAAGAGCAGGGTCTATATCTAGCTGGAAGCTTAACAGGGCCAGCCCAGCAAGTGTTGAGTTCGCTCCAGTCTACAGAGAGGTACAAGTACACAATCTTGGTGAACGCCCTGGAGAGGCGATTCCAGCCAAGGAATCAGACAGAACTGTATCGTACAGAGTTGAAGTCCCGTCGAAGACATCCACGAGAAAAACTCACAGAGTTAGGCCAGTCAATCAAACGACTTGTGCACATGGCATATCCAACGGCGGAGCAAGGTTTACAAGATATTCTTGCGAGAGATGCTTTTCTGGACGCACTTCAAGAAGTCAGTGATATGGTATGGAAAGTACAACAAACTAGACCATGCAACATTGAGCAAAGTATTCAAGTGGCTATCGAGCTCGAATCTTTCAGAGCTTCACATGAAGCTAAACTGCCGAAGGAAAAGTATACCAGAGGTGTACAGGGTAACCCTAAAACGGACGATGTGAAGGAAATGAAAGAACAGATTCACTCTCTTACTAAAATGGTTGAGCAACTAAAGAGTAAATTTGAAGAAAGAGACACACGACCACCAAACCCGATCGTTTGTAATAATTGTAGGAAGCCGGGACATCTATCTATCCATTGCCCGGATAGAAGCACCAAATATGCTAAGAAAGAGACCGATAAGTCCAACATTAGACCCGTAAACAACCGCTGTAATCATAGAAGGCGGAAGTTTTCGAATGAACCAACTGAGGCAGGGTTGCATGTGCTCATGATGATTGAAGATGTTCAAACTCACGGACTAATCGATACTGGTGCATGTTTGAGCATAGTGTCCACCAGAAGTTTTAACTCTATTAAAGATAGGCCAACACTGTGACCATTGTCTCATTCCTTAACATTAGCAGATGGTAGAAGAATGAATGCCAAGGGAGCTTGTCGCTTAAATCTTAAAATTGGTGGTATAGATTGTTCTCAGGAAGTAGTCATAGCTGACATTGGTTCACACTGTATACTTGGACTTGATTTCCTCAAAGAACATAACTGTAAAATTAATGTCAAAGACAACACACTGGACATTCACGAAAAAGAACTACCTCTAAAGATGGAAGGAGGATTGGGTATATGTAGAATTACGGCGACAAAACACATACAGATTCCTGCTTACCACGAACAAATTGTAATGGGAAAGGTAAAGCCAGATACTGAACAAGAATTGACTAAAACATTGGTCTTGTGGAATCTGTAGAAAATATGTGTGAGAAGAGTGGTGTCATAGCTGCCAGAGTTCTAGCAAATGTTTCTGATGACACTCCTCTCGTTCCAGTGAGATTAATGAATGCTTCTCCAAATACAGTTAATGTCTACAAATGCAGCACCATTGGTAGATTCAGCCCCATAAGCTGTTCGTCCATATGCACAGTGGATCTAAAGGAATCGCTATCTACAAGTTTGCCGCAACATTTAGAAGATTTACGGGAAAGATCGAGCACTCACTTAGATAGTCAGCAGAAAAGTGAGCTGGTAGAATTATTAGGGAAATACCAAACACTTTTTGCAAAAGATGAGTACGATCTTGGAAGAACGTCGGCCGTAAAACACAACATTAAGTTGAATAGTAGTCTTCCTATCAGGCAGAAGCTCAGACGGATACCGTTACTTCAGAAACAGGAGGTTGAAGAAACCCTGGAGAAGATGTTAAAACAAAAGGTGGTAGAAACGTCCAATAGTCCTTGGTCGTCACCTATAGTTTTAGTAAAAAAGAAAGATGGAAGTACTCGCTTCTGTGTAGACTATAGGAAGCTAAACAATATTACAGAGAAGGATGCTTATCCACTACCTAGGATAGACCAGACGCTCGATTCACTAACCGGGGTTAAATGGTTTTCAACATTGGATCTTGCCTCTGGATATTGGCAGGTAGAAATGTCGGAAGATGATAAAGACAAAACAGCATTCACCACATTTAAAGGTCTGTTTCAATTCCGGGTAATGCCCTTTGGCCTTTGCAATGCCCCCAACTTTTGAGCGGTTAATGGAAACAGTCTTAGCAGGTCTTCAATGGGAAACTTGTCTGGTTTATCTTGATGATATAATTGTATTTTCAAGATCATTTAAAGACCATCTAGCCAGATTAACAGAAGTATTTCATCGGTTACAAAATGCTGGTCTGAAGTTGAAACCAAATAAATGTTTCCTCCTTCAGAAAAAAGTAAGTTACTTAGGACATATTGTATCAGAAAATGGTATTTCTACTGACCCAGAGAAAATCCAAGCCGTGAAGAACTGTCCAAAGCCAAAAACTCTAAAAGAACTGAGAAGTTTCCTTGGACTTTGTTCGTACTATCGCCGCTTTATTGAAAGGTTTTCGCATATTGCTGCTCCCTTGCATAAACTTACTCAAAAGGAAGTACCGTTTATTTGGAATCAAGAGCAGGAAGATGCTTTTAGTACGTTGAAAGAAAGGCTAACTACATCACCGATCCTAGCATTTCCAGATCCGAGTGAAGACTTCGTTTTAGATACAGACGCCAGTGGATACGGAATCGGTGCAGTGCTCTCGCAGAAGATAGATGGTAGAGAAAGAGTAATTGCCTATGGTAGCCGAACGCTGACAAAAGCGGAAAAATGTTATTGTGTTACCAGGAAGGAGCTGTTAGCAATAGTACATTTTATGAAATACTTTAAACCGTACTTATATGGAAAGAAGTTCGTTGTCAGAACCGACCATGGAGCCTTGACATGGCTCTTGAATTTCAAAAATCCAGAGGGACAACTAGCCAGGTGGCTAGAAGTCGTATCCTCTTATGATTTTAAGATAACTTATCGACCTGGTTTGGTTCACAAAAATGCCGATGGCCTGTCAAGACTTCCCTGCAAGCAGTGTGGTCGGAACGAAGGGAAATCCAGAAAACGGGTAATAAATGTAATTGGCGCAGATCCAACTCAATTCGAGGAATTGCAGGAAATGGATGCTGATCTTAAGCTCTTTAGGAAATGGAAAAAGACCGGTGTACAGCCCAGTCTAGAAGACGTTTCCCCAGAATCAGAATGTATTAAAAAGCTGTACAACCAGTGGCAATATATCGAGTTGGTAAATGGGATTCTTAGCAGAAAAGTTAAATCTCCTGCCAAACAAGAAAGATTCCAGAAACTAGTACCGAAGGAACACAGACAGACTGCCATTAGTCTGGCTCACGATTTACCCACTGGAGGACACTTGGGGGTAACCAAGACTCTTGCCAGACTTAAAACAACCTACTACTGGCCAGGGATCAACAAATCTGTAAAAGATTATGTAAAGGGTTGCGATGTCTGTAACAGAAGAAAGGGAAACAAGAAAAGAGGTAAACTTAGCTCATTTTTAGCGGGCGCACCATTGGAAAGAATTGCCATTGATATTATGGGTAGGATAGACCTACCAACGTCGTCAGGCAATTGCTATATACTAGTAATCTCAGATTATTTTACAAAATGGACGGAAGCTTTTCCAATGGCTAATATGGAGACAATAACAATCGCAAAGATTTTAGTTGAAGAGGTGTTCCTACGGATTGGGCTACCATTTCAGATCCATAGTGACCAGGGAAGCCAGTTCGAGAGTAAACATTTTGCAGAAATTTGTAAATTACTTGGTATAACTAAGACTCGAACAACCGCTTATCATCCCCAATCTGATGGACAGGTAGAACGATTTAATCGGACATTACAGAACATGTTAGCTGCTTACGTCCGCACGAAGGAAGATGACTGGGATGACTATCTACCGTATGTAATGTTTGCATATCGATGCACTTTGCAAGAAAGTTCCGGGTGTTCACCGAACTTCTTAATGTTTGGTCGGGATGTTTACACCCCTCTCGAACTCCACTATGGACTTCCACCAGACGTAGAAGAAAATATCAATAGCTTTGCTGCTAATATCCGAGAAAAATTTCAGGATACCTTTGCGTTTACCAGAGACCACCTGGAAAATTCAGCTGCTAGACAGAAGAAATATTACGATTTAAAGTCGTTTTCTAGAAAATTCCAAACAGGAGATACGGTTTATGTCCATTCCCAAGTGCATAAAAAGGCATTCCGCCAAAATTCCATAAACCTTAGACAGGACCTTTCAAGATTGTAAAGAAAATCACTGATACAACGATGGAAATTGATTTTGGTACAAAACAGAAAGTAGTGCATACGGACAGATTAAAACTTTGTCCTGTCAAAGAGACTTGTGATGAGCCTACTTCCGGTACCAGTGTTTTTCAGGATTTTGACCATAGTCAGGGAGAAATCGAAACAGAAACTACTCGTCAAAATCAGGAAGACAACCCTAGTTATTTTCGGTCAAAATATAATCGACAAACGAAGTTACCTTCGAGATTTAAAGAATACGTCCTGTATTGAAATGGCTGAATTTTGCAGACATTGCGGTAAAAAAGTGGAAGACAGAAAGAGTCACGAAAAATCTTGTCAACAGAGAATAACGAGATGTCGAGTTTGTGGTAGATCATATACCTCTAAGTTAAACTTAGAAAACCACATGTTCTCTAAACATCAAGTGGAAATGGTAGCAACCAGACGTCCGACAAGACCGCAACTTTCAGTTCCACAGCCTCGCATCAGAAGCACAATTCAGGTTGTATCTACTCCCACACAACGTCTTGCAGAAAGTACTTTAACAAGAAATGATATTGGAGAGGACCCCGAAATTGAATTAATGTCTGAAACTTCACAAACTGTCAGTCAACTTAATGACAGCCGAGAAGAAATGTATATATTA
The DNA here is from genome assembly GCF_932274485.2 of Patella vulgata. Classification (NCBI taxonomy): domain Eukaryota; kingdom Metazoa; phylum Mollusca; class Gastropoda; family Patellidae; genus Patella; species Patella vulgata. The sequence continues at coordinate 36,604,334 of NC_065886.2, read as the reverse complement.
AACGGAACAACCGGAGAGTTTGTTAGGGTCCCAAATCCACCCACATAATCAGCAACAACCACCCGGGCTACAAACAAATCTTCAAGAACTGTAGGTGTTCAAGTTAGCCAAATGATGGAATTAAGGCTTGATTTATACATCGAGGATGAGTGAGAAGTTACGAAGGCGTGGGTAGTGAAGCAGTCAAGAGCCAGGATGATCGCGACTACTTTGTTTTTTTATATTTACTGATACTATCATATTTCATTATTTGTTAGCGTAGGACATTGTCATTTATATATATATTAAACATGTATTATATGTCTTATCATAGAAATCTATAGTGTTATGTTCTTTCGTAATCATTTGTTTAAATACCTTAATTGTTCGTACCTTTATAACCAGGGTAATTATATAACTGTTAAATTGAACAACGGATAACTCCTACCTCCTAAAGTGATTTATATAATTAGTAAATAATTATTATTATCTAATGATTAGTGTTTTGTGACATATATAGTGTAACCAATATATACATTGTACTTTTATAATCAATATGATACTGTTTATTAGTCGTGTTTATGTTCTTATGATTTGAATTTCTTCATGCAATATTTGTGAATCGCCAGTAGGAATAAATGTCTCTTATAGATACGTCTAGATGGCTGGAATTTGTATGGTGAAGTTTATTATAATTTTAGCAAAACACCGTTACTGACCACTTTTTAGCTGGTCCTTACACACCCTTCCGAAGTTCCGTTTACCGGTGGCTCGTGATCAGCCAGGAATTGATCACTGGTGGCAGAGATACCAAGCTCCCCATACCCCAAACGTCGTTTTCCCTTCAAAGAAACGTTACGCCTGTTCCCCAATCCTATTCTTATTGAATAAAATATAGTTTAAATAAACCAAAAAAAAAAAACAATTGATCTATCACAAGTGAGCCTCAAATCCCTCAAATCCCTCCCACAACACTGTAATTGCAGGCAACTACCCCTGCTGGTATAACAATTCGGGGGCTATTTGCCACATGTGGCTAGTCTGCGTATCACAATTATCAATCGATTTCAACGAAACTTACGGATTATGATAATGTCAAGAATATCCCAGAGCAGACAATATTTCGGCCACTTCCGGTTTTCAGTTTCCGAGATACCAGGTTAACAGATATTTCATGTAGCACGAAATTTTGCCTACTCTATTAGTGTTGTCATAATCTGTAAGTGTTGTGGAAATCAGTTGGTAATTGCGTTCTGCAGCCGTGCCACATGAAATGGTTGAAATTTTGACTACTCTGAGATATTATTAATGTTATCATATTCTGTAAGTTTCATAGATAACGGTTGATAATTGCGCTCAACAGTCGTGCCACATAAAATGTGTAGTAACCTGAGATATTATCAGTGTTATCATAAATAATCCGTTAGTGCCACTGAAATCGGTTGATTATAACCGTGCCACATGAAATGTATGGTAATCCCATATCTCGGAAACCGTGAACCGGATGTAGACGAAAGTTTGGCTACCCTGAGATATTATCAGTGTTATCATAATAGGTAAGTTTCATTGAAATCGGATAATAATTGCGATCTGTAGCGGTAAGGCTATTTTGAAATTCTTGCTTACCACATGTGTTAAATAGTGACTATTGATAGTAATGTGTGTTAATTAGTCACGCGTTTACACTATTAGTGACATCTTTTACAGGGAGCCACGGTGGCTCAGTGGGTATGACGCTGGCTCGCTTACATGGAGGTCCCGTATTCTATCCCTGCATTGGCCGAGAAAAGTCGTCGCGATTTTCTTGAGTGGTTCCCCCTTGTCATTGGTGCAGGACGGAGGGCCTGGCAAGGGACAACGTATGGGACGAAAAACCGAGGCCCTGTGTACACATTGGTGTGCACGTAAAATATCTCTTGACAGTTGGAATTCGAAATAGCACACTGTATGACGTATGCCCGTCTTCATTAGCCCAGTCGTAGCAGAACATAAATTTCATTTCATGTACATCTTTTACAGCTGGTTTACACACCTGCTTATAAATGACTACTGTATAATTTCTAAACACTTTCTATACACACTAAACACTAGTTTAGAATAATGATTACTTATGATTTATTGACAAAATTTGTCATTACTAAAAAGCTCAAGGTTCATAGGCCAATGGTGTCAGCTTACCAGTGACATGTGTGCCATAAATGCTGAGAATGTATTGAACGATACTAATTTGTCACCTCACTACTAAAATGTCCACATGCGCATAAGTATTTAACTTTTGGTAATAATATATATGTATAAGTATTATGCTGGCCACAGTGTACATGCTGGTCACTACAGGTACCTGCTCGTCACTATAATGTACATGCTGGTCACTACACGTACCTGCTCGTCACTATGATGTACATGCTGGTCACTACACGTACCTGCTCGTCACTATGATGTACATGCTGGTCACTACACGTACCTGCTCGTCACTATAATGTACACGCTGGTCACTACAAGTACCGACTCGTCAATGTAATATACACGCTGTATGAGTCACTACACGCATCTGCTGGTCACTATAATGTACATGCTGGACACCACACGTACCTGCTCATAAGTGTAATATACACGCTGCATGAGTCACTACCAGAACCTGCTCGTCACTGTAGTATACATGCTGCATGCGTCACTACACGTACCCGCCCTTCACTGTAATGTAAATGCTGCATATGCCACAACACGTACCTGCTCGGCACTGTAATGTACACGTTGGCCATTAGACGCACCTGGAGATGTACACGCCGGTCACTAATAGGCTCATGCGATCCCGAAGAATATTCCATAAATCGCTATAGGTGGTAGACCTATTTTGTTATATAGGTGTAGTGCACATTATGGTTTTACATTACATGCTGTTTTCAGTGGTTCGTGATATCTATGGTTTTACATAATATACTGCTCACAATGGTTCAATGGTTTACACAATGGCTCGAGTTATCTATGGTTTTACATCACATGTTGTCCATAATGGCTTGTGTTATCTATGGTTGTACATCACATGTTGTGCACCATGGCTTGAGTTATCTATGGTTGTACATTACATTATGTCCACAATGGCTCGAGTTATCTATGATTGTAAATTACATGTTGTCCACAATGGCTCGAGTTGTCTATGGTTATACATTACATAATGTCCACAATGGCTCGAGTTATCTATGATTGTACATTACATGTTGTCCACAATGGCTCAAGTTATCTATGGTTATACATCACAGATCCAAAATGGCTTGAGTTATCTATGGTTGTACATTACTTGTTGTCCACAATGGCTCGAGTTATCTATGGTTTTACATTACATGTCCAAAATGGCTTGAGTTATCTATGGTTGTACATTACATGTTGTCCACAATGGCTCGAGTTATCTATGGTTTTACATTACATGTCCAGAATGGCTCGAGATATCTATGGTTTTACAGTACATATTGATCACAATGGGTCGAGATATCTATGATTAGAAAAGATCTATGTTTTGTTTGGTTGATACGGTTTAAAATACTGTTTGGTCCCCACCTGGTTGTGTTTATTAGGACTTATACCATAAAGTAACGTATGATATATATCAATATATAGACCGGCCGTATAATGGAAACTGATGGAATATCGGCTACTGAAAGTATTGGTCTGAAAAATACAAACAATCATATTAATTTCAAAGCTTGACGCGAAACATCCCACTATTAGATAAATGAAATGGGATTTAACGTCCTACTTTTCTGCTCCGACTGGGGTAATAAAGGTTTTTAAATAAAAGACACAATTATTTATAGTAGTTTTTATGGCGACAAACTGATGACAGTCGAATCTGCCCTCAAACAAAATTCTGTTGACCAATTGCAATGGAACCTTTGTTTTTTTTGAACAAGTGGAGAGAGTCTGTGCATTTTCTTCTTTAGATCTCCCTTGGGTAATTGGAATTCGACATACGAATAGGTCGTGGCGCCGATGTCCGGGCAAAATGTCCCTCATAGCATACTGTGTGGCGGGCGTATGCCCGTCTTCATTAGTCCAGTTGTCAGCGAACACTGTAAATAATATTTGTGTATTTTTACCGTAATTTGACTGGCTGAAAGTTGCCAGTAAATTGACTGTATTTAAAACACTGATTTGTAAATGTACACCTAAGTGGTAGATTTAGATTTACAAACAGCATGTAAATTTACAGTGAGCGTAAAATAACTTGTTCTTATAGAAAGTGAGGTAAATTTGCGTTCACTGTAAATTTACACTGTGGTTGTAAATTTACCCCAAAGTTATCTTACACTCACTGTAAATTTACACTGTGGTTGTACATTCACCTCAAAGTTATTTTACACTCGCTGTAAATTTACGTGGTGTTTGTAAATCTACCATTTAGGGGCACATTTACAAGTCATTTGTTAAAATACTGTGATTTTACTGGCAACTTTATGTCAGTCATTTTACGGTAAAAATACAATTTGAAGTGTAGATTTACTTGAAATATACTTTGAACGTGTTTGTCCCCACTCGGCTATGTAGTCCTAGGTTAGGTCCTGGGGAACACATAAAGTTTTGCTGACCTTTCAGCCGAGCATGCAAAACATCATTCGATAATGGAAAGAAATTAAATGAAATGGGGTTTAACGTCCTACTGTTCTGCTTCTTACAATGGAAAGAGTAGGAGGCATGACACGAAGCAAAATGTCCCACACAACCCCATGTATCGCATATCACTGTCTCCATACGCCAGTTAGATGCATTCAGATCTTAAATAACCTACTTCTCTAAAAAAAAAAAGGACTAATCTGACTGATATAACAGTAAATATTATGCACAGAATTCGATATGTGGTCGAAGGGGAATAACCGATTTGAACACTATTTGACAGTAAATTTACAATTTGTTGTAAAAATACTATTTCAAATGGCATTTCTGTTAATATACAGCTCACATAATGTAAACTGACATATGGTTGAATTTTTACATTACGTTTCATGTAATCTTACATGTGGCCAAAGAGGGAATAACCGATGTGGCCACTATTTGAAAGTTAATTTACAATTTACAGTAAAAATAATAATTCAAATGGCAATTCTGTTAATAAACAGCTCACATAATGTAAACTGACATATGGTTGTATTTCTACATTAAGTTTGATGTAATCTTACGTAAGCCTTGTATTCATATGCATTTACATCTTTTTAAATGTAAATTAACAAACTATGTGATATTACAAATCGGACACTGTACTTTAAGTATATTAACTGTAAATATACATATAATTTTAACAGTTTAATAGGGATCTCGGTGTTTCGTCCCATTCGAACGACTAAACAGCTATCCTTGACCGGCCCTCCGTCCTGCATCGTTGACAAGGGGTAACCACGCAGGAAAATCTGGATGAACTTTCTCGACCAATGCAGGGATCGAACACCCGACCTCCAGGCCAGCGAGCGCAGCGTCTTACCCACTTAGCCACCGTGATCCCCTCATAAGTGGACTATACTTAAAAGGTCTATAAATGTTAAAGTTCTAAAGAGATGTACATTTACATGTTTCCTGTAATTGTACACAAATCCCGTTTTTAAACATGTTTGAATAGTCTAATTACCCATAAAACAGTTAAAGTACAACATAAATATACTTTTAACCAACATAGTTGTATCAATACAGATTACATGTAACAAAAATACAGTTCTAACTTGTAAAACTACACCTTGTTTGTTAATTTACCATTTTTTTTACAGTAATCCCATGTTACCTCACTTATACAGTAAATTTATAGTATAAAAACATGCAGTGGTATTTTTACAGCGTTATGTTAAAGAAATTACATATTTTTCACTGTAATTTTACATTTATTTTTAACAGTGAAGAGAAGGACGAAGTCCTCCCACCGTTCCGTATTAAGCTGCAAATACCGCTCTACCACCACCCCTGTTCTAGGACTACCCCCTAACCTACCTTTGAAACTGGTTGCACACTGTATTCTATAAACCATGGAGGGGTATTAGTTAAACGATATCTAAAACCTAATGGAATGAAAGTTTCTTTATGGAATACATCTGAGGTATGTCCACTCTTTACTCCTATATTTCCTAAACAGTGTCCGATCGTTACATCCTCGGCACCTCCTTTAGGCGGACAGACCCCGGGGTGTGTAATTCCTATTAAAACCAATTTAATCAGCGATTCTTTACTCAGAACATAACCTGATCCACCACTCATGTATGAATATTGCGACCACTTGGGCTTGAACTCATAACCAAAGAAAACCGGCAGTTTTGGGTCCTGGTGTGCCAAGAAATAACGAAGATTTTCGACTATGATAAAAGTATCGTCATCAGCCTTCAGGAACCAGTCGTAATCATCCACATAATGGTCGTAACAATGTTTAAAGGCCGCATAAACTTTTTCGGTTAGATGCTCTCGACCTTCTGTAATATTTAGACCAATCACATTTGCTGTTTTATTCACGGGATTCGACACAAAAACCAGAAATTTATCACAACGTTTTGCCCATGTTCTATCTATTACGGTTTTATAAATCTTGAAATGTTTTGGCATCGATAAAATCCAACATAAAATTTTAACATTCTTCGTTCTCGTTAGCATTGGATCGTCAATGTCGGGAGCTGAATCAACAGCTGAAAAAAAAAATATCAGTGCCTAAATCAAACATGAATTTAGCTTTCATATAAAGTACAAGTTTAATATCTATGGCTCAATAATGTTTTAAAATGTCTAAATGCTTTCATCATGGAGTTTATGGACACAGACTAGTCATTACGGGACTAACATATCGTCTTAAGCAGTGGAGGGGGGGGGGGACCCGGAGAAAAACCCATCCACAAGGTTGGATATGGAATCATTCTCCTTGTCACGTACCATCGGAAATCTAAACCACGCCACTTGACGCAATGAAGGATCTTATGATCCAACGCGCATATGTCAAGCCATTCGCGCGCCCCACCCCCCAACCGTCATGGGGGCGTCAGACTGAACAAGTCGATAATTGATTGGCATACCTGTGTTATTTAATCTTGAAGCTAAATAAGAAGGTTTCTGATATCCAAACACTCTGATCTGTCTGACTAAAGCATCGTTTTCCCAGTACGTTCTGACAGATGGAGCTAAAAACGTTACTGTATAATCACTACAACATACACCCTGTAATAGAACAGTTGTCATATTAGATCATTCTAAGCAATTGCCATATTAGATCAGGGAGTCAAGGTGGCTAAGTAAGACACTGGATCGCTAGCCTGGGGGTCACGAGTTCGCTCCCGTTGTCGAAAAAATTCCTCAGGATTTTCAACGTTGTTACCCCTTTTTAGTGGTGCAGAGTGGAGGGCCTGACAAGGACAGCTATTTAAAGATCCGTTGACAGTTGGGGTTTAATATAAGATTAGGCCGTAGCGCCGTTGTCCGGGCAAAAGTTCCCTCATGGTACACCGTGGCGTACGTTCGTCTTCATTAGCCCAGTCGGAGCAGAACTGTACAACGTTACCCCATTTAATTTCATATTAGATCATTTGAAACAGTTGCCATATTAGATCATTTGAAACAGTTGTCATATTAGATCATTTGAAACAGTTGTCATATTAGATCATTTGAAACAGTTGTCATATTATTTTAAACATGTACACATATAGAAATAAAAATTCTGGATGAAATTATTTGTATTAAATTCTAAGTTTTATTCCTTAAAATATGTTGATTAATATAATAATTTAACCATTTGGCAGGAACTCGGGACTTTCGAATGTATAGAGCATTGACCTAAACTTGGTTGTACCCTCAAATTCAGTGGCGGTACAAAGATGTTTCAGATTCCTAGAAAATTTGCAAAACATTCCTGGCCAAATATACGATTAGGTATGGCCAAAGCCCGTTTTCCATGTATGCGTATTCGCGGCGTTACTGCGCGCGTTTTCGCTTGTTACATGGAAACGGTCTTATTATTATTTGCAATTAGACCGACTTTTTCGCCGGCAAAAGCGCGTACATTGAAACCTAATCAGCAGAATATTTACATCTTAGTATCGATCAGAAAAGTGGAAACTGGCCCTTGGACATGGACATGGATAGAATTTAATGAAAGGTTTAGAAACAGATTGAGAGACATATGAAACATGTATACTAATAATTGGTACTTACATCGCGATAAGGATGAAGAGATCTTGTATCGGTCCGTCTTAAGCCAAGTAACGACCTCATATCATCAGAGTGAAACGTTTCTCTACCATAAACATCCACTGTATCCACGAACTCTACTCCAGATTTATTCAACCAATCACCGACAATTTCACCCTCTGACCTAAACCCGTATTCGGTTACATTATTATTCATGTGACTGGATTCAACCAATGACCGAAGGCCGCTTTGACTTAAAACGTAACTGGCATTTGCGTCAAAACTACTTCCTTCGAGAAATCTGTGTCCTAAGTATCTAGGTTGAAGATAGTCAACGTAGGCCAAAATATCTATTAAATTATTCATAATGACGTAAGCTCGCTCTTTTATCCGGAAGAACCATTTGAATTTCTGTAAATAATGTAAATAACAATACTGGAAGACTTTCTTTATGACGTCAGATTCTCTGGTGATCACTAATTTGCCCTGCACAATCACGCCATTAGGAACAGTACAATTTTCGTGAAATTTATAACTACAAATAAATTCAAGATGGCCGCAATGACTTCCCCATGTTTTTGGTATCAATTCAAGCAACCATCTATTTGTAGCTTTCGTGACGTAAACAAAACAATACACGTCACTATTATTCACGGACCAAATTCTGTGGTCACCGGGAAATCCTGTAATATGAATAATAAAAAAAAGATAGGTTAAATACCATGTGGGGAGGGGGGTTACAAAATGTTATTATGCATAAGGCTTTGGAAATTTTGAATTTTTAAAATCGCTCGAAAAAATCGCCCGTGAGCCCGTTCACGGTGACGACGATTCTGCTCGCCGATCGATTTGCGTCATGGAGTTGCCAAGTTTTGATACGGCGCAGAGTGCTAAAGGATTGCTCGTCTGAGCAGGAACTAGCAGGGTTCAGCAGTGTGAGATGAGAAGAGCTTCGACAGAAGGGAACATCTGCCTCACTTCAGGTGACATAATGATGAACGCTTCGTGCACAAGTGAAATAGATTTGGCCGAAAACTGGCGCTTGAAGAATGGCAATTCTTGTTCCAAGTCCCGATTGAGTTCAAGATACGTAGAAACAAGCTCACCATCATGTGGATATAAACCCGAAAATCTGTCCTGGCGATCAAAATCATGGGGGAGGGGGACAGAGACCTATTCGCCCCCCCCCCCTAAATCCACGCCCATGGATAGACAGGGTAAGGGTGGTAGGTAGACAAGGCAAAGATGGTAGGTAGACGGGGCAAGGATGGTAGATAGACGGACGAATATAATGTAAATATTGGAAACAATATGGACTTAGGTTAGATTTCCTGACATTACGAATTGTTGAAAACAACGACCCGAAGCTAGGGTGGTAGATTAGCAGAGCAAGGTTTACAGATAGCCAAAGCAAGTATGACAGATTAGAAAGACAGGACAGTGGTGGTAGATAGACCGGTCAGGGCGGGTAAATAGATATGGAAGATGGATAAAGCAATAATGGCATGAACCGCAGTTAAGACTATGACTTTAGACTAGTTATTTTCTTACTAAATAACGAGGAGGGGTTGGTGTTATTGTTGTATAACGACAGTCCGTCACTTTTACCATGGTTTACAGAGAACAAACGACTATCTGTAAAATAAAAAGTTTATATAAAGATGATACTAATAATGACTCTATGTTCTGGTTTAATTGCCGTAATATTTCTAACCTGTAGGAAGTAATAATTCAATAGTATTAATATATATATATATACATACCCTGAAGTGTGTTTACATTTCTTGAATTGACTCAATACCTAATCCATAATTTGATTGATATGGTCAATATTTGTATATAAACCACGGCGGCTAGCATTGAGGGCAAGCTTTGGGCACTTACGACCCGAAAAATATGAAATGGAATTTAATTTCCAACTTTTTTTGCACCACCGGGCTATAGAAGAAAATAATGCGCCATAGAGTATTCTCTCAGTGCAATTGTGTCTGAACAGTCAGTGGCTTTGCCGTGTACTCTTCATCGAATTCCAACTGTCAGGGGTTCTTTTACGAACAAGTTAACACGTGCATACGTGGACCGCGGTGCTTTGTCCTACACCACCAACAAGAGGAGACAGTTGGAAAATCGAAGGGAATCGATACGTCCAGCTGCGGGAGCCAACCAAGGACACCCTGGTTACTGAACCAGCGTTATGCCCACTGAAGCATCGTGAATTCCCAGCTAAATGCTATTGAAATAAAGAAGCATCATATGTCATTTCAGAGAGAAGTGGGCGCTAAATGGGTTTAGTCCTTCGATATAAGAGTAGACCGATCAACCCACCGCAAAAGAGAGAGAGAGAGAGAGAGAGAGAGAGAGAGAGAGTTTAACGTCCACTCGACCCATACCAGATCATTTCAGGACTAACTCGTGGTTCAATTTTGTTTCAATAATGCGCGTAGGGGGTCTTTAGCAGTAAGAGGAAACCGAAGAACCCGGAGAAAAGTTTAGTTCTTAAAACTATTTCTAACCTGTAGCAGAAATATTTCTCCAGCATTGATAAACTAGCCAATTGTTCTTCGCTATATTAAACAATGTTCTGTTGGATGCGAATAATAACCACAGTATAGTCCATGAACCTAACAAAATCATAAAACACCTGACTCTCATGTTGATATAACGATCCTAAGAAAGTACACCACTGTGTATATTAAGTATATTTCTCTAATGTGTGTAATCTATTGACGTTTCGTCTCATTTTCATAATATGCTGTGACCAGCCGTGTTTAAATATCCGTTTCACGAACGACATATGTTATAATAAATCAATGAATTATTTTCTACTAGACGACGATAAAGAGAGGGTTTCATGTCAAGGTAATTTAAGAACCAGCAATACCAATAGATAAATAGCGAACGTGGCAACCAGGTTTATTTAGTGATTTAACTAAATCCGGTTCTTAATAACGCTAGATTCCATGTAATTCAGAAATACCCAGAGCAGTATCCAAGATTATTATATAAGACACTATAGCATGGCGGCCAAAGCTGGGGACCCAAGTTTTTTATCTGAACGTTTTTATTTGGAATCGTGTTAATTCAATCTTCGCTGCTTGATCACTGTCAGCATGGAGGCTTTTGAGTAATTAGCTAATCAATAATCCAATAATCAATTAAACTCCCGTTTGTTTGAAATACTTCGCTGTAATAATGTTTTTTGTTAAAAAGAATAGGTACCCAGAGTCCATGCTGGTTCCTGGAATGGTTTCAGTAGTTAATAATTATATAATTTATTAAACCCAAAATATCAAAGTATGTTGGGATTTAGATTTTAATTGTGTTGTGTTATATGAAATCAAACCCGCTGAATACATTATTTCGCTACACGGTTCACTGTCAATCTGGAGCTTTTTAAGTCATTAGTTAATTATTATTTGAATAATTAAACTTGTATTTCATTCCAGTGCAACCAACACAGGGGACAATTTTATCACGAGTAATAGAAACGGTACTCTACTTGTATGACATAGGGAGATTGGTTACACGAGAGAGTCCTACCAATGACATTTCAAGCACTGACCACGACACCAGCAAGAGATTGCCATGCAAGATTGACCCAAATTTTGCAATTTGAACAAATCATCTGTTTAAAACTTTAGCCTCTATCGAGTACAGAAGAGAGGTAACCTATTGTTATTTTCTGACAAATTGTCGACCTTCTTCTGTATCTCAATTTTGAATTCGATTTGTGACACCTGATGCCTCATATTTAAGTAGAATTTACTGATTAAGGCTATTTTTTTTCAAAGAAATATCTATAGTTGCTTTATCTCCTCATATATATGGATGTTGACACCATGGAATTTTCATGAACCAAGTTGAGCGATGAATTCATGAAAGATTACCACATAACATAAACGATATCAACGCCAAGATGTATAAATAATAATAATAACAACAAAAAAAGGTCTGTAAGTGTTTAATATTTTATTCATTTACATTATCACTATTAGCACATACTAGTGATTGGAACCACATTCAATTATATTTAAGGAATTTTGAATTCAAATGTATAACAAAATTGATAAAAGCAATTTTGCATTTATTGACATAATCATTATTGGCACATAATACCGATTGGACCAGCATTCAGTTATATTCTAAATAGATTTCAACTACAGAAAATATTATTACCATTTTTCTGAAATACAAACAGTAATTATGTTGTGACTATTTAACAACACGAGGAGAGACCGAGTTATGAAGTTTAACGTCCACTCGATACAAACTAGGTCATTTCAGGGCTAACACATTGTTCAATTTTATTTCAATAATTCGCTTATGTTCACGGTCTTCAGCCGTGAGAGGAAACTGGGGCGGGGGGGGGGGGGAGAGAACCCACCAGGTTGGAAAAGCGACTCTACTTCACGTGACGTACAAGCGGGTAATTGAAATCACGCCACTTATTATCAGTTTGGTAATGCGGTTCTACCCTGTTTTACATCTGTCATACACCCAAAGACTTAATAAACTTTTTCATTTTTATCAAATGGAAGCAGAATAAATACTTAACAGAATTTTTGAAGTATACTTAGTGTTTTCGAATAAAATCGTCGATTTAGGACTTAAAATGTCGGTCAACTAGCTTAGTGTCTGTTCGCAAGCGGAGCGTTTATCTGACTGGGCTAATGAAGGCGGGCTTGCGCAATACAATGTGATATGAAGAAAATTTTGCCCGGACAGCGGCACTACGACCTACTCTCTTTAATCGAATTTTATTTGTCAAGGGTTCTTTTACATGCACTTCAATGTGAACACAAGACCTCGCTATTTCATGCCATCCGAACGATTGTGAATTGACCCTAGTCAGGCTCGATATCCCGCCCCACTGACCAGGGGAGCCACGACACAAAATCCAGATGAACTTTCTCGTTCAAAACTTAGATCCAGCACGGAACCGCCAGGTTAACAAGCCAACGTCTTACTTACTGAGCCACCGTTGCTCCCATTTGACCTCAAATGTTATATAAATTATTCATTAGACATCTATTCACATGACAAGATCATAATCAACTCTGTAGAGCATCGGACTGTCACAATTTTCAATGGATTGAAATATGCTCGCCATTTAATAATTTAATTTTAAAGAAAAGGAAAGCGAAACTTTGTTTATTATCGTGACAGATGTTCTTGAAAATCATGACTATATTGTAAAACCTTCAGACACTGATAATTTCACTGAGAAACGAGTAATTTGACTGAAAATTTTCAATATTCATTCTCATTATCAATTTGTGAACCTTTTGTTTTTAGCAAGAGCAGTCAGTTCTTTATATAAATCTTACACGGTGCATCTTTAAGTATAGGGTCTATAGAATTCTCAAAAATGTGAGAATTGAACATATTTTAAATATGCCAAAACTCTTAGATGGGATACCAGGGGCAATAGTCACCTCTTTTCCCTGTTTCTGTAAGCTACTAATATTCTTCATTCAATCTGAATTATACTTACGGTCATTTTAAAAATATTTCGCTTAAAATTTATATGATGGCAAGTACAATGTCCAGCATGACAGGCTGCTCTATAACCAATGAAACATTGGCATTGAGCATCAGCTGTGCAAAGTTCTCCTACATTGGCTCTCTCTGAAATATTGAAATGTAAGTATTATTCCCCCCTTCTCTGAGCCAAAGGCACAACGTGTAATCCTTGGAATGGTACGAAAAACCACGCTCACGCGAATACATTGGCCTGCACTTAAAAGACCCCTTGACAGTTGGAATTCGAAATAAGAGTAGGCCACTTGGTGCAGAACAGTATGACGTTAAACCACATTAATTTTCATTTCATTTCCTTTCTCCTAGGCAAACGGGACACATCGAAAATGCAAGTGAGTTAAAATATGCAAATCACGTAAAGATTTTCAAGTTTCAATGTTGAGCATTTCGAGAATAATATGTGGATTAGCCTAGCGGCGTTACTTAACCCATTGTTTGATTTTTCACGGGACTTGGTTTGTAAGAATAATCTACGCCATTTGTATTAGAGCATTAATTGCTTAATCTACGTCAATGGAATATACAATGAAATGAATGGAGTTAAACATCCAACCTTTGTGTATAATCCGGGCTCATGAAGACGGCCTTCGGCAAACCTCGGTTTTTTTCCGGTACCCTACATCTAGCTCGTAGAATCTGCCGAGGTTTGCCGAATGATGAAGACGGGTATACGCCACGTGGTGTACTATGAGGGAAATGAAATGAAATGAAATGGGGTTTAACGTCCTACTGTTCTGCTCCTATACTGGGCTAATGAAGACGGGCATACGCCATACAGTGTGCTATGAGGGAAATTTTGCCCAGGCAGCGGCACTATCGCCTACTCTTATATCGAATTCCAACTGCCAAGGGATCTTTTACGTGCATTCCAATGTTTACACGGGACCTCGGTTTTTCGTCTCATCCGAAGGACTAGGCAGCTGTCCTTGTCAGGCCCTCCGTCCTGCATCCCTGACAAGGGGAAACCACGTCGGAAAATCGGGATGAACTTTCTCGGCCAAGTACTATGAGGGAAACTTTGCCTTGACAGCGGAGTTACCGCCTACTCTGGATCAAATTCCAACTGCCAAACATGTACATTACACGGAACGTCCTTTTGCTTTCCATCTAATAGCCGATGTTGGTTGCTAGACCTGACGTCCCGCACGACTTACAAGTGGAAACTATGCTGTACAATCCCAAGGAACTTTTTCGGCCAACACAGGGATCGAAACCGGGACATTTTGGTTAGTGACCAACGCCCTACACACTGAGCCACCATGGCCCCGCGCTATATAACGAACTGACACTAGTGTCATGCACGATATCACTTGAAATTTAAATATACTTACTGTTAGGAACGCGTTGCGGATCTGGACGTGGGGTTTCGTGTGGGATACGGCGTCGATTTGGTGGTGGGGAATGGTGTGGGTCATGGTGTGGGTCTGGAGGTGGGGAGTCATGGTGTGGGTCTGGGGGTGGTGAGTCATGGTGTGGGTCTGGGGGTGGTGAGTCATGGTGTGGGTCTGGAGGTGGAGAGTGATCTGGTGGAGGGGAGTGGTGTGGGTCTGGAGGCGGGGAATGGTGTGGGTCTGGAAGTTCATGTCCATGGTGATGACAACTACAAATGCTGTTATGACATTCGCCATTGAATTCCGGAGGGCAGTGGCAAACATTATCGGAAGTACATGCCTCACCAGGTCCTGCTCGTTCTGTAATACAAATACACAAACATATTTAGATAGACAACGTTTATGTTAAGCTTCACAATTAAGCACATCTACAAACAAAAGTTATATTGAGGTATTTTAGAAAGCTAATATGGAAAGATTTTGATGGCATAGTGGTCTAGAATGTCGCGCTTCGAGCTCCAGCTGACGGGTCACACCTGGCTTGCGGTTGTTATTTCCATGCCTGGTGTGAGCGCATGCGGATTCATATCCTCGTGGGTTACCCCGAGTACTAGAGTTCCCTCCCATATGAAAGAACCCTGCTCATGCATGAATATACTTAAATAACACCGCTTATCTGAAATATCACCCTTAAACATTTTAAATTCTGAAATCAATCTTAAAATATGCAATAACATAGAAGTAATTGGACTTGATAATGCAATTTTAAAATGCGTCTCGCGAGCAAATTCTCTACTGGGATAGTTGAGCAGTATGCGAAAACCTGATTGAAATGGTCTGATTCCATATCACAAGATTACCATGGAATCTACATCTCGTCAGATATGTCGATGTATATTGTTTGTCTAATGGAAATGAAATGGGGTTTAACGTCCTACTTTACTGTTCCGGCTGGACTAATGAAAACGGGGCCTCAATTTTTTGCCTATCCGAACTTTCTCGGCTAACACTGGGAACGAAACCGGGACATTTTGGTTAGTGAACCAACGCCCTACACACTGAGCCACCATGGCCCCGCGCTATATAACGAACTGACACTAGTGTCATGCACGAGGCGGGTTATGAAATCTGATATCAATTGTCATTAGAGAAATTCACATGACGTATGAAAAACATTAAGCTCTAATCACAAAATTTGTTGGATGTTGAAATTTAAATATACTTACTGTTAGGAACGCGGTGCGGATCTGGACGTGGGGTTTCGTGTGGGATACGGCGTCGATTTGGTGGTGGGGAATGATGTGGGTCATGGTGTGGGTCTGGGGGTGGGGAGTCATGGTGTGGGTCAGGAGGAGGAGAATGGTGTGGGTCTGGGGGTCCGGAGTGGTCTGGCAATTCATGTCCATGGTGATGACATCTACAAATGTTGTCATGGCATTCGCCATGGAATTCCGGAGGGCAGTGGCAAACATCATCGGAGGAACATGCCTCACCAGCACCTGCTCGTTCTGTAACACAAATACACAAACAAATTTAGACAGACAACGTTTTTTGTTAAGCTACAAAAGTTATATTGAGATATTTTAGAAAGCTTAATATGGGAGGATTTTGATGGCATAGTGGTCTAGAATGTCGCGCTTCGAGCTCCAGCTGACGGGTCACACCTGGCTTGTGGTTTTTATTTCCATCCCTGGTGTGAGCGCATGCGGATTCATATCCTCGTGGGTTACCCCGAGTACTAGAGTTCCCTCCCATATGAAAGAACCCTGCTCATGCATGAATATACTTAAATAACACCGCTTATCTGAAATATCACCCTTGATAGAAGCGGACCTTAAACCCTAAGAATGCCTTAAACATTCTAAATTCTGAAATCAATCTTAAAATATGCAATAACATAGAAGTAATCGAATTTGATAATGCAATTTTAAAATGCGTACTGCTGAGCGACTTTTCGACTGGGGTAGATGAGCAGTATGCGAAAACCTGATTGAAATGGTCTGATTCCATACCACAAGATCAACATCTCGTCAGATATGTTGATGTATATTGTTTGTCTAATGGAAATGAAATGGGGTTTAACGTCCTACTTTACTGCCCCGGCTGGACTAATGAAGATGGGGTCTCGATTTTTTGCTCATCCGAACGACTATACGTTGTTCCCTGCCACTCCCTCCGTCCTGCACCACTGACAAGGAAAAACCCGATGAACTTTCTCGGCCTGCACTAGCATCAAACACGGGACAGCCAAGATAGCGAGCCAACGCCTTACTCACGGAGCCACCGCATCACCCGTTCATACCTTGTAAACTAGCAGGGGATCACGTGGCTAAGTGGGTAAGACGCTAGCTCGCTAGCCTGGAGGTCGGGTGTTCGATCCCTGCATTGGCCGAGAAAGTTCATCCAGATTTTCCGGCGTGGTTCTCCCTTGTCAGTGATGCAGGATGGAGGGGCTGACAAGGAAAGCTGTCTAGTCCTTCGGATGGGACGAAAAACCGAGGTCCCGTGTACACATTGGCGTGCACGTAAAAGATCCCTTGGCAGTTGGAATTCGATATAAGAGTAGGCCGTAGAGCCGCTGTCCGGGCAAAATTTCCCTCATACTACACTGTATGGCGTATGCCCGTCTTCATTAGCCCAGGTTAGGAGCAGAAAAGTAGGACGTTAAACTCCATTTCATTTCATTTCATGTAAACTAGCATATAGTGACAATTAGCATGGATTAAACCGTGAAAATTAGATATTGTCAAAATGATCAATGGTTGTAAATTTATTTGGTATATTCCATCAACTGAGAACTTAATCTAACTTTTGGTATCATCGACGTGTCACGGTGGTTAAGCGAGTAAGACGTTGCACGCTAGCCTGGAAGTCAAGGGTTCGCTCCCGGTGTTGGCCTAACATGATCATTAGGGTTTCCCCTTGTCAGTGGTGCAGGAAGCAGGGCCTGACAAGGAAAGCTGTGTAGTCGTTCGGATGGTACGAAAAACCAAGATTACATGTACACATTGTCGTGCACGTAAAAGGTCTGGATATAAGAGTAGGCCGTAGCGCCTATGTCCGGGCAAAATTTTCCTCATAGCACACTGGCCGAATGGTCTAACACGTTACATCATACGTTTTTTTTATTGAGTCAAGTGGCGTGGTTTCCATTTCCAACTTGTACGTGACAGGGTGGCCCGTCCAACCTCGAGGTTTCTCTGGGTCCTCCAGTTACGCCCCACTGCTAAAAAAACCCTTGCGCGCAAGCCAATCACTAAAATAAAATTGAATCATATGTCGAGTGGACGTTAAAGACCATTTCTCTGTATCTTTCTTATGATCTTCAACCACAATACCCACCCAGTGGCGGCGCCAGGGGGGGGGGGACATGCCCCCCATTAATCTGGTCTGCCCTCTGTTTGCCCCCCCCCCCCAATAATTTTAGAAAATAAAAAAAAAGTATTTGTGATACGTTTCGGTAATCAATACCTTCTAAGGTTAATAAATCCCACATCCCCACTCAGTCATAAACTTGCATGTTGTAGAGCATTTCCGACAGTCTATTTTTCAAAATTTTCTTGGCGAGGTCCGCAATGGACTCGCTACTTTGGCGCTCACAAGGGGAATTCGTTAATTCGTTGAGGTTCGCAAGTCCGTTCGTTTGACATTTTGTTCTGTAGTCGGATATAAACTAGTGATCAGGCGACGAACGGTATCTGGGCAGATCTATATATCTCGATGATCGGTGCCTGACAGAATACTGTAAGACAGCATTTCCGGCAGTCTATTTTTCAAAATTTTCTGGAGAAGGACTCCCTACTTTGACGCTCGTGAGTGGGCTTCGTCGTGATTCGCAAGTTCGTTCGTTTAACACTTCACCTCATCGATCAGTGCCTGAAATACTGCCAGGCTGCATTTCCGGCAACCTGTTTTTCAAAATTTTCTGGGGGAGGCCCCCTACCCCTAGTTGAAGCTCGTGCCTTTGCCCCCTTAACCTTGGACTTTGCCCCAGCTTTGCCCCTCCAACCACCGACGGCTGGCGCCGCCACTGTACCCACCAAGCACGAAAGGCCGCTGTGTCATTTCTCTTACTCAATTAAATATTCGTATAAACATTCACGATATATAATCACTAATACAAAATGTGTATCCCTACCTTGTATACTCAGGCCGTGGGCTGCGCCTGTTAAAAAACAAAAACGAAATAAAATAGGAATACGTTTGCAATTTGGGAGCTGAGGTGGCTCAGTGAAAATGACGTTGACTCGCTGACTTGGAGGTGCCGTGTTCGACAACGTAAAGTCGCTCGGATGGGACGAAAAACGAGGTCCTGTGTACACATTGGCGTGCACGTAAAATAAACCTTGACAGTTGGAATTCGATATAAGAGTAGGCCATAGAACCAGTGACTGTCCGGCCAAAATTGTTCCTAATAGCACACTATATGGCTATGCTCGTCTTGAATAGCCAAGTCGATGCAGAACAGTAGGACGTTAAACCCCATTCCATTTCATTTATGCTTGCAATTTGAAATTCCGGCATCAAAACATATTGTGCAGTGTCATAAAAATCAATTTCATTCATTTAATAATACATTATGGGAGATTAGGTACAACAGAGCTTGTAGTTCTCACTATAATAGTTAACTTTCAGTCAAATTGATCCACCCTGAAACGAGTATTTAGCAATTGAATTTTGGGCCTAGCCTCGATCATCATTACTAAAGTCGGCACGATAAAAAAACATAGTCTGGATTATCCAGTTTTTGATTTAATCAGAAGCAGCATACAGTGTTCTAATCCAGTAAATATCACAGACTAGAGATGCCACCGAGGGTTGATTATGGTCTGGATAATTTAATTAATGTCTAATTAATAATTTAGATAACATTTCAGGCCTAAAGAAAGACTTGCAATTGTTTAACATTTCATTATCAAAATTAAAGCACTGTGGCTGCACCAAAACGGCGGAACAATTCGCGACAGCAAAACGCTTACAGGTTTCAAATCCCAGTTAATAGACATGTATACAGTTCATTGCTTTTAACAATGCTTTGAGCATTTGAGCATGCTTATGGGTGAACACTATTATTTAGATTATTTACTGGTTATGCTTGTTTTCATGGGTTATTATTAAGAAGTAGATCATTCATGATTTTTTTCCATTGTCATACGTGTGTCTGTTTCTTAGAATAATAAATGAATAAATAAATAAATAAATAAATTGTCGTTATATTAGTGAACTATACTTACCCACGGCTATTAATACTAGTAATAACTTCATCTTGATAATGGTGTGAAATTCACTAACGTTGATTTTATAGGTTTCTTGAATTGCGATAAGACAGGCAAACACAACTAGTTTTATCTACTTTTTAATTTAAAAGATACTAATGTCATGTTTTCCGTGTTTTTAGATGGGTCTGCACAAAAACTCAGACAATACAAATTGTGAAATAAAGTGGGGTTTAACATCCTGCATAAGAACAAAATTAAGGTCCTGCATAAGAACAAAATCTATTAGACACGTCAGAGATATTATAACCGTTAACCAGTTTGTATATTTTAAGGATACAGTTATTTTTTTCATTGGCTTAGAACTAGAAATTCGTACAAATATTTTAACTTTTCAGCCAATAAAAAAGCTAAATTCTTAAAATATTTTAGCTTAGGTTATCGAGAATATGAATGAAATGAATACAGTTTTTTCATTGACTGAGAGTTTTAAAATCTGTACAAAGATTTTAACTGTTAGCCAAACAAAAACCCACTATATTCTTAAACTATTTCAGCTCGAATTCTCGTGAAAAAAAGGTCGACAGTCTAGGTCATTTAGGGACTAACATTTGGTTCAATTTTATTTCAATAATTCGCTTGCATCAGGAGTCTTTAGCAGTAAAGGGGGGGGGGGGGACCTGGAGAACTATTGGACACACATTGTTCAACTATTGGATGTAAATTATCCAACAATTGGACAGCAGTTGTTTACCTATTGGATGCATATTATTCAACTATTGGACACAAATTATTCAACTATTCGACACAAATTGATCAACAATTGGATATGAATTATTCAACAATTGAACACCAGTTAGTCAACTATTGGACACAAATTGTTTAATTATTGAACACAAATTATTCAATAATTGGACTATTCAATAATTGGACACAAATTATTCAATAATTGGACACAAATTATTTAATTATTGGATATAAATAAGTCAACTATTGGACACACCTTGTTCAACTATTAGATATAAATAAGTCAACTATTGGACACACCTTGTTCAACTATTAGATATAAATAAGTCAACTATTGGACACACATTGTTCAATTATTGGACTCATATTTTTCAATTTTGGACACAAATTGTTCAACTGTTGGACACAAATTGTTCAACTATTAGATATAAATAAGTCAACTATTGGACACACATTGTTCAATTATTGGACTCATATTGTTCAACTGTTGGACACAAATTGTTCAACTGTTGGACACAAATTGTTCAACTGTTGGACACAAATTGTTCAACTATTAGATATAAATAAGTCAACTATTGGACACACATTGTTCAATTATTGGACTCATATTTTTCAATCATGGACAGAAATTGTTCAACTGTTGGATACAAATTGTTCAACTGTTGGACACAAATTGTTCAACTGTTGGACACAAATTGTTCAACTGTTGGCCACAAATTGTTCAACTATTGGACACACTTTGTTCAAATATTGGACATAAATTGTTCAACTATTGGACTCACATTGTTCAACTACTGGATATAAATTATTCAACTATAAAACTATTGGACATTATACACATGGCGACATATTTATGTCGTTTAAATAACAATTTAGTTAAATAGAAGTAAATACAAGGACAACATAAAATCGTCACTTTAACTCTAGTCCGATGTAAGACTATCTTACCAATCCTTTTATTAAAAAACAAACAAACAAACCAAGGCCCATAAACTGCTGTTAGTCTTATCAAGAAGCCGGTCCGCTTTTTTTCGCGGAAAGAGGACCAAAGAATATATGAATTTGATATATTAAGTTGAAAGTTAGAAATGATACGTTCTATTCGAGAGGTTATGTCTAACAACCACTAAACATAAAACCTATGAAAAACAAATGTTTATCATATTCATCACATTAGGTATGCATTGGGTTTAGGATTTATTTATTTGTCTGTTTGTGTGATTGTTTGTTTTGTGGAGGCTAAGTGTGTGGGTGTGTGTGTGAGGGGGGAGGGGGCGTGGGGGTGTATAAAACAAAATAATACCCGAGATGCTTTATTTATAGATTTTGAGGAATGTTGTTGTTTGTTTGTTTTGTTTTGTGTGGGTAAACAATTATTTTCCATTCATAAAAGGTAAGATTTTATTCTTTTCTAACGAAAAAAAGATCTATACACAAACTAGGTCATGTCGCTTCTTACTAACATAATAATATGGTTCATTGGTTTTTTTTAAAAATATTTCGTTCGTGCGTAGGATACTTTAGCAGTGGAAGGAAACCGGAGAGGAGAAAACCCACAAAGTTAGACGGACAACCCGACTCATTGTCACGTACAAGCCAGTTGATCGAATGACAGACTTTATAAACTGAACCGCTCATGTTGAACTATTCAGCCACCCAACTACCCTGGACCATTTCGGCAAGTTGATCAATGATGAATAACCCTAGCAAAAGTAAGAAACTATGTAACAATGTATAATTATGCTTCCTCTTTGCTTATGGAGACTTTGTGGTGACTGAGAAACGATTGTAGGGAGACAACTACTGTATATCTTCGGGATGCAGACCACTATTCAATTTCACCTTCTTGGTATCCACAAATTATAGTTCGTCTATTTAAAGCAATTCTTCCTCTCTCTCTTTTCTCTCTTTTTGCATGGGCATTTTTGTTGATTTTTGGTCTAGAATGGACGAATAGAGTTTGAGAGAGAGAGAGAGAGAGAGAGAGAGAGAGATAGAGAGAGATGAACTGGTGTTAACGTTCTACTGTTTTGGGGCCTGTTTCACGAAATTTTAACTAAGATAAAATCCAAATTTTAGTAATTTGATTGGATAATATTAGATTGATTTTAGTGCTTAGCCCATCAAAATTGAAGTAACTATTAAAATTGGATTTTATCTTTAGTTAAAATTTCGAGAAACAGGGCCCTGCTCCGACTGGGCTAATGAAGACGGGCATACGCCATACAGTGTGATATGAGGAAAATGTTGATATGGCAACGTAAGTATATGGCATACTCTTATATCGAATTCCAACTGCCAAGGGTTCTGTGTACACGGGACCTCGGTTTTTTTGTCCCATCCGAACGAGTATAAGTTGTCCCTTGCCAGGCCTTACTTTATGAGCGTTCGAAGGAAACCTGTTTTCCGAAAAGTACAAGCTTAATATTTAATTTTGATTATCTCCCTTTTCTAATAGGCTATTTTAAACATGAACATGGTTAGTAGATTTTAGTTGGTATACATTTACAAGTCAACGGTTATTGTACCGTCTAATTCATAGCTTATAAGATGGTTTAATGAAAGTTTGAGTAAACTTTAGCCGATTGTTTTCAAAATATTTACTTACAATGTATAAAGTATGTTTAATTACATTTTTAAACAGTTTAAAAATATCAACTTCTACATTATTATCTAGAGACCCCATTCTACGTTTGGGGTTGGTTGGCTGAATGGTTAGCACGTGCGCGCTGTATCATAAAGTCTGTCATTGAGTCAACTGGTGTGGTTTCGATTCCCAGGTTGTACGTGACAAGGAGTAGTGTTTTCTTCATCTCCTCCGGTTTCCCCTCACTGCTAAAGACCCCTACACTCAAGAGAATTATTAAAATAGAATTGAACCATGTGTAAGGTGCCCCACCATTAATAAATATCTTGACAATTACACTACAATATTTATGTATATACCAAACCTTAAATCAGTTCCACACATTTATAGTCACTAAATAAACGATCATGTTGTACTTAATAACTTAATAAGCTATGACCATTTAACCATCCATAAATAATAGACTGAAAAATGATTACGAGTGTCAGCCATAACATCCGAGCACTTTTGTGTAAAAAATAGGTTACGTGCCCTTGTTTTGAAATTAGTCTCCCTTAACCAGTCTACCGATTATTCTTCGTCTGATTGACAGGCCGAGATAATCAAGACTGCTTTTTTTTACGAAACATAACAGAAAGTAGAACAAGAAATTGAATTTAGAAACACTAGCGTTAGGCAACTCAACAATTCTTTTAAGAACCTTGTAAAAGTAAAATGAAACTCTTCCTAGTATCATGTTCTTGCCTTACCCGAGTGTTTCAGAGATATTATTTGTACTAAATCAAAAGATGCCGCTCCTATAAATGATAAAGCAATTTAAAAAATAAAACGAGCGTAATTTTTAAAGCTGCTGTATTAACCAAAAAGTTAAATATTACTAAATATTCAGAATCGTCAATAACAGATTATTTACGGCTGTAAAAGTTGATAAATGTATAGAGAATTTCACGTGCGATGTGACTAGCCAAAAATCACTTCGAGACAAGCCACTGAAGGTGCCCATTCGCCGTGTCGAGTTCAACTTTTAGTAGAGAAAATTTTCGCTTCACGGGGCACCCTACCAGGTGTTAGTCAATAAAAACTGCGACCTCTGTGATATCAAATAGTTTTCGGAGACAATGGGCATAACCCTAAAACATTTTAATCGGGTTTGGTAAAAAGAAATAGGCATCTTTACCTGATCATAATACATGTTTCTTGAAAGTTCAGAAACAGTTGATGAAAACCCCGGCCTTTATACGCATTACAATCAATGTGGACAGGTTTCTGCAAAAAGGGGCCCAATTCAAAAAATATTTATCCCATTTTGTTGAAAAGGAATTGTGCTCAATAAAAGTTTCAATAAAATCCGGCACGTTAAGCCTGACGAACCAACCAATCGGTACAAGCTGTAGCCGACAGACGGCAACGGTAATTATACAATATAAGGTCGGCATTAACATACGGGCGTATATTAATAAATAATCCCTTTCATGTATTAATAATACCATATTCAAAATGAAGCAAGGATTTAGGCCAGGTTGTTATCAGATCCACATGAGACTTCTATATGGAATCAATTCCCAATTATATTACACATATTATAAATGAATAAAGATTTTAATAACGGGTTTTAATGTAAATCAGTTGGTTTGTGGCATTTATCTGTCTCATACCATTCTTTAATGTGTTCATAAGAATGATTATTGTTTTCTTTGAGCCACGAATGCGCTTGTTCACAAAAATTGCACCATCGTTTCACGTATGCACTGCCATGAACTAAGGTCGAAAACACTTCATATTTCCATTTCTTCTCTATATATTCCATATAGGCTGTATCATTTTTATCGAGATAGATTAAATACTCGGCTAGCTCTTTTACCGACTTAAAATCACTGGTTAGAATGTAACTTTTCTCGGGAGCTAAAAGAGAGTAATTTGCGCCTCCCCTAGCAACGGTTACCAAGTCCCACCCTTCAGCTCGGAAAAATTTCTCTGTTGCGTAGTCCTTGCAAAAACTGTTTTCAAATGCTAGGTAGAATTTGTATTTCTTGTCAATATTACAGTAGTTGGCCATGTGACAGGACAATTTTTCACACCGACCGTAACTGTCAACCGGTATATATTTACGCAATAATTTGAGATAATCTTCTCGCCGACCCGGGGTTTTACAATTGCTGCGTAATATAGCCGCCATTTTGGTTTTATTCTGCATCACCTCGGTTCTGTTTTTTCTCAAAGGATGTCGTCTTTTGATATGATATCCATAACGCGCATTCACATCTGAATCCAACCGATAACTCATTGTCCTATTAAACTGTCCATTCCATGAAGGGTCTCTCCATTTATGTGAAAATGTAATATGGGGCGATTCTGGATTATAAAAAACCCATATCTGTCTTGGATTTATTCTTTTGGGTCGCTTTCCTATTATATTAGCATCAAATAGAAGGATGTGGCTATTTATGTCCTTTGTATATTGGCATGAATGATTACATGAGGAAAACCAGCCAACCATTTTTGCAGTACTTATATAGGATGGTCTCTTGTGCCACCGAACTGTTATAACCTCTGTCGCTTTCATATTTGAAACTCGTGTTGTTTTTTTTCGTAAACTAGTTGAAACCGACAAGGGCGTGGTTTCAATCTTTATGGTGGTATAATTGGTGATTATAAACATGGTTCCCACGAGGAATAGTATGGGTAAACCCACAGCCACAGGAACTGTAAACAGCTTTCTAGATTTAAATGTCCCCATGGTGATATTGCGACGATTGTTCCTGAAAAATAATGTATGCAGGGTTATAATTAAATTTAAATATTTTACAACGCCACTGTTGTCCTTGCAAAGTACACTACTATGAAAATTGAATTACTAAAGGGCATGCATTGGAGTCGCGGTGGCTCTGTGAGTAAGACGTTGGTTCGATAAACTTGAGGTCCCGTGTTCGATCTCCAGTCTTGGTTAAGAAAGTTCATCGGGATTTTCCGTCGTGGTTCCCCCGTGTCAGTGGTGTATATCAATTTATATACATTCATATTACATTAATATGTACCTTTAGGAAAATTTTCTTCTATTTTAAGGTTCCAAAGAATAGTCACATGTCCTTTAAATCACACAATTTTTATATATACATGTTTTACACAATATTTTATAGATATACAGTTTTTAAGTTGCCAAATATGTTTTGATCATTATTAACCGCAGCCCATTTCTTAAGGCAAAAGTGCCTCCGTACTATATATTTTTGCCCCCGCCCCACCCCCTGGTGAAGCTAAAATCTTCAAAGTGTGGGTGCACGATTGGTAATTTAGAGGGTCAAAATTTTAAATTTGGCGGGAGAAACTACCGCTCCCACTTCCCCTATTCTTGCCCCCAAGTGCAAAACCTTAAAAAAAAAATGCCCAGATTAGCCGAACAGGTCTTTATAAGCATGTTTCCATCATATTCACTTATGTTTCAAAATTACCATTTGGAAGTATTAGTCTTCCTTTGAATAAAATATTATTTAAACAAGTTTGTCAGAATTTAAAAGTGCTTCAGATTTTCTGCCGAAATTGGCAACATTGTGCTAATAATGTACAGTATAGAGGCATGTAAACAAAGTTCGAGATACGGGTTGGTGCCATTTTTCCACTGTGTTAACTTGGGTCAAATTCCCACCCCTTTTACAACATTAAATTCGTGCATTTCCTTTATTTAGCAAAATTCAAGTGTTTCTAAACAATTTTTCTACATCCGCAATAAACATTCATCCCATCTATTTTAAATAAAAGACAAGCGTGATTTTTGAAAGATTTAATTGCACACGTGTTGACATCTAAATTTGTTGTCGAATTACCACCAACAGGTACATTTCTAAACGACGTCCTTGTGTGAGTGATTGAAATATCCCTTGAGACGAAACAGTAACATATCAAAATCAAAACTTTTACTTAAAAGACACCCTGGGCGCTGATGATTTTGAAATGAGGTTGAACGTGGGAACTAGTTTGCACCAACCGTGCTAATTCAGAACCGGTGTAACTTGGTGAAAATAATACCAAAGCAGCCACCAGGGATCTTTGACGTGCAGCCATTGGCATACACAGAACCTCGGACTTCCATCACATCCGAATCCAGACAGAACAAACGAGAGACGGAACACATTTTGTTACAATGCCGATTCTTCTTGAGAACTGGCGGAAAAAATCTTAAAATTCTGACAGTATATATTCTATTTTGACCATTACATTGAGTGTCAATCACGTGGTGGCATACTATATATTAATCCAATCGCTGGTAATCCGGATCGTGTCAATGAGTACTACAAACCAATTGTCAATGACATATATAAAGTCTATCTTAAGTCATTATTTACATTCTGTCCATCATTTTAATATATTGGACGTTAAATTTGTAATACAAACATCATTATTTACTCCAATTAATTAATCAAAGCGGTGATTAAGGTTTCGTCTGAAAAAATAAATTGAAATAATCAAATTGGTCGACAATTGTTTTCGAACAGAATTAAACATTTTGATAGCTGAATTCCGTTTACCGTGGCTTCATACGGCATGTATAATATACAAACATGCTTAATCGGCTATATTTCAAATTTAATTATCATTATTGGTCCGAAATGTGGGAGTGACGAACGAGTCAAATAGCGACGATTCTCGAATGAGAAAATGGTCCACCATTTGTTTCATTACCGTCACAAAAATGCTCTAACGTGAACGACGAGTCTGATCATAAGCATCTTTCACAAATGAAATTTGATTTCTATCATTATATAAGGGATTCCGATTATGATACCTTACGGTACCTGGAAATAACAACAGGCCTATTGCACACGCAAAACATAAATTTATAGAAAACTGGCAATCCTTGGATGAAATATGACGTGTAAATACTGGAAATATACTGTGCAATACGGTGTGCGAGAAGACCAAAGTCACCAAAATTAAAATCTGATTTTATTAAGTAATCTCAAATGAAATGAAATGGAGTTTAACTAACGTCCTACTGTTCTGCTCCGAACTGGGTTAATGAAGACGGGCATACGCCATACAGTGTGCTAATATATTATAAGGCAAATTTTGTAAGTAGTTGCATATTGCATATATCGGTAATTGTTTCATAATAATAAGCCTACCCGAGAAATAAAATTGTTACTTGTCTTTTTTTCACACATTTTTGGCAGGTAAAATATTCCAGTTGGCGGAAAAAAAAAATATGAAGATTGTTTTATTATCGATTTTGGCGGAACAAAATTGAAAGCCGAACCACTGGATAACTTTCACAAACACTGGAGACATATAATATCATTTAAAATACCCAATACTAAATTACACAGTATTCTATCATTTAAAGTATTGATTTATTATTTGTCTTATTTTTTTTTTTACAAATGTAAAGGATTAATCGTCAATGATCTGTACATTCTCGGAAGATGCTATGAGATAGAAGCCAATGTTTATTTCTCCCAAAGGTGTGGTTTATTAAATACTTATAATAGACCAACCCAGTTGAAACCATTCAACTTTATTTCTGAAACATACAAATAAAAAAATACCCCATAAAGGTTCGGGGTGTATCAAAGAAAACAACCATGTGTGTTTTTCTGTAGTTACTTATTTAACTAAGTGTAAATGGATCATTTGGCCTAAGGCAAAATTTACATATTCAGAAACAATACAAAACTGCAGAAATGCACTGCTGTTTTTATTAGAGGTAACCAGTGTATGTTAATAACAGGCCAATTGCCTACATATGAACATAAACAGTTCATATAGGCGGTTCACCAATCCTCGTGGCATGCTCCTAATCAACCATCCAATCACGATTTGGGGCAATCTGACCCACTCATCTTGCAGTGCCACGGCCAATTCTTGCAGTGTTGTCAGTTGACGTTATTCGATTTATCACCATTTGCGATATCCAATTTACCCAATCAATTTAACACTATTATTATCGCCGTGGTGTCATTTTGAAAAAAAACCCTAAAAAAACAACACATTTTTTTAATCTTTCAAACACATATTTCAGTGCGGGCGTATTATATCGTCACTTGGTCCATCAGGAATTGGCTTACGAACGCGATGGAGGCAGAGTTTTTGACGGATTCTTTTCAAATTTGGTTGAAAGCATCGTGTTCATGAGAGGACGAACCCTTCGATGTTCAGCATTCCGCGACTTTTCTTTCGGAGCTATGGCCTCTTTGCAGAAAAAATTGTGAACGCGATAGAGGCAATAGTTTTCTACGGATTCTTTTCAAATTTGATGTGAAGCATTGGGATCGTGAGATGACGAACCCTATCGATATTCAGCGTTATTCCCCCTTGTCGAAAACCTTGTGAGCGCGATAGAGGCTGTAGTTTTCGACAGACTTTTAAAAATTTGTGTGACGCATTGTGATCATAAGAGGACGAAATCTATCGATATTCAGCGGTCTATTACTTTCCGTTATTGGGGTTATCCTCACTTGCCGAAAACCCTGTGAACGCGATATAGGCTACAGTATTTTAACGAAATTTTGCAGATTTGGTTGTAAGCATTGCTGACATAAGAGGATTAACCTTCTCGATTTCAGCTTTCCACGACTCTCAGTTCCGGAGTTATCCGCCCGTTACCGAAATCTTTGTTAAGGCGATATAAACAAACTTTTAACATATTGACATCTGAGCGCAATAGAGGCTACCATTTTTGTAAGATTCTTTTCAAATTTAACGTGAAGCATCGTGGTCTTAGAGGACGAACCCTATCTATTTTCAGTGTTCCGCAACTTTTCGTTCGGAGTTATACCCCTTTTTTCGAAAACGTTGTAAACGTGGTAGAGGCTTATAGTTTCCTACGGATTCGGTTCAAATTCGATGTGACGCATTGTTCATGAGAGGACCGATTTGCAGCGTTATGCGACTTATCCTCCTGAACCGAAAACCTCGTGAACGCGACAAAGGCTTCCATTTTTAACAGATGTTTTTTCTTCAAATTTTGGGTTGAATTGTTGGGGTCATGTGTAGATAAACTCTATTAATATTCAGTGTTCTGCAACTTTCAGTTTCAAATTTTCCCCCTCTTTTTGGATATATATTTTTTCAAATTTGGTGTGATCATTGGGGTCATGAGAGGGCAAGCCCTTTCGATATTCAGTGTACCGTGACATTCCTCTCCGGAGTTATCCCCGATTTGCCGAAAGCCTTATGAACATGATAGAAGCGATAGTATTGGGATCATGAGAGGATGAACAATATTGATTTTCAACATTCTGTGACTTTGCGTTACGAAGTTATCCCCTTTTCCGAAAACATTGTAAGAACAATAAAGACATTATTTTTTAACGGATTTGTTTAAAACTTGGTAGAAAACATTGAGGTAATGCGAAGATGAACTCTATTGCTATGGGGCCTTCTAGGTGAGGCAAGCTATTCTCAAAAGAGGAGTAACCCCAAACAAATTGCAAAAGAAATCAATGCAGTTGGGTTCAATCATACTCAAATTCGGCCGAGTCGAAATGAAGTAATTAGCATAATTCAGTATGGAGGTTTCTAGGACACTAAAAAGATTTTTATAAAAAATTTCTTACAATACATAGTGGATAGAAAAACGAAAAGTACCGAAGAAAACTATCTCGTAAGATATGACTTTTACTATGTCTTTTATATAGTTTTTGATGTCTCTGAATTTAAAAATGAAGTTTGAGAATCCAACATGGTAGAAATTTAAAATGTAATCCAAAATGGCGGATTTTTAATTAATCGTCATTTTTTCCTGTTGGATTTGACTTGTAATAAAAATTGCACTACAGAAAAAGAACGCTAAACAAATGTTTGGATTTCTTAATCAATTTTTGAACCCAAATTAGAATTCACTTACCATGAAAACCTTATTAGTTATACAAGACATATTATTATTACAAGCCATATCCAACGGAAGAAAATGACGATTAATTAAAAATCTGTCTAATATATATATACTATTCAAAAAAAGTAGGGGATATTTGATTTTGGGGGCATAATACTAAAATATGCAAATGACTACGAAAAAAGTCACTATAGAACCTAACAGAAGAAACATTTCCAGTTACATGTGACGCCCAAACGCACCAATAGCTACCGCATGGAATGCAGGTGATGCTTGGGATCATCATGGGGGTCCAACCCAAGATTTGCACGACTCTGACTTTGAATGTTACAGTCATTGTGGCATTGAATTCCAGTGTGGAAACATCAGTTTAATTGTTTTAGTGACCAGAAAACAAATTTTGATATGCGTCGGCTTACCCAAAATGAAAGGTTACGTGCCCTTGGCATGCTACAGATCGGCACAACACAGGCGGTTGTGGCGCGGACGATGAATGTTTCTCAGTCTGTCATAAGCAGGCTATGGTCCAGATACCGTGATACACAATCTGTACAGGACAGACCACGCTCAGGTCGACCAAGGGCGACAACTCAAGCCCAGGATCGATTTATCCGTACCTTGGCCTTGAGAAATCGTGTCATCACAGCAAATCAGATCAGGGCTCGTCTTCAAACAGACACTGGTGTGAGAGTGAGTGGCCAGACGATTCGGAATCGACTGCATAGGGGTCACCTTCGCGCCCGACGTCCTCGCGTGATCCCTTGTTTGAGAGATCATCACATTCAGGCAAGACGTCGTTGGTGTAGGGATCGTCAACACTGGGATAATCGACGCTGGAGCAATGTGATGTTTTCAGATGAGTCAAGGTTCACTGTTGATTTTTTGGACAGACGTAGGAGGGTGTGGCGTCGTCGAAACGAGCGCTTCCAAGACGTTAACGTCATCAGACATGATCGATTTGGGGGTGGTTCTGTTATGGTGTGGGGAGGCATCACTGTTGCTGGAAGAACGGCTTTACATGTTGTTGCAGGGCGTGTTACAGGCCAGTACTACCGGGACAACATTTTGGCAGTCCATGTTGTGCCGTTCGCACGACGTCATGGCCGCCGTTTCATCTTCCAGGATGACAACGCAAGATGTCACAGGGCCAGGATCGTTACAGGTTACCTCCAACAACAGAACATCACCACATTACCTTGGCCAGCACTGAGTCCCGACCTCTCCCCCATCGAGCATGTCTGGGACATGCTTGGACAGAGGTTACGTCAACGTCATCAACGTCCTGCCAATGTCCAAGAACTTGCTGCTGCGTTGCAACAGGTATGGGACAATCTGGACCAAACTGACCTTAGACGTCTCATTAGGAGTATGCCACGTCGGATCAATGCTTGTTTGGCAAACAGAGGAGGATTTACCCGTTACTGACTTGGTTGTGATGCTGTGGTAACTTTGCTGTTTGACCCCGGG
Organism: Patella vulgata; assembly: GCF_932274485.2. Classification (NCBI taxonomy): domain Eukaryota; kingdom Metazoa; phylum Mollusca; class Gastropoda; family Patellidae; genus Patella; species Patella vulgata. Next base: position 36,571,499 of record NC_065886.2, on the reverse strand, counting down.
TATCATTTTACCCTTATAATGGTCAGTCTGTGCCTTACTTAGTCTAACGATCATTTGGAATAAATCGATGAATGTGAACTTCATTTCATTTTGTCATTTGTTTCTTCGTCAGTTTCATTAGGTGACTTTAATAACACTTAAAAATCAAATATCCCCTACTTTTTTTGAATAGTATATAAACCATACAAATTTAACAGATACAAATGTAGACCGACAGGAGCCCAGTGAAGGGGACGTAGTTGGTTTAGAGTTTGTTTCAATCTGATTAAACACAGATCCTATTTCGTTTTTTATAGTTCAAAATTTCGTTTAATTTGCCTTTATTACATTAGGATCTGGAAGAGCTGTTATATTACCGGCGTTCTGGTTGACGTGAGGTATTAGCCAATGAAACTGTCTGTTACGGCGAGTTCTTGGCGTGCCATGCACGGAACTGTGGATAAACCACTAGAAACGTCAACGCTGATATAGTAATCAATGTCTGACGCCATAGGACCAAAAGCCGCTCGTACGACCCCTGACGCGACCTTCCAGTACAACTGGTCAGATCTTCACGTAGCGTAGACCATCGAAAGTATAAAAAAACAAAACGAAATATAGATCTGTATTTTAATCAGATTGAGTTTGCCTGATTCCTTTGGGTATTTGTGCCCCATTTCCAATGAAACACATCATGTTGTTCTGATGCTGTTATCAACCAGTATCAACCATATCGTGTCTTAGATTTGTTACAAATCGCCTCCAGCATGTTCCAAACAACCCAACATTTATCAGCACCGAGATTAAGGGTATATATCTTTTTTCTAACGTTTAATGGGAATACGTCACCAAAACTACAATAAAATCTTGTTTAAAAAAGCATTCTAAAGAGTGAAAACTGGCATATTTCAAGCTTTACTATGATTTAAGAAATAATTTAGATCAACTGGCTCATACCCCATCTCCGCTTTTTTTGTTCATTTTTTTTAGACTTAGTGCCCGTTTCCACAGACAATGATATCGCAAACAAGTGTTCAATCTATAAAGGAATACATTCCTACAAATTGTTTCTTTAGTCAAGTGAAACAAGAAAATTCATAACTATGCATGGGCGGCGGAGGGAGGTGGTTGAGTAAATTTATTTGAACACATTTCAATAGGTTAAAGAAACAAGTTCACCTTGGTGTTAACAAATACGTTAAGACAGTATATCTCAACTGAAGAGTGATAAAATGATATATTTTATTATGCAACATACAGACGATTAATTTCTACATTCAAGTTGAACCGATTGTATCTATTTTAAGGCTGGTGTTGAGCTGAATAAGCTATATTCAGTGGCGGGGTTGCCCTTCTATGTACATAACTGAACTATTGTTTATCCGAACTACAGTTTAAACATATAGTCCATGTGACAGGCAGAACTTCATTACTAATTTAATGAATTGGTTTAACTATGATTTTCAGTTAGCCTTAGGTCTAAAGTGTTCAAAACTGGTTAATTGACTTCCGGTCACTTTGCCAAATGTCAGTTTGGTGGCCATCTTTAAAAATGACCGCCGTTTTTTTTATTTAAAATAGTGCGAGTCGAGGACGCCTTCATAACATTCAACAGATTCACCTATGGATATGTAATTCAACAGTTTTACCTATGGATATGTAATATAGCTCAAAATGTTCATAATATAATTCTGCATCTGCTGGTATATGATATATGTTGTTTAATCAATACTGTCAGTTCTAAAATAAACGATTAATCTGAAAACCCCCCCAATATTTTCGATTTTTTTTTTCATGTCTGTTCATAAGTTTATTTGGTCTTTTTGGTCAACTAAAGTGATTTAATAGATATCAGAAACATTGATCATTAAAAATAATCTCTAATATGAGTGTCTCAACTCCAAGATGGTGGAAATTCAAAATGGCAATTAAATTTCCTAAAATGACCAATTTGTCAGATAATAGTCATTTCATTGTTTGATATGACATGTACTATCCAATTGAAAGGGTGCTCAGTGTTGCTGAACTTACAATTAAAGATACATTATGTAAGATTTAGATAAAGAGCTAGCCATTCTTGCTAAATAGTTCGAGAATAGATAATGTAAAATGAATAATTTGAAAATTTGACAACGTACTGGTTATTCGAAGCTAATTCTCGCTCCTCTATTTTTAGATTAAATCAAAATATGGCTGAACCGTTCTAATCTATTTAATATCGGAGAAATCCGATGCCACCGAGAGTTGATTCAGTTAATTAATGTCTAATTAATAATTTAGAAAACATTTCAGGCTTAAAGAAAGACCTGCAATAGGCAGGTTTAGCTCTTGCATAATGTATGTTTCATCTAAACAAAAAGTTTGAAAAATCCAAGATGGCGAAAATTCAAAATGGCGGCCAGAATTTCCGTAAAATGAATGGGTTTTTTTTAGAAAATCGTCAATTTTCCGTTTTATATAGCTTATAATATCTCTTTAATAAGGTTTTCAGAGTCACTGAACTTGCATAAAAACTCAAAAATGAATGCTGAAAATGATGTTAATGATAATGCTAAAAATGACACATCTTATCCGACCCTCATCCCTGACCCCACAAACAATACAATGGGGCATATGGAATTGATTATACTGGATCTCACAGATCAAAGACATTTCACCAAAATAGTGAGTCATTTTAATTTCATCTCCTATGCCTTTGCATCATGTTTAGCCGTATTGAGAACTATTTATGATATATCCAGTTATTAAGAATTTAAGTTCTCTTATTCGTTCAGAAATGGAAATGGGGTCCGTTTTTACATTAAAGACTCTATGACCGGCAACTCTTGTCGTATAGTCTAGTAGGCCTGCAGCCAAAATTTTTAGCTTGCTTAGAAACACAGTTCCGCTTCAATGTCCTCCCTACTAAACAAACTATACATTTTTGGAAAGCTTATAACACTAGGAACACAAATCCAAGATCACTGTTTTAAGGCCAGATGAAAATTGTGATAATTGTCAAGTAAATGCTATATTTATACTGACAATTGTGAAGTTGACATAAAATTACACATATGATACCTAGGATAGGACAGGCTTATCTTTGCTCCGTGAGGTGAACGACAGGGTTTTCTCCATCCAGACTCGAAATTTCTTTTGAAAAAACTGACTGTAAATGGTGCTTTCTAGAGTATATCCTGGTGTTTTTAGCTGATGCATATATCTTAATAATTCATCAAAAACGACGTAAATTCATGACTACGCAAGAACATTAACTAGTTTATGGCCCCCCGAAACTACCATATTCATTTTGAGTGTCCATCCCTGAAAAGGGAGGCGAAAGGTATGATGTTAAAACGTGTTTCAAATTCCCGCATTACTTGAATACTGTAATTATCAGTAAAAATACGCCATATAAGGTTGAACATCTGTGGCGGAAAATAAATCTACATGGCCATAAACAGATTTATAAATCTTTAAAAAACAATGTGAATAAATTAATTGAAGACGCTAAAATTAAATTTTACTCTGATAAAATAGAAAATGGCGAAAACAGACAAAAAGACCCGTATAAAGTTGTGAATCCCCTTTTGGATCATAATGCTGAGCGGACTATTCTCCCGGACAATGATAATGACATTGAACTTGCGAATTTATTCTCTGATTTCTTTCAAATAAAAATACGGAAAATACGACCTGAACTTGATGATTTAAATAAAACTATTGACTTTAACTCTCATGATTTTGATAAGTTAGAAATTTTTTTTTATTTAGAAAATTGTAACTTGTTTATTCAATCTTTTGTTTTAAAGCTAATTAAGCCGTCTGCTCCTAAACCTTGTTCATTAGATCCTGTTCCGACTCCTGTTCTTAAGGACTGTCTAGACGAAGTTATTCCACTTTTTTACCAATATTATTAATTCTTGTATATCATCCTCTACGATTCCCAACGTTTTCAAACAAGCTTATGTTACCCCTTTAATTAAAAAGTTTACACTGGATCCTAATGTTTTCAAAAATTACAGACCTGCCTCTAACTTAAGTTTTATTTCTAAATATTGGAGAAATCTATTGCTTCTCAGATAAAGGTCCATCTAGATGATAACTGTTTGTATGAACCATTTCACAGTGCTTATAAACAATTTCACAGTACCGAAACAGCTTTAACCCGGGTTTCAAATGATATTTTAATGGAAATTGATAATAGAAAATGTACATTTTTAGTTTTATTAGATTTATCTGCTGCTTTCGACACGGTGGACCCTTCCTTTCTTCTACGCAGACTTCAATTTAAATTCGGTATTTGAGGTTCTGCATTTAATCTTTTAGAAAGCTATCTTGTGGGTAGAAAACAGTGTATTTTAGTTAATTGTAAATCGTCGTCTGAATCTGTTTTGTCATCTGGGGTTCCTCAAGGTTCTGTTCTTGGTCCGATTTTATTTACCCTCTATACGTCACCATTAGGTGATATTGTCAGAAAATATGGTCTCAGCTTTCATTTGTATGCCGATGATACTCAATTATATATTTCATTTACACCTAAATGTCCATCTTCTTTCAATTTATCAAAAGTGCAACTTGAGAACTGTATTAGTGAAAGTAGAAAATGGATGTCAAAGAACTGTCTAAAATTGAATGATGATAAAACCGAATATTTGTTATCAGGCTCAAGGCATCAATTAAGTAAATTTGCACATGATAACCCCCCTGTTGTAATTGGTAATTGTGATATATTGTCATCTTATTCTGCTCGTAGTATTGGCGCAATCTTTGATAGTTTTATGTTTATGGGAGCTCAAGTAAATAATATATGTAAATTGTGCTATTTTAATATCAGAAATATAGGTAAAATACTTAAATTTGTAACTGTAGAGGCCACTAAGTCACTTGTTAATTCTCTGGTAACTTCTGGATTAGATAACTTTAATTCACTTTTAGTTAGTTTACCTTTAAAGCTTATAGAAATTACAAAAAGTACAGAATACTGCAGCTAGACTTGTTACTTTAACTAAGAAATGTGACCACATAACTCCTGTTTTATACAATTTACACTTGTTACCTGTTAAATATCGAATTGATTTTAAGATTTTATTACTTACTTTTAAGTTACCAGCGCTCTTTTAGTTACCAAGCACCTGTTTTATGGAATAATCTACCATTTAGTTTAAGATGTTGTATATCTCTATATTCTTTTAAAAAACAACTTAAAACACATTTATTTAATCAGGCTTTTAACTGACTCCGTATACAATCGTTAATATGTCCATAATCTTAATTGTCAGCCCCATTCCATTCCATTTCAATGAAATGACAGCGGCCATTGTTAAAGATGGCCGCCAAAATGGAATTTAGCAAAGTGACCCGGAAATCCATCAACCAAATTTCAACAATTCAGCCACCAGGCTAACTGAAAACCATGGCCCCCAATAGATTGGGAACCTATGTGGGGTTCTCTCCTTGCTTTTATAAAACTGATCGTAAAAAATATTTTCTGTAATTTGTTCCGATGTTTCTAGCTTACGCACCCACACACACCACACACACACCTTTCAGTGCTATACCATATTAATGACCCGGCCCCGGTTTCACAAAACATTCCCAGGTTTAAGTTAAGAATTTACTCAAAATTGTTTGCCTTATTTTAAGTTTTGTGTTTCTGGATCAAAGATATTTCCCATAAATAGTGATTGAAGGTTGAGCAAAGGTTTAACTTAAAGCTTTGGGAACTCAGGGACTGGTGTATTCTCTTACATTTGCTGAATCGTTTAGGTTAAATAAATGTTATAATTGACTAACCTTGTCACATGCATCTGCTACTCCACTTCAGCTAAACGAGTGACGCAACACTGTTCAGAACTTCTATTTATGTTCGGGATTCGTTTAGAACAGAATATATAAGTTGTATACGCCCCTAGAAGCTTTAACGAACTGAACAAAGCCGTATATTGATAAAGTTACAACTGTGAAGCCAGAAATTCCATATGACTTCATGAAAATATGACACCACGTGTACAAAAAAGCCATCTTGAGTCCCAAGTAATTGTTAACTCACTAGGCCTATAGTATTTCACATTACACTGAACAGGATATCTGGATTTAACTGTATTATATAGAGTTATGGTTGTCGTTAAATAATACTGAGCTCGGAAATGGTCGTCGTAATTGCTCCGAGCAAAATAGACGACTTTTACAAATTAAAAGTCTTCCCAAAATTAGCATTCTGTCCCAAAATTCATATTGCTTTTATTAATTTCACTCCACATTTGGTATGTCTTAAAGTAGCTAAGTCTCTAACTCAATATCATCTAAAGTTTTCAAGATTCGAATTTCTTTTTCTAGAATCACTATAAGTGAAAGATCCTGAATATTATCTCAAGAAATATAAGACAAGAGTCTATTATTATCGCGATGGAAATAGTTTTAAAATCATTAATCCATTACGTAAATTGTTTATTATTGTTCCATAGATTAATCAAATATTATCGATAAAATCTAAATCGTTCAGAAAATAACGTTTATAACCCAATCTTTGGAACCGAGTAGACGTTTTTACACCATTTTATTTATAGTCTTTTAGAATCATTTAGTAACTATAATACATATTTATGGAAAACCGCTACTATTTTCTCAATGTTATCAATCTAAAATCGTAATACAAATTGCGGGGCTAATATATACTGAAAAAATATAACAAGAAATCATGAACCCATACATGATCAAAGGACATGATTATTAATATAGAATGAAATTTTATGATTACCATATATATTTCATACACATATTTACATAATAAACTGTTTTATCTGTATATATAGCGCTAAAGTACTTATAGTATGAAATGTTTTTAGAACAGGGCCGTGTTTCACAAAAACTTAAATCTCCTTAAAATCGTCTTAAACTAAAATTCCATCCTAACTTAAGATAGACGCCTTTCACAAAACGATTTTAAGCATTTTAGATAAAATCCACTAAATAATATTTTCAGTTAAAATTATATCTTAACTTAAAATAGTGGCGTTTCACAAAACTATTTTAGGGACAATTTTAACTAAAATCAATTTTAACTTAGGACAGCCGTCACCCTCTCCTAACTTAAAATCATTAACAAACATTGATTAGAGCTACGTTGTTAGATCTAATCCTTTAGTGGCATTTAGCAATTGGAAACATAACAAAACTGACACAGTTATATGGGACAACAATCACTGGTTTATTATACACAAGCACAACGTTTCGATAAGTATTCTCTTATCGTTATCAAGCACAATAACGATAAGAGAATACTTATCGAAACGTTGTGCTTGTGTATAATAAACCAGTGATTGTTGTCCCATATAAGTGTGTCAGTTTTGTTGTTAGATCTATTGCGACATAAAGATATATTTGGAATAATGATAATATTTGCCAATGGCCAAGGTTATATAATTTAAACATACTATTCATTCAATAATTTTCATTCAATTTCTTTTTATTGCATGGGAAATATAGCTGCGGCCGGCCCACCCGTTTATTGTAAAACAATATAGGCAATTAGATGACGCCCTAAACTAAAACCCCAAGAACAAAAAACCCATCAAAACCCCAGTAAACAAAACTCTTTACTATTTTATGTATTAGCATATGATTCAAATATAAATTATACTATTTTCAAATAATTAATAAACCAAAAAAAAACCTAAAAAAATAAAACCAAACTCACTTCATATCTAATATCTATAAAAATATCTTTGTTGGCCTACAATTGTTTAAAATGAGTAGAGAGAGAGAGAGAGAGAGAGAGAGCGAGAGAGAGGGGTAGGGGGTTAACGTCCACTCGACACAAACTAGGTCATTTCGGGACTACACGGTTCAATTTAATTTCAGTAATTCGCTTGCGTGTAGTGGTCTTTAGTAGTGGGTGGAAGCCGGAGAAAATCCACGAGGTTGGACGGGCGACCAGTATTCATTAAGAACAAGGCACCAACACTTGCAACAAATGATTTCCAGTGATACTAGGTTCCCACGAACATACGAATTAAATCGTTTGAGAGATTTGTTTCATTAAAGCGGCATTAGGTAAGATTAGATAAAGAGCTGACAGTTCTAGCTATAATAGTTAAAAAGAGAGAGAGAGAGATAGAGAGAGAGAGAGAGAGAGAGGAGATGGGTTTAACGTCCACTTGACACAAACTAGGTCATTTCGGGACTAACATATTTTATTTCAATAATTCGCTTGCGCGTAGGGGTCTTTAGCAGTGGGAGGAAACCGGATGACCCGGAGAAAACCCACGAGGTTGGACAGGCGAATCTACTCCTTGTCACGTACAACCGGGGATTCGAAACCACGCCAGGTGACTCAACGACAGGCCTTATGATACAGCACGCACGTGCTAACCATTCGACCCCCCCCCCCCGAATTAAATCGTGGTTTTAATCGTAGGGTATTCGTGGTGATCCTGTCAGAGGTCTTATTATAGGGTGCTGACTGTTTCGTAACCTGGCTGTTTCGTACTTACTATAGTTCATTCATACCTCACATGACACATGAGCCGTATTATATATTGAGGTCAGTCGTAGCAAACGTATCGAAACGTATCCGAACGTAACTGCGCGTGGCAGATCGTGGACTCAAAAGGGACAATCCTATCGTAACGTATCGCATGACAGTAGGAATCTGGCATAAGTCCTAAGAGCGAACAGATCGGTCTGCGTCCAGCAACTACAATTTAATCATACTTGTACATATTAGTAGATGCACAGTCGGCAAACTCGGCAGATTCCGGTACCCTACATTAGATTCGTAGAATCTGCCGAGGTTTGGCGAATGTGTTGTAACTGAATAATATGTCCCAATCTTTATTCTGGTCAACAAATTGTACTATTTTACAATATTCCTATTAATTGATGATACAAATTCTATCTTAACACACCTAATTTAAAACATTGGAAAATTTCAACTTAATGATTTGAAAAGCCTAACGTAAACCTTTTCAAATGTGACTTGGATTTAAAAATATTTTCGAACCCTCTGGACAAGTAAAATAGGATGTAATGGATAATTTACACAACAGGTAGGACACTTAAACATCTAGTGCTTAGAATAAGGCTATTATTTATTTTCTGAAGCTGTCAAGCCAGCAAGAGTGTTATTGTCCCTTTAAAGCCCCAAAAACACTTTAGAGAATTAAAACTTACAGACACTCACACAGTCAACGATAGCTAAACTCTTCTTACTAATGCCCGTCTTCATTAGCCCAGTAGATGCAGAGCAGTGGGAAGCCAAATCCCATTTCATTTCTTACTAACGCTACACGATATCTACACAATAATTGAAGTTTTTTCTCAAGTAAAAGTAAAATTACATCAAACGTTACTCGCGCTTAGAACCTATTGCTAAAATGTGTTCAACAACCATGTCTATAGAAACCTATAAAGCTCGCCCCTGTCTATTAAAGAGGAAAACTAGATGACTACAGAGCCGCCGTGCTTCGCGTCCAGGGGTTAGCTGACATGGAGGAGCGGAGAGGGGTTTGTCCCGTAACACATGCAAACATTTTGACTAAATTTGTATTACCAGACACTGTACCATTATCGATCAAATATTGATTTTAGACTAGTTCATGTTGATAGCATATATATGACCAACCGATCGTCATTTCGGATTACAACAGCTAATTGACAAACATTGGAAGAACAATTATTAGAAATTGTGGGTGTTTCTTCCGTTATTCATAAATTTCGTGCTACAGAAACGTCTACAATGAAAATTAAAACGATAGATAATATTACTAATCTGTGATAAACAATGGATTATCTATATCACAAATCAACACGTGTACAATTATCCAAATAATCATTTTTCTCCTGTATTCAGAATAATTTGAAATACGAATATACTTGACAGCCGAGACTTAGCTTCGATTTTCCATTTTATCGTTAAATTTTGGACATACGATTATTAAGAGAGTCGATTTTAGGTGGAAAATGAAGAACAAGATGATTTAAGAAAACGTCTCCCGGTTTCCTTGAATTAATATAACACCTTTCTAGAGGTGGGTCATCCTGCTATTGTACGTAGAGGGACCCCTGGTATGAACTGACATAACGGCGAATCTGTGCCCACTTTAATCTGTTGATTCACCATCGAGTACACCTGACCCTATCCCCGCTTAAAAAAGAAAAAAAAAAGAAACAAAAAGGAAGAAAAATAAAACTGAATCAAGGAACAATGTCTAGTGGTTCGTGTGGGTCCAAAAGCCGAGATCCCTTGTACATGTTGACGTGCGCGTAACAGAGTATTAAAATTATTTAAGCTCATAAATCTGATAGATGCCATCGGCATGCATATTTCAAAATTATTTGCTTGAATCTATTGATCAATATTAATTGTCTTGAGGCGGAAGGATAACAGATCTAAGGAATTGCTTATATCTAGTATGCTATTTAGAAATTGTGTGGACGGAGGGCGGCTGTCTAGTCCTACGGATGAAACGGAAAACCGAGGTCCCGTGTACACATTGGCGTGCACGTAAAAAATCCCTTGGCAGTTGGAATTCGATATAAGCGTAAATCGTAACGCCGTTGTGCGGGCAAAATATCCCTGTTGTAGGGTGCCCCGTGGCCGAAACTTTTCCCTACTAAAAGTTGTACTCGACACGTTGAATGTGCACGCTTCAGTGGCGTAACTCTAATTGATTTCAGACGAGTCTCGGACTCTCTTTGTGTCTATAAATAGCTACAACACGTGAAATTCTCAACACTTGTAATAACTATAACAGACGTAAAAAATCTATTGTTGACGATTCTGAATAGCAGTAATATTTAGCTTTTTGGTTATTACTGCAGCTTTATAAATTACGCTCGTTTTATTTTTTAAATTGCTTTATCATTAACTAGACCGTAAGGAGTGGCATCTTTTGGTTTAGTACAAGTAATATCTCTGAATAACGCGGGTTAAGCAGGAAAATGATACTAGCAGTAGTTTCATTTTACTTTTACAAGGTTCTTAAAACAATTTCTGTGTCGCCCACCGGGCGTTATTTGTAAATTCAATTTCTTGTTCTAGCTTTCTGTCATGTTTCGTAAAAAAAGTAGTCTTGATTATCCCGGCCTGTCAATCAGACGGAGAATGGTCGGTAGACTGGTTTAAGTGGGACTAATTTCAAAACAAGGGCACGTAACCTATTTTTTGCTCAAAAGTGTCTGGATGTCATGGACGACACTCCGAACCATTTTTCAGTGTATTATTTATAGATGGTTAAATGGTTATATCTTATTAAGTACAACATAACCGTTTATTTAGTGACTCGAATTGTGCGAAACTGATTTAAAGCTTAGTATATATATAAGTATTGTGGTGTAATTGTCGAGATATTTGGAGATATTTATTTATGGTGGGGCAGCCTACCTCTTGTCCATCTTCATTAGCCCAGTCGGAACAGAACAGTAGGACGTTAAACCCCATTTCATTTCATTTCATTCCAATATTGTGTATCGCAAAATGTCCATGGTGAATCTCATACACGCTTTGGATTAAAATATTGTAAAATGTTGCTCCGGGTGTGATAGAGAGTGTTCAACCCAACGAAAGTTTGCGAAAACCTTAGCGGTTGACAGAGACAAGAATTAACACTACGTACGATCAGAAAATATTTGGTAGTCTGCTTCCTTTCTTCAAATCCAAATTTAAGGGGGTTGTTTCCCTTTGAACACCATGCGAATAACTATTGACCTGTCACTCACTAGTTAAATGAACCTATTTAATTATTCTGGCACCTGAACCTTTTACATTGTCTTGGTTAGTATGAGAGAGAGAAATGGGGGTTAACGTCCGCACGAAACAAACTAGATCATTTCGGGACTAACACATAGTTCAATTTTATTTAAATAATTGGCTTGCGTGTAGGGGTTTTTACCAAAAACACACAAGATTGGGCAGGCGACCCTACTCCTTGTCACGTACAACCAGGGAATCGAAACCACAGCAGCTGACCCAATAACAGAATTTATGCTTAGCTAGTCTATACTCCGTCGTCCCTGTTATTTCCTGGTTTTAACCGGTGCTAAAATAAGAACAGAAATATATGAAGCTTTTGCAGAATAGTAGGACGTTAAACCCCATTTCATTTCATTGCTGCTGCATATCCGCAGATCTAGCCAGTTCGTTGATGATGCACTGATGGCGCTAATTTAAATAACTGTTGAAGAATACAGTCTTTCAAGTTTCTGCTCCCCGACTGAGCTAATGAAGACGGACATACGCCATACAGTGTGGTATGATGGAAATTTGTAGCACCATGGGCCTTTCTGTCAGACGTGGAGAGCGAACTACGCAAACCGGTCGCCACATCCTACGTATGACCCATGCATCTTTTCTTACTCCATATCTTAGTAGCTTTGTGATCGTCTAGTATTTTCACTTGTCGTCTTTGCTTTCCTTCACGCTGTGTATTCTCTTCTTATCTATCTTAATAATAAAGACGTTTGTCGTACCAGTAATAAAAATGCAACAGTTTAATTTTACATTTTTTATATATCGTAGCTGGATACATATAAGCATACTTTACAATAGATTGCAATAATAAAATCATCCCCTCTAACCCTATCCAACAAGACTCGCTAGGGCGAGTCTGCTGATAGAAATTGCTACACCATTTCCCTTCTAGAATCGAGTTGCTGTTTGACGAAATCTCCCAAATATGATACTTTTGTAGCTTTGGGTTTTGGTCCGTCAATTATCTAATTGGTTAAATATGATGTAAATAATTATAGAGATTGGTTAATTAAGCCAAATGACGTCGAAACCCACCCTTTTATGGATAGCGGAAATTTACCGGAGAAACTTCCCACAAGATATCTGTTATCAACCTAGAATGGAATTTTTACCACATTATGACTCTTTGTTATGTAAAAATCTGTAACTCATTAGCTCATTTGAATTTAAGTACATATGTGAATCCAATAAAAAGCAAAAATTCTACAAAAGTCTTAAAAATTTTGCCCGGACAGAGGCGCTACGACCAAAGCATCTTTAACATGCACGACAATGTGTACACGGGGCCACGTTTATTTCGTTCCATCCGAACGACTACACGTTGTCCCTTGCCAGGCCCTCGGTCCCGCACCAATGAACTTTCTCGGCCAATGCAGGGATCGAACACGGACCTCCAGGTTAGCGAACCAACGTCTTACCCACTGAACCACCGTGGCTTTATTGATTTGAATCACCCCAACCAACAAAAATCTCAATGATACAGATTAACAAGTTAACATTTTATCTTATTTGGGGTAAGTTGGGCTTGAGCTCTCGTTTGGATTCGGTACTGCACGTTTGATATGTCAAACATTATAGAAAATTCCACCGTTAAACCAATTGTTGCTTCCTCGGTCCAAAAACAGTAAACCGGAGTAATACTAAACCTGGTACAGTATCGTCAGACAACTAGTATTTCTACAATTCTACCCGAGGCTCAGTGTACACATAGAAGTGCACGTAAAAGAAGCCTTGGCAGTTGGAATTCGAGTAGACTGTAATGCCGGTGCCAAGGCAAAACACCCCTCATAGCACACTGTATATCGTATGCCCGTTTTCATTAGCCCAGCCGGAGCAGGACGTTAAATCCAATTTCATTTCATTTACACAATTCTACAGTGCTACCAGTAGTGTTTTGCTTGATGAGAATTGTTAAAGTACCTTTAGTACGATAATGGAATAATGAAGATAGACAGAAATAGTCTTTATTTACATCTAGTTACAGACCCTGGCAACCTAAACGGTTTAGTATTCGGCATAATTAAATTGTTCTCAATTCATTTGACTTATAATTGTTCGGATCAATATTGGTTCACCACCTCTAGGGCCAATCTCATAATTGGTCCAATAGTAAATCCTCACAGTTTAGGAAAGCGTGGGGAATATAGAATACGACGAATATGGAAGTATACGTGTTTAGTTTAGTAACGCTTACATCGACCTCTTAAGAGCGGGTTTAAAAACTAAGCAGAAAAAGCAATAATTAGGTTAATAGATAGCCAGAGTGAGAAAAACTCTCAGATTACGGGAGAAAAGCGGGAATGAGATTACTTTTTTTAATTTCAGGTCTACTGATTATCTGACATCCGGCAAGTAAAAAAAAATGACCTGATGATTCTATTGGTAGATGTACTAATTCGTTTCCGTTCGATGCACACTATTTGGTTAGTCAATGCGATCACATAATGTCTATTTCAGAACAGATCGTATTAATCAGTAGATTGTCGTGAATTTTATGGTTAACTATAAAAAAACCCCACCATCTTATTATTTCAAAATGGGGGGGGGGGGGCGCCCCAAAAAACACGACAACTAATCATTAGGGTTCCATATAAACAGATCGAAACATATTTTAATTCTAATTGACCTTTAAAACGTTCACAGCCATATTATTCTGTTTCTCATCAACAATAAAACAGACGGAGATTTATATTTATGGTTGTTCATTCACATAATAGTAAAGATCTTGGGATTGATCACTGGGTTGTCGTGAATTTTATGGTTAACTATAAAAAAAACCCTCCACCACGGTATTATTTCAAAAGTGGTTTATGCTTACTAATTTATCCGAAGGGATGATTTAAACTGCGGCTTAGTCTGATACCTTGACCTCATAAACCACGACAATTAATCATTGGGGTTCCATATATTTCTAAATAACTTTAAAAATGTCCAAATGTTCCCCCGCCAGATTCTGTTTCTGATCGGCAATAAAACAGATGGAGATTTATATTCAAGGTTGTTCATTCAAGAGATGTGACATGGTTTGCGTTATCAATCAATCAATAAATCAATCAATCAATATTTAAAGCGAGAGAGAGAGAGAGAGAGAGAGAGAGATGGGGTTTAACGTCCACTCGACACAGATTAGGTAATTTCGGGACTAACATGGTTTAATTTTTTTATTTCAATAATTCGCTTGCGCGTAGGGGTCTTTAGCAGAGGGGGAAACCGGAGGACCCGGAGAAAAAAAACGAGGTTGGACAGGCGGCTCTATTCCTTGTCACGTACAACCGGGGAATCGAAACACCCATACGCGAAAGCGAATTAATGAAATAAAAAGCAAGTAGTATAAAATCAAAGAATAAGGAAGTGGGCGTGCCATATTCACATTGCAAGTATGTTGCAAAAATCGAAAGAGAGAGCGGAACGTCCACTTGACACAAACTAGTTTATTTCGGGACAAAAGTATGATTAATTTTATTTGAATAATTCGCGTACACGTACAAGTGGAGAATCCAAACCACGCCATTTGACTCCATGGCAGACCTTATGATATAAAGCGCACGGGTTAAACCATTCCCCAATAATCTATATCTGACTGAATGTCGTTTTAAATACAAAGTAAAATCGGATTTAACATTTCAGTTGCCCGTGCAGCGGCACTATCGCCTACTCTTATATCGAATTCCAACTGCCAAGGGATCTTTTACGTGCATTCCAATGTATACACGGGACCTCGGTTTTTCGTCTCATCCGAAGGACTAGACATCTGTCCTTGTCAGGCCCTCCGTCCGGCATCACTGACAAGGGAGAACCACGCCGGAAAATCTGGATGAACTTTCTCGGCCAATGCAGGGATCGAACACCCGACCTCCAGGCTAGCGAGCCAGCGTCTTACCCACTTAGCCACGTGATCCCCCATTTCAGTTCTAATCTAATGCAGTGTGCTATAACAACGACGATACGGCCTAATATGTTTTTTTTATTTCCTACTGTCAGGGTATCTTCAACATGCTATATTTTTTTTTTATTCCTACTGTCAGGGGATCTTCAACACGTTATTAATGATATATTCGTCCCATCGGAACGACTAGACGTTTTTCTGTACCAGACCCACCGTCTTGACCACTATCAAGGAAAACACATCCTGGAAAATTCTCAGTAAGGACCATTGAAATTGGTGGATTGGTGTTCATAGAATAAATATTTCAGTAGTCCTTTATAATCTGACAGAAGACCTTTGATGATGATAGAACCCACCTTCACATGGATTGTATAGTCGCTCATCTATAAATACAGGTTTTTATGTTCAAAATATTGATGTTCAGTTATTTCATCAGATTCGCCCAATCAAGTGGAATGGATAATAACCACCCGACATCCTTCTACTTTTACCAAATCCAATAAAGAGCATGTTTACAGATATTGAAAATACCGTGATCAAAAAACCACATGCAATTAACTTTTTATACACCAAACGAAAGAGTATAAAAGGCTTGAAAGAGATTTCTATTTAACTCAATGTTATTTACGCTTGACCTCTTGTTTTGGATTTTTTTTTTGTCCTGCCAATCTGGTTCCACGACCTCATATCCGACTTTAAAAAAGATGTCGGGGAAGTCTTTTATTATTCATCGATTGTGACTTGTAGACGAAGCATGCCTCTCTACTGGGATAAACTAATTAGGACTGTGATTCGCAAGAGTCAGGCAACCTGACAAGAGCAATTACTGCCACATATGTTCTTACGTAACAGATATAGAAACTTTTTGACCGACCAGGGACAATCGAAATGGCTCTATTGATAATGGAATGTTTAATTCGTGCAGAATATTGCTAAGTCACTTCTCAATAAGTTCAGGGGGGGGGGGCAGACTGTGTTTTAAAAGCTAATTGACAAAGCAATTATAACGGACATTTGAAAGTAGTCTCAGACGTTCTAGTAAGAAACTAACGAACAAAATTGGAAAATGAGAAAAAAATGTAAGTGTTTCTGTTTCATATGTTTATCAGCAGAAATGAGAGTCACATAGACGCTGGTTAACGATGTCCCTGGATTCCCTTTATCAATTTGGGTTCCCTTTGGCATATTATCGATATATTTGGAGATATTTCTATGGTAGGTCAAATGGATATATAATAAGTGAGGCGTCTGTTTTGAACTCTCTGAAACAGCTAATAATACTATCCGTTTAATTTGATTGTCCAAATAACCAGTAACTGATTCTGAGCTGTAGAGCTGTAGAGCTGTGTTAAACGAAATGAAATTACACGAGGTTTAATGTCCAGTGGTACGTGAAGTTTCCCATGGGGGCATGCAGTGTTGTATGAAGGCAATTGTTCACGTACAACGACGTTTGCTGGGGGCAATTGTTCCCGTACAACTACGTTTGCTGAGGACAATTGTTCCAAGAATGCAACGTTTGCTCCCATTCTTAAATGACAAGGTGTATTTTCATGTCAAGATGAAACCATGCTCAAAAACCCGAGGTGAGACGTCTCAACTAACACCGGGGTCGTCCCGGGGACATCCTGGTTAGTGATTAGGCTCCCTATTAACTAGGCCTCGTGGTTAGTCATCCGGTGCCCTATTCACTAGGCCTTGTGGATAGTCATCTAGCGCCCTATTCACTAAGCCTCATGGTTAGTCATCCGACGCCCTATTCACTAGGCTTTTTGGTTAGTCATCCGGCGCCCTATTCACTAGGCCTCGTGGTTAGTCATCCGGTGCCCTATTCACTAGGCCTTGTGGTTAGTCATCCGACGTCCTATTCACTAGGCCTCATGGTTAGTCATCCGACGCCCTATTCACTAGGCTTTGTGGTTAGTCATTCGGCGTCCTATTCACTGAGCTATCTGGCTCCACAACATGAACGTTCTCGAAGACAAGCACCTAACTGGGCTATTCACTGAGGCACCATGAAGAAGAAAGTATTCACTCTAAATTAACCATTGTATAAATATCTACGAGCGCCCTCAACGACTTTTTCTTACGACATTCATGTTGCAGTAAACCTTTATTAGGTATGCAAAGCGACTGGAGAATCGTAACAAGAATCGCGGGACGCTTTTTCCACGACGAGTACAAAGCGTCATTTTCATAAGCGTCAGTTTCATAAGCAGGAAATCAAGTAGACCACTTCTTATGAAGACTTTCCCCAATTAACGATAGGAATAAACAGAAAAGAAAATAGATTTGATTTTAATTACACACTTGCAGCCAGTAGAATAATTGAGAAGGCTTAATAGCGGAGTTAAGCATACAAGAAGCATCAGACCATTTATTTTAATTAATACTGGATATTGTAACACATGAAATAGGGTTTAACGTTCTACAGTGTGCTATGTGGGAAACTTGGTCTGGACAGCGGCGCTACGTTTTACTCTCATTTCGAATTCCAACTGTTAAGGGTTCTTTGAGGTGCTCGGCTATGTGTACACGGGGCCTCGCTTTCTTCTTTCATCAGAACAACTAGACCCTTTCCTTGTCAGACTCTCCGTCCTTACACCACTGACAAGGGGAAACCGAACCCGAGCGGTTTTAACGGTCAGGCCAACGCCGGGATCGAACTCGAGACCTCCTGCTTAGCGAGTCAGCGTCTGACTCACTGAACAACCGCGGCTCCCGGATATTTTAAGAAAGCGATCATCCCAAATAAACCTTTGGAAAACCTTTGTCTGTTGATTGTTTTCTACACAGGAATAACAATCAGCACTTCAAATAATTCAAATAATACAATAAGCCAGTCAGCTTCCATGTGTCACATTATGTTTTTTTACATCTATCGGTTAGAATTATCATCAGCATTTCAAATAATTTGCACAACCCTCTTCAATAGCTAAATCTAATTCATTACATCGCTATACAATCATTTTATCAATTTAAATATGATGCGAAAGGTCTGTAGATTTCACAATCCAATATTTAATTTCATTTATCAAAGAAAATGAAATTCAATTCACAATATATCTAGTCTACCAATTCCCCTAACGATATAAAATCCGGTCTCAAGATTGTCATAATCAACTTGCTCCGTTAGAAATTTACCCAGACGAGAAGATTAACGGGGTCAAAAAGATCCGTGGATTTGTTGCAATGAGTCGAAGTGATGTAGATACATGCTATAAGTAGGTCAAGGGGATTTATGTAGATTTCACGTTGATGGTTCTGCACTAAATGGTATTAATATAAAATTGGTATATTCGATATTACATTTGGGGTCGGATTCTTTAAGGAACAGATGATATAAAATAGAATTGTCGGGCTCTAAAGCAGATGTCGACTCCATAGAACCTGCATTGAAACATGCATGAATATACGTGCACATAAGTTGAAAAATATACATCGAATACGTTTAGGATTTAAGACATACCATTATCGTCAGTTATTATTCGACATAATGGCACTTCCGTGGATATGAAACGCAGTTATTAAATGTCTTGCTCATTTTATAAACTTGCAAGATAAACAACCTTTCTCAATGAAATCGGTGACATTGTATGCATAAAGTGTACATTTAATTAAGTTTTCTGCGTGGTTTACTTGGAGATATCATTTCGTTTAAATCAACCTCGATAAGTCCAGAGAAGAGAAATACCTAAATACCATGTAAAGAGAATTAGGATATAATAACATTCATCAGTAGGTTTAGACAGGTCACGTTCCTATCTTAATCCTAGATGCTAATGAAATAGACATACAAACCACAAACAGCACGAGTAGTTCATGATTAGGGTTTAACCCAAATGGTCTAAAACAAATCTTGATAATGTCTGTGACTAGAAAACTATAAATCATAGGGAAGCATACACCAAGACCACAACAGATAATATGTTTCACTCACAACTTTTTGCTTGAATGGGGTGGGGCGGGGATTGGATGGCCGAATGGTTAAAACGCGCGCGCTGTATCATAAGGCCTGTCATTGAGTCAACTGGCGTGGTTTCCAATCCTCGGTTGTACGTGACAAGAAGTAGGGTCGCCTGTCCAACCTCGTGGGTTTTCTCCGGGTCCTTTGATTTCCTCCCACAAGCCAATTATTGAAATATAATTAAAACCATATGTTAGTCCCGAAATGACCTAGTTTGTGTCGAGTGGACGTTAAACCCATCTCTCTCTCTCTCTCTCTCTCTCTCTCTTTTGCTTGAATGACCCCAAATAAAAAGTATACCAATTATTGTAAAATCTATTTAGTCATACCTAAACATGTCGTAAACGACACGTGGTTAAAGTTCGAGTATTGTAGTGAAGTCATCAAAGGAAACCTGTTCCCTACACATGCGCCTACTAAGATTTTAATGTTAGAAATGAATCCCCCAGTGGAAACATGTTCCCTACACATGCGCCCACTAAGATTCGAATGTTAGAAGTGAATCCACCAATGGAAAAACGTCCTCCACACATGTGTCAACCACTAATAATTTAATAGCTTCGTACACGATGCCTAAAATTAGTCCTTCAGAATATACATTTCGGGAGATCAATAGCCAGAAGCCCGGTCATTTAAACATAAACACAGCGAACCTGCATGTAGATAGATAGATAGATAGATAGATAGATAGATATACCTATACCTATAAATACTTGTTGATACCTATCTACCGTACTGGTATGACCAGAATATGACCCCTTTTCACTCTTGATACAAGGGCCCCAATGACATTTGCAGCTAGGGATCCCATGCAACGACCATGTTTTCTCATATACAAATATATATATACATTGTACTTGAAAAGAATCCATTTCCTGAAAATGTCATGAAGCTTAAAGGAGTAATATCGACCAATTAACCCCATTGTACCAGTTTCCATTAAACAGAACAAATTAGAAGAATTCATATTGAATCTCATTTCCAGTACAACTTATATTTTTCCCAAATTGTTAAGACGTCTCTAGATAGCCCCAGGATATATTTTAACCAATTTTGACACACAGCAATGGAGTAAATTATATTTGTGATTACATATCCTGAAGGAGTTGGGCCTGTAATGAATTTGATTGCCATGTTCACGTTAAGATGGTAAATATGATGTAGGGTCGAAGTTGGTTCTTGAAGAGCTGAAATTTGACTCCGAACTTCCATAATGATACTTCATAAGATAGGTTTGTGTTCTATATATTGGTGGGTGTCGATGGATACACAGTAAACTAGTAGATCGTCATCAAATTTGGGGTTAATTTGTATAAAAGATAAATTAACGAGATTTGTTTCAGACAACATGACATCGCATGCGATTCACCTTCAGGGATTTTGTTTTAAACTGTATAATATAAATTCTTAAAAATGATGCTGCTTCATCTGACATGCAAAGTGTCTCTATGCGTTCGGATGGGGATCGAGGAAAGACCAAGGTCCAGTCGGGCATACATTGACGTATTCGTAAAATGTCAAGGACAGTTGGAATTCGAAAACGAGTATGTGCCCTGCCCCAATCTGATTAAAATACAGATCTATATTTCGTTTTTTTTTTATTCTTTCGATGGGCTACACTACATGAAGATCTGACCGGTTATAGCGATAGGTCGTGTCAGAGGTCATACGAGCGGCTTTTGACCTATGACGTCAGACATTTGATTAACCAATCAGCATTGATGTTACTAGTGGATTACCCACAGTTCCGTGCAAAACACGCCTAAAGTTCGCCGTAACAGAGCGTTTCATTGGCTAATCCCTCACATCATTCAGAACACGTCAATGATAACAACTCTTCCAGGTCCTAGTGTAGTAAAGACAAGTAAAACGAAATTTTGAACTATAAAATCGAAATGAAATAGGATCTGTGTTTAGAATCAGATTGTGCCCTGTCCCTGCCCCCGCCCCTATACACACACACACTTCTCGCATTATCCACAAAACCATAGAGAACAAATTCCCTTAATTTGATCTCAAAATGACCGAAAGTGGCCCTTTGAGAGTATTTGCCTCCTTTAACTTCATCTGACACAAGTCCAATATTTCACATGATATTATTGTATAATTACAATAGTCTCTTTATATTAGATTTTATCTTTTTATCTTTCAACCTCCGACACTTGATTTCATATTTCATTTCGCGCATCACCAACCTGTAATTGGATTTCTTATTTCATTGTAATCATACTCAATAGATTAATTTTTTACAGGACAACTTTTGAATACAACTGAGATAACAAGAGTAATATGAACACGTCCATAGCTTGTTTCATTAAAGCGGCATTAGGTAAGATTATAGAGCTGGCAGTTCTCGCTATAATAGTTAAAAAGAGAGAGAGGGTGAGAAATGGGGTTTAACGTCCACTCGACACGAATTAGGTCATTTCAAGACTAACATATGGTTCAAGTTTATTTCAATAATTCGCTTGCGCATATGGGTCTTTGGCAGTGGAAGGAAACTGGAGGACCCGGAGAAAAACCCACGAGGTTGGACAGGCGACCATACTTCTTGTCACGTACACCGACATGACAGACCTTATGATATAATGGCTCGCGTTAATCATTCGGCCATCCCCTCCCCCCAATAGTTGAAAGGAGAATATGCTGAACATGTCTGTCAAATGACTTCACGCTGATTGTCATTACTACCGTTGTTACGATAATAAACAAAGTCTCGATTATCCATCTTTACCGTACCCACATCGACCACAAAACGTATTTAAATCTTCTTATATCGCTATATCGCAGCTATCCGATGGCATCGCGAGTTGATTATAATCTTGGTAAGTTAATTAATGTCTAATTAGTAATTTATATAACATTTCAAGCCTGAAGAAAGACCTGCGATAGGCAGATTTAGCTCTTGCATAATGCCTGTTTAATAGAAGCTAGCCATATTGCTCAACTTAATAACTGCATGTAAAATTGGTCGCATGTAACTTGATGCTCAGGATTGACTGAACTTCTTTTTTTCACGCCTACCTATTAAATTGTCTCAGCCAACACTGGGATTAAGTTCGGGATCTCCTAATGAGTGAGCCAGTGGCTAACTGACTTGTTGATTTTTAATGTAAAATATATTTATCGCCATTTATACATTCATTCAATTATTAATCCACATGGTTAGGTATATCTAATCTAAAGGGAAATAACTGCGACATTTTATTCGGGCCTACTCTTCTTCGATTGGCAACTGTTTTATAACAGTCACAAACTGATTAGTCATGTTGTGTGGTTTCTCCTCGTCCACGATGCAGGGTTGAAGACGTGACAAGGTCAGCTGGCTAGTTCTCCGGATGGAACGAAAAACCGAGGTCCCGTGCTTACATTGTCGTAGCGCCGCTGCCTGGGCACAATTTCACTCATAGCAGACTTAAACGCCATTTCATTTCATTCCTTTCTCTTCTTAACTGATCTTTTTAGAAGACAATCCGCTAGAGTGATTCCCAACCACCCAGCGGTTTATTATTAGTATATACATGATTGTGTCTCTGAGTTGGCGTTATGGTTCTTATTTATTGAGACATTTTTTAGTACGGAGTTGAATACAGTATTATAACAAGATCAAATTTCTTGCAACTAAAACAAGAGCATCGCTACCGCTGAAACATACGTCCACATTCCTTCTTTGATTGGTGCTTTTTAAAATGAAGAGAATGAAATATGAAATTGCTGTATCTACGGCAAGATGACAAGAGGCAAAGAAGGCTAGACGTTTGGTTTGTTTTGCCAAATTTACAAACTAAATATTACAAAAGTGGGTGTGACACCACCCCTGTAGGCCGGGGCAAACACCAAAATAAATAGTTGCTGTCCTTACGATATAAGGAATAAATATGCAAAGTTCCATGATGAGCCATTCAGAATTCCAGCCAGTAGACAAAAACTACAAAAATTGACGATGGTTCTGCTCCTGGGGTCGGGACATGCACCTTAGGCTATAAACAACACATATGACAAGTTCCAAGACAACCAATTAAGAAATGTGACCTGTAGGCAACTCACCGAAAAAGGGAGTGGCTCTGCCCCTTGGGGTCGGGCATGCACCCAAAAAATTAGAGGTCACCCCTAGGGTATAAGTATGAACAATTTTCCATTTAGAATTGTGGCATGTAGGCGAAAGAAAGGGACGCAAAGAGAAAATGGGGGCAAGGCTCTGCACCAGACTAGGGGTGCCATTTAGGGTATAAGGAATAAGTATGAAATGCTTCCAAACTTTCCGTCAAGAAATGCGACCTGTAGGCGAAAAACAGATGCATGCATCAAAAATAATAGCGGTCATCCTTTCGAGGCCATCCAATAAGAATTGCGTCTAGTAGACGATAAAAAGTGGGCGTGACTCTGTCCCTGGGGATCGAGCATACACCAAGGCCAATAGGTGTCATCCTTGGGATATAATGAATAAGTATACAAAGTTTTAAGACGATCTGTTCATAATTGCTGTCTTTAGGCGACAAACAAACAAATACTTTTTCATGTTTCAATAATATAATAGTATAGCATGATCATATCATATTGTAGCCTGAATAGAAACCGTTACATGGAATCATAAAAAAATTATTTTAAGATTTATCTTTAATCTCATTACCAATATCCATTTTATATATTTTTTTATTATGTTCAATTTTTTTTATTCAAATAGCCTTTTAAACACTGAACAACCGCTTTCAGCCCTCGTTAAAGTCCCTAGAACTAAAGGTCTTATTGGTTCTATCAATTTTGGTTCTGACAGCTGTTCTATGTTTTTCTTCCATGATTTTGCTAATGATGTCATTGCTCAATAATAGTCCAAAAATGTACCTTTTAATTGTGTAAATTTCTTTGAATTCTTGGTATTTATAAAACTTTTCTTCTGTGGATTATAGTTAATTATAGTTATACCATAATGGTTGCACACTGATTGCAGTATTTTCTTCATTCAGCAAATCTTTCAGAATGGTTCATCTGTTGATTAAGCCAATTATGTCATATATTTGGAGCCTACTTTAAGGATATCTTGGATACTTCCAAAGTATCTATGTAATATGCCTGGCCAAGCCAATCTTTACTGCTGATCAGGTTTTGAACCAGGTACCGGCCATTTTGGAATTATAACACCGACATGCAAAATTCACGCGCAAGAACAATCATGTCAAGTTTCGTATAAGATTACCAAGATTATGAAACCAAGCTCCGGTTTCACAAAACATTATCAGACTTATGTTAAGAATTTATCCAAAATATAGCCCTTTACAAAACATTGCTGTTTTAATATATCAATTAAATCAATACGAAACTATATTCAAAGTTTTGTGTTTCGGGATCAAAGATGTAACTCAAACAATAATTGGAAGTTGAGTAAATTTTTAACTTAAGTCTGAGAATGCTTTGTGAAACCGAGGCCTGGTTCTGGTTCAAAGGATATAAATGAAATAACTGTGAAAGACATATTGGGGAAGACGGATTCAGCGTACGCAATGATAAATTAAAAAAAAAATCGGTATTTTGGTGTAAACTATTTGAGAAAGACATCTTAATGATGGCAAATACCACCCTGTTATCGGCTGTTATATCGACCTTATACAACCCATTTTTGACATATAATGATCCCATCCTCTTGATACACTGGTTAACAAGTACAGAAAAACGATGCAATGAAAACCTACAAGTCTGTAATTACTTCCTGTTTTCTTTTGATATTTCCTATGGTTTTCAATTACTTTATGTTATCTGAACTTAAGAACTGAAAATGTTTTTTTTTTTAAAATGCTATTACACTCCCGGCTTCTCTAAACATATCACACAATACTTCGCCTTCTTAACTTGAAGAAATGAAATAAAATTGGTTAATAGAATTCGTTAAGCATGGTATCGTTAAAGGGGAAATCCCGGTTCATACTTGGCCAGAGTCACGGCGGATCAGTGAATAAGGTGCGGGATCCTCAAATTAGGGAGAAATGGGGTTTAACGTCCGTCCAATCGACACCTCTACGATCACGCGAAATATTGAAAGGAAATTAAACGGTATGTTAGTCCCGAAATGACATAGTTTGTGTTGAGTGGACGTTAAACCCAATTTCTATCGCGCTCTCTATCTGATATCGATCCCTTCCCCACTTGTGTGTGACAAGGAGTAGGGTTCCCTGTCCGACCGCGTGGGGTTTCTCTGGGTCCCCTGGTTTCGCCCCACCGCTAAAGACCCCCACGCTCAAGCGAAATATTGAAAGGAAATTGAACGTATGTTAGTTCCGAAATGACCTACTTTGTGTTGAATGGACGTTAAACCCCATTTCTATCGCGCTTTCTTTCTCGTAGTTTTCTTGGAACTTGTTACACTTTTTATTCACTGGTATAGAGCTAGGATTTCTCCTTTAAGATCATATTGATGACTTCTTGACATCGGACTATAAGTTGATATAAACATGTTGAACAAATTACAGATGTTATAATATAACTGTTTACTAATGAGAACGATGGGATTGAGTGTACACAGACGGGTCTTTTGATGTATTAGTTATTTACGGGAAAATGGGAATGCGACAGTGTAGTAACAATGTTGCTGTCCGGGCCCTTTTATTTCACCATACATATAAAATCTGATTTCCCAAAGGAGTAGTTCGAGTTCAGAAGAAATGTCGAGATTGGTAGAGGCTGCAGCGGGTGAAGGGTCGGGGATAGTGTCTCTCGACCAACAAGTCCTGGTTTCCAATCCCTGCCTAGGCCAGGGAGATTCTTCGGGATTTTTATTCTTGGTTTCAATATGTCGTGATTGGCTACTGTATGGCTGACAAGAGAATTACTTCGGCGTAAGGGCCGTTTCACGGACAAAATCTTATAACGATAGTATACCAAATCTTCACTTTCAAGGTGCACCCCCGAAAGTGATTGACCAACCACCCACATAACGTACTTATACGATGCAGTGGAAATCAGTATATTTGGTTTGAAGAAGATGTCAAATTTGCACCTTAAAGCGATAGTTGCATATTTTTTTTAAAGAAAATCAATCAAAACATAATGATTTCTGTATCTAATAGGTTGTCAAACACTGTAATGATTTCTGTATCTAATAGGTTGTCAAACACTATAATGATTTCTGTATCTAATAGGTTGTCAAACACTATAATGCAATCATATGAATCATTCTAACACTTAATATAATGATAACACTGGACATACTAGCAAAAATACCTACAACGTTTTCTATACGACTCATGGTATTGGCAAAGCTCAACGTTAATGTTTCAACTTGAAAATGATATATTTGCCAATTTATCAACTGGCACTAGTGAATTATAGGATTATTCCTTTACAACGTAGGGCTGTGTATAGATTCCATGTATTTAAAGTCTTATCTTAACATATTTTAAACATATGATTTTTAAAAATGCAATTATCGCTTTAAATAAACTATAAACTATAAACATACTTATGGAAAACAGCTACTGATTTATTTAGCTTGAAAACGTTGAGAGAATACTCTTCGAAACATCGTCTAAATACACCAGTAGCTGTTTTCCATAAGTATATGTTTATAGTTTATTTATCTGCCAAGTTATTAAATGCCACTTAAATAATATTATCGCTTTAAAGTAACCATTATTGGGCTGATAAACGTCACCACCACCAAGAAACATTAATATTCAATTTGGTTGTCATCTGTCGAGTAGGACGGACGACCAAGTCGAAAAAGGTTAGGAACGGACTGACGAAAAACGTTCATGAAGTGTGCCTTTTGTTGGCCCACTGGGCTAAAAAGTAAACAAGATATGTTTTAAGCTTTTATTTATTTTAAATATACATTTAATGCCGTGCAAACAGGGAAACGGGGGTAGACGTGTGACATTTAATGTCGTAACAAACGGATAGACCATATTACTTTAAAGGTAAACAAACGGATAGACCATATTATTATTATTATTATTATACATGTACACAAAGCAAGTTTATTTCAATACATTCAGATTAATCAAGCATTAATGTTGGTGCATGTAGGTGTCACTGTAACCACCAAAACATCAAATCCCTATATTGGTTTAATTTGGTCTACATTGACGTGCATGTAAAAGAACCCTTAACAGTTGGAATCCGAATAAAGCGTAGGCCTTATAGTGACGTGTTCCGGTCCTAATTTCCCCCATAACACACTGTATGGCGTATGTCTATCTTCATTATCCCAGTCGGTGCAGACAAGTAAAAAGTTAAACCCCATTTCACTTCGTGTTTTAAAAACGAAAGCAGAATATTTAACAATAGCTTTAATAATTTCAACAATTATAATTATTTGTTTTACTGTTCTATGATCTAAATTGATAGTTCATGTTTCCAACTGGGTGGGGATATATTTTTAACACTGCTCTTTCGGTGTGTATATGCGTTGATCGGTGTTTAAACCCCAAAGAAGGAAAGAATCTTTAAACACCGATTTGTCCTGAACTACGATAATTCAACACTAACAAACGAGGCTAAGCTATCCATCGTAGATACCATACAAACATGGACGCAGTGTATAAATGTAAATCGACATCGTGGAGATTCCTAGTACCATGCGTATATCCAGTGAATTTGGGGAACGGATTTTGAAATGTTACTGGTATGGTGGGGCACTTTTGGGCAAAAATCTACATTGGAGAGTTTTTATAATTTTGTAATGTGGGAATACACCTAAACCACAAAACTTAACACATTTAATGAGTTTTTTTTCCATATTTCTGCTGGAAGTTGGTGGAAATTTCAAATGCAATACTAAAGAATGTAAGTCTAGATTTCCTTGAAACAGAGAGGGAACGGGAATCCCCCTCTCAAAAAGGGAAACGTCATTACCATGCATTCTCGTAGCACTTAGACCACTGCGTGTATCTAAACTATTGATTTAACAGCAACAAGATAACACCAACATCAATAATATGAGGTCGTCAACTCTGTGGAATATGAAGATACAATGTCCAATAACACACATTGAAAAGAATAAAAGTCGACGGAAAAATAATTCGCGCCATTAAGTCAATGTCACTGACAGAGTTACCCACTCCTGGCTTTACACTATTACCACGATGCAACCGGAACTCAGAATTACCAGTCAAGCATCGCCACAACATTTGATAACACCCAATCTTCTTGTAACCTTGGTGTTCTAGATCCACAACATGGGCATTGTTCAAAATTAATGTTTCACGCTCTCGTTCATGTTCTTGCTCAGAGATGATGATTTTCCTTGGCGGTGGAAACCCAGTCAACTGCAAGAATTAAAGAATAAAGTTATATTACATCCTGATTAACACTAGTTGAACTGAATGATGGGTAATATCAGCCATAGTTATGGACGCTGCGGCTGTCTGTTAGTAAGGCTCTGACTCGGTAACCATGGGATTCGTGGTTTCCACGTGTCAATTGTAAATGACAACGTCTAGTCGTTCGGTTGGGACGTAAAACCTTCAAGTGCACACAAAAGAACCATTGATAGTTGGAATTCGATGAAAGGGTAGGTCGTAGTGCCCCCGCCCCCTCCCCTGCCCAGCCACACTGATGTTCTCACACTGTTGGTTCTACCTACCTCGTCCTCCTCCTCGTCACCACCTTCTATTGGCATGACTTTAGTAAAATAGTTGACAGCAGCATATTGGATGAGAGCCGCCATATCATACACAAGGCACACGTTAAGAAACACGTCTATAGCCGTGGCGTATGGTACCCTTGGCAGACCTTCCCTTACTGTCATTCCTATCTGGGCTGTACTCAATATGGTGGTCACACCTGAAAAAAAAATATATATTTATAAATTTATCATGCGCATATTTTCCTTAGTCGGGGCGCTTAGGTGAACAATCACTCACATTTTGACAAAAGCATACAGGTAATTTTTGATGTCCTCTTTCGAATAAATGATGGACACGCGTGATCTGACCGCATTTCCGGTCGTCATTTTGAATACAAAATGAACGTCTCTGAAATAATGGGATTTTGTCTAATTCAACCTTACGATATGATAGAAGATATGTCTAAGCGTTGAAATCTATGATTTAACAACCACTGGGTTCGTCAAAAGCATTTTCATTACATAATTTGCAAGTATAGATACCGACAACCTACAATTTACTTTTGGGGCCTGTGCGATGAAAATTCTTGTAAATGTCAACTTCAACTATGCATTTTTACCCATGGAGCCTTTTTTGTTATATCACTCCGTACTTTCGAAGAATTAAAATCGAAAATGAAACTTTGTGGGACCGAATATCAGTCTAAAATTCAATCAACGGAATATTTAAGGAATTTTTTCCATATTTTCGTTTTTGTTTTTATTTCCTAAAGTTTTCTAAAACCCTTCGAAATGTCTGAACAATGTAGATTTTTTTATTAATCGTGACAATGATACTTGGCACTCCAGATTACAAACTGTTAATTGGCAGTTGTAGAACCAAATTTAAGCTATTTCTTGTCAAAATTTCGAACATATATAACTTCGCTCACAGTAAAGCCATTTGACTGAAATGTTCAATAAATTCATTTTCATTATCTAATATTGAATTAATATAGCACGAACATGTATAACTTCGCTCACAGTAAAGCCATTTGACTGAAATTTTCAATGTATTCATTTTCATTATCTAATATTGATATAATATAGCACGAACGGTCAGCTCTTTATCGAAATCATACATACTGCATCTTTAATACAGCTGAACTTCAACGATATTTAAGGAAGCAGCATATACTAATTCATTAATTCTAGTTTGAGGATTCGGGTTTCCTTTCAATAACGTCACCAACAAAAGTAAAATATTTATGTCTAAATTTTAAAAAAGAGAGAGATGGATTTAAATGTGTTTTAGGCCATTGGACTATCGTAGATCATCCATTTAAATTATTTGGTAAAGTAGAAAACTTTCGAGGTATTTTAGCAATAATAATAATGGTTTTGAAAAAAAAGGATATTCTCTTAAGCCAGATTAGTATATAGCACCGAATGGGTTAATCTGGAGAAGTAATGTGAAATAAGTAACCGGTTAATCCCATAGACTTTTAGTGAAATAAGTAACCATTATTTAAAGGGGCATTATGTAAGAAAAACCTGCGATAGGCAGATTAAGCTTTTACATAATGCCTGCTTAGCAGAACTTCATGTAAATATAGATGTTTATTTACTGACATGTAATCTCATTATTCTAAAGGAATTTTAATGACAATATTATGTTTGCGATTTAAAAAGTACCGAAAGAGTATTAATGCTCTCAATGGTTTTTAGGGAGTGGCAATGTGTCCATGCAAGCCAGAATAATGTGACGTCATTAATCAGCTTTTAAATCATATTAATTTAGAAATTTTAACAGTTTAAGCTTTAACACTTGCAATATTTATGAGTAATACTCCCACCCCCGCCCACGACAATTCGCTTAAGGGAAACAAAGGTTGGGTTGTTGTTTGGGGTTGCCAATTAATTTAAGAGATCGCTTTTCTAAGGTTCGATAAATGGCCACTATTTAAGATCATGTTAGGGTGTGGCTCAATGAGTAAAACACTGGCTCAGTCCAGAGATCCGGGTGACCGGAATTGACCAGCGTGGTTTCCCCTTTCAGCGGATGCAGGACGGGGTTTAGTCCTTCGGATGGAACGTACACAACAAAGAACCTTTGACAGTTTTAATTCGAAATCAGAGTATGCCGTAGCCTCGTTGTCTGGGTAAAAAATCCCTCATAGCACACTGTATGGCTTATGCTCTTCTTCATTAGCTCAGTCGGCGCAGAAGAGCTGGACATTAAACCCCATTTCATTTCATTTATGCAAATCAATAACAATATTTCTCTTTTAAGATTAGTGTATATCGGGTTGTTGATGTACAGTATGTATTTACAAATGTACCATCTTTGTGAGATTGTCTTTAAATGACAACTTTAGAAAAAAGATTAATATTGCAAATTGATCCATTAAGTTAATGTCTTTCTTGCAATATAGTTGCGCAATTGTCCGAGCTTTAATCGCGATAATGGTAATCTCAAAATCACTTAGTTACGCCGTTATCATCATGGGTTATTAACTGTCTTCAAATGAAATAAAATGGGGTTTAACGTCCTACCTCTCTGCACAAACAGGAGTATGAAAACGCGCGTTACACCATGCAATGTGGTATGAGAGATAATTCAAAAATCAATTATCAAGGATGCGTTTACGTGCACGCCAACATGAAAATGGAACTCGATTCGTCGTCCTATCCGAACGACTACACACAATCCCTTGCCATGTCCTCCGTCCTTCACTACCAGAGATACGCCAGACAGTGAGTAGTTAGCTCGTTATTCGTTATTGGTTAATATAGCGATAAACGAGCTACTCGTTTTTCGATATTGGTGAATAACGAAAAACAAGTTGCTTGGTTTTCGATACCGTTAAAAACTTTAATTTTTTTTATCGAGTTAATGTCAATCAATAATCCTTTAAATTAATAACGAGAGACATAAAGCGTGAGGTATTCCATGTCATTTCCCAGTTCACGTCTAAATGTAATGAATCTGTAAAAATTGTTTTTATTCAATTGTCGAGTGTTTAGAGACATAACAATAAACGGTAAATGTGGCTGACCGTGGAAGGCTAATATTTATGAGATCAATGTTTTACGATGGCGTTTGCATTGGGTTATCTGTGTAACTCAGCAACATCACATATAATAACAGGGTGTCGCGGTGGCTCAGTTAGTAAGAAAATGAAATGGGGTTTAACGTCCTAATGTTCTGCTCCGACTGGGCTAGTTATGAAGACGGGCATACGCCATACAGTTTGTTATGAGGGAATCTTTGCCCAGACAGCGGCACTAAGGCCTACTCTTATATTCCAACTGTCAAGGGATCTTTTACGTGCACGCCAATGTTTTCGTTCCATTTGAACGCTTATACGTTGTCCCTTGCCAGGCCCTCTGTCCCGAAAAATGACAAGGGGGAACCACGCGGGAAAATCCCGATGAACTTTCTCGGCCAATGCAAAGATCGAACACGCAACCTCCAGGTTAGCGTGCCAACGTCCTACCCGCTGAGCCACCGTGGCTCCATGAAACAACAGCAACAACATTCGCAGGGATCGAAGACACGACCCCCTGTTAGCGAGGCAACGTCTTACCCGCTGAAACAACAGCAACAACAATCGCAGGGATCGAAGACGCGACCTCCAGATTAGCGAGGCAACGTTTTTCCCGCTGAGCCACCGTGGCTCCATGAAACAACACCAGCAACAATCGTGTTGGTCACATGAAACTGTGCTATTATACATGAAGAAAAACAAACGGTCGTTCTCATTTTTTTCTCCCCCCGATTCTTCGTGTTTGATAATTTACTCTCCCGTTTTTTTATTGATCTATCTGAAAGTTAGGCTAACACTTCTACACGAAATTAGATCCATTTACACAAAAGAACATCCTTAAGTGAGCATCACGACTATTTTGAAACATGTCGAATACAAGATGTATTATCTAGCTAGCAATAGTTTTATAATCAATCTAGCACTAAGAATCCATTAACAGGAGGCCATTTGTTACATTTAGAAGATTTTTATTGTGTAAATATCTGTATTAAGCCGTGTCTGAAATAGAGCTCTTGCAGTTAATACCCAGTTTATCACGTGTTATGTGCTGCTAACATTTTAAACAATTCTTATTATTTATTTAGTTCCGAGGATATATTGTGTTTTCGACAACCAACATCGCCGGTTCAATTTTCTGCGTGGGCCCATTCCAACTTTTCAACTAGCGCCTCCAGCCTGACAAAGGAAGTTTGTTTAGTCGTAGGAGCCGCGGTGGCTCTGTAAGTAAGACGTTTGCTCGCTAACCTGGGGGCCCCGTGTTCGATCCTGGTGTTGCAAGAGAAAGTTCATCGAGATTTTCCGGGGCGTGGTTCCTCCTTGTCAGTTTTAAAGGTCAAAGGACTTGGCAATGAACAGGTTATAGTCAATCGGATGGGACGAAAAACCGAGGTCCCGTGTACACATTGGCTTGCACGTAAAAGATCCTTTGGCGGTTGGAATTCGATATAAGAGTAGTCTCTAGCGCCGCTGTCCAGATAAAATTGCTCTCCTAACACACTGTATGGATAATGCCGTCTTCATTATTCAAAGTCGGAGCAGATCAGTAGGGCGTTAAACCTCGTTTCATTTTGTGTAGTCGTTCCCATGCGAGGTCCATGGTGTAAAGATGAAGTGGAGTTTACTGTCTCGTCAACACAATTCTTCCTTCATTTTGCGACAAACCTTGAGGTTGTTCAAACATGGTTACGATTGCCGAAATGCCAATTAAGTATGGCCTATTCATTCGAATGGGAAGAAAAACTAACGTCTCCCGGTGTACATATGGGTGAAAAGTCGCTGCCCGGTCACAAATCTGCCGATGAGCACGTTGTATGGGATATGCCCTTCTTCATTAGTTCAGTTTGTGCAGGCATGTAGGACGTTAGAACCATCAGTAGGACGTTAAACCCCATTTCATTTCATTTCATTTACGTTAGAACCTATTTCATTTCATTTTCATTTAATACTGAGGGCGAGTGGAGTTGAGTGGAGGTGGGTGGGTGTGACGTCAAACTTTTCTTCACTGACTGGAGTAATGAAGACGGCCATACAGTGTTCGATGAGGGAAATGTTGCCCGGACAGCAGCACTATGGTCTACTCTTATTTCGAAATCCAACTAGCGAGGGTTCTCTTACGTGCGCGCCAATGTGTACACGGGACCTCGGTTTTTCGTTCCACCCGAACGACTAGAAACTGTTTCTTGTCAGACCCTTGGTCCTGCACCAATGACAAGATGGAACCACACCAACACCGGGAGTGAACACGAGACCTCCTTGGTAAGAGAGACATCATCTTACTCTGCGGCTCCCACAGGTGTGTGTAAATGACCACGAGATCATTATTAAATTTTCAACTTATCTTGTGTAGAACAGGCATTACCGTATCCAAGGAATTACCAATTTACATATTTACATATCACTTATCTCGCCCATTCCCAGAAGACCTTGTATCATGCATTCAAAATGTTACGGGTATTCATTTCCGGAAGAAATCAACGCGACCATGACTTCCTTCCAGATTTTTAAATTGGTAATTTTATCCCGCCATCTTAAATAAACAAATGAAGGTAGGATTTCTTTCCTTGGAACAAGCAATAAACGGCCTTTGTTTGTCCTCGGCTAATCTAATTTATATGCCCATTTAGTCGAAGCACTAGAGTCTGCTCTACGGAGACGATATTTAAATGATGAAGCCCCGTGGATGCATGTGATTTCGTATAGAGGAACAATTCTATTAAGTCAAGAATTCCCTCAAGTGGGAGCGTGCAGAAAAATATAATGTCTTTAATTTGAAACGAGGTTCTTCTTTTACATAGACTATGTACAAACATAGACGAGAAAATATTTGAAGGGGGGTCGATAGACGTTTCCCTAACTGTTCAATAAAAATCATTTTTTTAAAAAAAAAGAAAAAAAGTTTTACCATGGTTAACAAGCTGCCTTTTGTTCTACTTATTTATGGAAAACCTTATACATATAACTATTAAGAAAGCGGTCTGTCTTTCCATAATATCAGACAATGAAACATTATGAAAGTACCCGACGTACGTAAGACCCGAGAGAGAGAGAGAGTATAAACCTACGATGTGGGACAGGCGGCGAGCTCCTTGTCACGTACAAGTGTAGGACCAAAACCATGCCACTTGACTCCATGTCAGACCATGCGATCTAAAGCGCAAACGTTAGATCATTCGGTCACCAAACCCCCTGTAAGACAGACAAGGAAGCAAAAGCGTCGCTCGTGTTGTCAGTGCTAAAGCCCTTAAAGTCTCTTTGCGCTATTTCCATGAGCTAAATCTGCCTATTGCAGGTCTTTTTTGGGCCTTAAAGGAGCTAAATTGCTAATATCAGGGACCTACAAATTGACACAAATGGGTCGCAACGTATATAATAATGTAATATGAATGTAAATAAACTGATTTACATTCAATCGTTTCTGTTTTTACTCTAATTTCAAAGCCGTTAAGTTCGGCGAAATACGCCAGAAGTCTCAATCCATTGGCAATCTCTAGCGTCTGGTTATTCCAGTCTACACTGGTAGTATTTATTGCGCATGTTCTCCAGATAACAATATGAGGTCACCGATTGACATGGCTTGTGGAATATGTCTAACCTCGTTCTTCGAGTCGCTTGTTACAAATTGCGCTGAAACGCATTATGGTACACGATCGTAAAATGTTTATTTTGTCTTAAAATATTGGATATCAGAAACCTATCTTTTTCCGGTAAGATCACAACACCAATGTTGATTAAAATTGACAAATAATTCGTGTTTTCACTGTCGAAGGTTTTGGGTGATATTGAGTTAGAGACTTAGCTACTTTAAATGTTATATAAATTATTAATTTATTAACATGACAAGACCATAATTAATTCGCGATGTCTTTTGATGGGGCCGATTTTCAACAGATTTGAATCCGATCTTCGGTTCAACGGCGGTTGATGATTATCCGTAAAAATCGATAATAGAGACATTGTTTATTACGGTAACAAAGGTAACAATAAAAATCGAGGCTATAGTGTTATTGAAATGAGGATTTCTAGATTCAGAGTGAAGTAATTTGACTGAAATTATCAGGATATTCCCTATACATTATCTATTTTAACTATCATAGCGAGAACTGTCAGCTCTTTATGACGTAATCTTACATATTGACGCTTTAAGAAAATAAAATCAATGGTTGATAATCTACCGGTTGGGGTTTAATCGGATTGAATAAGAGACCCATCAAAAGATTATAGATAGCGCTATACAACTTCTTTTGGAAATTTACCATGTTTGTAAATACTAAACGAAATTGAACCATTTTTGTATTGATATTCTTTAGAGACATTCAACTTTCAAGATACTGCAAGGGAAGAGATTAACAAATCCTCAAATGACGTACATAGACCTTGGGCACTAATAATAACCCAACGGATATGCCTGGAAAAGGAATAATCGGAAGACGAAACCATTATAATTTCTTATGTGAGTTTCTCTTTGCCCAGCACAACCAAGGACAAGAGTTTTCCCGAACATAAATTATGTTTAATTACAGTGCAGTATAAAGCTACGAATAACCTCCCTTAGGTAACCGCGCTGGCAGATGGGAGCGCAGTTGTCGTCAACGTGCAGATGGGCGCGCAGTTGTCGTCATCTTACTGATGAGTCCGAGATGTCGGCAGTGTTACTTACCTAATAAAACTCTGGCAGGAGCTGCGTCTCGATTGATCCAGAATGAAATCCAGGATAAACTGACTATTAGATAACAGGGTAAAAAAGTCTGGAGGATAAAGAATCCCAAGTTCCGGTGTAAGTGTATGTGGACCTCTAAAACAGACTGGGGACCTGAAAAATAAATAAAAAATCTCCAGAAAATTGAAAGGTTTTGTTTTTATGGTGATTGCTGTTACCTTTGGGGGTATAAGATGTATTTCCATGTCAAGATATCCTTTATACGGACGTTAATTTGTCAAAGTCATGAGCATGCATGCAACGTCATTTGTTGTGGGGAGCACCATGGTTCGGTCGAAGATTCGACCTCGGCGTTGGCCGAGAACGATCTTCTGGATTTGCCAGTCTGGTGTCCCCTTGTGAGGGTTCAGGATGGAACGAATAACCATTGGTATACCGTTAAAGGACAATATTGGTGTCAGTCATTATTACATATGTGATAGAACTGGTTAAATACATTCCAAATATAATTTTAACACAGAGATCATTGCTACGGGAGATGTGAAACAAGCACGTGAAGAAACATGACAAACACGAGTTGTCCTTCTATATAACTGAATTGGCTGTCACTAGATAAGGGACACGAGAAATAGAAAAATCCCGTGCATTCCCCCGTTTTTATTCATTCTGTTCTTAATAAAAACATGGTAATGCACGGACTTTTTCTAATTTGTTCGTCATCTGTTATCTACTGACAGCCAATTCTTTTTTTGAATTGTCAGATATATTCTCATAGTCTCATATAACAACTTTTCATCTTCAACTGAATTATCAGTGAAATGAAATTCGATCGTTTGTCTGTTATCGCTCGTTACTTCAGTCAGTTATATAGAAGGACAACTCGTGCTTGTCATATTTGACGTCACTTCCCGCTTCTTCACGTGCTTGTTACACATCTCCCGTAGCAATGATCTCTGTGTTAAAATTATATTTGGGATGTATTTAACGAGCTCTATCACATATTTTATAATGACTGACACCAATATTGTCCTTTAAATATTCCCTGAGAGTTGGAAATCAATGTAAGAGTAGGTTGTAGCACACTGCATGGTACATGTTGGCCTCCATTAGCCATATTCGTGCAGAACTATAAGACAGTTCACGAAGACCTTTAGTTAAACTAAACCATCGTAATGTTATCTCATCTTCAGTGCTTTCTTATACTAAGGGAGCCGTAGTAGCTCAGCGAATAAGACGCACACTGTATGGCATATGGCCGTTATCATTAGCCCAGTCGGAGCACAATAGCAGGATGTTAAATCCCATTTCATTTACTTTCAGTGAATTCTGATACAGCTGATAAGTTACATTTTATCATTTATCGTCTGATATCTCCGTTAATGCTTCATTGCCATAGAAATATTTAGAAAGTTAAACTTCGGCGAACATTATCCGAATCAATTAAAAATCGTCAGTGATTTCTGTATATATTCACCCAATTTCCCGAAATATTAAATATATCCCAACCCTAGTTCACTAGGGTCTATAAGAAAGATAATGATCGATATGGATGAATGCTGGTATCCAAGAGAGAGAGAGAGAGAGAGGGAGAGAGAGAGAGATAGAGAGAGAGAGCCTACTCCTTGTCACGTACAAGCGGAGAATCTGCACCACGCCACTTGACTAAATGACAGAAATTATGATCAAACGCGCACGTGTTAACCATTCAGACCCCACCCCTTTTTACTTACCATGAGTGGTCTGATAGGTGGTATTGGCACTGTCAACCCAACCAACTTCATACGTAGCCATCGTCAATCCTTTCGGCATGTCAACATTAGGGGCATTTGGATTCCAATAATATATGATCTCATCTGTGGTATAGGCATCTAAAAATATACAAACAGAAAGGAAATGATTATATATGAGGGTGAATGGTGGGGAGGGTGACTACATGCAAAACCCTAGAATTTTATAAGCCATAAAAGGGTTTGTTACCACGAAAATAAAGTTGTCTTTTTAGGGAGGGAGTGTGAATGGCGAGTACATACAAAACCCCATAATTTCATAAGCCATAAAGGTTTTGTTACCACGAAAATAAGGGTGCATTTTTAGGGAGGGAAGGTGAATGGCGACTACTTATTTTTTTTTTTTTTTGGGGGGGGGGGGGGGGGGTGAATGGCGAGTACATACAAAATGGTTTTGCTACCACGAAAATAAGGTCTGTCAAAATGTTGTTATTTTTATAGCCATAAAGTAATTAATCGTAATTGATTACTTTTCATGTTAAGGGTCATGGTCATTGGTTACTTTTACCGTTGTGGGTAATAGTATTTAATTGCGTTTAATATTATAGGTAATGGTAATTAATTACTTTTAATGTTGTAGGTAATGGTAAATAATTACATTTAATGTTGTGGGTAATGGTAATTAATGGCTGTTAATATATTGGGTAATGACAATTAATTACTGTTAATATATTGGGTAATGGTAATTAATAGCAAAGAATGTAATGGGTAATAGCAATTAGTTACATTGTTAAAAATGAGAAATTAATTGTAATGATTACATTGAAAACATAATGGTAATGGTAATGTAATCAATTACATTGGCAATGTAATAGCTCTAACCCTGCTTCATCACGCACTGACATACCAATGGGCGAAATAGAATCTCGATTATATTTCATAAAATAACAACACTTACAACTTGCAATAATCAACGGACAATCTGCTTTATCCATGGGAAATCTGGACAGTTTCAATGGACACCTGGCCCGGACAGTTAATCTACAATGATATCATAAAGATAGGTAAGAACATTCACAAAATAAATTTTATTTATTTGATCAGCAAAACAATTATTATTTAATTCCTCTTACATAGGTATGTAAAAATAAAAAAAATAAAATAAAATAATAATAAAAGAATAATAAAAAAATAAAATAAAATAAAATAAAATAAAATAAAATAATAAAAAAAATAAAATAAAATAAAATAAAATAAAATAAAATAAAATAAAATAAAATAAAATAAAATAAAACCCAGAGAGACGAAGCAATAACCCCAAAACTAGAAATTAAAACCTCCGACTGAATGCCAAAACGAAAATAAAATATAAAAAAAAAGATGAAAAACAATAATATAAAAAGAAACAACAACAACAAAAAAAACATAAACAAAAACACTATAAATGGTAATTACGCGACTAAAAGGTAGAAATAAATCCTCAGCCAAAAAAATGAAAGAGAAAAATGTTATTACAGAAATGATAATTCTAGTTTGTGAAAGTCGCCGTTTCAATCACCATCTGTATAACAAGTCAGTTAAAGAGATTGTACAACACTTAACGAAACAAATTGCCCACAAAATATGATTCCATGGTTTAATATGTCAGACGCGAGAAGAGCCATCATGTCATTACGACCTCCACATAACCAATAATACAAATAAATTCTACATTCCACTAACGTAAAGCAGTTAAGATTTTTGTGAACTAGGGTGTAATGCAGGAGACACGATGCACTTAAACGGTTCCAAGACTGTTAACCAAATTCTTCTTTTAGTCGATAGCCAGAAATAGAAAACTCCAGTCGGCCGTTAATATCCGACTAATCTTCACTGCACCAACCATGTCAGGAGAGAACATCTAATAGTTAACATCGCTAGAGACATTACACAACGCAATAACAACACGCTTCGTTTCGCTTAAAATCTTCATTTGAATTACCAACACTCCAATCACCCTTTCGCCAGTCACGCTCTAAAATAATGTTATCCGGCCCTCAGACGCCCCAATTTCGTTTCGCTGTATGAGTTCCGGATTCCGGATATTACATACAAGCAACCTTGTTTTTTTGGACAATGTTATAAGCGGCTAAATTTGCTTTTGGCCACGAATTGTATTACTGATGCAAATACTGACTCGTTCCTATAAATAGTTTATAGTTTTGTCGAGAAAGCGATTAGCAAGTCAATAATTGAATGGGTCCGAAAACCCCGAACATTATGGACAAAATAGTTTTAAAATAATAGTCTTATCACGAAATGACCCAGTAGACAGCATAATATTATCTAGCATACATTAAAGGTCACCGGAAAAGCTTCATAAATGTTTTAAATAATGCAAGTAATTATGTCAACATATCCTTTCCATAAGTATTACACGATCCCGAATGCCAATATTACCTGCCACTGGTAAATTTCAACAGGTAGATTTCCGCCGTTCTCCGTAATTTTCCGCCAATAAACAAGCCGTGAGTACTTCTGCTCATAGAATAGATTATAGCAGAAGGACTAAAATTAAGTCACGGCTTGTTTATTGGCGGAAAGTTACGAGTTCTCACGGGGAACGGCGGAAATCGCTAACGTTAAAACTTACCTGTGACAGGTAACATTGGCATTCGGGATAGTGTTATATACTTATTAAACTATGTGTCTTATTGTATTCGATATCGAGGCGATTGTTATTGTAGCAATATGGGACGTTTAAAAATCGCAAAAGGGTTATAACAGTATCCCCGAAGTGAAGACGTATAAAAGTAAGCATTTGTGACATTTGTTGAAAACAAACGGCGTGATTATAGTATCCCTTTAACATTTTGTTCTACAACTATACCCGAGGTATCCCGTTGTCACTACGTTCTGTACATATTCTAAAGTCCAGTTAAAGGCATTTAAAGGAGCTAAACCTCATTAATTTATTTGAAAATAGTTGCTGTTTCTATTATGGGACACAAGCAATAGCTAACGATGACTAAGTTTAGTTTTGTTTTGAGTTTAAGC
Organism: Patella vulgata; assembly: GCF_932274485.2. Taxonomy (NCBI): domain Eukaryota; kingdom Metazoa; phylum Mollusca; class Gastropoda; family Patellidae; genus Patella; species Patella vulgata. The sequence continues at coordinate 36,529,931 of NC_065886.2, read as the reverse complement.
CGTCGACAACAGAAAAAAAAATCAGCGTGCATCTCCACATTAGCTCTATCTGTAGATCTAAACTTTAAAATGTAAACATTTAGCAATTACACACACTCGGAGTAGATCTAAACGCCCGACGCTTTCGTGTCGTTGACCATCAAATTAAGTCAGACATTATGGGCTAACCTGAGAGTGTAATATAATGCCAGATACATTACAATTCTACCAAGATTCATTAACAAATATCAGAGTGTCTGTATCGGAGGAATTGCAAACGTTGGGACACATTTATAATCCAGTGACACATTCCAATAAATATACTTCCTGATATATGTGGAAGAAGCATTGGCGCAGCTAGTTCCTTTCGGTACTAAACCCTCTGACCGTTATTGTCTGTCCTTATTAAGCAATAATGTGAAAATACCACTCTGCCTCACCTCTGTTCTAATATACTATTCAAAAAAAGTAGGGGATATTTGATTTTTAAGTGTTATTAAAGTCACCTAATGAAACTGACGAAGAAACAAATGACAAAATGAAATGAAGTTCACATTCATCGATTTATTCCAAATGATCGTTAGACTAAGTAAGGCACAGACTGACCATTATCAGGGTAAAATGATACCCGGGGTCAAACAGCAAAGTTACCACAGCATCACAACCAAGTCAGTAACGAGTAAATCCTCCTCTGTTTGTCAAACAAGCATTGATCCGACGTGGCATACTCCTAATGAGACGTCTAAGGTCATTTTGGTCCAGATTGTCCCATTCCTGTTGCAACGCAGCAGCAAGTTCTTGGACATTGGCAGGACGTTGTTGACGTTGACGTAACCTCTGTCCAGGCATGTCCCAGACATGCTCGATGGGGGAGAGGTCGGGACTCAGTGCTGGCCAAGGTAATGTGGTGATGTTCTGTTGTTGGAGGTAACCTGTAACGATCCTGGCCCTGTGACATCTTGCGTTGTCATCCTGGAAGATGAAACGGCGGCCATGACGTCGTGCGAACGGCACAACATGGACTGCCAAGATGTTGTCCCGGTAGTACTGGCCTGTAACACGCCCTGCAACAACATGTAAAGCCGTTCTTCCAGCAACAGTGATGCCTCCCCACACCATAACAGAACCACCCCCAAATCGATCATGTCTGATGACGTTAACGTCTTGGAAGCGCTCGTTTCGACGACGCCACACCCTCCTACGTCTGTCCAAAAAATCAACAGTGAACCTTGACTCATCTGAAAACATCACATTGCTCCAGCGTCGATTATCCCAGTGTTGACGATCCCTACACCAACGACGTCTTGCCTGAATGTGATGATCTCTCAAACAAGGGATCACGCGAGGACGTCGGGCGCGAAGGTGACCCCTATGCAGTCGATTCCGAATCGTCTGGCCACTCACTCTCACACCAGTGTCTGTTTGAAGACGAGCGCTGATCTGATTTGCTGTGATGACACGATTTCTCAAGGCCAAGGTACGGATAAATCGATCCTGGGCTTGAGTTGTCGCCCTTGGTCGACCTGAGCGTGGTCTGTCCTGTACAGATTGTGTATCACGGTATCTGGACCATAGCCTGCTTATGACAGACTGAGAAACATTCATCGTCCGCGCCACAACCGCCTGTGTTGTGCCGATCTGTAGCATGCCAAGGGCACGTAACCTTTCATTTTGGGTAAGCCGACGCATATCAAAATTTGTTTTCTGGTCACTAAAACAATTAAACTGATGTTTCCACCCTGGAATTCAATGCCACAATGACTGTAACATTCAAAGTCAGAGTCGTGCAAATCTTGGGTTGGACCCCCATGATGATCCCAAGCATCACCTGCATTCCATGCGGTAGCTATTGGTGCGTTTGGGCGTCACATGTAACTGGAAATGTTTCTTCTGTTAGGTTCTATAGTGACTTTTTTCGTAGTCATTTGCATATTTTAGTATTATGCCCCCAAAATCAAATATCCCCTACTTTTTTTGAATAGTATACTTTCTATTTTTTACTGTAATTCTTCTTTGTTCGCCAAATTGATCCCTTTTGACGAACAAAGAAGAATTACAGCTAAAATCGAAAGGTAAGGATCTCAAAATAGCCTTAGAACGGAGGTGGGGGTAAAGCGGTATGTGTATTATTTTCATATTTTAGTTTATAAAGTTGAGCAGGAACAGTCAGTGGACTTCGTACGCCCAGACACCATTCCGAAAGGAACTTTAAGGCGCATCTGGGCTCTTTTGTTTAGATAACTGATCGCCGCCGTTATTGGCCGAGAAAGCACTACGGGAATTTTTTCCCGATGGGGGGTTTGGCTAGCTCCGTTGGATAGGGCGACAGGCCTATTACCAATACAATAGCAATAATACTTGGAAATTGTCGATTAACTACACAAAACCTCATTTGGCTTCCTACATACTGTGCCTTCAATATCAATTTTCCATTTCCTTTTTTCGATTTTTATATTGCACGCAGAAACAATATATAGCTTTAGATTAAAACATGCAATATTTCAAGTCATCATTATTATCTAAGTTCAATAACAATGACGAAATTCCCTCCATTTCCTGGTGGTAATGCTACTTTTAATTCATCATATCGGCGACATGTCAAAGTCAAATGAAGCTTTAGAGTTATTCAGCATGAAATCAAATCATGGGTAGATTATTTTTTTACTCTCCCGGTTTTTGCTTGTCAAATTTACAATCAAAGATTTCTGATACAACGAGAGAGATATGAGTTTTATTTATGGAAAAGATAAAAACTGCTGATGTAGATAAAATGAGCAATGTTGGATTATATTGATATCTATGTAGAAAATGTATTTTATAAAGGGATGGCTCAGTGAGTCATGGTGCTGGCTCACTAACCATGCAGGCTTCGATTCAGGTGTAGGTTGAAGAAGTTCCTCGCGATTCCCCAGTCTGGTTTGCCCTTATCAGTGGTGCAGGATAGAGTGCCTCGAGGCAAAACCCCATGTCTATCCCCGCACTCTTTTGGCGTGCACGTTAAAGAAGCTTGATATTTGGAATTCGACAAAGAGTAGGTCGTAACGCCGTTGTCCGTGCAAGGCACACTGAATGGCGTATGCCTATCTTTTTCAGCCCGCTTTATGTCGAAACGTAGGGCATAAATCCTATGGCATCTCAAGGAAACTTCGAAGAATCGTTTATAGACCTTTCAACAAAATATAACAGGATAAACTGCAGATATAGACTTACAAATTATACAAAAATCAAATAGTCTCACCAGAAAACACATTGTTTCAAAACGTACTTTTAAAAGATGGCCATCGCTTTTTGATTTCGAACTTCTTTTAATTGTATGTCTAGATCTTAAGGGTAACCATGAATATCGAGATCCATGTTTTATTGTGTTTAGAAAATCTATGTTTTATTATATTAATCAGGCGAAAGCTCCTCGATATTTTCCAGTGTGGTTCCCGCTTGTCAGTGGTGCTGGACAAGAGCGAGGGAGCGGGGGCCGACAAGCACAGTGCCTAGTCGTTGGGATTGGACGAAAAACTGAGGTCCCGTGTGCACAGAAAAGAACCCCCGACAGTGGGAAATCAATTGTCCTCACGGCCAAATTTCACTCATAGCACACTGCATTGCGTATGTCCGTCTTCATTATTCCGGTTGGTGCGGAAAAGTTGGGCGTTTAACCTATTGCATTATTGTATAAATCGTCTAAATTAGTATTTAGAAAACATTTCAACCCTTACATGAGTTGGGTAAGGAAAGTGTTATTAACTATCCGTCGAACTGCGTCTTTATAATGGCACATATTTATCGTTTGGTCGTTGGCAAGTAGAACGCTCAAAGTCTTATAAGTCTATCCAGTTGGACTGCGACATTGACGGATCACTTGAGATATACATGCTACATAGATTCAGACTAAATTTCCCCTGCCGTCGTTCTTCAATAATTACATATAAATAAATGATAATGTTTAACAAACCTTCTAGACATGTACAGTCTCCCGTCATGACGAATTCTAACAAAAGCATTGGGAACTGTTATATTGTGAGCCTTGCTATTTTTACCATTTACAAAATACGTATCGGGCTTCCATATGGACTTCAAAACTTTGTTACTCAGAGTGAACTCCGTGAAATTGTCAATCTGAAAAGTGAGTCGATCGTCGTACCATCTTTGTCGAAGGTAAATTTGCATGGAGTACGCCTGAAACAGAGAATACGTTTATCAGTCTCAAATTAATAGAATCACGGACTGTTTAATAAAGTCTCACCGACAAGTTGTGATAAAGATACATTATGTAAATTAGAAAAAGAGCTGGCCGTTCTTGTTATAATAGTTCAATAATAAATAATGAAATCGAATATATTATAAATTACAGTCAAATTACATTATTATGTGTGAGGTTCTGGGTTTTGAATATTTGAAGTTTTGACAAAATGTAGTGTAGATTGTTTATTATCGGAGCAGCGATACTTGACAATCGAGACTAAGTCTCGCCTATCAATCTTAACGTTAAACTTTTAAATGACGGCGGTGCTCTAATCTACTTTAAATCGGAGCCATCCGATAGCCCGGAGAATTGATTATAGGCTTGTCAGTCATGTGATTAAATATCTAATTAACATATTAAATAACATTTGAAGCCAGAAAGAAGACCTGCAATAGGCAGATGCAGTTCTTACACAATGTACTTTTAATTATTTGTATGGATGGTGACATAGCTCCGTTGGTAGAGCGTTGGGCTGCTGTAACCTACGCGATTTTATATCTTTATATAACGTAATTGATCGGAATCATGTATTATAAGACAAACTCAAACATGACTTAATCCAAATTGATTATTCAACATTTAATTAAGAAACAAAATCAAAATATCTACGATATATAATCCCCCGGTTTGGTAGAGGCCCATAATATTTGATAATCCGACACAATTCTATGGAGTACAATTACTGCTTATTACTGCTTATCTCTGGTTGGTCAGCATTAACCAAGTATTGTTGTATATATTGTCTTGTTATATTTTCATATTTTATCATTACTTGATAATGACTAGAGAAGCCTGGTCGAAACGTCCTCAGTAATAAGCAGTAATTGTATTCAATAGAATTGTGATCTGTTTATTCCAGTTCAATTATTAAATGCCACTGAAACCATTTATCAGACATGTACACTGTAGTTAGCACTGGGTTGTTTATTTCGTTTGCAGTGGTTGCCGACTGTTGACAAATTTGCAATTCATCGCCTCTGTCTAAAGACTGAACAGAATTCAACCCTTCTTGAACTGATATTCCTTGTATAAAAATTCAACATTCACAATATTGTAACTTGCAATGCGATTCAAAATTCGCCAAATCAAAAGAAATGGGGTTTAACTTCCTACTGTTCTTCTCCGACTTTATACGGACAAACTTGAGGTATTGTTGTTGCGACTGACAATAGTGAATATGTGATTAGGAAAGGCCAGTGCGATGCTATTGTACCCTGTTCCAATATTCCATTATAGTCTTATCGACATATCATAAAATACCCCATTTATTCACGAATACCGTCGAGTTCGTGATAGATATGATTAAATATAATATACATGTATTGTAAGAATTCAAATTACTCTCACATCAAAATATAGTGATCTAAAACTGAAAGCATGTCAAAACCAGTTAATTCTCATAGCAATTTACAGATGTCAGATTCTCAAAAATCGCAAATGATTTCCGTCGTTAACACGCTGCACAGACGAATATATCATTACTTTACTTTATTATGGGGCCATAAAGGAAGACAAGTGCAAGGCAGATAAAAAATAATTGTTTTATTGTCAGATCTTAATGGCGTACTCATCCCCACAATATCGTCACCTCAACAACCAAATGAATACATGCATTGTATTATTTCAATATGGACACATCCTGTTGCTGATTGGTCAAATCCCACGTGGTACGAATCATCGTAAAGTGAGATTGGTTTTGTAATTGCATACTGTGATATAAAGTCGCTAGCAATTATACAAATAATAAACGGATCTACACTAGGAGCATCAACAACTAATTATATAAGAGTATACAATGAAAGTGACGATAATATCAAGCGATATGTGGTAATAGCCGTCAGTATATGATATAGAGTAGCACTAATTGCCTTAGTATTCTATCGCGTGTTGTCACGTCAAATACGACAACCCTCTATAAAAGTTTCCTTCGTCATATTTTTTTTTATTACTTAATGTAGCGAGTCGCTTCATTCTGGCGGTAATATGGTATAATAAATAATTATACTGCATGGAGTTGCAGAACATTCGATTGATTACTAAGTTCGATTTGAAAATAACCGGATGATACATTACGCCTGTCGCAACACATTCAAGCGATTTATAACATTTTATGATTAAATCGCGTGAAGGGAAATTTTTTGTTCTCAAATAACAAAATAGTCTGTCAAAATCCATGATTATCTTGTGATCGATCTTTGCAATAGGTACGAACCTCTGATACCAAATCTCAACAATAGGTACGAATATCTGATACCAGATCATGACAAATATCTAATACCAGATCACGACAATAGGTACGAACCTCTGATACCAGATCACGAACAACTGATACCAAATCATGTGATCGATCTCTACAATATGATATGTCTCTACGATAAGTACGAACCTCTGACATCAGTTCATGCGATCCCGACAATAAGACGAACATCTGATCAGATGATCGATCTCTACAATATGATTGGTCTCTACGATAAGCACGAACCTCTGATATCAGAGCATGCGATCTCTACAATATGTACAAACCGCCGATGCCAAATCACGTGATTTCTACAATATATACGAACCTCTGATACCAGATCATGTAATGTCTACAATATATACGAACCTCTGATACCAGATCATGTAATGACTACAATATGTACGAACCTCTGATACCGGATCATGTGAACACTATAATATGTATGAACCTTTGGTACCACGGGCAGTGATCTAGTCATTTCGAATCCACGCGTACAATGAAGCATACTATATTATATTACGTTTGGGAGTCACGGTGGTTCAGTTAGTTGGGTTCTGGTTCGGTAACGTCTATATTGACATATAACACAAACCAGTAATATATAAAACATATATACCGGGGTACACACATACATATATAATGTTTTACGTTATACATAATGTTTTATGTTATATGTCAATATACAATACATATTTAATAACACGATGCGCGATTAACCAGCACTAAAATGGATACAGGGGTAGAAAGAACGGCTATTTGATTTGTCATGTTTGGTGACTGGATGTAAACACATCGATATGTTACAGTGTCTATAATGGTACCTCGTATCTCCTACAGACAAATGTGATTAACCCAGAAAGTAGGACGGATTATTTTCCATTAAGATCTATGACTGGACAAACTCTACAAAACGACAATTATTTCCGGCGAAATCATTGAACCATCAACGGGTGAAAACCGTTTGCTAAAATGTCTTATATCATTTGTTTCATTTAAACGAGAGGAATGGAGCTGACCGTGTCGTCTAACATACGGTTATTTTAACGTCCGACGGTTAACATTTCGTTTCCGTGCTCCACTACGTGTACAGGGATTGACTCCCATTGTACGTCCCATCCGAACGACTACAACTACACTTATCTCAGCAGCTAACCATGACAAGCCGAAAATGAAATGGGCTAATGAAGACGGACCGCTGTTCGGGCAAAATGTCCCTTACAGGACACTAAATGGTGTATGTCCGTCCCTATTTGCCCATTCGGCGCAGAACAGTAGAACGTTAAACCCCCATTTCATTTCATTTCGTTGTGCAGCTTAACAAACGCTTTATATAATTACACCATTGCTTGAATTCTTGATGAATATGTGCGTCTAAGGATATTATGAATTACATTTATTGTCTAGCTGAGGGTGATAATATTTTTTCCATGATAAGGTTGTATTTTATTTATAGGTAAAATCAGTTTTATGTACATCCCCTATGGATCACATACAGATAGGTGATAGACGTTTGATTCTTTGAAACCTTCTGGGAAGTACGTCGAATAACAGATTATGTCTTAAGTCCATGACAAATATAAATATTTCACTTACCATGTCACTTTCACTGATAGGACCCATACTTCTTATAGCAAAGTCTGTAGAAATTCTCAAAGGATCGGCTAAAGTAGAAATTGGCATGCAAAAAGTCAGTATGACAAATTTATATAAAAACAATTTTGTAGTTAATATTTTAATATTACGGCCATGTCCAAGGGGAGAGAGTCTAATGGTCTTACGCGTGCGCTTGAAATCATAAGGTATGTCATTGCGTCCGGTGTCATTGAAGACCAACATGCGCAATCGAATTATTGAATTAAAACTGAATCACCCGAAATTCTCAAAGGATCGGCTAAAGTAGAAATTGGCATGCAAAAAGTCAGTATGACAAATTTATATAAAAAAAATTTTTGTAGTTAATATTTTAATATTACGGCCATGTCCAAGGGGAGAGAGTCTAATGGTCTTACGCGTGCGCTTGAAATCATAAGGTATGTCATTGCGTCCGGTGTCATTGAAGACCAACATGCGCAATCGAATTATTGAATTAAAACTGAATCACCCGAAACGACATAGGTGTGTGGAGTTTACGTTAAATATTCTCTCCCTCTCTCTATCTCTATCTCTCTCTCTCATATATCAAGGATGATTTGTACACCACACCTCGAGAATTTCACGAGATAAAAATTGGAAACCCGACAGCTTATATAAGCTTAAGAGACTTGATATTATTAGGATTTTTAGCAATACTAAATTACACGCATTGATTTCTAGATTTACGGAATAAGTACAGCAAATAGTAATCGTTACGTTTATAGCCAGACTAGCCCTTGGCAAACTGACTATAAATTGAGCAAAACCGCCTGTAAAACTTCAGATGGGAAGAAATCGAGATACATCCGTGCACTCGTTGTTATACATGTAAAATAACCCTGTAATTTGTCATTTGACGCAGGGAACCATGATGACTAAGTGAATAAGACGCTGGCTCGCTAGCCTTGACATCGCGGGTTCGATCCTGGTGTTGGCCGAGACAGTTCATCGGGATTTCCAGGCGTGGTTTCTTCTTGTCAGTGGTGCAGGACGGAGGGCTTGTTGTTCGGATGGGACGAAAATCCGAGTCCCGTGTGCACATTGCCGTGCACGTAAACGATCCTTTGGCGATTGGAATTCGATATAAAAGAAGGGCGTAGCGCCGCTGTCCGACCAAACTTCCCCCCATGACACACTGTATGGCATATACCCGTCTTCATTAGCCCAGTCGGAGCAGACCAGTAGGACGTTAAACCCCATTTCATCTCATTTCATTTGACGCAGGATAGGTGAAATTGCAGCTGCCCGTTTTCATTATCCCAGTTGATGCAGAAAAGTAGGACGATAAACCATACTATATCTTCCCATTTACTTTGCCAATTATTCTCGAACTAGCCGTGTCTATGGATACATTGATGACAGATCAGTAAGAGTTGAATATATATATTTAATGTGTTTCAGACATAATTACCTCCTCCACCAGGTCTCACATGCTTGTTATAGTTAAGTAATAGCTGGTCCAATAGGTGGCTGACTTGTTCTCTCTTAAGATTCTCCTTTCCATCGATAAATCTGAAATAAAAAAAAAAAAATCTATTATCTATAGCCTCATTTAAAGTCTAGAATCATTTTCTATATCTCAAGGGATAATAACATGTGGGCTATTCGATGCTGCCCGGAGCTCAAAGTTCGTGGATAGAAATGAAATATCGTTAAGGCATTGGCTAAAAGTCTTAGTGAAAATAAGATGGCGGCACAAAATTCGTAAAAAAAGGCAATTTTGGCATGCGATAACGTGCGTTAGGTTTGATCGATATGAATAACTTTTAGATCAAAATTCTGTATAGCCGTTTAGCGTGAACGGCCTTTGGAGTGTATAGCCTTTTAGTTTGAATGATCTTTTAGTATGCATGACCCTTTAGTGTGAACGGGTTTTTAATGTGCATGTCCTTTGGTGTGTATGACCTTTAATATTTATGAAATGTTGATGTGTTTTAATATGAATGACCTTTTATTGTGAATGACCTTTTAGTAGGTATGGATTGTTGGTGAGTTTCAGTGTGTTTGATATTTAGGCGTGTATAGCCTTTTATAGTGTGAATGACCTAGTGTGAAGGACCTTTTAGAGTGTGTGATCTTTTTGTGTGAATGACCTTTTAGTATGTATGACCTGCTGAAATGTTTCAGTGTGTTTGATATTTAGGTGTGTTGAGACCCTTAATTTTGAATGATATTTTAGTGTGTTTATGGCCTATAATGAGGATGGCCTTTTAGTATGTATGACCTGTTGGTGTGTATCAGTGTGTTTGATATGTAGGTGTTTTGAGAATCTTTAGTTTGAATGACAATTAAGTGTGCTTATGACATTTAATGAGAATGTTTTTTTATAAGTGTATGAGTATGGCGTTTTAGTATGTATGGCTAAACGGCTGTAACTTCCTGGTAGTTGAAAGGTTCCGAATCTCTCTCGCCCTGTTTACCGACGGAAGTTTTTCAAAGGTAAAGTTACCCCCAACCCTGTCAGAGTTTATATTTCTTACAAAATAAATTACTTGACAAAAGGAAAACTTTTAAAAATTAGGGAAGAAGCTTTAACCGAGGCAGGGTCAGTAGGTGACTAAGTCAAGTGGAGTATTCATTGTGGAAGGTACTATAGTGTCTGGTATTTAGATACAGTGCCGGATTTAGAGAGAAGCCCTAGGCTAATTCCACTCATTAAGCCCCCCCCCCCCAATCTCCACCCTGACGAATATAGGAGGAAAAAATTTGTTTTAAACACATTTGAGCTAAGCCGAGTATAATGATGAATGTTAAAGGCTTATGACCTTGCGGAGACAATCACGAACTTCGCCGTTAGAGATAAATCTTACTAAAAAATGTAAACACACAAGCAAACTGTTGACATTTATGGCTCTCTAAATACAAATAATGTGTTTTAATCCAATTAGTGACAATGTAAATCTCTGTAAAATGTACTTAGATGGTTTTAATAGGCATTCTTCTGTCACAACGTAAAGATTTAAGGATGGTTTAAAGTTTAAAGAGACCGGTCATTTATTGCCATTGAAGAATATAGCCATTTTGAGGAAAGGATACACGAGAGGTTTCCTAATTAATATGCGATCTACATGGAAATTGTTATACTTATTTTTCAACATAATCGCCTTTGACATTAATACACTAATTTTTCCAACGTTTCTCCAGCATATCTAAGCCGTCAGAAAACCGTTGACCCTACAACCCCCCCACCCCCGCCACCCCATCAGCAGGGATGACCTGGCCATCAGTCCTAAATCAGGACACCTCTCGTAAGTAATTCAATACCACAGCATAATCAACATTCACAGAATTTGATCTATTTAGCGTTACAAATTTCATAAAACGCAGGCACACTAAGTGCTTTAGGTGCATTAAGTATGTCTATTCCCCCAGTAGTTTGTATTGAGCTTAGCAGAACATATGTATTAATAGGGTACTAAAGATCGTAAGCATTAATTTGCTTATCAGGGGTTCCCCAAAAGTTTTCGGTCTCTTGGGCGACAGATTTGGGGCGGATGATGAGGTCATCATTGCTGTGGAGGGGTTTGTAGGGTCATGTGACAAATAGTGGTTTTCTGGCCGGTACAATATGCTGGAGAAACGTCGGAGCAAGTTCACTGATGTCACGAGGGATTATGTTGAAAATATGGGGAGTTAAAAATTTATCTCTTATATACTATTCAAAAAAAGTAGGGGATATTTGATTTTGGGGGCATAATACTAAAATATGCAAATGACTACGAAAAAAGTCACTATAGAACCTAACAGAAGAAACATTTCCAGTTACATGTGACGCCCAAACGTACCAATAGCTACCGCATGGAATGCAGGTGATGCTTGGGATCATCATGGGGGTCCAACCCAAGATTTGCACGACTCTGACTTTGAATGTTACAGTCATTGTGGCATTGAATTCCAGGGTGGAAACATCAGTTTAATTGTTTTAGTGACCAGAAAACAAATTTTGATATGCGTCGGCTTACCCAAAATGAAAGGTTACGTGCCCTTGGCATGCTACAGATCGGCACAACACAGGCGGTTGTGGCGCGGACGATGAATGTTTCTCAGTCTGTCATAAGCAGGCTATGGTCCAGATACCGTGATACACAATTTGTACAGGACAGACCACGCTCAGGTCGACCAAGGGCGACAACTCAAGCCCAGGATCGATTTATCCGTACCTTGGCCTTGAGAAATCGTGTCATCACAGCAAATCAGATCAGCGCTCGTCTTCAAACAGACACTGGTGTGAGAGTGAGTGGCCAGACGATTCGGAATCGACTGCATAGGGGTCACCTTCGCGCCCGACGTCCTCGCGTGATCCCTTGTTTGAGAGATCATCACATTCAGGCAAGACGTCGTTGGTGTAGGGATCGTCAACACTGGGATAATCGACGCTGGAGCAATGTGATGTTTTCAGATGAGTCAAGGTTCACTGTTGATTTTTTGGACAGACGTAGGAGGGTGTGGCGTCGTCGAAACGAGCGCTTCCAAGACGTTAACGTCATCAGACATGATCGATTTGGGGGTGGTTCTGTTATGGTGTGGGGAGGCATCACTGTTGCTGGAAGAACGGCTTTACATGTTGTTACAGGGCGTGTTACAGGCCAGTACTACCGGGACAACATCTTGGCAGTCCATGTTGTGCCGTTCGCACGACGTCATGGCCGCCGTTTCATCTTCCAGGATGACAACGCAAGATGTCACAGGGCCAGGATCGTTACAGGTTACCTCCAACAACAGAACATCACCACATTACCTTGGCCAGCACTGAGTCCCGACCTCTCCCCCATCGAGCATTTCTGGGACATGCTTGGACAGAGGTTACGTCAACGTCAACAACGTCCTGCCAATGTCCAAGAACTTGCTGCTGCGTTGCAACAGGAATGGGACAATGTGGACCAAAATGACCTTAGACGTCTCATTAGGAGTATGCCACGTCGGATCAATGCTTGTTTGGCAAACAGAGGAGGATTTACCCGTTACTGACTTGGTTGTGATGCTGTGGTAACTTTGCTGTTTGACCCCGGGTATCATTTTACCCTTATAATGGTCAGTCTGTGCCTTACTTAGTCTAACGATCATTTGGAATAAATCGATGAATGTGAACTTCATTTCATTTTGTCATTTGTTTCTTCGTCAGTTTCATTAGGTGACTTTAATAACACTTAAAAATCAAATATCCCCTACTTTTTTTGAATAGTATATTATTGGTAAAATCAAGAAGCAGCAAACTAGGAACAAAAGTCAAATAAAACATGGCGACATCATCACAGTGTCCGTTTAAAGGGCCAATCTCGATTATATTTTGGAGAATAAAACTGCTTAATTTTGTGTTAAAAGCGCTGAAAATCATCTACCTTAGCACCGAGCAGCTAACTCAATATACGTGATACGTTTTGAAACAACTTCATCTGGAAATGAAGACTGGTGTCCCAAGCTGTAATATACGGTGTCTAATAAAACCAGATTTATTTCACAAAAATAACGAGTAGGTGAAATTTACCTTTCGTTATCAAGTACAGCATGTGGGCCATGCACTGTATAGACCTCTAAAGGAACGACAAGAGATTATCAGGTCACCCAACGAAAAAAATGACCAGAAATCTTATAAAGGATTACGTGTCCGGATAAACGACTCAATATTTTGAGCCAAAGTTTTGAGACAAGGTAAATACACCATTCCTCTACATTGTGTCGCTTAAATGGCATACGTACATGAACTTTTTATTTCCGAGACTCTGTTAAAATCGGGATGGTTTCTTTAATACCACCTTTTGCTGGCCGTGTCTTGGGGGGGGGGGGGTGTTGTTCGGTGATGAGGTGACTAGTTCAAGTTTTTTCTCACCATCTTGTATTCCTTTGTAAAGTGCTGTTTCTATTACTTTTCTCTTCTGTTTGGTTGGGGAGTTGGGACTGCACTGTGTATTACAAATCCGCCGTGGTACCTTTTGTAAACAGGTCCAAACGGTAACAATAAACGGCGAAGAATTATCAACAAATTCTGTATTCGCATCCCTTTAAGGAGATCCATATAAATTGTTCTATGAAAGCTGATTCGTAAAATACAACCTTAATTTGTTGGTCTATAACGACAGGATTATTAAACTGTTTGTTTTTATCACTCTATAGATTTGTTTCGCAGGCTTTAAATCAGAATACGAAATCTTCATAAATCCAGGAATAGATTGGAGTTGAACTGTCTTGATTAAATCGCCGGGCCATTAGAATCAATAAAGCAGAATAATATATTGACCCTTTTCACGCTGAATATTTCACGCTCATTTTGCGTATTACCTAATAACCCATGACGTCAGAGCTAAATCACGCTATACAACTCGATCCCGCGACAAGTTTCGGATAATTGTCTGCAATAATTTCCCGCCATTTAACACTATTTTATCAAGCTGTGAACTCACACAACGTGCGATAAAAAACAAATCATGGAAGAGTTTATTAGATCTGGAGTCGAGAGGCTAGGGTCGTGTGGTGAATGTAAATGAAGTGTCTTTAGATTAGCGGGTGATAGATGAAGGTTTTAATACCCGTTTAAAGATAGTAATATCACCGGCCTTACATTACTTCACACCCCGACCTGTCAACAAAGTCACCGTGTATTGACAGTAAGTTAACGGATATACATCAAAAGAGATCGTGCACGGGGTTCGCTCTAACTCACAATTCATGTTTTTTTACAAATTGTAAGCAACACTTTGGTACATATCTACAACAATTTGTACGTGGTTAAAATATTCTAAACGGACTTTGATTTTCGAGCAGATATCAAGAGATCATGCTCGGTGCCAGCGGGCCCTAGGGCCCGGCTGACAGTCAAACCTAAATTTACCAACCACACCTAAGATTGTAGCATTTATGGCACAGCGGGCCAGACTGTGCACGCTCTCCATTCTTCTTTTCTAACACCTGGAGTCTCTTCTTTGGAGGAAATATATACGTTGGGCGCTTCCCTGCAAAGACAGTGTGTCTAATCCATATAAGCTAGATCAAGTCTTTTTTGTGGCTTCCTCTGGCAAGTTTCTTAGGAAACACTCTTGTCTACATATCACCCTTGGTTGAAGTGGACGTAAAACTCCAGGAACGAACGAACGAATGCTCGGTGTTCGTTTGCAGCTAGAATATCACTAACTAATAATTCGTGTTTTTACTAAATGCAAGTAACACTTTGATACGTTTATTAAACAATTTGCACAATGCTACACTATTCTGACTAAATCTAGACTTTAGAGCAACTAGTTAGTACTAGATGGTTGTGATTCAGATTTTGTTTTTCTTTAATAAATTTTGGATGACTGAAAACAGGGAAAACACCATTAGATTGTTGATTGGTTTACAATGTTAAGAATCAAAATAGAAACACCAATTTTTCTATGTTCTCGTGTAGACATAAATACATTTACCAAATACCATGAAATGAAATAACTGGGCTAATAAAGACGGGAATACGACGCCGTTCAGTGTGCTATTAGGGAACCCTTGCCCGGACTGCCGTGCTACGGCCAACTCTTATTTCGAAATCCAACTGTGAGGGGGTTCTTTTACGTGCACGCCAATGTGTGCACGGGACCTCGGATTATAGCCATTTGTGACCTAATAAACGGCGTCACTGCTAAATTTGATCTTTAAAAATGTTTGTAAACTATTAATCTGATTTTAAAACACAGATCCTAATTCATTTTGTTTTTTATAGTTCAAAATTTAGTTTTACTTGTCTTTACTACACTAGGATCTGGAAGAGTTTTTATATTACCGGCGTTATAGTTGAAGTGAAGGATTAACCAATGAAACGGTCTGTTACGGCGAGTTCTTGGTGTGGGTAAACCACTATAACCGCCAACGCTGATTGATTAATCAATGTTTGAACTTACATTTTCCAAAAGACTTTAAGATCAGGAATTGTTAATCATTATCGTAATGAAGCACATTGTACACATGGATATAAGTCAATTCACTAAACGTGTAAATTTCACTATTTTGATTATCCTTACAGATCTTTTATGTTAAAATTGAATTATAAGAGAGGGCCATGCCTGTTCTCCATCATCATTCATTTATGAATAAAATATTGTTTATCAAAAATGTAAAAGTGATTTTTGTTTTTAACTTGACGTATTTTTTTTATTTATGTATTTATCTTTTACTATATATTATATCATACGTCTTATTACTGTTCGATTTATTTGACAATTATGAACCAGATTTTAACACGTTTCGCAATTTACATCAGAAACTTTCCTCCCCCGCGATCGACTTTTGTTTTTTGTTTTTTTTACCGTTTATGCGATTTAGATTCCCGTCTTAGGCAATGCAGACAGGTTCGTTCACCAATGAACAACAATCGTGTAATGGTTGCTTCAACAGTCTAACATATTTAAAAGATAAGACGAAAACGGAAAAAAACTTTTCTTGCAGAAAACACAGACGTGATAACAGAAAAGAAACCGAAAACCCCCTTTATATGGATTGTTGATGCATTGGATTAAAAACGACTGACATTATCGGGCTCATTAATTTATCGGTACATAAATGGTTGGATCGTTTTCACTCATGATCAAACCAGCTATCTCTTTTCTTTCCCAGAAATCTCATTTTGCTGTTCACGGTTTCTGTAGCATTTGATAAATCTAGTTAGGAACTGTATAACGTCTAAAGATAACTAGTCTTTTGTAGTTTTTCCGAAGTGTTGCGTGATTCAAACAAGTAATAAAAGCTCTAAACACTATGCTTTCTTTCATCGAAGTTGCAGTGTACTCACTATATTGCTAATTCAGTGTGTTTACTGCTGGGATGTAAAGGAGAGAGAGAGGGGGGGGGGAGAAATGGGGTTCAACGTCCACAAACAAGGTCATTTCAGGAGTAACATATGGTTCAATTTTATTTCAGTAATGTGCGTAGGGGTTTTTAGCGGTGGGAGGAAACCGGAGGATCGGCGAAACCCCACGCGGTTGGTCAGGCGTACCTATTCCTTGTCACGTACAAACAGGGAATCGAAACCACTCCACTTGACTCAATGCAAGACCTTATGATGCAACTCGCACGCGTTAACCATTCGGCCACCCAAACTCCCGGTATGTAAAGGAATGAATGTGTATAATATAATGTTTAGCTAAAGGAACATTAATTTAATAGTAAGTGCAGGGTGTGATTTTAAACATAATTGGTTTCCTTGTTTAGTTTGTTTTGCGATTCTGTATGAATCATTTCCAGGAGACCAGAGACGTCGCTATAATCAAATCTAGGTAATTTATTATCTATTTATGCGTGTCAATTATTAAGTTGTATCTTTAAATTTAGACCTGAACTCGACAGGTTGCATATTTAACACTAGACACGAACTATACAGGTTGTATCTTTAACTTTAGATCTGAACTCAACAGGTCGTATTTTTAATTTTAGATCTGAACTCAATATGTTGTATCTTTAACATTAGACCGGAACTCAACAGGTTGTATCTTTAACTTTAGATCTGATCTCAACTTGTTGTATCTTCAACTTTAGACCGGAACTCAACAGGTTGTATCTTCAACTTTAGATCTCAACACCAATAGGTTGTATCTTTAAATTTAGACCGTTTGTATCTTTAACGACTCTTGTTCTCCAGGGATGTCTACACTGTAAACGTTATTCATTTAAAACACCTCTGTCTGGCACCCGACTTACACGTGTAAAATATTTGCTTTTTTCCGACTCAATTACACTTATTGGTCCGCCTCGATATTACACAATTACTCCTTTGATCTGGAAACGGCTGTATAACGTTCTCCTAACGCGATTACAGTTAATAGTTGCAAAGGGAAGCATTTATGGGAATCAAAAGATACAAATGCTTGAATCGACAGTGTAAAAAATGAAGAAGTGGTACTACCGGAAACTAAAATGTCAGTTTATCTGTGAATATAAGTGAAGCGCATGATTAGCTGTAAGATGTTACAACCTGTAAGAGTTCTCGCTGTGTAATAATGGTATTAAATCTCATTAAAAAAAAGCAAAACCCGAGTATTCCATGACATGAACTGTATATTATATGCCCTTTTTAAACATGTCATGAACTATATATCATTGAACTTATAACATGTCATGCACTATAATGTATTAGAACCACGTATAGCATGACATGGATTATATGTATTTAGCTTATTAAAACCGGGTATTGGACAACATGAACCATAATTATATAATACCACTTATTAATACCACGTATATCATGACATCAACTATATATAATTGACTGTGTTAAAACCACGTATATAACTATATATTATTGAAAATATAAAAACCATGTCTAACATGACATTATTCAATTTATTAAAGCTAACGTCTCCGAACAATTTATAATAAACCATTTCGAAAGATGAAAAACTTAAAATAGTATAATATGGCCGATTTGGTCTATGTTCTGTCCAGTGACTGATGTTAGAGGTCGTTATACATACGTGTTCATGTGAGACATCATAAAGGGTCATTGTTATTACTGAAGTATACTTACTACAAGTTTCACCGTGTTTTAGACAGGGTTAAAAGTCCCTGCGACCAAACGCCGTTCATTCGTTTTCACCCCCCCCCCCAAAAAAAAAAAAATCATACAGATTTAATGGAAGATGTTGAGGATTTCCGTCCCTACAGTCCAACATTCTCCGACGTGTGTATGTTGAATAATGGAGTAACACAAGAAACAAATTGACAGGAAAATATTAATGACATAACTAACTGATCGACAAAGGAAGATGTAGACACCCTCATGAGTGGCGCTCGTGTGTCGGTCATCATACAAATAAATGATCAAGTTGATGTAACAAATGCTGTCTCCACAATCCAAGTCGATGTAAAAAAGTATGAAGTTAAATTGTGTTATCGTGTGAATGGGTTTTTAGATACACCGGTAACACGATAACTAAACCATTAGTTTCCAGTATCTTAAGACCTTGGCTCGCTAACCCGGAGGTCCTGTGTTCGATCTGGGTGTTGGCCAAGAACGGTAATCGAGATTTCCCAGTGTGCCCCCCCCCCTTTGTCCGTGCTGCAGGGCCGAGGGTTTGCAAGGAACAACGTAAAATAACCCCTGATAGTTGGAATTTTAGAATTCGATATAAGATAGAACGTAGTGTCGCTGACCGGACAAACCGGGCAAACGTATGCCCGCGTCTTCATTAGCCCAGTCGGTGCAGTACAGTAGGATTTTAAACCCCATTTCATTTCATTTACATTATCAAATGCTATATATTTACAAACTATAGCCTTTTTGTACTGGATAAAGTTGCATAATAGTGCTACTTGTGCATTTCTTGTTTTTTGGTGTTTCCAATCGACGCCCCGAGGAGTAATTGACAACTACTCTATGATTACCTTAAAACCATATCACTTACACAAGCTGAGTGCTTCCGGGTGTAATGGTGATGAATGATCGTTGACAATCACGCGGATCGTGTTATGAAAGCACCCCTACAGCTACAATGAAATTACCCCTGTGTTATAGAAATGTTGTTGAATTCTGTAGTAGAGGTACTGGCACGTGGATTATGATCTTGTCGCGTGAATATAATACATTTATCATGTCGATTGATATTCCCGCTGTCACCTTACATCAGATTGTAATTCAAATATATAATAACAGTTATCTGCCCTTTACCCCCAGATAGATTGAGTACTAGATCATCAACTGACTACCATAATATGAGCATCGTCTTCCATGGAACTATTTCAAAGAATATCTGGAGCGTAGTAACACTGACTACCCTACTGTGAGGTTCGTCGTCCACGGAAACATTTCAAAACATGTCTGGAGCGTACTAACACTGAACACCATTGTGTGGGCTTCGTTGTCTCTAGAAACATTTCAAAAATACCTAGAGCATACTAACACTGAATACCAATATGTGAGCTTCGTCGTCCACGTAAACATGGGGGGTTGGATGGCTGAATGGTTAGCGTGCGCGCGCTGTATCATAAAGTCTGTCATTGAGTCGACTGGCGTGGTTTCGAATCCCCGGTTGTACGTGACAAGGAGTAGGATCGCCTGTCCAACCTCATGGGTTTTCTCCGGGCCCTCCGGTTTCCTCCCACTGCTAAAGACCCATATGCGCAAGCGAATTATTGAAATAAAATTAAAAACATATGTTAGTCCCGAAATGACCTAGTTTTGTCGAGTGGACGTTAAACCCCATTTCTCTCTCTCTCTCTCTCCACGTAAACATTTAAAAAAATATCTAGAGCTTACTAACACTGATCGAATCGTTTACCCCTGGTACGTGAATTGGACAAACATATATCCGTCTTTAGATCGTAGTTCGATCCTCAACATGAACATGCCACACAGTAGGCCCTGGACACCTAGATAAACACTTGGGGTTTCATCGGGATCTCGAGTGTCCTTCTGCGAAAGACTCGAAAAAAAATGTGCTGGGTTGTGTGGACATTGTTTGTCCGTGCAAAAAGTTCTACTACGCCTTGGGCAGTCCAGTGGTTTCCACGAGCTTCGTCAATTTGAGATCATGGTCATCAACGGTTTATTTCGGTTACATATGTGAGGACAAGAGAAGAAGACATGAGCGGCGATTATACACCGTGTATGGAACTAGTACCACGGGCTAAAATGTGACTTAATGTGAAATAACTTTCCTGTAAGATAAGCACATTTCACCAAAATACCAGAACGGCTCAATGTGAAATACCTTTTATACAAGATAAGGACATTTCACTAAAATACCAGAACGGCTTAATGTGAAATACCTTTCATGTAAGATAAGGATATTTCACTAAAATACCAGATCAGCTTAATGTGAAATACCTTTCATGTAAGATAACATTTCACCGAAGTACCAAAACGGCTTAATGTGAAATACCTCTCCTGTAAAATAACGACATTTCGCCAAAATAAAAACATTTTATACTAATCAATACCAATATAACTATAAAAACAAGGTGTTTAATTTTTGTTACAAGAAAATTAAGATTTATAAGATGGAAAATGGATTTGGCGCATTGATGACGAACATCTGTCAAACTTTGCTCAAATTTGCAGGTTTTTAGACATTAAGTTATAATAAATATTATAAATATTTGTACGGGTTTTGTTATTTTATTGAAAGGGATTGTAAGGTTTATTTGACAGACGACGAATGAGGGTGTCACAGTATCGAGTCGTAACCTGTTATTATGCTGTAACAGATGCTGATTTATATTCTAGTGTGCATAAATACACAGTTATAACATACACTGTTACAAACTATCAAACTCTATAAGTCATGCATAATTATAACATGAAACACAGATAGAAATAACAAGTAAGTTAATAGAAGGAATACGTTTGACGTGGTAACTACGTTTTGCTGTACTGATATATGTGCATCACAGTCGACCAGAGAGAGGAGATCAAACAGATCGGGAAGAACATTTCCATACCTACCCCTTCCCATAATTAAGCCTTGTGGTTATGAGAGGGGTTCACTAGTCCGCGGGTGCACTAATCCGCCGCTATAAGAAATGCTATAAATATGGGTATCAATAAACCTAACACTAGCCCTAATCCTAATAATACATGTAGATATCGGTGGACCAGTGAACCCGCGGACTAGTGAACCCGCGGACTAGTGAGCATTCCCCTGGTTTATAAACCTATAACGGTAAATCCCTTTGATCTTTGGGGCATATTCTATGCCCGGAATAACTTGCAGTCTGAAAGTCGGGGGCGACTTTGGATATATACAGGGGAATTTGGGGTTATTCTTCTGAAAGTTCTTCTTTAAACCTGTAACGGGTTATTCTTCCAAGGTAGAGTTTTTATTTTTCTTAGGAAAACATGATATCAGTTTTTCCTTACTGGAATTCTAGGATATTCTCATTGTACGTACATGTAAACATAGACGGTTTATAAGCAAGATAAAGTCCTTTACTTCGATTATGCTAGCCTCGGTTTTTCTTTTTCTCTGGTTATTTTCTTCAGTCTTTCTTTCCCCAGCATAACCTCGGTCTCCTACTTTATTCTACACGTATAGTGCGGCGTGAGGACATTCCGACCTCCCTGTCCGACCTGAAGATAGATTCTTTCAAAAATAGCTTCCCACGCAACACATTGTCTGTGTGGAACATTAACAGCTACAAGAAGACGACATTTACGTGCGCAGTGTCAGCGATGAGCACGTTAGTTGACCGGAGTCCTAGAGTATATTCTTCCTCGAAATCCATGTATCGGGCTATCTTTTGTGTGAACGCCGGTGTGTACACGTGTGTATCGGAGTTTTCTTCAAAGTACCAGACACACTTCCCTTTTCAAACGATTGAAAGGTTTGTCACGGCCTACACAAAGATTTGATCCCGCTAACTGACTAAACGTGTCGTATCTTGTACATTAGTAATCGCCATTGTATAGAGAATGACGTTACTGCAGTTCGTATATATATATCTGAAAACACTGAAAACTTTTCTGATCAAAAACGATTTCTTGTGGTTTCTTACAAACACAACTGACTTACAAAACATCGGTGTATAAAAGCCAGGAAAAAGGTTGATTAATGATCAATCCGTATAAATATTTGTCCAGGATAAAATAAATATATGAATATATTTTTTCTAGGTCTGCATCTTTATGTTGTCGTCAATAGCTGCATTGATGAACATCCCAGATCAGCAAACTTAAGAATAATAGGAGCGACTTGAATCTATAAGTCAATATTGACTAATAGCCGCGTTCTGTTTGTCTATTATTAATATTTTAGCATCTGTGCAATATAATGAAAAGGATTCATATATCGAGCCGCCGTAGCGATAAATAACTTAATGAATAAATTAGTTGAAGTTAAGAAAGACATCGGTAACGTTTATATAAGTGTTGATTCTCGTCTGGCCTATATCAATATACGACATATTTTGTTGTTGAAACAAGAATCATTTTAAAACAAGACCAATAGAAACAAATTCGTTACTTCTCTTATAAATCTTCAAAAAAGGTCGACAAAAAGATAAAAATCTTACCAACCAACCACGCCCCTTAAATTCTTCTGAATAAATTGTTTCAATGATATCTAGTAAATGAAATGGAAGTGAACAGGATACAAATTCATGGAATGCAATTACAGTTTATTACTGAAAGGCGTTTGTCTAGGCGTCTCTAGTCTTGATAAAGCAAAGGGAAATGAAATGAAATGAAATGGGGTTTAACGGGGGTTTAACGTCCTACTGTTCTGCTCCAAACTGGGCTAATGAAGACGGACATACGCTATACCGTGTGCTATGAGGGAAATTTTGTCCGGACAGCGGCACTACGTCCCACTCTTATATCGAATTCCAACTGTCATGGGATCTTTTACGTTCACGCCAATGTGTACACGGGACCTCGGGTTTTCGTCTCATCCGAACGACTAGACAGCTGTCCTTGTCAGGAGCTCCGTCCTGCATCACTGACAAGGGGAGGGGGGGACCACGCCGGAAAATTTGGATACACTTTCTCGGCCAATGCAGGGATCGGACACCTGACCCCCAGGATAGCGACCCAGCGTCTTACCCACTTAGCCACCGTGACCCCCTAAAGCAAAAGGAACAACAATTCTATTCCATAAATTTGACTGAAGTCTATGAAACGATATAGAAGAAACAGTTTAAAATACATAAACATTTTTAATTTGGTAGATCTCAATAAGCAGCACCCAGGAAACACAATTGGAATCCATATAGTGGATTAATAGGCGATGGAGGTTATTATAACATAAACCCGTTTGGGCTAAAATTGAAGCCATATTTTTGAGATGTACAGAAGTATCCCTGTTGACAGCAGATAACTAAATCCAGGCAAGGTTTAGCTACAACAAGGTTGAAAATACAACCCAACAGGTATCTGTTATTATAAAGCGTTAGGTCACCGTTGACAACCAAATAAGCGTCTACATGGAGCAGGTACCTTACACGCCTAGCAACTCGTAACAACTCACGGATTAAGTTGCGGCCTGGAATGCGGATGGGAGCCACGGTGCCTCGGTGAGTAAAACCTTTTCTCGCTAACCTGTAAGTCCGTTGTTCGATCCCTGTGTCGACCGAGAAATTTCATCGGGCATTTTCCGGCGTGGTCCCCCTAATCAGTGATGCAGGAGGGAGGGTCTGGCAAAGGGCAACGTATAGTCTTGCAGAAAGTACAAAGATGCGAGGCCCCGCATACTCATTGGCGTGCACGTAAAAGAATCCTTGACCGTAGTTCCCTCATAGCACACTATATAGCGTATGCCCATCTTCAATAGCCCAGTCAATGTAGAACAGTAGGGCGTTAAACCCCATTTCTTTTCATTTCGGATAAGTAATTACATATCCGGGACCGCATCTGTAAAATACGTATCTCGATGTTAATCCAATTAAAAACAATTGCTTCAAAACAGTGAGGAAGATGTACAACAAATGTAAAACTCTATAAAAACAGTAATCAATCTTAGGAGTTTGATTAGACATCAAGATGGACGACGGTATCTTTTAATCAATGGTTTATTCGTTATAATTTATAAGGATATTGATGCAAGGCACTGAACAGAAATAAGCATTGTGTAGATTGCTCCATTACTCAATCCAGTTTATCGTCTTTCTATTATGATCAATTGATCCTGATATCTTCAATAACAGGTAACGTATAAATTAGCCTAATTGGCTAGATACATTATTATTTCTAACGAACTACTCATAATTGAATTATTTTTGATTGGGTAAAAATTTGCTCAAAGAAACTACCAAGAGAAGAACAGTGAAGAAGAGCAACAATGACATAATTTATAAAAACAGGATTAGTTGTTAATTGGCGTACATAAGGGTTATATCTACACACTTAACCTGACCGGTGTGTTTTGATATTTGATTATTTTGAACTGTGGGATACCAATATATTTGTATAAGTATGTATAAATAATATCCGCAAATTAAAATTAATGTAAAGTTTCCCCCCTGATAAGGCTTCAATTACATTGCCTGGAGGAAAAAAAATAAGGACAATTTCTGGTATAGATTTGTAGTTTCGGAGTGTGCAATGTAGTTAGAAGAAACATTGTCATCCGACGTGATTTCTTTTCTCTAACTCTACTAACGATTTTCAAACCCGAATCAAGATACACGAATCCGGATGGCGTGGGTTGAAAATGGCGGCCTTTCACACGTGGCTTTTCAATATGACGTGCCTGTTCCTTTATGTTTGTAAGCTGAACTTGGACACACATTTTCTGAATTCTGGCAATCCAACACGCCCGTCGTGTCTTAAACAGTTGCATTGTTTGGTTGTCCGTTGAAACGCGGCTTTAGTGTTGGCCGGGAAAGTTGTTTGTGATTTTACAGCGTGCTTTCCCCTTGTCAGTGATATCAGGGCATCGGTCACGCCCCACTGATAAGGGGATAAACCAGGCTAAAACGCAAAATGAAGGCATACGTTAATACTATCTGGCGGGTAGGCACGACAAGTGTACCGATTCGTTCTAAAGTACAACACAACCAGGGTTTCGTGTACATTGGTAGTGCACGTAAAAGATCCAATGACAGGTGGATTTCAGAATGCCCCTCCGCCTGTCTCTAAATGACTAAACCAACGCATTGAGCGGACGTTAAACTTCGTTCCTCAAATTTCCGTATGGAAAAATTACGAAAGAGCATACGAACTATAAGAATTGTTTAAGAAATCTATTTAAAATAGCCTGCATGTACTACATGACACAGGCAAAAATAACTAGTACACTTATTTCAATGAATAAATCGTATTTGTTATTGGTAGAGCAACATTGATAAATCGGTTAATGATATTCTTGTACAAATTGCGTCTAATCGATAGTTCATCTGTTTTGTTAAACTGCTCCCCTAGTGGTTGCTAATTGCTAGTTTACATTGGATGTTTTAACAAAATGTCAACCAGAACAAATTTCTTTTCAATAAATAGTTTAAAACGGTTTTGTCTGTTTTGTTAAACTTATTCTCGAGTTGTTTTCATATCTCAAACAAAATTTAATATCTTTCAATAAATATTTAAAACTGGATTGTTTGTAGTTTTAAAACTTTTCCTTGTAATAATATAGGGTGTTTTAGATAATAGTTTCAATCATTGGTTCATCTTGGTATAAGTCCTGTTTTGAGAGAGAGAGAGAGATAGAGAGAGGGAGAGCCTACTCCTTGTCACGTACAAGCTACTTGACTAAATGACAGTCCTTATGATCAAACGCGCAGGTGTTAATCATTCAACCCCACCCCTTTTGGAAACCCCGCCAATTTACTCAATGACAGGCATTATGAACGAACGAGCACGCGTTAAATCATTTGACCACCCAATGCCCGTCTTTTTATAGATGTATACATGTGGGGGGGGGGGGTAGCCGAATGGTTAGCACGTTCGCGCTGCATCAGAAAGCCTGTCATTGGGTCAACTGGCGTGGTTTCGAATCCCCGGTTGTACGTGACAAGGAGTAGGGTCGCCTGTCCAACCTCGTGGATTTTCTCCGGGTCCTTCGGTTTCCTCCCACTGCTAAAGACCCCTACGCGCAAGCGAATTATTGAAATAAAATTAAACCATATGTTAGTTTGTGTCGAGTGGACGTTAAACCCCATTTCTCTCTCTCTCTGTATACAAGTATTTGGTTTAGAAACCTACCATTATACCATAATAGGAACTATTTCATGAAGTTGATATAATATAGTTCTGTAGACGGTGTTAAAAAAGTCTTGTCTGCGATATCACCCTCGGTTGAAGCGGATGTTAAGCCTCACGAACGAACGTAATAAATGTACAGAACTTAATATATGTTTTTCTTACGTTACAGTGCATCTTAAAACACATGTCACCCGAAGAAAATTCCTCTATATCCCATTGTCTCGTGGTTCAAATCATATCATAAGTTAGTAACGATTACATTACAATTTGGAATCATTAAAAATAAACCATTTAACCCCAGGATTAACTATGTCGTTAATACCGACAAGATAACACTTGGTCAAATCGTATCATAAGTTACTATAACTTTACATGCGATTAGATAACAATCTCAAATACATAAAACTAAACAAATTATGCTAACGGTTTTAGTTAAGCGTTTCTGCGCCATTTAACTCCAGGGTGTTAAAACTTCGTAGTTAATACCAACCAGATAACACTTTAAAAACAAAATTAAAAAATAAAATAAAATAAACACATTATGCTGAATATTTTCGTTAAACGTTTCTGCACCATTTAACTGCACCAATAATCACATCGTTAATAGTTTGCACAGCAAACCAGATAATAATTTTTAAAAAATAAATAAATAAAATAGATGATCGTAATGATTTTTAGTCAAGTATCTCTGCCTCATTAACTCATTGGGTAATTATACCCCAGGGGCAATACAACCCCACGATAAGGTTTACCAAGTTTGTAACAGTTAAAGCTAATACACGAATACACTACAGATATTCTAATCTATCATCTATCAAAAAAAAAAAAAAAAAAAAATTGTGCATCATAAGATGACTTGAGATCCGTTGGCTTTGTGATCATGGCACAAGATATAGGTGAGTGGTTTCAAGTATAGTTTAAAGAGAAAATTGATATGTTTTAATAAATCTACAATATGCCATCTAAATATCCCGAGATAATTACTTAAGATTTGTTTGCACGGGATAGACATTTGAATTAATAGCTCACGGCAAGCAAATTGGATTCAAACACACGCTACATTAAACACAGATTATGCAAGGGCTAAATCCGCCTATTGTGAGTCTTTATTTAGGCTTCGGATTTTATAGAAATTATTAATTAGACCTTTATTTACACGACAAGCTCAAAATCAACTCTGTAGACCCACAGATGGCTTGGATACATTTTTGATTTAAACAGACGTTCATTTAAAATTAAATCATGGCGGACCAAGCTAACGTTAATCGTCACTACCGAAAACAGGTGATGAAGGGCCTGCCAAGCGGGCTATACCATAGCCATTGAGTATGTTACTGGAGAATCGAGAATATGTGAGTTGAGTTATCGTCTGTCAATCAAACGATCGCCAATTCTCATAGACGGTGCAGACACAATTGATGCCTATTTCTATTCCAAACTTCCAACAGTGACAATCCGTTCAGAACAAAGTAATTTGACTGAAATTTCAACATTTTCTTATTTTATCATTTATTTTGAATTATTATAGCAAGAATGGTCAACTCTTTATAAAACTCTTAACTAATGTATCTTTAAGGAGACACTGTGTAACACTATTATAGTAGTAACAGAGATCAGTTTCGTAAATATAAAATCTATTTACACCAGGAACAAGACTATAAAACAGCTACATAAATACAACAGGAACATAAATTAAACAGGAACTAAACTACACCAGGAACATAAACAATAACATCAACACAGTACATGAATAGTTTAAGATAACCATTCCGACCCTGTGCCACGACAGCGGCTGAATTATTGACCAATATTAATCCCAAAATATAGGATTAATAAGCTCTTGGGATCGATGTCAACAGATAAAAGTAAAAAATAATTGAAAACGATTAAAGAAAAACAACACAAACTAATGTGGGATCGAAAATCAGGTGACCTAGATGTTACCGGGTGCCTTTCATATATATATTCCAGGAGACTACAGACACATAAAGATGGCGACTTATTATCAATAGAGACTACTGAATCGTCCAATCAGCACACCTAAGTTCTACATTGTACTCGATGCTTTGTCTCTTTTAATAGGTGTTATTAAACGGATATTAAAATAGACTGGTTTCTGTTTGTATCATATTAATCAGGAACATTCCACGTCTAAAAGACAAATCAACTATTTACCATTAGTAAACAAAGCAACGGTACTCTTGGATTTCTATTAAATCCTTCGAGATTAACTTAATAGTCATTGTATCCATTGACAAAATGGATTGGAGATTTTGTGGGATTTAGGCCATCATCAAAGCTTTATCCACAATGACCAATGATAGACAAGGTTACATGTGATCTCTAATGACAAAAGTCACCAGAGACGAGAAAGACCATTTGATAGGATCAGCCATTCCATCCAATAGAAATGTTTGTAATTAACTTTTCACTAACTGACTGTTATCGGCGAACAATAAACTGGCTTAAGCTCCGACCAAGTTCATGTCAGGACCAGAAGAACAAGACAATTTAATACCAGTTCAATTAATCCCTTCTATTACAGGTATCGATTAATAATCAAAGATCGAACGACATATACATTATCCTCAAATATCAAACGATTTACTCTGGTCATTTAGAAGTACTGCATGTTTATTATTGAACGTCGTTTGTAGTTATGAAACTGAGTTATGCACCAATAGATTGAACGTCGTTTGTCAATTTAATACTTCGTTATGGAACATTAAAGTGTTTTCCAGGTCAGTAATTACATGATTTGAATTAACATGTTTAACTATTTAACTATAACAATTCGATAAGAATTATCCGTCAAATGAACAAAGGGTGGGGGGAGAGAGAGCGAGAGAGAGAGAGAGAGAGAGAGAGAGAGGGTGTTAACGTCCACTCGATACAAACTATGCTATTTCGGGACTAACATATGTCTACGGTTCAATTTTAATTCAATAATTCTCTTGCACATAGCCGTCTTTAGTTGTGGGAGGGAAGCGGGGGACCCAGAGAAAATCCTTGAGGTTGGACAGGTGACCCTACTCCTTTTCACGTACTAGCGGGGAATCGAAACCACAACACATGGCACTTAAACCATTCGGCCACCCAAAAACCCATGGACAGAGATGAACCTTGGGGATTGTTCAAACCCTTTTCTCACTGGTCAGAAGTGACAAAGGAAGTCGGTCTAGATGTTCGGATGGGAAGAAACAGATTGTTCACGCGAATTTATTATGGATTGCGATTTTTTTTTTAACTTTCTCTACATTTTACGAATGGTAAAGGCAAATATCGTTTAAATAACTTCCGGCTAGCTCCCGTGTCATGTCTTTACAAATTATTATTAATGTGCATGTTTCCGGTGATCAGCATTCTTACTTGCTGTAACCATGCTGTAGAGTTGTCATGTTTTCAACAATAAAGCTACAATAAGCCTTATCGTCTTCACCAACCCACCTAACTACCAGATCCAATGACAATACCCCGGATCCATTCACTTTATCTGATATGTGCGTTTGTTGCTTGAGGTGTATGTGTATATTATGTCATGTTCGAAGATTAGTTTTGAGTAATTATCTGTTTGTGGTACCCGCTGGTGCCCCCCCCCCCTCCCGCCTGCGCTTACCAATATTCTATTTTATAGTGCAGAAATCCCTAAATAACTTCACTATTGGGTATCATTATTATTTCCACGGTTTCCACTATTTACTCGAGGGCGTTGGGGTGTCTAGTGGTTTAATGCGTGCGCATGAAATCACAAGGTCTATTATTGAGTCAAGTGGCGTGGTTTCGATTCCCCGCGTGTACGTGACAAGGAGTAGGATCGCTGCCCAATTGAAATATATGTTAGTCTCGAAAAGACCTTATTTGTGTCGAGTGAACGTGCCCCCCCCCCTCTCTTTACTCGACGTTACCTTTCATTTAATGGATTGCTTTACCCTTTAATAATTGTTATGTAATTTTTGTATATGAACAGCTGCGACGAGATCCTTCAAACTTCCTCAAACAACCTACTTGAAATATAGATACTAGCTTTAAGCCATGTTTATTTATTAATATTCACAATACACCATACAGGACAAATTTAGTTCACATCCCTCAAGTAACAACACAAGAAAACGTCACCTTTAATGTATCTGTGCAACACAATTTATTTTTCGGAAAACAGAATTTCTTTTTTTTGGGGTATAATTCAACCATTCTTTTTGTCTCACAATAATGAGATAATAATGTGTTGGTATTTGGTAGTATTTTTTAGTTAGTATTGGGTGGTAATGGGTAGTATAGGGTAAATCGTTCTGTCGATTTTCCACGGCTACACCCACGTTAAAATATACCCAGACTGATTATTTAACATTAAATGCCCCCCTCCCCCTCCCTCAATGGTAGATAATCTGTTGACTTGACTTCAATCGGAATAAAAAGAGGCCCATCATATTGTAAGTGACTATATCTGTGTATGTCGTAGGTTGTCCAATCTTTACAAACTGAACTAATATTCCTTTGGGGATTCCAGTTTTGCAATATTTGAGTTTGCATGGGATTCCACAATCCATCAAAAGAAATAAAGTTTATAACGTCATACTGTTCTACTCCGAATGGGCTAATGAAGTGGGCTGAGAGGGAAATTTTACCCGGACAGCGGCGCTATGGCCTACTCTTACATCGAATTCCAACTGCCAAGGGTTCTTTTGCGTGCACGCCAATGTGTAGTAGGGGGTCTTGGCGTTTCGACTGTAGGCTGTCCTTTGCCAGGCCCTCTGTCCTGTACCACTGACAAGGGGGAAACACGCCGAAAAATCCAGATGAACCGTGATCGAACAAAGGACCTCCACAATCTATCAAATGACGATCAAATACGTTAAAATGACAACTTGGCATTTGTATGTCATTGTTCAGGAAAGCAATCATATATTGATTCCAATAGAGTGGTGCCATTGTTTAAAAGGGCGTATTCAACGAGGTTCTCTCCAAGTTATTCATCCGCAAGTTACAATTAATTGTTAACCGTTTGAAATAAGGTCAAAAACGCGATGTGCTGAAAATTGGATGATTGAAAATCACTGTTATGAGTAAGTCATAATTACAAATAAAAAATCAGTCGATAAATAAATTAGTCAACTTGATTGTTTTCCGTTAGTTTGAAAGAAATTTTATGTTGTTTGAATTTGTTACCCGTGGATTCGTCGATTGTATTTTCATATTCAGGAAACTTTGTCTATTATCAATTTTAGTGGCTGTCTACAAGGGTGCAGTAGCGTTACACTCGATTAATGTATAGTTTAATTATAAAGAGCAAGTGTTTCCAAGTGACTGAGATGGATTACAAGTATTGAATTCATAATGGCCACTAGCCTTATTATTTATCGTCGATCATAATAGTCTAGATTATAATTGTCAATTGCACAAGATTGATTTATTCAGTCGGAAGTCGATAAGCCAGTGTTTATTATTCCGAAAGTCACAGCTCGATATATTTGTACTCTGGGCTGTTCATGAATTGACTTCGCATGTTGGCTATCGCCGAGAAATGATTATCGGATTAATAATGGGATCAATTATGGAAGAACGATAATAAACTGCTTATAGAAGTTTTAATAAGTTTTAGTTGTTTACCATTACATGTAATGGGAGCCGCGGTAGCTCAGTGAGTAAGACAATGGCTCACTAACCTAGAGGTCTCGTGTTCGATTCAGGTGTGGGTTGTGAAAGCTCATTGGGAATTTCTGGCGTGCCCCCCCCCCCCTTTTTCAGTCGTGTAGGCAGGAAGGTCTGGCAAGGGATAAGGTATAGTTGTTCGGATCGGACGAACAACCGAGGTAAAGTGTACGCATTCGCCTTATAGTAAAAAAAAAGCTTGGCAGTTGGAATTCGGTGAAAGAGTAGGCCTTAGCTCCGTTTTCCGGGCAAAATTCCCATCATAGCACACTGCATGGCGTATGCCGGTCTACATTAGCCCAGTCGGAGCAGAACAGTAGGACGCTAAACCCCATTTCATTTTATTTCAGTTCCATATCTCGAGAAGCAGAATTAGCAAAGACTCGTCAACATTAAGTACAGCATGGCACCATCAAACACAATTACTTGTGTGCACCAACGGATCTGCTGAAGACAATGTAATGTGTTATGGGGGAAGTTTTGCCTTGGCAGCAGTGCCACAGTCTACTCTTATTTCGAATTCCAACTGTCAGGGAATCTTTAACGTACTGCCAGTGATATATTGCTAACCTCTTCTAGCCAGTGAGTCAGCGTCATACCCACTGTTAGTAATATGGGACCTCTGAACGACTAGGAAGTTTGTCCATGTCAGGACCACCTCGTTAGTGACTCTATACCAATGACTTGCGTTATTGAACGTATTTTGGTTGGATAAAACCATGGTTATATAAACCGAGTACGAAATGAAATGAAAAAATGAAACGGAGTTTAACGTCCTACTGTTCTGCAGCGACCGGGCTAATGAAGTCGGGCGTGAAGTGTGCCATGAGAGTACATTTTCCCGGACAGTGGCACTACTCTTAATTCGAATTCCAACTGTATTCGTAATTTGTTATATCTGTTACGTTTCCACTGATTAGTGTACGATAGACAAGGGTGAAATATCATTATCAATCAGAAATCCTTCGATATCTGGTAATGATGCTCGTGCCACGAAATCAAAACACTTTCTTCCTGTTATGGTGGAACACAGTGCATGTCTCATTAGGTAAAGGATCCATGATCCTTTCTCGATGTTGGTTAATTTAGTGACATGTTGACGACAGTCTCAGATGAAACATGTATTAATGGTGGTAATCAGCTAGACGTGTGATGTCAATCTCTCTAGACAATTACCAGAAAGGTAACAGGAGACAAACCAAGAAACAAAGCTAATATCTGACAACTGGTAATACCGAGAAGTTGCTGAATACACAAGCAGCATCGCGTGTTCCAAATATGGTACGCATGCCATGCCAGGGCGGTAGACGTTTGACCCACTAATGCTATTGCCAAAACAGTGAACGGGTTTGGGTTATATCAAAGTTGACTGGTTAGCATTTAGGGTTAAAAAACATACGTTTTTCTTTCCTTTGTCGTTCTCCACAGAAAGCGACAGAGATAAGCCTTAGGTCATTCCGGGACTAACATATGATTCAATTTTATTTCAAAGTTCACTTGTGCAGTGTGAGGAAACCGGAGGACCCCGATAAAAACCCACGAGGTTGGACAGGCTAACATATTTCTTGTCACGTACAAGCGGGGAATCGAAACCACACCGCTTGACTCAATGACAGACCTTATGATTTAGCGTGCACGCGTTAAATCATTCGGCCATTATCCACCCTCCACAGAAAGTGGGGATATTATTTTAGTACAAATAATACACGATTCAAATTAAACAGCATTGTCCATTTAAACTTCAAACCAACATGTTTGATAGGTCATACATAATTGTGTGTAAGATTTTAGAGGGTTGGGTGGGGTTGGAGAGATCGAGGAACGTGAACATTTTTTCAATTAGTTAAATTAGTATTAAAGGACTTGCCAATGTCCTTTCCCAATAATAAGCCGCAGCAAATTTAATATGGATATACATTTTGATAAATCAAGATATTTTATTTTATAAGCACACTGGTTAAATTATGATGTGTAAAACTTGGTCGAACAGAAAATAAATGAACCCAGTCAGGGTGGAAGCAGATCGTAGACTCGTATCCTGGTCGCACGACCTATCATCGCCTACACGGGAGCGTAATTATATAACAATGCGAACTAACAGTAATGACATCACGTTTTTGTCTGGTATTAAACGGCCGTAAAATAGAGCCAAAGACATTATCTTGGTCTACCAGAGAAGATTCTTGGTACATTCGTGATTATTTTTCGACATTGCGTGATTCAATTCATGATGCTCGACTACAGAGCGTTTGTTGCACCTTATCCAAGCTTTATGAGTACCAGGATTTCTGGAGACTGGAAAGGGTTCATTTGATGAATTGTTGGTTATTATACATAATAAGGATGGTGTGGGAACAATCAATGAGAGAGAGAGAGAGAGAGATAAACGTCCACTCGACACAAACTAGGTAATTTCGTGACTAACATATGGTTTAATTTTATTTCAAACGGATTAAAATACCACCCAAAAACAAGATCATCTCGCCATCGATTGAAACAGGAAGTGAGAAACGTCAACAAGAATCGGGCAGTTCGATTGGTCAAAGACTGAAGCCCAGGACCCCAAGGTCTAGAAGCATAATATTTTTACATTGTTATAAGCCTTTCTTACACGCACTAAATATCCGTCATCATCCTTGGTTTTGCTCAGCTGTATTTAAAGGGAGTATAGCTCTAGCCTATGGAACCTTAAAATAGACGAAAACGAGTCTAAAGATATATATATTAATGTAATATGAATGTATATAAAATGATTGGTATTTTTTAAAAAAAGATATATTGAAATTTTTAATCAATTATGTTCGGTGAAATATGTGAACAGTCCAAATTGAACGACAATCGTTTTACACCCGCTTAGTCTATTGCACACGGGTGTTTGTATTATAATGATTGAACCATCCATTACTAACTATCTCCGCATTGTCTTGTAGGATATGTTTTCTTTGTTCATAACAAATGGGGCCCAAAACCATAGCATACCAGACTCATGTACTGATCATAAAATTTCCATTGTGTCCTGGATATTGGATATTATGATCCAGTTTTTTCATGGCAAGATAACAACACCAATATTGATTGAAATGGACCAATGTTGAATTCTAATGTGTTTTTTTAATTGAAAATATTATGGCTAATTTTGAGTCAGGGGTTTAACTCCTTTAAAAAAACACATTCACCTTCATCTAGTCTTGGGGGTAGGGGATTAGCGCGGCCACATAAGTGAAATAACCTAGGACACTTCATCTAAATCCGGCACTGATTTGCCAGTGTAGGTTCTTTTGTTGGACGAGTTTAAATCATTGCGATCTACATGAACCATTATACGAGTATGTACAGGTTATGTTTATTAGACCAAGTGTTAAATTATTCATTCTATTGTAAATGTATAAACTTTTAGATGTGATAAAAGTCCATTATGATACATTTTGAATTATAATAAATCATTATTTCTTTTCTGTAATGATTCTAGTACTGTGTAAGCCTATAATTCAAGGCCGGGTGAGGTGGTAATTCACGTTGAGGACTGTAGTTTCGTGTGAGGTGATAATAATTTCTTACAAAATACAAAGTACTATCGAATGTTGGGTTCAAGGTGAACCACTCGTTATCCCACTGACCGGATTTCGTCAATCCCTAAAGTAAAGATGCGTCATTTGCATTTTCCGCTAAAATATCAAATTTCTCACGGCTTAGTCCACGCTAATATGTACCCAGATAGATTATTTAACACTTAATTAAGAAAGAATAATCAAAATACCGGATTTAAAAAAGGACTACCATTTTTGTTCGCATACAACAGAATCGCGGCGGGATTATTACAGAGCGAGGAGCGAGCAGCATAAATCGATGAAATCTCAATTCAACATAACTTTTTAGATACAGAACATTCGTGTTAAAAGATTCGTTTTGCAAGGGATTACTATTTCATAAAATGACCCATCGGGACTTTAATACCGCTAATTAAATAAAAATAATTCCTTACAATACAGACAACCTTAACTCGTGTACTCTAGTTACATTCCTCTATTTAAAACAAAAGGGAAGAATGGGAAATGAATATTCAAAAGAATAAATCAATTAAAGGATTAATGTCCGTTCCCGCTGATATGCTAGTCGGAAAGTGGCAGATTTTGTAGCCAGTTTAACTTACAGTAGATTGATGTTTTGTATCATCAATGCGGATAGAATTCCGCTGGCTTTATGTGGAATAGCGGAATGTTTGTACTCGGGAGGAATGTTAGTTATAACGCACTGTACAGCCTTTAATCGGGAAGGAATGTTTGTTTTAGCGCTCTGTACAACATTTACTCGAGAAAGAATGTCAGTTTTAAGGCACTGTACAGCCTTTAACTGGGAAGGAATATCAGTTATGACGCACTGTAAACCTTTATTCGGGAAGGAATGTTAGTTTTAACGCACTGTCTACAGCTTTTACTCGGGAAGGAATGTTAGTTATAACGCACTGTACAATCTTTACTCGGGAAGGAATGTTAGTTTCAACGCACTGTACAATCTTTACTCGGGAAGGACTGTTAGTTTTAACGCACTGTACACCTTTTACCTGGAAAAGATATGTTAGTTTCAACGCACTGTACAGCCTTTACTCGGGAAGGGATGTTTGTTCTAACGGAGGTACTTGATTGAATTATGTATATCTATAACAGCTACTCGCCAATTAACTGACCATTAATGGCGTGTATAGGATTGATTCCGTTAATAATTTATGACATAACCATTCACCACACATTTAATTAATTTATCAACATAAAACTTTCACCAAAGTAACCTCGCTACTTAAAGCGTTCCGAAATCGGTATGAGAGCTTTGAAATAAAGTCAGGTTTAACGTCCTACTTGTCTGTATCAACTGGGCATACCCTCTATAATCCCAGCCATTGATATAAAGTGCATAAAGATAGAGAGATAGAGAGAGGGTTTGCGTGGAGCGGTCTTTAGCAGTGGGAAAAAGCCGAAGTACCTATAGAGAAAACCCACGAGATTAAGTAGGCGACTATTCTCATTACCACGTACAAGGCACGTTCAAGGAAGCGCCTTTTTAGCTAGTGGTGGAATATCTCGCATTACAGGAATATTCTGCTATTCTTTTATTCTAAATCTCTCAAACTAAGATCATTAGATAAAAAAGGAAACATGCTATTTGGAGAAAATGACCACACAGAGGGAAACCAAATGTAACGATGTCATCTAAGCCTCGGGAGATTTGGAATAGATTGCCTGGTATTATGGTTACAGAAGCGAGTTGTTTCATAGAAAGTTGCATTGAATTAACAATGAGCGAAATAAAACATTAAGGATTATCTGATTGCATCGGAAACATGCTTCCTGCATTTTCGATGACATGGGTATTGGGTTAAAATCAGTGGAAATCTGTCGTTAACATTGATTGACGATAAAAATGGATTAAAGAAAAAGTTAATGGTAATTTCGGATCATTTAAATCGAATTATCAGTTAGTGATTGATTCCTATAATTTTTAATTCTGTTCGGTCGATCGAGGTTAATTTTTAACGGCTTTGCTTGGTCATAGAAGTAGAATCGCTATTATTGTTTTTTACTGTTTTATACCGTCCTGGAATCGCTATTATTGTCGTTAATATTAAGCAGTTTAACACGGTTCTGGAATTGTTATTAACAGTTTTACACGGTCCTAGAATCGCTATTATTAGAATTAATGTTAAGCAGTTTTACATGGTCCTAGAATCGCTACGGCAATACTATATACCAGAAAACACCGGAAAACAACCGGAAAACGTATGGCCCAATCGCTATTATTGCATTTAATGTTAAGCAGTTTTGCAAGGTCCTTGAATCGCTATTATTAGAATAATGTAAAGCAGTTTTACACGGTCCTAGAATCGCTATTATTGGAGTTAATTTTAAGAAGTTTTACACGGTCCTTGAATCGCTATTATTGGAATTAATTTTAGGCAGTTTTACACGATCCTAGAATCGCAATTATTGTGTTTTCCACACATTGTATAGCACATGGTAAATAGTACTTGTGTGACTATTCTGCTACATTTCAACACTTGGCACGCCATTACTTTGTTGTAATCATATAATAGAACTTTTTAAAATGTCTAATAAATAGATTTATCACAATGAATATCGTCTCTCGAGGAATGGGAAACTACTGTACCAGTATTTACATATAATTTGATGCACCTACAACACGATAATAGTGTTTGTTAATCTAATCTACTGTATACATTTATAGAACTCTAAAACAATGGCTGTTTTTATATCATTACCAATACACAATTATATAGAACTCTAAAATAACGGCTGTCTTTTCAAAGAAGACAATTATAGAAATGTAAAACAATGGCTGTGCTTCAAT
Source organism: Patella vulgata (assembly GCF_932274485.2). Taxonomy (NCBI): domain Eukaryota; kingdom Metazoa; phylum Mollusca; class Gastropoda; family Patellidae; genus Patella; species Patella vulgata. Next base: position 36,491,243 of record NC_065886.2, on the reverse strand, counting down.
CATTATCAACAACACATACATTTATACAGAACTCTAAAACAATGCTTGTGTTTTAATTGATTTTATTTTTATCCGTTGCGGGTAATTAATTGACGTCCTTTAATTATAGATTCTACTAATATTAAGGCCGGAATAGGAAATGTTCACAGTCTGAAAATGTATTGTTACAGATAAATAAACACACAATATGACAAAATATAACAGTTAGCCTAAATATGAGAGAGAAAACGAGAAAGAGAGAGAGAGAAAGAGAGATAGAGAGAGAGGGGGAAGAGAGAGAGAGAGAGAGTTTAATGTCCATTCAACACAAACTAGTTCATTTCGGGACTCACATATTGTTAAATCAAATTTCAATATTTCGCTTCCGCGTAGGGGTCTTAAGCTGTTGGAGGAAACCGGAGAAAACCCACGAAATCTGACAAGCGACTCTACTCCTTGTCCCGTACAAGCGGAGAATCCAAACCACTTGACTCAATATGACAGACCTTATGATCCAAAGTGCACGCGTTAAACTATTTGACCACTCAACCCCTTAGTCTAAATGAAGTTGGGGGTTGGATGGTCGAATTGTTAGCACGTGCGTGCTGTATCATAAAGCCTGTCACTGAGTCAACTGGCGTGGTTTCGAATCCCCGGTTGTACGTGACAAGGAGTAGGGTCGTCTGTCCAATCTTGTGGATTTTCTCCGGGTCCCCTACGCGAAAGCGAATTATTGAAATAAATTTAAATCATATGTTAGTCCCGAAATGACCTAGTTTGTGACGAGTGGACATTAAACCCCATCTCTCTCTCTCTCTCTCTCTCTCCCTCTCTCTGAAGTTTACATATATAATTAATAAAAGGGGTGATACAGAGGAAATTCCATTAGCACACTGCATGGCGTATGTCTTCATTAGCACACTACAAGCCGTATGCCTGTCTTCATTCGCACAATCGGTGAAGAAAACTAAGACGGTAAACTCCATTTTATTTCATTTCATAGATAGTTGTAAATTTGAATTTGATGAACTCCGGAACCGTTTTTTCCCTATTTTAATGCTGGATTTGAACTCAAATCATCCTATATCTATTAAGAGTTCTTTAAATGTCGCAATTTGAGTGTCCAACATCGTTTTGACCGAATTCGTGTTGAATAGATACTTCCACTCGGGGTAACAATAAACCCCATCTTTTGGAGTGTAGCACCTTCAATTTAAGGTGAATAATTCCGTAATGAGGTGAACGTGAAGGACACTTCAACCTTCCAGATCAATCGTCCAAGATGGACTCCTGAAGATGGCTACCATAGAGCTGAATTCTAGAAGTGTATAATTATAATGCCAAGTAAACCAGCTAGGATCATTTTTTTGTGGATAACTCCTGTTAATAACGATGATGATGTATACGGAAGAGATCATCTGAGGTTGATATCAAGGGTTAGTAAGAGAGAATAATGTCTGATGATAGAGAGGATGAGTGATCGGAGCGAAGGGCTACCCGCTAAGAAGATTGACCAATATTTCATGCATTCAGATCGATTGCTGTCAACTACAACTGTCGTGACCCACAATTCACCAGAGAACAACACTCAAGTATTGACGGCTTGGGGTATTTTATATACGCTTTCAAACATATCAATTTACAGGCAGCAAATGTTACTCTATTGATCCTCGCCACCACCGCGATACTGATGTGTTTTTTTTTTCTGTGTGTGTGTGGAAACGATTATGAAACTGAGTTTATTCTTTAAACAAGACTGACAGAATAATGAGTGTAGAACTATATTTTATTAATGCATCTGGAAAATGTTTTTCATTAAATACTGTGTTTGCTCTTGAAGGTTTTTGCATCGTTTTTTTTTTGTCGTTTATTTAATTATTATATTATGTTTTGTTCTGATCCCTTCTAATATTCTCCAGTTTAAAATAAACTCCCAAACATAGATTGTCTACTAGTTTGGGTGATACTAACTTTAAGCATGATGATGCATTGTTGTAGGACCCCTCGCCCCCCCCCCCCCCGCCAGGTCACACACATTCACACATGCATTCCTCCCCTCCCCTATCCTCTTTGCCCCTCAGCACAATTCCATAACTTAACATAAACAGTTTGTCTTGCATTACCTTTAGTATATATACAGGTCTTCTGATTGGGCGATTGACGTCAACAAAACATATTAACTCATATTGAAAATATAACGTCCACTTAACACAAACTAGGTCATTTCGGGACTAACATGGTTCAATTTTATTTCATTAATTTGCTTGCGCGTAGGGGTCTTTGGCAGAGGAAGGAAACAAGGGGACCAGGAGAAAAAACCAACGAAGTTAGACAGGCGACCCTACTCATTGTCACGTACAACAGGGGCATCTAAACCACGACACTTGACTCAATGGCAGAATTTATGATGCAACGCCCACGCGTTAACCATTTAGCCGCCCATCCCCCTAGATAATTTGAATTGCAAATAAATATGAAATGCTACTGAATCACACACACTATCTTGTGTAGCGATATAATGTAGTTAATAAATTTATATGATTTACTCATTTCTGTAACTATGTGATAATTAATATTTTTATATGGTTATTGTATATTGTCACATGTACTTTGGACGGGCGGCCCGCTACTGTTATTTAAACCAAATAAAAAGAAAAAAAGAAGCTGAAGTACCCACAGAAAATCTATGAGATTAAGCAGGCGGCTGTACGCATTATCGCGTACAAAACATAAAATATTCATCAAATATTACAGTTTTTGCGTTGTTGGGGCCGCGAGGTCGAATCTTGTCGTGTTCCGAGAATCATCTTGGAATATTGCTCACTATAATTAAACAGATCAGGGGCAGTGCCTGTGGTGCAGAGTTGTAAATGTTGTCTGTTCGTTGAGACGGGACGGCCACCGGAGTCCACGTAAAATGACCAACGACAGTTGAAATGTGATGATCATGGAATAATAACAATATCTTAGTCCGAAAATGAATGAAACGGGGTTTAACATCCTACCTTTCTGCACCATCAAAATGACCAAGAATTGCATTGAAGAGACGCTAAAAGCTTTGTATTCCCTTTCCATTCTATTTTCTTATTTGTATCATACTCGTTATAAGCATGGTCAGCTAACTTTATCCGGAAATAAACAATAGAAACGGGTTTATAAGGTAGATCATACATCACAAACCGCGGCGAGTCGCTAGCAGCGGGTCGCAAAATTATTAAAGACTAGCGAATGACCTGGCACTGCACGGCTTGTGCCTATAACTCAGAAAGCGGGAGCGGTAGGCCAACGCCACCAGCCCTATGTTACTCCACGGTCCGAGCTACCCTATATATTAAATTTAAGCTCCGGGACAGTCCTAGTGTAGCCGCCAACTCTGAAAAGACCATCAAACGACAGTCACAAATATTAGTATAGATTAAAATGATTTACAGAACTCGTGTTCTTTCGTTCACTCCAAGCGCTTGGTGCTAGGCCATCTGTGATAAGTTCGTACTACCCGGAAACACACAACTTAACCATTTACAGAATAAGACGCGGAAGTTATGCTGACCTATTGGCATCAATATTGAGTTGGCTGTAAGTCTATAATTATTGGACTCCACAAGACAAGGAGTCGGCGAGGATTAGAATTAAGAGTTTTCAGATATCAAATAGCAGCTGGTTTATATGGTTTTTATTATACATGCCAAATCTAAATTAAAAGGATACGTGCACACGGAGAACAGACTTTTATATTTAAGGGGAATTAGAACTTTGGCGGTCGTTAGAATAATAATAAAAAACCCAACAAATTTTCGATTTGCCGTGAGTGTGATAGCATAGCAAACTTTGCGACATATTTGTCGATCTGTCACTGTTCAAAGGACGGCTGTAAAGAGGCATCTTGGTGTAACTTCTTATTTTTTCTGTAATTGGTCATAGATATTAAATCAAATGCAATTAATCGGATTAATTTTCTTATAAAGCGTTCTATCATTAACTTGAAAAATTGACCTGTATATGTTACAAAACGTGATCGTTATTCAATAACAGGGAAGTAGCTATATTATGGCCTACATTCTGTTGTGTTTTGTTGTAAAGAATTCTATTCCCGTTGTAAAGACAATTCTCTAATATTAAATTATGCTACATATTGAGTGAAACATGTATGGTTTTATTCAACATATTTTTTTAATTTATTTAAAGAAATTAGCTCAAGTTGATGATCGCCCCGTGGGGATATAGAGCGGTTTCATTTGTACAACGCGACATGTCAGAAGAAACCTTAAAGATGCATCCGGTTTGCAAACAAAAAAATTGCTGATGTGTTAGAATCGAGATTGTAAATCCGAGACAAAACGAAAACGCCATTCGTTAGCTTTGATGTGTTATAAGTCTTATGACAGAAATGGAATGAAATGAAAAGGAGTTTAATGCCCCACCTGTCTGCACCGACCGGGATAATGATGTGTGCTACGGGTGGGGTGGGGAAGTTCTACTCTTATTTCGCGAATTCCAGCTGTCTTGGGTTCCTTTCCGTGCAATCCATTGTTACACCGATAAGGGGAAACCCGCTGAAATAAAACCGGGACCTCTCGGTTAGAGTCAGAGATATGTCGAGCCACTCGGACTCGGTAGTTCAGAAAACGTCCGTTGCACCCTTCTATCTGCTCTGAACATTTCAACAGAAACCACTGATTACGAATCTCAAAACCATACATGTATGTATCTTCAGTTGAGGATACACTGTTGTAGAGATGTTGTTTTGTGTTGTATCAAGTGACGATTAACTGTTGTAGCAATGTGTTGTATCAACTGACGATAATCTGTTGTAGAGATGTTGTTGTGTGTTTCTTAACTGACAATACACTGTTGTAGAGATGTTGTTATAATGTGTTTTATCAACTGACGATTAACTGTTGTAGAGATGTTATTGTGTGTTTTATCAGCTGACAATACACTGTTGTAGAGATGTTGTTCTGTGTTTCTTAACTGACAATACACTGTTGTAGAGATGTTGTTCTGTGTTTCTTAACTGACAATACTCTGTTGTAGAGATGTTGTTATGTGTTTTATCAGCTGACGATACACTGTTGTAGAGATGCTGTTGTGTGTTTTATCAGCTGACGATACTCTGCTATAGAGATGACTGTTTTATCAATAAAAGGTTATCAGTGTGATATTAATTTGACGGTAATGATTAATGATGTGATGAAGATGAAGAGGTGTGGTGTTTGTTTATAAATATTGATGGAAAAACTCATCAACTGTTCATTAACCTCCACACAAATTGACCAATCTTAATTAGCGGCCAAGAATCAATAACCAATTAAAATTCTCATTCCCTTTTCACGCGTGTAAGGACATTCCTAACCGCGGGCTATTGGTAGAAGCACTGAGAGCGCGGACCTCGGAGTACCATCTTGAAATTGAACCAACCATAAGTGTTGGGTTACTCAAGGTGGTTCTTATGAAGGGTTTTGTTTGTATTAGATTACACTATATTGATCTATATATGTAGTGTATATATACATACTTCAACAGTAAGGGGCAGATATTGGAGTTAATTTGTTTAGTTCTACAGGGACGGTCCAACGGGGCAGATTGGGTTTCAGTCTATTGCAATTTTACGTAAACTTCATCACGATTCGTCAGTCAATTTGAATCTGTTATTTCCTCATAGCACACTGTACGGCGTATGCAGGTCTTCATTAACTCAGTCTGTGCAGAACAGTAACACCTTAAACCCCATTTGATTTCGTGGCGCCCATTCGCCTACCGTCAATCTATCAAAACATCTGATATGGGCTATCAACCCGGAGAGGAATGATATGCCTTTTCCCTGATACTTTTGAATCCATTTGAAATAAATTATTGTTAATACAAAAAAAACCCCAAAAAAACCAACCCGGCACACATGCTGTCAAATGAATAAAAATAGCAAATACGAGGGCCGGCTGAAAAGTTCAGATTCTATCTACATAGTTCCCCTCGAGGTGTACACACTTTTGCTAATGATGTTGCAAGATCTGGATGCCGGCCAGGAAGACATTTTCTTCAGACATGACGTCATCATTACTAGGGAAATGACGACGGACTAGTTCATTTCTCATAATTATTTCATATTTCATGTCAGGAAGACATTTTCTTCAGACATAATGTCATCATTACCAGGGAAATGACGACGGACTAGTTCATTTCTCATATTTCATATCTCACACGTTTCTGATCAGCATAGAGCTTTGGCACTCATCTTGCAGAAACTTTTGTCATTCCTAACTCGTATGGGCTCAACCCTCTCGTGAGAGATATACAGACCACTGGCAATATGTCGAGTGGTCAATAGCTATGGGAAGGCTTGGGGCGTTTGGAAAAGTTGGCCCATGAAAAATTTATGATCGTCGATCAGCCATCACTATGTCACGCAGCCGGGTAATGTTTTTTTGAATGGTTGCTGTTCATGGCCTTCCAGGACGCGGTTTATCACGAAGGCTCTCTCTGCCACGCTTACATTCCACACGTTAGGGAAATCATCCCCTAAATTGCAGACAATGTCGGCACATATCTGTGTTGGGGTTAGTCCTTTCAGTTGCAGTTAATTGATATCTGCCGCGCAGCCAGTTTTGTGCTTTTCTGGTGATTTCAGTAGATAGGTTTACAAGATGGCCTGGTACGAAAACAATAATAGGTTTTTATGTCTATATTTCATTCAATGATTGTACTTGTTGGTGGCAAAAGTTTGTTTCAACCCAATTGATCTATCCTTTTCAGCCAGCCCTCTTATATGCTCTTAGTACATGCGTTTTTAAACAAGACTTGCTTTTAAATGCTTGAAACTTATCTAAGAAAACGTTAATGGCCATGCGAGAACTGTGATTGAGTGGCGTTCTAATGTACCGTACAAAAACGTCTGCATCTCTCTCAAATATTCATTGGAACTTTAAAATTAAAGCTTGCGGAAAAACTTGATTTCGAAATAAGAATTATTTGGTGAACTATTGTGTTGATATGAAAGTAAAGGGTAATAGTTTAGGCAATGCCATATGTTATATTGGACGACAGAAAGCCTTTCAAAAACTCACTAATGGCCAAGGGGTCTTGTCACTTATCGAATATCGAACTTCCAATGTTTTCAATGATAACACGGGATGTTTGGTCGCCTGCGGATTCAGACGTTTATTGTGTTTAGAGTTTTTTTGCTCGAATAAATTCAGCCTGATGGAATTTTACACGCTTTTTAAAAGATTGGTTATATCAGCAATAACTAGCGGAAAAAACAACATAATCAGATCCGATTCGTACAATAACGTGTCGAAATAAAACATATTTATTCTAGTTGAATATATATCTCCAATCCTTAAGCACTATTGACAGAAACTTGGTTGAACAAATACCGATATAGATATTTAACCTAAAATCGACATGTGGGGAAATGGGGAGGAAATCTATTAACGGATAAAAAAAACAAAAGGGTTTGTTTATATTGGAGCATAGCGTTACTAAATGCAATGTTTACCTGGAATATTAATACTATGTTTACCTGTAAATTAGAAACAGTTATGTCTATTGTGATCTATATAAGGTGCGGGTCAACAAACGCTCCATCGCAAGACCAGCCGCATTTTTGGATCACTACTTTTTGTATACATAGTTGCCGTTTAGGTTATTTTTTCGTTTTATTTTTGCACTAAGTCAGGATTCTGCCTGAAACGTTATATATTAACTTTCATTCGTTTTTACATTATTTCGCATTCTTCAAGCAATTATATTTCTTGAGCGCACCTTGTCAGACGTTAGAGATTCTTTTAATACTCCTACACGTAATTCCTACACGAACCGTAGTTTCCTACACGATGACAAGTAGTCGTTTTAACTCTTTTGGTTTGATTTTGTTTTTCTATATATCTGAGGAGCAATATGGGCGGTTCCAGACTTTTTAATGAGATAAGGCTGGTTACTAAATTCGCCGTCGATAAAAAGCGTTTCGGGATTTTCAGCAATGTATGAAAATATTTGAAAGGTATTTTTAAGGCATGGGATTGCTTTATGTTTACTTCATTAATGGATGATTAAAACACAGATCTATATTTCGTTTTTCATACTATCGATGGCCTACACTACATGAAGATCTGACCAGTTGGTTTGGGAGGTCACGTCAGAGGTCATACGAGCAGCTTTTGACCCTATGACGTCAGATATTTGATTAACCAATCAGCATTGATGTTTCTAGAGGACTACCCGCAGTTGCATGCAGCTCACGCCAAAAGCTCGCCGTAACAGACCGTTTTATTGGCTAATCCCTCACATCATCCAGAACACGTCAATGATAACAACTCTTCCAGATCCTATTGTAGTAAAGACAACTAAAACGAAATTTTAAACTATAAAAAACGAAACGAAATAGGATCTGTGTTTTAATCAGATTGGGAGCTTGAAAGGTATTTTTCAGGAATTGGATTTGTAGGCATTAATTAACGGGGTACATAGGATTCCAATGATTCCAGGCAAACGGGCAATGAATATTTGAAAGTTTTATTTTCAAGAAAATCTATGTATCAATGTTTCTGACGCAATGGACTGATAAATTATTTAGAAGATTAGACCTACCGATAAATAATACCATCTATAAAGGGCAATCTGGTCTGGAGGTTAGCCCACATAATCGTCATAAATATCAAGATTTCATGACCTGCCGATTTCTATTACCGAATCGATTTAATGGACTCAATAATTCTTAAGGTCAAGCCCCTCAAAATTAATTTGACGTCGTCGAAAAAAAACCATATTTTTTTGGCCATTTCCAGAAGCTGTTTAAACTGTGTTACTGTTGGGTCTGAGACTTCTGGAAACTGTTTCATTGTTCAAAAGGAGTTCCAGACGAAACATATGTTCATGTAGTGGGTTATGCTAGACCGGCCATTATACAAGCTAATGAAAGCAAGTCGATGATCACTTATCTAATGTCTAGTTCCAGTTTAACATGCCTCCTAGTTTACTTACTATTAACAGAAATCAGATTAAATGTCCGGCCTTATATAATAGATCTTCTCGACCATACATCGCTTGCCCAGACTCTTTTACCTAAAATATGTCAGTCGCCTAAACGCTAATAAAATCATTCCTTTAAGTGCTACGTGAATAGCCCCTGGTGATTAGTCGACCACACACCAAATATCAGAAAAAATTCACAGACTATTTATAGCCCCATATTTTTTTATAGAATTGTCTATATTGTATGGAATTAATGTCAAAGTTCCCTTAAATTGTTTATATCAACCTGTTATCTAATAAACCACGCTCAAATGGATAGAAAACGTTTTTCTTGGAAATGAAATGAAAAGGGGTTTAACGTCCTAATGTTCTACAATAACCGGGATGATGAAGATGTACATACGCCATGCAGTGTGCTACAAGAGAAACATAGTCCGGGCAGTGGTGCTACGTCCTACACTACTCCTGTAATCTTGGTGAAATTGAGTTATACCTATATTTGGACTTACTAAGGTTTGTTTCCTTCAGTTAAAAACGTTAAGGCGTCTAACATATTATCTTCATCTAAAAAGCCAAAAAAACAATTGTTTAATATTCAGTAGCTTAATCCTGAAACAAAACAGTTTTCCTTTGTTCTCTCAAATTGGCATTCAAGAGATAATTAACTAGTTTTTTTTTCAAGATTATTAACATTCAAGAGAAAATTAACTAGTTTTTTCCAGATTACAGGAGAGTATGATCTTGCATACTATTCGATCGACTACACACATTCTCCTTTTGAGCTCCACATACTCCCCCGCCCCCCTTACAAAAGAGAGCCTGGCTCCCAACATCCCGGCTAGAATTAGAACTTCTGACATTCAATAGTCTAAAGAAAAACTTTGGACAAACTATAGTATTCACTGATGGATATATCTAATATTGGCCGAACGTATACATATATAATGATATAAATATCTATTTTACCATTGACCTATTGACACGTGTGGAATATTTAGGCTGTTATTATATGACGTATAATCAAGGATAGCGCAATTAAGAGTATAATTTGGTCGATGATAAGAGTTTGATGCCCAACATGATCTATAGTCATCACCTAATATAACCGTCATAATCCCAATAAAATTCTCACTACATGAGTCGAGTTGGGAATACACGGGTATCATCACTATATTACTTTAATACGGTTAGTTAATTTTATCGGTATTTTTATGGCTACCATAGAAAACTAGAATTGGGTCAATACTAAAGTTGGTTACCAATGTCGTGTCATAAATATCGTGAATCTGTCGATTACCGCAAAATATACTGCTAATATGATCAGGTATATCTCATACATTGTGGGCTGAGATGATATTTGATACCAATATGGCTGCCATAGGGGGCCTGGTGTGTTTTATTTATGAAATTTGCTGTGATACGCAAACATAACGTCTTACCTTCCTGCATCAACTGAGCTAATGAAGACGGACATACGACATAGGCTATGAGGATTGACGATCCAAGGCCAACACCAGGACTAAACAAATGACCTACTAGTTAGTGATTCACCGCGGCTCTTATACAAAGATAATTGCATATTAACTAGTTCCGGAGTTTAGAGCGGGTTTTGAATTCACTTGTGGATTTCTGGTTTATTATTAAATATAAGAAGATATACAAATTAAGAGAGAGAGAGAGAGAGAGAGAGAGAGAGAGAGAGGTCATTTCGGGACTAACACATGGTTGAAGTTTATTTCAACAATTCGCTTGCGCGTAAGGGTCTTTAGCAGTGGGGGAGAAACCAGAGGACCCGGAGAAAACCCACAAGGTTGGACAGGCGACCCTACAACCGGGGAATCGAAACCATGCCAGTTGACTCAATGACAGACCTTTTGAAACAGCGAGCATGTGCTAACCATTCGGCCATCCACCCCCAACCCTCACAAATTGAAAAAAAAAATAAAGGCGGTATCTTTTAATTAGTCACGGATTTTAATTTAATTGTTAACAATAACTATAGATTAGCTTGATCTTAATATATTAACTTTCATATAAAGAGATGCCCAACATGTCCATTGACAGTTGGAATTCGAATACGAGTAAGCCACAGAGCCGCTGTCCAGGCAAAATGCAACTCGTTGCAAACCGAATGGTGTAAACCGATCTTCATTAACCGGGTTGGTACAGAAAAGCATGATCTAAAACCTATTTTATTTCACATTCTGACCCTAACCCTAACCCTAGTCGTTCGATTGGAACACATACCCAGTGATGATATGGTTTTAAGTGCCATGATGTATTAAGAGGATTACTCAGAGGTTAAATGGTTACTACCGAGCTACAGGCATGGTTCATTGAAACTCGAGATTAACCGTATTGGTCTCCCTGCACTCTAATTGACGGATTCTATTTTGTCTCTCTAGAATGTTTATCGACTAATTTGGTCTTTACTTAAAGATATAGATCAATGTCGTTACGTTGACCAATACTATAGCCTGAACTGACCCACACATGTTGACCGATAGGCTGATCTTACCAATCCACGTGTTTAGCCCTAGTTGACTTGAATGTCTACGGGTCATGTGGAGAGCAATACCTATTAGTATCAGTATATAATCATCTTTATACAGCAGTCCTGATTCGTAATGAATGAATGAAATGGGGTTCTCGGACAACACCAATACCTCTTAGTTAGTGAGTCAATGCCTTATTCACTGATCCACCGCGGCTTCCGTCTCGATACGGATTTTTTCCTATGTGAGAATTTTCTCCTGGGCCATTTGATGAGGGTTGTCACACGTTGACGTTCACGTCAAAGAGCCCTTAGTAGTTGGAATTCGACGTAGAGTATAGATGGGAACCTAATTGTCTTGGCAAACTTTACCTTCATAACACAGTGAGTGCATGGTGCATGTTCGTCTGTATTAGCCCATTTGGCACAGAAAAGTAGGGCTTTAAACCCCATGTAATTCATTCGTTTCCTTCACTTCACTTTTGACTTGTTTTCATACAGTTTCGCTCCAGGTGTTGGCTGAGAAAGTTCATCGGGATTTTCCGGCGTGGTTTCCCTTTATCACTGTGCAGGACGGAGGGCCTTACAAGGGCAGCTGTCTAGTCGTTCGGGTGGGACGAAAAACCGAGGTCCCGTGTACACGTAAAAGATCCCTTGGTAGTTGGAATTCGATATAAGAGTAAGCCATAGCGCCACTGTCCGGGCAAAATTTCCATCATAGCACACTGTATGTCCGTCTTCATTAGTCCAGTCGGAACAGAACTGTAGGACGTTAAACCCCATTAAATTTCATTTCATTCAGTAATATCTTTCCTTTCAGGAATAATATAGAAAGGCTAGACCTTGGACCTCCTTTCATTTGTTTTTTTCCAGGGCAAGGGCGTCTTCTGTGATGATTTAAATCGCTGTTGCATGGCTTGACCGCATTCTCCAACTAGATGTATTTTACCACTAGATAGGAAGGATTTTTTTTAGCCACCACAGAACCATGTTAAAAATACAGATTTCGATTTAATTAAAAACATATCCTGTGTAGTTCATATTGTTGTACACCACAAAGCTGTACACGTAACGCATGTTTAAAATCGAATCAAAATACTGTTGCAGTGAATACCAGAAAACAGCTCCCTCAGCGAGTTTATCCAAGATGCTTGATTTGTTATTCTTCAAAATCGTGTTCACAACAGAAACCCAGATGCTGAGATAGGGTTTCTGTCTTTCTACGTCAAGATAAGTGGTTCACAATTTATTTATCTGTAAAGTTGTTCTTCCTCAGAGTGCCTAATGGCGCTTGGTTTTAACGGAGGTATCATAACGTCAGATGGATTAAAGGAGACAAGTCGATAATAATCATCCACAGGCTTCGACATTGCAAACACGACTTAATGGTCAATTTAAATCAACATTGATGTTGTTATCTTTCCGTGAAAAGATGGGCTTCCGATATCCAATATTTAAGACAAAATGAAAATTTCGAGTGCCATTTGTGATGAAGCGTCATTGAAGAATACTACCGGTGTAGACTGATATAACAAGACGCCAAAGACTGCCATTCAATTTGGACTCTTCGCCTATTTCGCCGAACATAGAAACTACAGTACAAACAGAAACGATTGAATGTACATCAGTTTATATAGATTCATATATTACATTACTAAATGCGTCGCGACCCATTTGTGTCCATTTCTAGATGCCAAAGAATAGCGATTTAGCTCCTTTAAAGTCGAGGGTTTTTTTTCATTTTGAGTGAAGCCTGTTGTATCGGGGCTGTACAGCGCAGTGGACGCTTACGGCTCCCGGATCTATTCACTTGATTTGAAATTTTTTTTGTTTATTTCTTACAATGCCTATGTAGTTTATCTTGTCGGCCGATTCGTCTTGTAGGTTGTGTTTTTCGTGTAGTGCGGCCCTCCTGCACTTACTATTAAGAGGCATTACAACTTCAAATAAAACAATAAATGTAATTGATTGAATATGTCGTATTCAAAATAGCTCTAAACCGCCCCTGTACTCGCCATTGAACTATTTAAAACCACTGAAATAAAATCAAACCATATGTTAGTCCGAAATGACCTAGTTTGTGTCGAGTGGGCGTTAAATTCGCAAGTACTCACCGATGCATCCCCTAATCTACGGGAATTCACCAGATGATCTTGATTATCGGCGAAGGTACCTCGGAACTTTCCCGAGTATTGGGAGTCATCCCCATGATTCACGGCAGTTGTTCAGGGGACATTCCCAGAAGCTTTGTGACCATAGCCGAGGCATCAGTGAAAGTTCACCGGACTATTAAGTGTCATTTCTCATGAGACTACTCCGTTGTTTGTGAAAAAACATTGGGAGCATCAGGAGCCATCGGGAGAAAATTTGTTTATTTACACATCGCCGATGATTTTCCCCAGTGGGACCTAGGCATAATGGACTGGAAAATATAATTACATTTTCTTGGCTCAGTTGGGATATTACAATGCTGCAATATTATTAAATTACAAAAACAAGATAAGTGCAGTAAAAATGTAGCAGATGTTACTAGTCTCCAGAGAAAAATATAAAACAGTTTTACACGAATCGCAAGGACGATATCGACATGAAGATTCCGATTTTTTAATGGTATAGAAACAATCCAAATTGAGCTAATCAAATCTGACATGAGTGTCAGGAAACATGTTTTATCTCTTTGGTTTCCGGTCTCAGTTTGGCGTATAAGAGTAGGCGAGTGAGGGTATTTGTACTTCGTGTTTATTTTTAGTATTTTTTATCAATAATAAGTAAGGGCATCAAACCCACTTCAAATAACAAATATTATATCTTGCCCTGTTGCGGCTTACTCTCATTTCAATTTGGAACGTGCTGCCATTGGTATACGTAAACGACTAGATACCATTCCTTGCAATGCCCTTCAGTCTGCGACACTGGCAAAATAGTATCCCTCGGAACTTCCTCGGTCAACATCAAAATCGTACCCTGCCTACCCTTCACCCCCCCACTCGATTAGTAAGGCGGCGTCATAGTCTCCTTTAAATTACAGAATTGTTGGAATTTTAAGTAAATGATTTCGAAATAACATCAGAGATTCCAAATTGGGAGAAGAAATTGTTGATACGGGCTCTAATAAACCTGGAATTCTCAAGTTGTTTTTCGTCTAGAAAAGAAGTGAAATGGGCAGCCCATTCATCAGGAACTGGCAGCTCTGAGATACGTAATTAACCAATCGTGAACTTATTCCCAATTAAACCCAATAGCCCGCAAACTTACTGGTCTGGGGCGTTGAAACACACAATTTGACAGCATTCATGCAAAGAGACAGCCAACATGTCGCGATAACAATCCTGTTAAGAAGGTATTAATTGAATTTATAAATGTATAGCTAGACGAGAGAAAAAATTGTCGACCTTTTATCAAAGGGGTGTAGCACCCGTTTCCGTATTTTTGTTACTTAATTGAAATTATGAGAAACTATTAACTGGGGTTTCATATTTTCAGACGAGAAACGTTTTTATTATTAAGATAGTGTAATAATTTTGTTATATGATTGATATTCTACAGAAACTATGAACTGGCATGTTATATATGAAATAAAGGGGATTTAAAGTGGATATTTGATATATGATAAATGAAATGAAATGGGGTTTAACGTTCTATTTTTCTGTATCGACTGGGCTGATAGAGAACACGGGCATACGCCAAACAGTGATCTAGATGAGGGGAATTTTTCCTACAGCCTAATCTTTTATCGAATTCCAACTTAAAAAGTACGTGTCAACATGTACTCTGAACATCGGTAATCGTCCCATCCGAACGACTAGGCCAGAAATACATAAAATCCGGTTACAAATATAAAATGGACTCTGACTGAATGAATGAAATGGGCTATGCGAGCCACTTTTCTGCACCAGCATGGCTATAATTTAAACTGCAAAAATTCCTGTATTAGAATGTCCCGTGCTGGGATTACGAAATGAATATCCGTTCTCAACTAAAGATGTGACTAGTTGTTCGGATGGTGTGAACAACCCGGGCTCTCCTAGGTACACATTGGAAATCAAGTAAAAAAAACCTTGGCAGTTGTCTGGGCACATTTGAGCCCTCACCTTGGAAAACAATTGAATTGTCATAATATGTTAGTCTCAGAATGAACAAAATAATGTACTGACGAGACGTTAAACCCCCATTCACTTCCTAGAGATTTGTCATAATGTTAGAATCAATTCTTCAATAAACATTAATGATTGGTAATGCACTAACCTCGTTAAATTTAATTCTATGGATTTTATGGATTACTGTATGGATCATAATTGTTTGTATTTAAATTATGTGACTCATACGATATTTTGATTAAATTCAATCCCCCACACTACCAGGCCCAAGGTGAGGGGGGGGGGGCAGTCGGTACATAACCCATTTTCCTCATGTCACAACGCAAAACAGCAGGACGTTAAACCCCATATCATTTCGTTTCATTGTATTCAATTAACAACACAAGAGATTACCATGCAGGATACGCCCACATTTATCAAGAGATGGACTGAGAACGAGCTATGCGATTTTTCGTAAAACCAGGGGCCAGGAAATTACGGTACGATATGCGGTAATATAAAAAGGAATCGAAATCTTTGGGTTACAAAACAAACCATTTTAGTTTCGTAAAAATTGCGACCTCTAAGGTTTCCACAAGGATTTTTCGTACAATCAGTGCGATAACCAAAGAGCGGACGGACAGGGGTGATGACAATATACGTCCGCATGAAAACAATTGTAATAATTGACAATATCGTGCTTGCCAGGGCTCACACTGGCTTTCGGGGTTTTTTTCCGCCAAAATGGATAATGATTTTTATATAAAAAAATGTTCCTATCTTTTTTTTCGCCAACTGGAATATTTTATTTGCCCCCAAAAAAGAAAACATGTAACAATTTTACTTTTCAGCCCTGGTAGGCCTATTATAAAACAATTAACGATATAATTACAATATACAACAACTTAAAAAAATTTTTTTTACATAATACATTAGCCCAGTTTCGATTTGATCTGCTAACATTAGATTTTATCTTTGGTGACTTCAGTCTTTTCGCACACATAATGCACAAAATCTTTTCAGTATTTACACGTTAAATCTCATCCAAGGATTGCCAAATTTCTTTAAATTTATGTTTTGCGTGTACAATTGGCCTATTGTTATTTTCAGGTACCGTAATCCGAAACCCTGGTAGAAATGTCAATGTCATGAAACTCTTCGTACACTTTAGAGTATTGTGGAAACCGTAATGAAACAAACGGCGGAGTAATTTCTCACTCGAGAATCGTCGCTATTCGACCCGTTCTTACGTTTCCGACCAATGATGATAATGCTTGCATGTAATAAACCTATCCATCGATTCCTGTTCGTCTCAAACCAATAAATTGTATAGAATAATATAATTATAGCTTAAAATCATTTATTCTTAAAAATATCTTATAAAAGCTTACCGACAAAATGGTTTGAAGGAATCAATTTTTAAAAAAAAAAAACAAGTCTTTCGTCGAGTTCAGTTATAATGCTAATAGATTTCTTTAATACGGATATTGACTATGAATATTTATACAGGAAACATATTAACTTGCGACTAGTAAGTGTGAATGCGTCCCCTAGCCACACACATCATATGACTTTTTCTTGTAAATGTTGTGTTAATTTGACGAAAAGATGTATGTTCCTGTTCCAAATAATTGGAAAATCTGTCCTTATAGAGAAGATACAACAGAACTTCTAATTAGGTTTGTGTGTGTGTGTGGGGGGGGGGGTATTTAACGCGTGCATGTTAGATCGTAACGTCTGTTATTGAGTCAAATGGCGTGGTTTCGATCCCCGTTTGTACGTTACAAGAGGAAGCCCCCCCCCCCCCGCTGCTAATAACCCCTACGCGCAAGCGAATTAAATTGTTTAAATAAAATGTTAGTTTGAAAATGACTTAGTTTGTGTAGAGTGGGCGTTAATCTCTCTCTCTCTCTCTCTCTCTCTCTCTCTCTCTCTGTGAGCTAGAAGACATCATGAACTACATTGAAAGTTATAAATATTTGTTGATAACGTTGCATGTCAGGTCGACTTGAAGGAAATTTCTTCCCGACCAGGAAAGTCATAATTACCACGTACACCATATAGTTAAGCGTGGCCCTAGACAATGTAAATATGGTTATTAGACCCTTATAAAGATAACTGGCGGTTAATAAAATGCGCGTCATGAATATAAATATTAGAATTCCTGAGACAGGAGGTTTGCAAAAGGACAACCGAGTTATAGAGTTATTAAATGAAAACGCCCCATTCATATACATCAATGACATTGATAATCGCAAAGAATTTTGCCGCGATTATTTAGTAAAATTAGATTAAAAGTGAGAAGGATGAGACCCAAGAGACGTCAATGATGTGAATACAAATTCATTGCCTATTGTACATTTTCAACAATATATCTGGAATGTATGAAAGATAAAAACAAAATGGACAATGAAATTAATGTAAGCCATGTCAATTATCTAGCTAAATGAATAGTGGGTATAGGGTTTTCGTAAAGGATACCCGCTATTGCTTACACGCGAACTATCATTTGGAATTTAGGTATTAGATAGAATAGATATGGTCCCATGTATTGCTTGTCTTTTCCGATTCCTTAACACCAAAGCAATAAACATCATTGATACCATGAACACCATTAATACCACAAGAAAAGAAACCATTAAAACCATGACAATATACATCAGTGATACCGTAAACACCCTTAATACCACAAGAAAAGATAACATTGATGCCATGAACACCACAAGAAAAGGTATCATTGATACCAGGAACACCATCATTAGCACAAGAAGAGGTATCATTGATACCCTGAACACCATTAGTACCACAAGAAAAGCCATCATTGATACCATGAATACCATTAATAGCACAAGAAAAGTCATCACTGGTGCGATAAACACCATAAATACCACAAGAAAAGCCAATATAGATACCATTAACACCCTTACAACCACAGGAAAAGACTTCATTGTTATCATACACCTTTATTACAAGACATCATTGATACCATTAATGCCACAAAAGGGACATGACGATACCATGACAAAAACATCACGGATACCATATGAAACATAAATCCAGATTCTTATGTTTTGTGAAAACAAAACTGAAATCCACCCTAAGCTAAAAAAACCTGAAACACTGTGTGGGTTGACGGCCGTGTGATATATAGCCATTTAATAATCCTGGTCAAATCCAGATAAACGACCGGCTTTAAAATAATATACATTTTGAAGTGTATAATGTTTAGAATAATAATAGAATGACGGGTTCGTAGTGAATGAATGAAACATTGATTTAGCGGGATGAATTCTAGCTCATTGCTAAACGTGCGAAATTTTTATGCACACTGTCTGTTTTCCAGCATGTTCGTCGCTTTACGGAAACGTGTAAATCTTATAATATTTGTCTCTCTACAAATTAACCTAGTTTCACGTATCCTGGCATGCAGGTTATTTTTTTGCCAGTCTATCCTGCAATTAACTTTTGTTAGCCGTAGGTGGCAGCTATTAATCTAAGTAGTAAAAATTCTTGTCGAATACGAAAAGAAATAGTTTCGTCACATTCACAGTGAACTGCCGCAAGTAAGTAATATGTATATGTAGTGGCCTATTAATACAAACTTGAAAGCTTTGAAAGGGGTGAAGTAATCTGGTTCATATGATTTATTATATTGAAATATTACACAGTCCTAGAACACCGGGTAAATTTTTCAAGTCTTCCTGTTTCAAATCGTGGTGAAATCCTTTTGAAAATTAATCAAAATTCCTTTAAAAACAGAAAAACTACCCCAAAAACCGCAAATGTTTAATTAAAGAACTCTGTCTTTCAGTTTTGAAAAAAAAGCGAACCATTTCAATGAATGTAATTAGAAGGCTTTTCACTCCCCGCTAGTATTCAATGTTTTTGAGAAGAAAGATCGTGAAAGGATTGCCCTATTATCTAATTAGGCCACACTTTAGGTTGTTAGTCTCGCTGTGTATGGATCGAGAGATCCGTTAAAAAGTGAAGAGACATAAAATGGTTTTAGGTCATTGTACAATTTACCAGCAAATTTTGTAAATGGACCGCGCTTTTGAGAATTCTGTTTCTATTAAGGATACGGGATTAAGTTCTATCGCATGTATTTTGTTAAAATATCTATTTCCAGAATACTTACACATCAGCGAAAATAAAATATCTATATCAGAAAATTTACAATTCAGCGAAAAGAAACCATCAAAGTGTTTTGGTTCATTATAAAAGGAAACCGAGCTCTAACATAATCTTCTTATTGAAGTCTAATCGAAATGTCAAAGTAATAACTATTTAATCTCAACATTTTTACCGTTGTCATTTTTTTTAACCTCACATCCCAGTATTTATTGAAATGCTATTTCAGTCAGAACAAAGCAGATCGCGTTTTTTTATTTTGATATAACGACATATAACGACTCCTAGCATTAAACAACCGTACAATGTATCTCCCCCCCCCCAACCCCAACCCCCAACCTTTTCCAAGTCAATTTGAACTATACTAAGCAACCCTTATCCCTTCGATATATAAAACATATAACTAGAATTGTTATATTACCCTGAGGTACTGGTGCTTGTTTATTTAACAGGGAAAGTATGTTCTATTATAAATCTAAAATTATGTCACTTAGAGACTTGTCAATATAACATCGATGCCACGATTATGCATCTTCACTAGCACATTACCACCTCGGTCGTTTCGTAGCACGAACAGGAACACCTGGAATGTGGACGGGTTTTTCTCCTTTTGCATGTAAAATTATAATAAAGATTTAATTTTTACCGTTCATCAAAAAAAAAAAAAAAAAAAATAAAAGCAACAACCTCGACGGAAATACACTTTCATTATAATGGGATATCATTTCAATTCATTTCTTATATCAGAAAATATAACCATATTACACAAGGCAATAATACACTAGAGCAGCCTACATTAGGCTTTTCTGGAGTTTGCATGACTACAGCAAATTAACATTAATTTCGCCATTCCCCCACACTGAGACTGTACAATAAATTATTTTCTATATTACCATTTTAATGATATTCAAACCAAATCCGTATTACACACCTGCAACAGCAAACAATAAAGAATACATAACATAATCATGTTTATTTGCTGAACATAAAATAAAAAAAAAACGATGCAATTGATTCAAATCAGGTGCTGAAATTTCCTAAAAAGTTATCCGTAAAAAAACACGCGATTGATTCAGTTCAGGTGCCCCAAAATGCCATCCGTACCAAAAAACCAATCCATGTTATTGATTATAACACATGTTATTGTACGTGGTGAGAGAGAGGGTGATTAACAATTATATAAACCATGCTTAGCACACGATAATCCCATTACGACCACCATTTCAACGCAACTTACAGCCAAACTGATACTTCATTATCCTGAATCCTCAGAGGACTCATACATAACAATTTCAATGTAAAACCTGTGTACAAAAAACCACAAAGGCCTATAAAAGTTACACAACTGCACCTGGTGGCTCCTGGATTAAAGACAATATGGTACGATATAAACAGCCTCGTATTTATGGTTATAGAAGAATTATTTCATTAAGTTTAAAGGGTTTTTTTGCGAAATATCGACAGGGGGCTATACCTTTCCTGATAAATACAAATTTGAGAAGACAATCTCAACAAAAATACCATATCTGCAAGCTCGTTTTACTTTTCATGAAATGAAATGAAATGAAATGGGTTTTAACGTCCTACTGTTCTGCTCTGACTGGGCCAATGAAGACGAACATGTGCCATACAGTGTGCTATGAGGGAAGTTATACCCGGACAGCAGTGGTACAGCCTACTCTTATGTCGAATTTCAACTGCCAAGGGATCTTTTACGTGCACCCCGAACGACTATACGTTTTCCTTTGCCAGGCCTGTACCACTGACAAGGGGGAACCATGCCGGAAAACCCGATGAACTTTCTCAGCCAATGCAGAGATCGAACACGGAACCACCAGGTTATTCACTTTTCATACACTGAAATTAATAATGCAGTCGGTCAGATAAATGAAATAGAGTGAAATGGGTTTAAGAGATAACTTATTAATATGGGCTTTTACGTGTTGTTCAATCCCACCCAGTTTATTGCATAAAATAATTTTCAAACTATTGCCATCGTTTCTTTTATGTGCACGCCAGCGAGTGCACGAGTGGATGCCGTTCCTTTCCAGGACCTAGCCTACTTGCTAGCTAACCAGTGTTATATTATATTCACTGAACACCTGGCCTTGCTAGCTAACCAGCAGTGATATACGATATTTACTGAGCTACTGACTACCTTGCTAGCTAACTAGTGCTATACTGAATTAGCACTTAGCCCCAATGTTAGTGAACTAGTACTATACTCACTGAGGAACTTCACTCCTTGTTGGCAACCCAGTGCTAGTATACTCACGGAGCACCATGACCCCTTGTTAGCGACCCAGTGCTAGTGCCGAGGACCTTCGCTCATTGTTAGCGACCCAGTGCTAGTATACTAACGGAGCACCATGGCCCCTTGTTAGCGACCCAGTGCTATGCTAACCGAGCACAATCGCTCTTGTTAGTGAACCAGTGCTATACTCACTGAGGACCTTCGCTCATTGTTAGCGACTCAGTGCTCTACTATACTCACGGAGCACTATGGCCCCTTGTTAGCCAGTCAGTGATATGCTCACCGAGCACCATAGCTCTTTTTAGCGAACCAGTGCTATACTCACTAAGGACCTTCGCTCCCTGTTTGCGAACCAGTGCTAAAATATACTCACTGAACATTTGGTACCTTGACTTTTTGTTTACTAAGATGTTTAACTGGAGCATCTGAGACCATTCATTGATCAGTGTAATAAATGCTGGTGGTCATCTATTGTCTTAAATGACTTGACCAACAGCATTAAAGATAGTGATTTTACGAGTACGATACATTATTTATATCAAGAACGCATGACCGAAGATTGAGAGACGTATATTATTGCCAGATATTGCTTTGGATTGACCATTATAACAGATTACTGGTAATTAATTTAAGTCGTGGTGGTGGAAGTACGTTATACTAGGATAATGGGGGTTATGGACACGTGTTATAAACTCTCCACAAACCTTTACTAACGGGAGGAGAGTTTTATACTTAGTTCGATGTTCAGATATTTATAATAAACACTTATTTCAGTGATAGACATTTATATGGACACGTGTTATAAAATCTTCACAAACCTTTACTAACGTGACGAGAGTTTTACACTTAGTTCGATGTTCAGATATTTATAATAAACAATTATTTTAGTGATAGACATTCATATTAAACCGTTACGTATTTCAGTGATAGATATTTATTTTAAACAAAAACTTATTTCAAGGATAGTTATTTATATTAAACAATAGATATTTATATTAAACAATGACTTATTTCAGCGATAAATGTTTATATTAATGAATGACTTATTTCAGTGACAGATATTTATTTTAAACAATAATTTTATGAAATCCCTCCAGTTCTTTGTAAATATTGCTCTTGGTTTACAAGAGAGGGTGGGGGGGGGAAAGAATAAAAATCCAACAGTGAACCTAATCTAAGAACACTGAAAATTCATTTATAAACGCACAGTCAATAATGAAAAATCATAACGGTCCAGCGTGTTTTAAATCAATTCGAACTTTGTCACAAATATAATTATTTATTACATTGATTTGATGTGCTGCTGCAGTTGCATCTCTTTTCGTTTAGAATTATACATCCGTAGATATTACCCATGTTTAAATATAACGTGGTTAGGTGACGACACAGAAAGCAAAAAAAAAAATTAAAAAAAATAAATAAATAAAATGAAATGTGCACCATGTTTTTTTTAATATAGTCGTTTGGATGGAACGAAAACCGAGGTCCCGTATACAAGTTAGTTGAAATTCGAAATAAGATTAGGTCGTAGTGCCGCTGTAAGGGCAAAATTTTCCTTATAGCACACTGTACGCACGTATGCCCGTCTTCATTACCCCAGTCGGAGCTGAACAGTAGGAAGTTTAACCCAATTTCATTTCATTACCCGGTGTAGCTCAGTGAGTAAGACGCTGGCTCGCTAACCAGCAGGTCTTGGGTTCGCTCCTGGTGTTTTCCGAGAAATTGTCTTCTTTGACTCTTAAGAAATATTGATGAAATACCTGGCTCGTTGTCCCATAATATTAAAAAATGTCCATGATTTTACATACAACGCTTTCTAAAAATCGACCCGATAAAATTAATACGATTATCGATAAACCAAATTTCTTCTTCAAAGGGAAAACTAAGATGAATTAGAAGCCTTGAAGACAGTGAAGAGAAGTGGACTATACTTGATTTCAAATCTTCCCAATCTCCCAGCCATAAAGTGGTTTATCCTCTTATCAAACTGTATTTCCTTCCCCATTATCTCCCCTAATCTGACTTAAGTATCTTATGCGTTAACCATGGTATAATGGAGAATCCTGACCTTCTAGTCCCCACTGTTCTGTAATTCCAGGGATATTAACCATGAATACATACTCAAGGATGATATTTAAAGCGAGTAGGTTTTAAATCTAGCATACTATGGCACGTTGATGGGCTTTTCGTCCTTATAAGTTTGTGTCTCGCATATTTCATGAGAACACACTGACATGGTGACTTACAAATCTTTGAATAATATCTTCACGACGTTTAGCAGACTAAATTCGACAAATCCGGCACGATATCCCATAGGTAAACAAAATATATAGTGACGTTTTCTATTATTGCCTTCAGCCAAACGATTCGATCCATTTATTCTTAATGTATCCATTCCTGATATTTGTTATCCCCGTCACCAGCAGTTAGTAGTTCTAAACCAGAAACCAGGCCACTTTCAATAGGAATATTTCTCGATAGGAAAAGAGAACGGAATGGGTTTCTCATGTTTTAAAAAAATGAAATGAAATGGTTTTACGTCCTTTTTGTCTCACCGACTGGGCTAATGAAATGAAATCGGGTTTAACGTCCTACCGTTCTGCTCCGATTGGACTAATGAAGACGGACATATGTCAGAGTACTGTGAGGGACATTTTGCCCGTACAGCGACACTGCGGCCCATTCTTATATCGAATTCCAACTGCCGAGGGTTCGTTACGTGCAGGCCAATGTGTACAAGGGACCTCGGATTTTCGTCCCATCCGAACAACTATACGTTTCCCTTTCCAAGCCGGAAAAACCCGATGAACTTCCTTGGCCAGCGCAGGGATCGAACACGGGACTGTTAGGTTAGCGAGCCAAAACCTATTACTCACTGAGCCACCGTGGCATGCGATATAAATTCAGCCACGAAGGACTGCCCGGAAAGAGGTACTACGGCTACACTTATTTGGAATTCCAAACTGCCAATGGTTCTTTTATGTCCACGCCTATGTGTACACGGGACCTCGGTCTTTTGTCTCATCCAAACGACTATACGTTATCCCTTGCCACGCCCCTCGTCCTACACCACTGACGAGGGAGAAAAACGCCGGAAACCCCAATGAATATTCTCGTCCAACACCAGGATCGAACACGGGACCTCCAGGTTAGCGAGCCAACATCTTACTCACTGAGCATCTACCGCGGCTCCCAACTAGTTTAAGAAGTTTCGATCAAATACAGGGAATTTACAAATGAATAAATAAATTTTAAAATTTTAATTCCATTAAAGCTAATGTTTCTAGAAACATCAATTTGAGACACGCTCCAGTTGGGCGAAAAACGACATTTTGTTTACACAAAGCGGGTTTATGAAGACCGGCATACTTCATGACTTTGTTGTGTGACAGTAATTCTTTTTTCGATATCCAACTGTCAGGGGATCTTTAACGTTTTTCTGGCCAAGTCATCCCGCAACCGAGTCATCCCAGACAAGCAGCGACCAAGCTTCGTATTGGTATATTTATTTGTATTGTAATCGAATTGAAATTTCTATCAGAGCTACAATTAGCGACAATGAATATTACAAGAACCGCAGTATCCTTGTCTTGATAAAAATCACTTCAAATAAGTATTCAGCCAATGGATAAAAGCTATTGAATGAGAAACGTCTAATGTAAACCATGAAAGCCAACAGGAAGTCGATTGAATAGATGAAAGGTAACATAACGAGGGAGAAACAAATGGTTCTAATGTCTACAAATGTCGACAAGTTGTAAGCGGGCTTGAGGAGAAGAAAGCAAGTTGTAAGCGGACTAAAGAAGAAGAAAGAAAGTCACATTATAACGAGATATTGATTCAATGTGAATCTTGTACTAATATAAAACAAGAATTGGACTCGTTTAGTGAAAGAATGGACCCCAATAAATTGAAGGGATAACGTTTTCCTGTTCTTAATGGGATGCTTGTAGATATATTGGCGACTATTTGCGATAAGAATGGACGGTATCTTGTATATAACCATTAAAGTACGGCAAAGTAGGGCTGGGGGAGTGGGTTTCCGTGCAACTCGTCCAGTGGTCATAGTCTGTCGTGGTTTTGGTCGCCGGCTTGGAATATGATAGCTTGCCTAACCTCGTGGGTTTTCCAGGGTGCTCCAGGATCGTCCCAATAGTAATTCAAGACACATACAGGCGAACTATTGAAACGATGATCAACATACGTTAGTCCCGGAATATCCTAGTTTGTATTAGATAGACGTTAAACAATATATACAATATATATATATGTACGTTTTTTAATTCAGGAATAGGGCCGCATGTCCAGCCTTGTGGGATTCCACGGGTCCCGGGATTTCCCCCAAATGTTAATTAAAGATTGAAATGATTGAAACGAAGGTCTATCATATGTTTGTCTCGGAAGATATTGGTGTTGAGTGGACGTTAAACACTATATACAATATAAATGTACTGTTTTCAAGTTTTGTGGAGGTTGCGACAAACCGAGTTTCAGTGTATGCCATTGGTAGTAATGACACATCAAAATAGACGTATGACGTAGCGCCTCTGTCCCAGTAAAATGTTCCTCAAAGCACATAGAAAAAAAGTGTCTAATAAAACCATCGTTTTGAATGACAATTTTTTTCTTGTGCCCAATAGACGTTAGTGTCACTAATAATTAATGAATGATTCAGAGATTAGAATGACCACCAGAAATACAAAAATCATATGATTTTGCCAACCGATAGCTCAATTATTTTATGATGAGTTCACAAGAGAATGCATATTCACGGTGATGATTTTTTGCCTCGTAAAACATCCATAAAATCACAATTGCGCCTTATAATATAGAGGAAGTTGGTCTTCGATTAGTGAGTACTCTTTTAAGATCGACAAATACTTTTCTCCTGATAATTCAATAACATGAAGTCGAGTCTAAGATTGGAAGTACCAATATCTAAAAACCATAGCAACAAATGGTTCTTAAAACATTTCCTTTCAGTGGGATAGTGGTATCCTTTAGTAGAGAAAATGAGTGAGAGAGTATTAAGACTATAAGATTCTGATAATCCAATATCTGTCATATTATAAGTCTGTAAAGAACGATGGTATACTGTATAATATGTGGGTTGTGTCTACACTGATCAAGACTATCTAGGTCACGTAAGATTTATTGGTGTACCAATAAGAGACCGGATGTTAGTGATTACTGGTCAATGAGTGACCTGTGGCCACAATGTAATGGAGTTTTAACGAGACGCTGGTTTGACTCAGTGCTCTGATTTATAATTTGATAAGACGAGTAGAACTGCAATCATCATTAGTAAAATTAACATCGTCTAATGAATAACTCTTATTGAACCAAGATGACCACTTCTTTGATTTACTGATATGGGTAGAAGAGAGGGGATGAGATACGGAGGTGAGGTGGGGTAGCGGCTACTCAGTTATAAACGTTACCGAGATAAGCCAGCATACTGTTTCCAGTTTTCTTTTCTGCGGAGGAAATGCAAATTAATACAATTATGGACCTAATTTTACTTGTGTCAAGTCGTGCTTTAGAAATCGGGACTTGTAGGACGAGTGGACTATACAGTTGTATCACGTATGCTCATGTGTCATTGTATGCACAATGTGATTCAGCATATACAGATATACGGTTAAGCTTTCAACAGTACCCCATGAAAACAGACCATCGTCGGATTCGAATCTGGACAAAACCTCCACATAGTTTTTTGTCGAAATTTAGGAATTCAATAATTTAGTTCAACATTC
Source organism: Patella vulgata (assembly GCF_932274485.2). Taxonomy (NCBI): domain Eukaryota; kingdom Metazoa; phylum Mollusca; class Gastropoda; family Patellidae; genus Patella; species Patella vulgata. The sequence continues at coordinate 36,463,583 of NC_065886.2, read as the reverse complement.
ACCGCGAATATTATTTCGATATTTAACACAACTTAATTTTTTTTATTTTATTACGCTTTAATATCATGCTGGGGTCCACAAAAATTATTTATGAACATGGATACGATGTAATAATACACGGTTGTCAATTGTCAAATATCTTTGGACGAGGTCCATGTCAGTCCGCACTCGCGAAAAGTCATCATGATGCACCGCATTGTCAGCTCCAATATTAACAGCTATCACACTGGAAAGTTTTTCAGATTGAGTAATTTCTATTAACGGTGATATGATCATTTCTCTGAGCCATAAAGTGGAAATGTCTTGATTTTCATTATAAACACATCGTTAAAACCCTTATATTATCCTAATGATTAGCCACCGAACATGGAAAATGAATCAAATTCAACCAAGATCACGAATAGTTGTTTTTTGTTTGTTAAATGTACGAGATAGAAGACGTGCTATCTCCACTATTAAACTACCTAAGGGAATATCTAGAATGTGCACCGATGATTTTTATTACATTAAATAATTTAGTTTACAGCTTGTGCGTGGCCTCGTATCAACCTACACACTAACATTATATTCATTTTATTTTTAAAAAACAACAACAAAACAGCATCATTATTTTATAAAATAAATGTATATCCACCCCTTTAAAGAGTGCTTTACCGTTTACGCCCTCCCCAAATGACATGAAACGGGTAACGCTGCAAACTCAAGAGTTAATCCTCGCGCATTTCATTGGTTATTTGTATTTTCAAATAAACTCAAGTCCAGACTTCCGGTCGTCGTACTTACTCTGTCTAGACATGGAGCCACGGTGGCTTTTTGCACATGGCACTGTTTCACGTACTAGACGACCCTGGGTCCGTTCGGTCGTAGGGTTTTACTTCCGCTTCCACCATGGGTGTTATCGCAGACAAGTGTTTCCTAAGAAACTCGCCAGAAAAGCCACAAGATAGGCTTAGTTCAGCCTGGTATTGATTCGAAGGCCTATTCGATTCCGTTTCCTTAAAAAAAAAGACACAATGCCTTTTGTAGGGCAGCGTCCAAGGTAAAATTCATGCAAAGGAGAAGCTCAGATGAATAAACCACATTTCAACCATTCTTATTTTAGAGACCCGTTTACACATTGGCGGGCACGTAAAATAACCCTTGACAGTTGGAATTCGAATTAAGAGTCCGTATTCATTAGCCCATACCGTGCAGAAAAGTAGTACGTTAAACCTCATTTCATTTATACGGTTCTTTTATTCTACGTGCTGATTGGGATTTCAAAACAATAATAAATATAAAAACACCCTTTATCTCAATATCTATAATACCTATTCAAATATAATAATGCCCTAATTCATAAGTGACCTCGATGAGTTCCCGACAGAAAAATTATGAAGAACTACACGTCAAAGCAGATTCCCCGCTTTAGCACTTAAATAAAACGTTACATATTTACATGACTGGAAGCTTTAACTTTATTAAGTGAATAACCAGATTAGCTGATGTTTAAGTTGGAAATCTAGTTTAGTAGAACTGAGGATATAAAAAGGGTTGGGTTTTTTTGCTAAGCATTTAAAGTTCAATGATAAAATATAAAGCTAATGGCGGTCGTTATTGGGTTAAGATAGATATCGTCATCAGATACCCAGCTGTGTTTCTCTGGTTCTGTGGGAATATCAGAATACACAGAATTATATTTATTGTGAGGTATATAACTTAATTAGGCGTACTGTAGATCATAAGGTAAGTTACCCAGAGCCATCGAGAGCGGCTGTGGGCCCGGTGGTTGGCACTGACGTTACTTATGTGTCTTGGGCTCGACACCACACTTGTGCCAGCATATCCTCGTGGGTTTTCACATGATTCTACGGTATACTCAAAAAAATTACCTAGTAAGTAGTAAGAGAAATGAATTTCCAGCTCTCAAGAAACAATCTATGAGCTCCAATAGAATAAAATACTATTTTTTAAAAAGCAGTACAATTTAATTAAAAGAGGGTGTTGTTGGACGTGAGGCGGAGAATGCTTACCTTTCCTAGTCCATAATGACCTGGACACTGTGGACTTAAAGTCTTATTAATATATGGAAGGCACTGTTTCGACCCCAGGTTTTTAAGGGAAAAGGAGTTACCTCGCCTTCCTAACCTCGTGGGTTTTCTCTGGGCACTCAGGTTTCCTCCCATTTTATAACACTCACACTCTGTCAAGATTGGTCGCATTATTTCTGTTAGGTCTTTTTGTATTTCTGATTGTTTTCAAATTTGGGTGAAGTCTGTGACACTGCAGGCCCGGGACTGTACAGTGCAGTAGACTCTTACGGTTGGCCCCCGGATCCATTCACTTGATTTGATATTTTTTTATTTGGTGCAATGTCTATTCTCTGCCTTGTCCGCAGGTTTATCGTGTAGATTTTTGTTTTACGTGTAGTGCGGTCCTCCTGCACTTACTATTAAGTTATGAAAAGTTTCTGATTTATGCGAGGGCAACAGTCGTTACACGAATTTGCCGAGTTGAACCACGGGGGTTTGAATTTTGACTACTGTTCAGGACCTCGTCTTCCTAACCTCGTGGGTTTTCTCTGGGCACTCTGGTGCCCCCCCCCCCCCCACACTTCATAAGACCCACCCTCTTAATTTATGAACAGTTTCTGATTTATGCGAGGGTAACAGTCGTTACGCGAATTTGCCGAGTTGAACCACGGGGGTTTGTATTTTGACTACAAGCTTTTCCTCTCATTAATTAACAATAATTCCACAACCTCCTGCACTTTAACAACATCTTCTGAGAGTGCCATAATATTACTTGAGAAATTCTCGAAGGAAATTCTACAAGGCCGAGTCGAGATAGCGCTAAATTATTCAAGAGGCTGATCAATGGGTTTAAAATGAGACACAATTGTTCTCTATTCATTTTAAAAATGCAAGACATTCACAAGGCAAATTAACATATCGGCTCTTAGGGGTCTTAGTAAAACTCATTGAGATAAGGTTAGCTAAGAAGCAATGTCTACCCAAGTGTTCTACTTCATTCAGAAAGTCAATTGACATGTCTGGTTCCCATTTAAGATGGTGAATATTAATATATGTTCACTAATCTGAATTCTTTCAGCGATTGATTCAAATTAACAAACAGGACTTAAGTCTTCTTATGCCTTCAGATAGTTTTTATCTGAACAGAATGAGGCACATTACAAGTCGAATGAAAGATCTAGGACATCAACAATGCCATTCGACTTCCAAATTCTGTTCCCTAATTAGCTGCATCCCCAGACATATAAAAATGGAAGCAAGTAAAGCTGACCTTTCTGTGGAACAGAATCAGAGCCAGATCGGGATAATTAAATGACCGTAAAGTTCATGACCTGATCGAATTCAATATGTTATTCACATGATTTCCAAAACAAAAAAATAAAATAGGGTTTAACAACCTACTTTACTGCACCAACCGAGGTGATAAAGACGAGTATACTCCATGCAGTGTGCTATGAGAGCGATTTCTACTGCTTTTCAATAATTCGTTTACATGCATTTCAACGAGAATACGGGACTCCGGTCTTTCAAGACTAGACGCTACCCCCCCCCCCCCTCGCACTGGCAAGTCTAAAAAAAACAAACTTAATGACCCTAAATCGGCGCATAGACTGACCGTGTTTTAGACAAGGACAGGTGATTTATATGATGGAAATAATTCTGGTTTAATGATGGTAGGTGAATATTGGCCATGTTTTGTCCTGTGTCTTGTCCTCCTACATATCACAAATAATCATACAGCTTTATTAAAGATAACTTATCATATAAACCACATGTTTACTCCGTCCGAAATAACTACCCACCATAAATATCGGCTGTCCATGTACTGTTTGTACGCTATTGGGATTTGCAGTTGTCGTAATGTTTTCAATCTTTCCTCCATAAAACATTTTATTATGTAATTAATTAGCTATCTGTTTTCCCCTACTGCTGTCTTGATATTTTTCCAGTTCCTATCCCAACCTTCGTAACGCCAGCAAAATCAACATTTCATTAATAGGTGATATTGATTTTTAATATTTAATATATAATCTTGGTAAAAACCATCAACTGTTGATTGTTGTGAATACAATGAATATATAAAGAGAACTGTATGATAATCAATGTGTATTGAGAATAATATCCAACATATCTTGTATAATTGAAATCATATTCATACGAGATAATGCATCATGGTGTCTTCCTGGGCTATAATTTACAGATTTAGAGATAGAAGCCATTACAGTCTTACTGCATGTCGACCGTGGTAGCAGTTAGATCAAACAATTAACCTCAGTCTCAGTCATAATCTACACTGTGGACGTTTGTTATTGTTTTCACAACATCTGATAACATAGATGCTTTCAGTTCTGATTAAAGAGAGAAAAATGGGGTTTAACGTCAACTCGACACAAGCTAGGTCATTTCGGGACTAACATCTGGTTAAATTTTATTTTAATAATTAATTGTCTTTAGCAGTGGGAGGAAATCGGAAGATCCAGAGAAATCCCACGAGGTTGGACAGGCGACCATACTCCTTGTCAACTACAATCGGGAAATCGAAACAACGTCACTTGACTCGCTGACAGATCTTATCATCCAACGCGCATACGTTAACCATTCGACCACCCGGTCCCCAGTTTTTATTAAGGAAAAGATATAATTACATTGGTTAAATTACCACCTGTTATATTTTTATATTTGTTTATTATCCAATATATAGTTTTTAAGATGATGTCAGTTTGGTCATGTTTCAGATGATGTCACGTTTTGGCATGTTTTAAGAAGATGGCATGTTTTAAGGTGATGTAATGTTTTAAGGTGATGTAATGTTTTAGCATGTTTTGGCAGACTATAAGACGATGTCATTTGTCTGGCACCATCTAAAATGTGTCATTTTATAAGATAATGCCCTGTTTTATAAGACGATGTCCTGTTTTATAAGATGATGCCATGTTATGTTATAAATTAATGTCATGTGTTGAAAAGTTTTAAGATACTGTCATGTTTTAAGATACTGTCGTGTTTGACATGTTTTAAAATGATGTCATGTTTTTGACATATGTTTTGTTTTGTCATGTTTAAGATGGTGTCGTGTATAGTTTTAGCATGTTTTAAGATGATGTCATGTTTTGACATCTTTTAGTATGATGTTATGTTTTGTCATGTTTTAAGATGGTGTCATGTATAATTGTAGCATGTTTTAAGATGATGTCATGTTTTTTTACATATTTTAGTATGATGTTATGTTTTATCATGTTTTAAGATGGTGACGTGTATAGTTTTAGCATGTTTTAAGATGATGTTATGTTTTTGACATCTTTTAGTATGATGTTATGTTTTGTCATGTTTTAAGATGGTGTCGCGTATAGTTTTAGCATGTTTTAAGAATAAAATTTGAACCGGTTACATATAAAGTTAAATAAGTGGCTATATTTGTTTCATTTATGAACCCCCTCCCCTCTCTTTGATACAAAAATTCCCTACCTTAGATAAGTCAATAACAGCGACAGAATTGTTGTTGTCGTGGTCAACATTGTTGTTAGTTATATACTACAACTCACGGTGTCTTCTCAATAGGCAAACAACTGGTTACTGAAAATAACAAAAACAAGTTTAGTTAAAGAACCAACAAAAATACAGAAAGAATTCGTTAACACACACCCACTACATATTGCTGGTCTTATGTCCAATCTGATTTCGTTCCGGTTTTTATACTTTGCGATTGATCTGACTGGAAATTCTAACAGTGGACTATACCGGAGATGATCGAAAGTATCATAAAGTAAAACGTTTTAGGCCCAAGCGTTCATAATTAAACTTCTTCATAAATGAATTCAAAATAAAAAAATCAAGCAATTAGCACAATATTGTAAGATTACCCTCCAGCAACCACCAGTATAATAAAACCGGGAGTTCCAACACGTATAAGCACACACTACATCTAGTCCGACTTTTCGTCAAATACAGCGATAGTTTCGAATTCGAATTCGGAAGTCAGGGGTACTGGCTAGAAGTTAACTTTGGGTCCGAAGACATTAGCAGTCACAGTTTTCATATTTGAAAAATTAATAACATTATGCACGACAACGGATACTCAGACACTACTAATGATACACCACATACATACGTGATATACCAAAATATGTTTAGAATTGTGTTGATCTAATGTGATATAATGGCGTGTACTATTATATCACTTTTAGGCGGACGGAGATTTAGTTCTGTGCATATAAAATATGTAATGATGGCTACCATGTTAAGGTCAAGTGATACCTTAATACCATTATCCGTCACCATTAAAAACTATTTGGGTTGATACCGTTTTCCCACATCAATACATTTTTACGCATTATTCTGTCCGCATCTCGTCGACATCAGACAAATAGACCGTTGTTTTAAATCAAAATAAAGAATGCAATTTCCATCCAAAACAAGAATTTTTATGTAATGTCCACCTTTTTTTTGGATAACGTTAAAAGAATATTGACGTCCCATAGAAACATGATGTTTATAATCCTATAGAGGTTTTAGTAACTGTATAGAGTAGGAAGAAATGAAATGGGGTTTAACGTTCTACTTTTCGACACTGACTTGACTAATGAAGACGGACATACGCCATATTCTGTCCGGTCTACCCTTATTTCGAATTGAAACTGATATGAGTTCATTTACGTACACGCCAAAGTCGTTTGGATGGTACGGAAAACCAGTTGCACTGCATGACGTATAGCCGTCTTCATTTGCCATGTTGCCTTCTTTAATATCCCATTCGGAGCAGAACAGTAGGATGTTAAACCCCATTTCATTTCATTAGCCCCATTTCATTTTCACATCTTTTCACTCGCCAGTGGCAAAGCAAGAGAACCAAAGTCTCGTGTAAAACTCGGTAGTGTGGGAAACGTCGGCTTCCACCTAGGGTGATTTTGCAGACAAGATCTGCCCCAAGAAACTTGCCAGCAGAACCAGCCGTGAAAGAGAGGCAAGTCAAGTGGGGGCGGGGGTGGGGCAAGACAGTAATTTACAGTTCCGGCCATCTCCGTTGTAAAAGGTGTAGAGTCTTCTAGAGTCTGGTTAACGCTTAACGCATACCGTAGGAACATTCAGCAGATTCAAACTCTGCCTGCTACCATTCCACGGTTATCCATAATATGTAATCTCACGTATTTTCTGACCTTTCACAAAATCTGTGCCATTATTTACAAGTTATAATTACATTTATGCCTGTTGTGTAGTCTCGGTTTGTAAACTACTGAATTTAAAATTCAACTAATAAATAACCACTTGTGTAGTCTCGTTTTATAAGTAGGTCTACTCTTATTAAAATCCAACAAATAAATAACTACTTGTGTAGTCTAGTTTTATAAGTAGGTCTACTGTTATTAAAATCCAATGAATAAATAAGTATAACTCATGCTATTTTTAAAGTTCACCCCCTGATTATCCATGTATCTGCCAGACATATAAAAACTCTAAGTAAGTAATAGCCATGTAAGGACACTTGTTCAAAAATATAAACGTGATAAAGAAAGAATGATCTTAGGTTTACGCATAGACTTCTTTAATATTCCGCTTACGCTTCACCTAAACCAATATCCGATGAAAATGTCAAATCACTCCAAAAACTCAGTTCATCAAGTTAGGCTAGACAATACTTTTTTTTACTTTAAAAAGACTTTCGTAGAAAACTTATCAAAGAATAAATAAATTATTGACATTGTATAATTTCATTGTGAAGTAGTTTTTTGTCTGGGATACGACCCCGGGTACACTTCTTGTCAAACGTTTGATAGTTATTACGACACATGACAAAAGCAGTTTTCAATTGTTCAGATGTAGATTGGAGATCACAAGATCCTGGTGTTGGTCGACATAGTTCCCCAGAATTTTCCAGCGTGGTTTCCCCTTGAGAAAGACGGTGAAGGGGGCTGTCAAGGGCAGTATTTAGTCATTCTAATGAGACGGAAAAACCGTGGTTCCTTGGACACGTTCGCGTGCACGTAAGCGAACATTTGTTGGTTGGAATCCGAAATAAGAGTAGACCATAGAGCCGCAGTTCAGGCGAAATTTCCTGATAGCACACTATATGGCGTACATCCGTCTCCACAGCAATCTAGTTCTATAGATATCACATCAAACTTCACCACGGTTGCTCAAACATTACATTCGTCAAATCTCGATCAACCGTCTATCGTTCATTAGCTATGATTACCTGGTATCATTATTTCATTATTAATTAAAATAGGCGGATCATATAAACAATAATGTGTTGGCACTTTTCAAACGTGGACATTCGAAATAGAGCATGCAAATAAATATAAAATTTGAGAAATGTTTAGTATACCACAGGACAAATATGGTGAAATTTTACTTCAATAATTCGCTTGCGCGTGGGGGTCTTTTACAGTGGGGGGGGGGCAGAGTAAACCCATGAGGTTGGACAGTCCACCCTACTCCTTGTCAGGTACAAGCGGGGAAACGAAACCACGCCACTTGACTCAATGACAAATCTTCTGATCGAACGCACACGCGTTAACCAATCGACTACCTAACCCCCTACAATTATAGAGTTGATTGCAACGCTCTTCAATGAGGTTATAATTTATGATTACCGTAGAAATTGTGCGACGCAAATTTCAATCTGGTTGATAAACGGTCTTATACAGAGTAATAGTGTTTGTTGGTCTACACTACATGACTATCTAAATTCTTCCTTATCAGTTATCCGCTTAGTTCCATGTCCTATTTATGCAAATATCGATCACACTTCAAGGTTTACTTTAAAAGTAGAATTTAAAGCGAATTAATTTTCGATAAGTGAAATTAACTTGGAATATATTATCGTTCTACTGTTTTGCTCCGACTGGGCTAATGAAGACAGGCATACACCGGCCATACAATGTGCTATGAGGAAAATTGTACCCGGATAGCCGTGCTACGGTCTACTCTTACATCGAATTCCATCTGTCAAGGGATTTTTTACTACGTGCACTCAACTGTGTACACGAAACCTCGGTTTTTCGTCCCATCCGAACGAATATACATTGTCCCTTAGCAGGCCTTCTGTCCTGCACCACTGACTAGGGGGAACCACGCCAGAAAATCCCGATAAACTTTCACACCAAACGAATGTATATCTCGAATAAAATGATACATGTAAATCTACAACAGTGAAACTATAGAAGCCGTTCTGTGAAAACTCAAATCAGTGCCGATTCAGTTGTACGAGTTGGGATATCTGTCAAATGGTGTTATACATCTCGTTGACATTTTGTCGTATATAATCTGCCATGCATGGAAATCTTTTGCCATTACTTTACATAAAGCCGATCAGTATGACGTATGACGTATTCAAACATGAAGTCGACACCCACACAATTTACGTTTCATCGGTAAGATTTACAATTACATAATTGGAAAGTTGGCAGCGGTATGACAAGAGATCTCACCAGTCTGTTTATCTGTGGTTCAGTTGATGGAAATATATTCTGATATGGTTGTCATCACACGTATATTCTCAATGGTGATCATCAACAGACACAAAACACCTGACATGGACAGTGTCTATTCGATTGGATGGGACGAAAAACCAAGGTCCCGTATATACATTGGCGTACATGTAAGAGACCCCGCAGCAGTTGGAATTCGAAATAAGAGTAAGCCGTAGCACTGCTGTCCGGACAAAATCTCCATCTTAGCATACTGTATAGCCTAAGCCAATCGTCACAAGCCCAGTCGGTGCAGTAAAAAGTATATCTTGTATAACTTTGTCTGTCTGTCTGATCAGGATATGGACTACACTAGGTCTGTCCCGAAGTTTGGTGTATAGGGATAGCTTGGACCGGGTAGTAAAACAGATCTGGTGGCGATGAACTACCACTTCCGGTTGCGTAGTAATACTACATCCCGTTCATGGCTACAACCGCTAGTCATCAGATAAAAATATCGACTGATGTGCCGTCATTCTAGTAGGTGATTTCCCTTGTTCATGTCGGTTTACTGCCCGATCCTTCCGCCTCATGAATATTCACCACAATCTGGCAGAAAATGAACATGCCAACACTCTTCTGCGATCCAAGTCCAAAAACGTCAACAAAAATTGCCATGAAAAACGACAAAGACGGCAAGAATCCCATGATAGGGCAATGTATGACCGCCTTCTTTAGTATAGAAAGGTAGGGCGTTAAATCCGATTTCATTTCAAATGCATTACACATATCAAGTGACACTTGTGGCCCTAAAGGAACTTTATGGAAAGCACGCCTCTGATGCCACGTGATTAAACTTTTTGCAAACAGAAGATGCGAACTAAGTTCTAGGTCATATTTTAGTGACGCATTTATACATAAATCCGTTGGTAAATGGGGAACGCCCGTCTTCACATTAGCCCAGTCGATGCAGAAAAGTAGGGCGTTAAACTCCATTTCATTTGACTTCTGTAGATTTACAGCTACAGATTTATACATTTTTAACAATAGAATAACGATGCCATCTAACAATAGAATAGGGACCAATACAAACGGTGCCATTTAATAATAGAATCAGGACCCATGTAAACAGAACCAGGACCAATATAAACTGAACAATAGAATCAGGGCCAATGCAAGCGGGGTCATTTTCATTAAACTAAATGAACATATAAAGTATAAAAATATGTCAACAGTTATAGTTACCTTCTGGAATCTGTACACTTAATATAACCCCACATCAGATCACAACATATAATACAGTTTACCTTCGGAACTTTTCCTCATTTTCCTTCTATACTAACTTGGGAGATTCTGGTGTCTAAAGTTAACATCAGTCGGTTGGTACTGTTCATTAATCTTATGAGTTTATAAGCTAGCTGAACTTACCATTAGAAGTCTGGCATTTCTACTCAGAGCCTAAAGACGAGATTAGGTCTTTCTTCTATCAAGCATTTTGTACTTCCATCAATACGCGTCCTCGAATCAGTCATTGAATATCGGGAGAGTTATTCCCCACACACGTGCTAACAACAGTAGGCTACATATATACATGTATATATAAAAAATTAATGATTGGTTCCTGTGACTGGTATTCTCATCACGTGATATATACGGAAGTTAAATGGTGATGTATATACTGGCGAGTGAGAGTGTTATCCACAGTGACGTGATGGTGTCTTGATGAGCGGCCTCTTAGCCTCGACTTCCAGTATCGATATATGAATCTTAGTGATTATAGCAAATACCCACGGCTCAACTAACCGCTTCTTCTGTCTTCGTCCTGTACTCGTCAATATACATGTATTCTGTCTTAGTTCTATCATGTTGATTAATAACAAACGTTCGGTCTCGTTTATAGCTATTATATGAAAACTCCAACAAACGTATAACAAGCTCCCTCGAACACTATCAAACACCATAAATATATATACACCATTGTTCTTCCATATTTGGAATCATTTAAATTAAATATATCACCCCGATTTCTAAATCAAGTACGGTAGGGTGAACTACACGCAGAACACTTAAAATAATTACTTCAATTTTCCAACAAACTCGAATCAATTATGGTTGAGAACTTCTCCATTTCCTATAGAATTTTTTTTGTTTTTTGCCTTCTGATTGGGACTTTAAATATCTGCTATCGATATTTGTCACTGCATAGGGCAGTTAGCAGAGTCAAATACGTTCCAATTACTGTTTATTAGCAACAGAGCTGTACTAAAAAATGTGCCCGTAATGGTATTTAACGGAAACGACATGTTAAGATAAAATTTAAATATAGAGACTGCATAAAGCCCTACTCCATCACAATTATTTGAATTTAAGTATTTTTGAATTAATATTTCTGGCTTAAAGTCTTTGATCATCATTTGAGGAATTAAGGAAATTCTTGCAAACTACAATATTGTGAAAGCTGAATCTCTAAAAGGAATAACGTTTTGAAAATAGTTCATTGGTCCGCTCTACAGGTCGTTTAAATATGTGCTCAGATTCAGATACCTTGATTTACAAAACACGAAAATAAATCGCGACTATCTATATATATACCTTACGATAATATTATCAACATAAGTATTTTGTTTAATTTTTTTGTTTTGGTTTCCATATGATAAAAGTTCAAGAGAGAGAGGTTTAACGTCCACTCGACTCAATATAGGTCATTTCGGGACTAAGATCTGGATCAGTTTTATTTCATAAATTCGCTTGCGCGTAGGGTTCTTTAGTAGTGGGGTGGGGGGGGCAGAAGAACTCTGGCTTGTGGTCGTGGTTTCGATCCCTGATGTATGTAGCTTGGAGATAGGGGCGCCTTTCAAACCTCGTGGGTTTACTCCGGGTGCCCCGCTTCCCTCCCACAGGAAAAACCACTGCACATGCGCTGAGCATTGTAAAATAAGACAGCGAGTCTGCGATATCACAAGTGAAAATGAAATGAAACAGGGTTTAACGTCCTACTGTTCTGCTCCGACTGGCTAATCAAGACTGGCATACGCCATATAGTGTGGCATGATGGAAATTGCGCCCAGACAGCGGCACTATGGCCTACTCTTATATCCAACCAACTGCCAAGGGATCTTTTACGTACACGCCAATGTGTACACGGGACCTCGGGTTTTCTTCTCTTCCAAACGACTAGACAGCTGTCTAGATGAACTTTCTCGGCCAATGCAGGGATTGGACACGCGACCTCCAGGCAAGCAAGCCATCGTCTTACTAACTTAGCCACCGTGGCTCCTGCGATATCACCCTTGGTGGAGGCGGATGTTAAACTCTAATAGAAGAAGAAGAAAACAAGCCGCCGCCACCACCTTTAATATTGCTACAATGATTAAATCCTTGCCGGGAGATTATCTCACATTGGTATGCGGATTTTCATCCGAACAACTAGACGCTGTCCTTGCCAGTCCTCTGTATTTCACCGTTGACAAGGGGAAACTCATATTAAACTAAGGGTGGTTGTCTACAGTGAGCTCCGCTTGAGAACAGACACTACGCTAGTTGACCGACATCTTAAGTCCAAAATCGACGATTTTAGTCGAAAACACTAAGTATACTTCGAGAATTGGGTTAAAGGACAATATTGGTGTCAGACATTATCACATATGTGATAGAACTAATTAAACACGTTCCAATTATAATTTTAAAACAGAGATCATTGCTACGATAGCTGAGTAATACAGGTTTCCTGAATCAGAAGTGACGAACGCCAAAGGAAAACACGAGTCATCTCTCTATATAACTGACCGAAGTGACGAGTGATAACAGATACATGGGCGAATTTCTGCTCACTAATAATTCCTTCCAAGACCAAAAGTTGTTGTGTGAGACTCTGAGAGGATATCTGGCAATTCATAAAAAGAATTGACTGCCACTAGATAAGAGAACACGAAAGAAAAACAGAAAAATTCCGTGCATTACCATGTTTTTATAAGGTACAGAATAAATATAAACAAGGGAATGTACGGACTATTTCTATTTTTCTCGTGTTCTCTTATCTAATGACATTTAATTACTTTATTGAATTGTCAGGTATCCTCTTATAGTCCCATATAACAACTTTTGGTCTTTGTAATATGTTTAACCAGCTCTATCACATATGTGATAATGACTGGCACCAATATTCTCCTTTAAGTATTTATTATGCTTCCATTTAATGAAATTGAAAAGGTTTATTTTGTCTGTGTAATAGACGTGAAACGGTGTAGAACAGCATTGCAAAACAGTACACTCAGTTTTGGATATGGCGGCCAATGAGGGCAGTGATCTATTCTCGAAGTATGAAGTAGATGGATCTCTGTGTGCAGAATGGGGAAAACCAAAGCCGGAAAATCCCGAGAAACTTTCTCGGCCAACACCGGGAGCGAACCCCTGACCCCAGGCTAGCGAGCCAGTGTCTTGTTGGGCTTATAGTTCGGATAATAACGAGGGCAAGATGACCGGCATAAAATGTCCTCATTTTTATGGATCAGAGCATAAACCCCAGATAATGTCACAAACTAACTGAACATCAAAGATGTCGTTTGTTATTGGAATGTCATTTTCTTTTCATGTACATTGACCGCAAACTGTATTAAAACAAAGGTTCAATGACGCAGTTCAACAAATTATTGTCGCTTTGATGTATTCCTGTTCTATTCCTAGTCATGTAATTACCGGCAGGGCAACTACACTACAGACAGAAACGAAACAGAAAACCGGATTACAGGTCAATCACATAACACACTGACATTGTAAGTAGTGGATAATAAAAGTAGTACCGAATCAATTTAATGACTGCGACGGCGGACCGTAAGCTTCCACCGTGCTGTACAGTCCCGGACCTTCAGTAATACAGGCTTTAATCAAAATGACCAAGGCAGGTAACCAAACGAAAAAAAAATCCACAAAACCCGACAAATGGAGCGCTTCCCAAACAATGCTTTATTCTAGGGTGTATCATAATCCGTTGAGTGTTGCAATAAATGTCATTTAAAGGTTACTTACATCACTTATTAACATACGGGGTTGGATAAGGTTATCAAGTTACAGAGATAGACAGGATTATCAAGTTAAAGGATTATCAAGTTCCACGATTAGATATGATTATAAAGTTACATGATTAGAAAGGATTATCAAGTTCCACTATAAGATAAGATTATAAAGTTACCGGATTAGACAAGATTATCACTTTCCACAATTGCGTAGGATTATCAAGTTACGGACAGTGGTAAACAGGATTATCAAGTTCCACAATTAGATATGATATTATAAAGTTTTATGTTTAGACAAGATTATCATGTTCCACTATTCGATATGATTATAAGGGTAAGACATGTTTATCACGTTCCAGGACTAGGATTCGTTAGGATTATCAAATTCTTACTAATAATGTTCGCACAACTCCAAGCACCATTTTGTGGTTTGATTTAACATTTAGACGACAAATCGATTGTTTGTTTTTTCAACTGGCAAGTTGATTTAGAATCTGTGTGGGTATCGCGTATACTATATTCTACTCATGTCAATAAAGAAGACTGAGAAATCTAATCGTCAACAACAGAATCTCAACAGAAGGAAACAAGTCAGACAGGATCGACAGGTTACTGTAAAATATTTAGTAAAAAATAAGCGGGATGATTGAAATATTCCGTACACAATGTTGATCTTGATGACATCGTGTCACTCTAGTTCTATAACTGTGAAATCAAATAACCTAGGTTTATATCACGTTAACTCCATTAGGTTATATTTGCAACTAAACATATGGTAATTATCTTTCATTTTACCCAGTTGGGGAAATGAAATGGAATGGAATTTAATCAATTGGGATAATGAAGATGGACATATGCCATACAGTGTAGGCTACTATGAGGGACATTTTGTTCGTACAGTGGCATTTAAGCTTTATCTTAACTGAATTCCAACTGCCAAGGTTATTGTTACTTGTACGTAAACGAGTACAACTTACAAAAAGAAAAAAAAAACATCTTATAACACTTCCGAGACGATGTCAGATACCCGACTCTACCATTGTCACGTATAAGTGTGGATTTGAACTCGTGACTTGCATGGATAACAAGCTTTTGATCCACAGCTCATAAATTATCCAGCCCACTAAACAAAATGGGGCCACAGTGGATCACTAACCAGAATCGCGCAGAAAGGTTGGACGTTTAACCGCTTTCATTTCTTAAAAAGAGCTTCGTGGACCGGATAAAGCGAACGAGTACACGCGTGTGTGCATATTTTTGTGAGAGATACCAGAAGTATACTATCCAAATCTGTTTTATAAGGATATTACGGAAACCTTGTTTTAACTCTGTCGAGTTTGATACTATCCGTGTACCTCGCACCCAGTATTCTGTATAAACATATGTAATTATCACCCAATAACAAATTCTACAGTAGATATCGCTTTGGTGATAACGTTCATAATCAACTGAGCGATATCCCTTAAGATCACTTTACTAGAAATAAAATCTATCCTAAAGATTTGTATTTATTTACTTATGCTTTGTAAGAAAGGGTGCGTGATAAATAAATCTTCTACTCGGCACAGCTGTTCTTTTTTACATTGTCGACTTGTGTTGATATTTTTTGATATAAGAAAAAGACGAGTAGGAGATTCTCTTTTCATCCTTTTAAAACCCAAATTGAAACCTAACTTAAAATCTATTTGAAATTTCTGCTTATTATCTTTTACAGACTTCATTAATAATAGAATGTAATTTCGAACGAATAAAATTATTTACCGGTGTCCATATTCTATTTTTATGATTAAAATTTAAAACCACGCATTAGTATAATGCCAACTGACAATAGCAACCATTCACTGATTTTCAATAACAATCGATTTTACGAAATTTTATTATTAGTGATTATTTCCCCCTGTGTATTGAACAGGGAGTATTCATTGTATCGGTTATTATACCCAATTATATAAAATATGTGCCGCTATTTCCATATACGTTTTTAATTTTCGCGATTTATTCCAATTATATCTGGAAGAAAATTGGAACCATTGCCCTGAACGTAATTCCATTTCAATCTCGTGCATAATGGGTGATGTAATTTTATTTCCTTGGTAGTTTGATGGATGAATAATCTAACTGTCAAGACGTCCACATGGTTAGCTCGCGGCCTTCACAACATCAGATCGGAATCACAGACGAACCGTGATGAGGAGTCTATATCACATAGTTGTGATGTAGCGCGACATAATCTGACATATCATAAAGCCTAAATTGCTTTTCTAACTACATCACCTGTCTGCGGTGATTTCTTCTGAAACTCAGCAATATGTCTGGTGTGAATTTGGGAACCGTCTCCTGGACACGGTTGCTGTCCGACGAATATAATAAAGGAATTCACACTTCAGACGGTACAATGCTACCAGTCACCCCTCGAGGATCTTGTCTACTTGAATTTTATTAAATTTAATACTTTTCTAGACTGAAGAGACTTAATTTATTAGTCTGGGTTTTTTTCCTCGCTGATCATCAAGGGGTGTTCTGTTTTTAAGCAACTGAAATTAGATTTCGGTATTTATTTAACCCAGTACGGGACACTTTAAATTGTCTACGAAAACCTATTAACGTCTTGGCCGCTTTAGATCACTCGACATCGTCACGCGTCACCATTCTATATTTCATAAACCTTCGGATATTTTTACAAGTTCTGATAACCTTGTTTGCAATTCTATTCATATAGCTATCAGGAGGGGTTGGGTGGCCATATGGGTTAACGCGTGTGTGTTAAATCATAAGGCCTGTCATTGAGTCAAATGGCGTGGTTTCGATTCCCCGCTTAACTGATAGTCCTAAAATGACCTATTTTGTGTCATTAAATCCCCCCCGTCCCGCCCCCTTCTCCCCTAGTTATCATCAGACGCATTCTTTCTAGGGACTGAAGACCGCGAGAACAAGTGCAGTTTTGGGCCAATTATGCATTAAAATTCATTTAAACTCAACTTCTTTTATACACGTCTGGCAAAGTCTCTAAGGAATTAAATATTTCAGGTTACAGTCAAAAAACTTGCGGCGATTTCGTCGCCCCTGCTACACAAATAAAGCCAATAAAATTCATATTTGGCGCTTTCGGCGTACCTGAAATGAACCATTTTCATCTCAGCGACCATGACGAAAATTGAGCTGGCATTAACAAAATAGATTTAGCCATGCGAAAGGGTGTTTCAGACTTTGTGAAGCAGGAAGTAAAGAATGCCAATGATTGGTAAAGAAATGAAACACTGCTCACAGTGTAAATCAGTAGATGTAACAGCTATCCCGTTGTCTTTATAATATGTCATGTCACGTGAAGCGTTAGACTAAGCTTCCTGGACATCACATCACATAAATAACAATGACACACGGATTTATTCTTAACGGGAATACAATGACACTGGAATATTGATAGTTATATTAAAACATCCCACTATATTACAGTAACTCGAGTGTTTTCCGTGTTGTCTGAGTGATATTATCATTACATTTCTAAGATTATATTTCTAAATTCATTTTTGTTTCAAAAGGGTCCCATCACCCTCTGTTATGATTAGTTCATAAATAGAATCCTTAGCCAACAAAATTGACATAATTGTACAAATTGATTCTAGAACGCGTTCTGGCCATTTTTATTAATGTGAGTTTCCATCTTCTTAATCAGTTTGTTAGTACTCTTGTGGATAAACGTGGACGACAGGCACGTGATGACTGTGAGAGAGCCACTGTGGCTCAGTGAGTAAGGGGTTCCATGTTCGATTCCTGTGTTGACTGAGAAAGTTCGTCGGGGTTTTCCGGCGTGGTCTAATCGTTCGGGTGGGACGAAAAACCGGGGTCACGTGTACACATTAGCGTACACGTAACAGAACCCTTGGAAGTTGGAATTCGATATAAGAGTAGACCGTAGCGTATGGCTGTCTTCATTAACCCAATCAGATCATAACAGTGGACATTAAACCCTGTTTCATGACTACATCTGTTAGTAACGATATTAGTCCCAACAATCAATCAACTTATAAATGAAATGGAATGGGGTTTAACGTCCTACTGTTCTGCTCCTATGCTGGGCTAATGAAGAGGGGCATACGTCATACAGTGTGCTATGAGGGAAATTTTGCCCGGGCAGCGGCAATATCGCCTACTCTTATATCGAATTCCAACTGTCAAGGGATCTTTTACATGCATTCCAATGTATACACGGGACCTCGGTTTTTCGTCTCATCCGAAGGACTAGACAGCTGTTCTTGTCAGGCCCTCCGTCCTGCATCACTGACAAGGGGGAACACGCCGGAAAATCTGGATGAATTTTCTCGGCCAAAAGCAGGGATCGAACACCCGACCTCCAGGCTAGCAAGACAGCGTCTTACCCCCTTAGCCACGTGACCCCCCCCCCCCCCATTCAGACAATAATTTCTCAATATTTTAGAATGCTAATTTACATGGAAACAAGGAATCGAGATACAGTAGTGTATAAACATTTCCCTAAATAAAAATTATATCTTCCACTTTAAGCTGTTTAAACCCTCAGTTATTGTTTTTCTTTCTATCGTGTTCAATATGATACGTTTAGTTTCAATAAAAAGAAGGAATATTGAATTATTGCATGTTAAAGTTCAATAATATATATTATGTTGTGTTTTTTTATAACCGAGGTTGATATACACGCAGAGATTACTGGGTCTAGATGATTGACTATACATTGACCTAGCCATTTGATTGTCTTCACAAATCGTATTATTTTGAACGGTAGACAAATACATTATATACAGTATATACGATACTATACAATTACAATGTAATAACTTGATTTACACTATATATATTACATTAGTGTCGTGGTAGCAACTGAAGGCCAGAAATCATCATGCTCAATCAATCCTATCCAGAGTGTTTGTGGTAAATAATGATTGATAGACCTCCTACAATCAGCCATCGACATGCTGCTCAGTGATATTGCATTGTGAATACCTGAAACCACTTCTTATATATTTGTGAAGTATACGTAACTAAAAAATATATTTTTGTTCTACTTTTTCTACGGTTATCGTCTATCAAGTACCAAGTATTACAAGGTGCTTATCGATATCAAACATTACCCCGTGGGTATCGTCTATCAAGTATCAAACATTACACCCGTGGGTATAGTTTATCAGGTGCAAAAAATTACCACGTGGTTATCGTATATCAAACATTACCCCGTGGTTTACGTCTATCAAGCATCAAACATTGTTCCCACCATTAACATTATGGATACTTGTGTCCTACACCAGTACAACACTCTTATTTTTGAGGTTCTCTTCGTTTTAGTTAACACCATCTTTGTTAGAAATGGTTCCACTACTGATGTCTTACGTCTTACTCCAGCCACAGTAGTGGGCCGTCCCAAGGTCTTCCTTTGAGCAAGTTTTGTAGTCATTTGACTACAAAAAAATTACTGGCCTATAACTCCCTTAATTTCCAATAAGACTGACCCCAAACTGTACTGTACATAGCTTAAAATATAATAAACCAATTCTCATTGAAATAAAGGTGAAACCTTACCGCATGATTATATGATTTGATTTAACCCAACTGCTATGCGAAATTTGTGTTCAGTTAAAATGGCCGGCGTACCAAAATCACGTGATATTATATCACTCAAAAATACAGAAAAACTATTCGGTATGATGAAATTAAGATTTCTGTGTTCCACTCTTCACTATTTGTAACATAATCATTTATTTCCATGCAAACTATGTTAATATGTGTTGAAAATTTTATAACTGAACCTAATTTTACTCGCGTAAAGAGTCGAATAGTGTATCAATTGCAGCCGTAGATAAGAATTATCTCGGCTAAAAATTGCAGCTACATCTTTGTATGTAATACCACCGCATTTATAGTTTAAAGCAGATAAAATACAAGTACTTATATTTTTACGGTAGATCAATACATAAACAATTGTCAAGGGATATTTTACGAGCACATTAGACATAAATACCCAGCCGCAGGTTACACAGTATAGTAGGACATCGTGACTATTACTTTAACTAGTAAATTGTTACTTCGCGAATTTATTTCTTGACACAAAACGTGAGATAAATACCCAGACGAAAGGTTGACATTCGCAACTATGTCTAGGCAAACATAAACTCCGTTATAACTGTAAACAGAACGAGTTGGTCCAAGACAATATTTTATAATAATTGAAAACTAGGGGAGAATGAGTTGTAGTTGTTTTCTCACTCAGTAAATTACTTTCGTTGTGAAGAGCCTCGCCATTAAAACAGTAGAATGAACTGTTGTGGACCTCGAGCATGCAGTGGTCGGCCTGTGTTCATCATTGACTCGTCATTTGAATAATTGCCGACGTATAGCCGTTAGTTTCTCGGTCATCAAGTGATTGTAAGTGATGATAATGTAGATGGGGTGTTTGCTAGGATAACCAGGCAATTAAAAGATCTTTCTATCACAAAATGGTTCTGACCATTCTGACGAGATGAAAGACAGTTTAATTTGAGTAAGAGTCTGGAGTTATTCGCCTTGTAATCCCCTTCTGTCTATTTTATATCGGACGATCTGATCTCGTCGACGATTAGCTTCATCCCTTTCTTTTGATCACGTGATTATAGAATTGTTTACAATCGAATTAACACCATAGGAAAGTACAATGGCTTATACCTATTATGTAGGCCATGATAAGTTTGTCGAATGCATGTGGGACCCTGTAGCCCAGACAACTACCTACTACCTATTGGGGGTAGGTTCTTATCCGTTGGTCAGCACACTAGAAGCTATGAGTCTTGTGTGGAGTTGAAATCAGAAGAATTTCACCTGCATGTTTCTTTTTAGTTCATGATCTCCTGAGAGGCTCCTCTTAGTGGCGTTGCGGGTTTTTACTTATACACATGTGGGAATGACGTGTCTGTGGGAACAGATACACTTCTCACAACGCCATGCTGTATTACACTAACAAAACTGTTATATAGTATAAGGGGTATTGGGTGGCCGAATGCTTTTAAGGTCCGTTATTGAGTCAATTCGTAGAGTTGCTTGTGGACGGCGCTTCTCGGGCCATGCCTTAATTCATAGGATTTCGACTAAGCGTTGGGATTGCTTTTGTTGTTATCTAGCCATCTGAGCAAAGTCACTTCCGCCAGTCAGTGGATATCCGTGTATATTTAATATAAACATAACCTAAGCAGAAACGTTTATAAATGAAATGGAGGACTAACGCCCCACTGTTCTGCTCCGATTCGGCTAATGAAGACATACATACGTCATACAGTGTGCTATAAAGGAAACTGTGTCGGACAGCGGTACTGCGACCAAAGGTTCTTTTACGTGCACGCCAATGTGTACACAATCCTCGGTATTTCGTCCCATTCGAACAACTTGACGTTGTCTATTGACAGTCCTGCACCACTGACAAGTGGAATCACGCCGGAAAGTCCCGCTGAACATTATCGGCCAATACCGGGCACAAACACCGGACCTTTAGGTTAGTGAGTCAACGTCATAAACACTGAACCACCGCGGCTCTCAAAGCGTATATAAAATAGGTCCAATAATCAACTGTATATTTAGTTAAAATAAATGTATTCCTCCAACGTGGTTTATTGATATTTGAGTAGAAGATATGATTGGATCCGACACGTCTAGTCATAATCCAATGAATAATCAGAATAACAATTTGAACTTTATGGCAACAAAAACAAAGATGTTATCATAGATGTCAAACTGATAACCACACCCTGACCTCAAAGTAAGGGAAATTGTCATGCCATGGCAACCCGTGTCATTAACCTCCACGATCTACTTTATGGACTTTGAGTTCTGTCATTGAGTCATGTGCCTTGGATTTGATTCCCCGCTCGTACATGATGAGCAATATGGTCGCCTGTCCAACCTCGGGGATTTTCTCCGAGTCCTCAAATTTTCTCTCACTGCTTAAGACACCTACGCGCAAGCGAAGTAATGAAATAAAAATTGAACCATATGTCAGTCTTGAAATGACCAGTAATGTGTGATGATTGGCTGTTAAACCCCAACTCTCTCTCTCTCTCTCTCTCTCTCTTTTTTTTTCTCTCTCTTTGGATGCAGCTATGGCGGGTGTGGCGCCAGGCAGGGTAAGCTTACTCTTCAGGACACATGATACCACTGTTTATCGTGTATTTTGTACACGGTGAACAGTCCATATGCTGATTACACTATTTTGCTTTATAAACCAAAGCAAAACTTTAAACAAAATATTTATATTGATAATATTATATACTATTCAAAAAAAGTAGGGGATATTTGATTTTGGGGGCATAATACTAAAATATGCAAATGACTACGAAAAAAGTCACTATAGAACCTAACAGAAGAAACATTTCCAGTTACATGTGACGCCCAAACGCACCAATAGCTACCGCATGGAATGCAGGTGATGCTTGGGATCATCATGGGGGTCCAACCCAAGATTTGCACGACTCTGACTTTGAATGTTACAGTCATTGTGGCATTGAATTCCAGGGTGGAAACATCAGTTTAATTGTTTTAGTGACCAGAAAACAAATTTTGATATGCGTCGGCTTACCCAAAATGAAAGGTTACGTGCCCTTGGCATGCTACAGATCGGCACAACACAGGCGGTTGTGGCGCGGACGATGAATGTTTCTCAGTCTGTCATAAGCAGGCTATGGTCCAGATACCGTGATACACAATCTGTACAGGACAGACCACGCTCAGGTCGACCAAGGGCGACAACTCAAGCCCAGGATCGATTTATCCGTACCTTGGCCTTGAGAAATCGTGTCATCACAGCAAATCAGATCAGCGCTCGTCTTCAAACAGACACTGGTGTGAGAGTGAGTGGCCAGACGATTCGGAATCGACTGCATAGGGGTCACCTTCGCGCCCGACGTCCTCGCGTGATCCCTTGTTTGAGAGATCATCACATTCAGGCAAGACGTCGTTGTTGTAGGGATCGTCAACACTGGGATAATCGACGCTGGAGCAATGTGATGTTTTCAGATGAGTCAAGGTTCACTGTTGATTTTTTGGACAGACGTAGGAGGGTGTGGCGTCGTCGAAACGAGCGCTTCCAAGACGTTAACGTCATCAGACATGATCGATTTGGGGGTGGTTCTGTTATGGTGTGGGGAGGCATCACTGTTGCTGGAAGAACGGCTTTACATGTTGTTGCAGGGCGTGTTACAGGCCAGTACTACCGGGACAACATCTTGGCAGTCCATGTTGTGCCGTTCGCACGACGTCATGGCCGCCGTTTCATCTTCCAGGATGACAACGCAAGATGTCACAGGGCCAGGATCGTTACAGGTTACCTCCAACAACAGAACATCACCACATTACCTTGGCCAGCACTGAGTCCCGACCTCTCCCCCATCGAGCATGTCTGGGACATGCTTGGTCAGAGGTTACGTCAACGTCAACAACGTCCTGCCAATGTCCAAGAACTTGCTGCTGCGTTGCAACAGGAATGGGACAATCTGGACCAAATTGACCTTAGACGTCTCATTAGGAGTATGCCACGTCGGATCAATGCTTGTTTGGCAAACAGAGGAGGATTTACCCGTTACTGACTTGGTTGTGATGCTGTGGTAACTTTGCTGTTTGACCCCGGGTATCATTTTTCCCTTATAATGGTCAGTCTGTGCCTTACTTAGTCTAACGATCATTTGGAATAAATCGATGAATGTGAACTTCATTTCATTTTGTCATTTGTTTCTTCGTCAGTTTCATTAGGTGACTTTAATAACACTTAAAAATCAAATATCCCCTACTTTTTTTGAATAGTATAGTTAAGTATATAGATAAATAGTCGCGATTTATTTTCATTTTTTGTAAATCAAGGTATCTGAATCTGAGCACATTGAACGACATGCAGAGCGGACCAATCATAATACTTGTTCCAAATGTGCTTTGTTGCATGCTTACAGCCAATATACGCTTTAAAAAAAAAAATAAAAAAAAAATAATCCCGAGATTTATTTTGGGCCGTTACAAAGAGCATGCCGCAAAGTTAATGGGTAGAAATTTTTACTAGCTGGAGTTTTTATTGGAAAGAAATTATGCGCAGGCATAAACAGATTTGTTTAGCTGTCTTAGCATCTATGATAACGCATAAACGTCATTTTTTGTAGTACATTGCTGTTTTAAAATTTATAAGGTGATTGGAAACCTTTGGTAGACTAAACAGCGGTTTTATTATAACATTATTAATAAAACGGAAGTAGACCTCGCCTTCAGTTCATGACGTTATACAAAACGTTATTGAACGAAGGCTTTCAGTGTGGAAAGGTTTGAACCGAGGTGTAAACATTGGTGTGAACATAAAAGAACCCTTGACAGACATTCGATATATGAGTAGTCCGTAGCGTAGCGCCGCTACCCGAGCAAAATTTCCCTAACCCTAGGTTTATACTCGTCTTCATTAGTCCCGTCGGTGCAGACAGTAGGAGAGTAAACCCCATTTCATTTCGTGGAAAGGTTTGACTCCCATCTCTTTTCACTTCTTGTTGAAATGCTATATTATGCTCCTAGTTTAAAACCCACAACCTACTCTTTATAAACCAGCTAAAATCAGTTTTCGGTGAAAGAGTTCATAATGGCTAACATATTATGATAGTATTTTGGTATATACAATATTTGACAGTTTAAGTAAATAATGTGGTAATATTAATTGAGTGACGTCAGTACTTACGAGAAATATTGATTTTCTATGCAAGAACCTTTTACAAGAACCTTTAAAGATACCTACCCGCGTACAAACTGGGCGATTTGATTATATATTTGGACGAAAAACATACTCAAACTAATTGCTTCAAATCCCTCTCAAAACATTGTATTCGGAGTAAATACCCCAACGTATAAAACATCTATTTTTAGAAGCCATGTTTGTCACGTAACTTAATTGAGTAAGAGCCAATTTTTCAGAATGTATTTGTCGTTAATTACTGTTCATTTGCCATACGTATTGAAGCCTAATTGAATTCTTGGATTATCTTCTGTCAACTATTTTTCCACTATTTAATTGCAGGGTTTATTTTTGTACGTTTAAACCCCTAAATGTACACAAAATCGCCTAATCATTCGATCAAGAAATAACAAGCTGACAGGCAATAAGCCGTTAGGTTGCCAGTTAGTGATACCCTGACACTTTTGCTTAGTACTTGCCTTATGAGTGTTTTTCCGGAAACCGGTATTTTTCTAGTAAAATTGGGTGTTTCTACTTTCCATTTATACCAAAATTTGCCCCAAACTTCTATTAGAAATAACTACCCTATAATTACTTTCGTGAGTGTTTGTGGCGACCTAGCCTACACCCACAGACATGGGATTGAGTCGGGGGGGGGGGAGAGAGAGATCCTTGCTGTGTGCTATTGGGGACCAAAACCTGGTTAATAAGCCAGCGCCTCACCCACTGAGCCACACAATCGCACTTAACTCAATAGCAGACCTTTATGCTTTAAAGTACACTCTCGATCACCCTGACCCCTGTATATGTTTAAAACATTTCGGCATTTTTGAGCATTAGAGTCGTATAATTTCCGCGTATATATTCCCTGATGGTCCTGTCAGATAAACCTCAACAGCCAACAGTACAGATCGTGGCACAGATACAAGTTATAACATCAGTCGCCCCCAATATATAAATAGAAGCAAGCAATCAAAAATATCATCAGAGAGCATCCGACTATATTACCTTCTCTCCATGACGAGGGATTCAACAATACCAGTGAAACAGCAGATGTCGGAAATCCGCCCGACTTGCGATTTGTAGGTCTTCCATAATGAGCTAATTATTCTATACGGTTGCTGCTAATTGTCTATTTAAATTGTAATTATCTACGGGACTAAGTAATACATAGACTATGGAAAACTCACCAATGTACATTGAAATTGGTTTTATGGAACGGGATAAAGTTTTGATGTTTATTAATCGATTTAAACAATAGTTTATTAAGATAAGATTAATGTTAAATGCCCACATTGTCAAATATGCAAGGATTTAAAAACAAGTCTCATTTTACTAATTGACTATTTACTCTAAATGAAAATTATTTGGTACCCTTAGTTCTAGTAATTATTAATCTACTGGATTGGATCGATGTGCATCGGGGTTGATTTTACAATTGAGTTTAGTTTTACGAAAAGAACAGCTCTGGCTAATATAAGAATCCGATGTTGTTTTATAATGTATTAACACAAGGGTGTATAGAATCTTGTGGGTTTTTTGTGTATATTCCACACATGTATGGTGTTTCTAAAAATAAACACCCGAGGTGGCAAAGATTATAAAATGTTGTGTTTTTACATATATTCAACACATAGTTCCTGTTTTTGAAAACAACACCCATGTAAGGTGGCAAAGATACTGAACCACTAGGCGATAATTTCTCCTCATGTGTATTTCCTCCGGTTTCCTCCCACTTCTAACGACCCAACGCGTAAGTGAATTATTGAAATAAAATTGTAGCATATTAGTCCTGAAATGACCTAGTTTGTGCCGAACCTGTTAAACTTTCTCTCCTTCTCTTTTTCTCTCTCTCATTCGGTTAACGCAGCCAATGTCCTTCGTCGACCTTGGTGACTTCATGTTGCTACCAATATTGACTCGATAACAATATTAAGCGCTAATGTGTTGAAAATAGTCTTCATATAATAAAGAAATTTATGCCCATTTAAAATAAAAAAAAAATATCATTAAATCGGAAACGTCAATAACACCGTGTCAAGACGACTTGTGGTCTAATATTTCTAATTTCTATCTGTGTCCGGCTGATTCGAACACACGGCACGCAGACGTGCCAAATTAAAGAAACTGATTTTTAGTGTCAGGGGGTTCAGAAGAAGCTCGGAAGACTTCTAACGTTTGGTGATCTGGGTTGATTTGAAGATGAGAAGTTTTCTACGGGTTCCTGTTTAAATTACGCTGCTTGCTCTCAGTACGTAGGACAATTATGGAAATCCGCACGAGTAAATTTGTTTAGACACCATAAATAACCAAATTCCCTGCTCTTTGAGTGGCTTCAAAGACTTGATTTACATGTGATTAGCGGGCAGGAAATAAAGGTCTGCGGGAAGGAGATAAGCTTTTCTTGTCTTCACAAATATACATCTTTACACTCTATATAAGCTCTCAACAGAAAGTCGTTCGCGAAAGAAGTTTATAGAAGAGCGACTTTAATGTACATCATTAAAGGCACTCGTTATTCTCGACCTCAGTTGTTATTCGGAAGCTGAAGCTACAAGGTAAAATAAAATGAAATGAAAAGGGGTGGGGGAGGATGGGTTTAACGGCCACTCGACACAAACTAGGTCATTTCTAGACTAACATATGGTTCAACTATATTTCAATAATTCGCTTGCGCGTAGGGGTCTTTAGCAGTGGGAGGAAACCGGAGGACCCGGGAAAACCCCACTAGCTTGTCACGTGCAACCGGGGAATCGAAACCACGCCAGCTAACTCAATGACAAACCTTGTGATACCACACGTCACGCGCTAACAGCGCCTTTATCCCCAACCCAACATGTTAGAACATCAATTGTCAAAGGTTCTTTCGCATGACGTAAAACATGAATAGTGGTATAAACACTTTAAAGATAAAATTGTCTTAGTGACAGAATCCTCTTTAAGATAAAATGGAGTTAGTGACAAAAACCAGAAACCCCTTTAAGGTGGGATGGTGATAGTGACAGAAACCCCTTCAAGATAAAATGGTGTGACAGAAGTCCCTTTAAGATAAAATGGTATTAGTGACAGAAGTCCGTTTAAGATAAAATGGTATTAGTGGACAGAAACCATTTTAAGATAAAATGGTGTAAGTGACAGCATTTCCTTTAAGATAAAATGGTGTTCGTAACAGAAACTCCTTTAAGATAGAATGGAGTTAGTGACAGTTAGATACTCCTTTAAAGGAGCTAAATCGGTAATATTTGGGGCATAGAAATTGTCACAAATGGGTCGCAACGCATGTAATAATGTAATATGAATGTATATAAACTGATTTACGTTCAATCCTTTCCGTTTTTACTCTAATTTCAAATCAGTTATGTTCGCGAAATACGCCAGAAGTCTCAATTGAATGGCAACCTCTAGCGTCGGGTTATTCCAGCCTACATCGATAGTATGTAATGCGCATATTACCGTTTGACATGACTTCTGGAATATGTCTAGTCACGTTCTTCGAGTCCCTTGTTACAAATGGCGCTGACTGAAACGCATTATGGTACACGAATCGTGTACCAATGGTAAAATGTTTATTTTGTCTTATATATTGGATATCGGAAGCCCATCTTTTGTCGGTAAGATCACAACATCAATGTTGATTTAAATTGACAAATAATTCGTGTTTTCCATGTCGAAGACTTTGGATGATATTGAGTTAGAGACTTAGCTGCTTTAAGATAAGATGGTGTTAGTGACAGAAACGCTTTTAAGATAAATGGAGTTAGTGATAGAAACCTGTTTAAGATATGACGTTTAACCCCTTTAAAATAAGATGGTAAACCCCTTTAAGATAAAATGGTGTGACAGAAATCCCTTTAAGATAAATCGTGTTAGTGACAGAAACCCCTTAAGGTATAATGGTGTTAGTGACAGAGATCCCGTTAAGATAAAATGGAGTTAGTGACAGAAACCCATTTAAGATAAAATAGAGATAGAGACAAAAATCCTTTAAAGCTAAGATGGAATTAGTGATTGATCCCCGGTTAAGATTTGATGGTAAATCCCTTTAAGATAAGATGGTAAATCCCTTTAAGATAAGATGGTAAACCCCTTTAAGATAAAATGGTTAAGTGATAGAATTTCCTTTAATATAAATCGTGTTAGTGACAGAACCCCTTTAAGATAAAATGGAGTTAGTGACAGAAAACCCTTTAAGATAAAATGGAGTTAATGGCAGAAACCCCTTTAAGATAAAATGAAGTACATAAATGAACTGTACTTGGTATCTAAGAAAAGGGGAAAAAATAACATCGTTGACGAGATGTAATGTTTTTTTTATTTAAACATCAAACTTCCTGGAACTAACCACACATTTTACGCTCGTCTTAATCTATTGATGTCGAACCCCTGATTCAGTACAATCACATTTACTTCATTAGATCCTTCCACACATCGTCGTCGTATTTTCTTAATGAACGGCAGTATAATTAACTGGTATGGCATAAACTCACGAATGAAACTGTGAATGAGTGACATACCAAGCTCAGCTATAGATATATATTGTTCTGTGCAAACTGAGCCACTGTGTAGGGTTCTTTTACGTGCACATCAATGTATATATAAGACCTCTTTTTTTTCATCTGATATAAAACACTGGAAAATCCCGAAGTAACGACTCGAGATTTCACCTTCTTTAAAGTCTCCGAATGTCATTTGAGGGGCTGAGGAGAGAGAGGGAGAGAGAGAGATTGAGAGAGAGAGGCGGGGGATTTAACGTATATTCTGCACAAACTAGGTCATTTCCTTATTAACATTGTATTTCAATAATTCGCTTGCGTGTAGCAGTGAGAGGAAACCAGAGGAACCGGGAAAACCCACCAGGTTGGACAGGCGACCCTTCTACTTGTCACGTTCAAGCGGGAAATTTATATTGTAGTTTTATTAAAATTCGTATGATAAAATGACTACTAGCAGTTATGTGTATTACATTATAGTTTGTACTAGTTGTTAAATTTATTATATTATAGTTCACATGATAAAATTACTACTAGGTGTTAGATTTATTATATTATAGTTCATATGATAAAATGACTACTAGGTGTTATATTTATTATATTATAGTTCATATGATAAAATGACTACTGGGTGTTATATTTATTATATTATAGTTCATATGATAAAATGACTACTGGGTGTTATATTTATTATATTATAGTTCATATGATAAAATGACTACTGGGTGTTATATTTATTATATTATAGTTCACGTGATAAAATGACTACTGGGTGTTATATTTATTATATTATAGTTCATATGATAAAATGACTACTGGGTGTTACATTATTATATTATAGTTTATATATATGATAAAATGGCTACTAGCTTTATTATGTTATAGTTCACATTATAAAATGACTACTAGGTATTATATTTATTATATTATAGTTCACGCGATAAAATGACTACTGGGTGTTAAATTATTATATTATAGTTTATATGATAAAATGACTACTAGCTTTATTATATTATAGTTCACATGATAAAATTACTACTAGGTGTTAGCTTTATTATATTATAGTTCATATGATAAAATTACTACTAGGTGTTAGATTTATTAAATTGTAGTACATATGATAAAATGGCTACTAGGCGTTAGATTTATTATATTATAGTTCACATGATAAAATGACAACTGGGTGTTATATTTATTATATTATAGTTCACATGATAAAATGACTACTAGGTATTATATTTATTATATTATAGTTCACCTGATAAAATGACTACTGGGTGTTATATTATAGTTTAAATGATAAAATGACTACTAGCTTTATTATATTATAGTCCACATGATAAAATTACTACTAGGTGTTAGATTTATTATATTATAGTTCATATGATAAAAATACTGCTAGGTGTTATATTTATTATATTATAGTTCATATGATAAAATTACTACTATGTGTTAGATTTATTATATTATAGTACATATGATAAAATGACTACTAGGTATTATATTTATTATATTATAGTTCACGTGATAAAATGACTACTGGGCGTTATATTATTATATTATAGTTTATATAATAAAATGACTACTAGCTTTTATTATATTATAGTACACATGATAAAATTACTACTAGTCATAGAGGTTTAAATTTTTGCCAACTGGGTTACAAATTATCAGAAAAAAAACTTTAAATAATGAATTGATATCGACTTCTTGAAAACAATACATTAAATGTTATAAAATTTATATTTAACTATTCTATAAGTTTAAAATTGTATATTCTTTGTACAAAAATGAAATTAACGCTCATAGACTTTATCGCCGAAAAGTCCAAGTATTACGGTACATATAGACAAATAGCCTTTCGATTGAGAACTAAAGTTAGTTTCAAGTTACGAGGGCTGGAAGAAAAGTTCTAACTGAAATTGAAATGATAGATCAAATGGGTTGAAACAAACTTTTACCACCAACAAGTACAATCATTGAATGAATCGTAGACATAAGAACTGTAGCTATAAGGGTATTATTGTCTTCGTACCAGACCATCTTGTGAGCCTACCCATTGAAATCACCAGAAATGGTCAAACCCGGCTATACGAAAGTCATCAAGTACCCCAACACAGATAGATGCCGACATGGTCTCCACTTTAGGGGGTGATGCCCCGTCATTATCCACAGTAAAAATGTGGGCTGCGGAATTTAATTGTGACAGAGAGAGCCTTGACGATGATCCACGTTCTGAAAGGCCATCAACGGCGGGGCCTAGGGCCCGGCTGACAGTCCTACCTATCCCTACCGACCCAAAGGTCAGAGCATCTATGAACTTTAGATCTAGGTCGGACAGGCGGTGGGCCCTAGGGCCCGGCTGACCGTCACCCCAACCTACCTACCCTAAATAAGGTCGTAGCATTAATGGCTAAGCGGGCCAGACTGCACACGCTCGCCATCCTTCCTTTTCTACCCAACAAACTTTCTCCCCTCCTTTCGATGAGATTTTTACCTTGGGCATTCCCTGCAAAGACACTATGTCTCAAATTAAACTTCACCAAACCTAATCCCTTTGTCTTCCTCCAGTAAGTTTCTTAGGAAACATTTTGTCTACGATAGAACCGAAAGACCGCCCAAGAAAACATTACCCGGGTGCATGTCATGGTGATAGCTGAACGACGATTGACATCTCGACATATTGCCAGTGTTCAGGGTATCTCTTATGAGAGGGTTGAGCATATTATCGCCAACAAGTTAGGAATGACAATAATTTCTGCAAGATTGGTGCTAAAGCTCTTGACAGCGGATCAGAAACGTGTCAGATTCTTGACGTTCCATATCGATGTCTGTACCATTTTGAAGCAGATCCTGATCATTTTTGGACCAGATTTGTAACCATAGGACCTATTTCCAAAAATGAAAAAGGAATTAGCTGGTCGTCATTGTCCTGGTAATGATGACGTCATGTCAACTGTGAACGATTTTTGTTTAGTTTGCAACCTCGTTAGCAAAAGTGTGTACACCTCGAAAAGGAGTATGTAGAAAAATAAATGGAAACCATCGACTTTGTACAGATCTTTCAAGGATAGGCTTAGAACTTTTCAGCCAGCCCTCGTATCTGCCACCCATGTACGGGCGGTTTCACAGGTCGGGAACCTATAAAGAGGCGTGGTGCTGGCGTTTCGCGAAATATCAGTTTGCCGTAATTTAAATAGAACTCTTATATCATATACGTATTTATATATCCGCCATCAAAAGATGTGAAATTAAATGAAATGGGGTTTATCGTCCTACTGTTCAATCTATCGATGTTTACAGATTAATGTCGTACAGATTAAAGTCGTAAGTGGTTTTGAGGGTGTTTAGCGGACGCCCTTACAAGTGCGCAAATGGTTTTTTTAATATAGTCTCCCTCGTGTTCTGAAATCCAGCTTCAAAATCATTAAAAATGCCATTCAATATATACTTGTCGCTTCCAACACACATGCTATCTTTTGTCGGGTTATAATTGTAAACTGAGATAAATTCCTTCATTTTATTAATGACAAAAAGCAATGTGACAAGATGGCCACAAAAGACATGGCATAGACTCACTTGTATTACCTTTGGAAAGATGCGCAAATTCTTATTCCGCGTATCACTCTGCAAACACATTCATCCGGGTGATGATACAGGGAACGCCATATTATTGTCAAAATAAATTCCACTTTATTTTCTCTCGTCTCACCCCCACCACCCACTATTAAATCGGCTCGAGAAAGAAAAATGTCTTCAAATTTGCACCTTCGCACCCGCCGGTATGAATAATGTTTAATAAAGCACAAGTTATTGTATGGGTTTTATTTATAAAGACCATAATTTCCGGAAAGTGTCTTTATTTTGAATCTAGCGGTGCCCTCAGACGACGCCTTAATGTCGAAGACAACCGCAGAACACCCTTTTCTACGAAATGAAATGGGTTTTAACGTTCTACATTTCTGAACCGACTGGGCTAATGAAGGCAGGCGTTTCCTATGGATTAATCACTTGATTATTAAACGCTAATTTCAAACGATAGAAAATAATTATGATGAAATTTCATTTGTCAAAAAAGCGGGAATGAAATATATTCACTAATCGGATATAGTATGAACGTCGTAAATAACAATATAACCTGCTGTCTTTCACACCTTATTTAATACAGATGAATTTAATAATAATAAAAATAAAACATAAAAATTGTCCATAATTCGATTTGCCTGTTCTGTTATGTGGTTATTAGCTTCTATTGTGTTTGAAATCAGCGCATATTATATTTTTCCACGCCTCTGCTCAATCCAATAATAATACAAATGGTTGACCGATGAGGCAGAAAACGATGCAATGGCTGTTATTAATCGAAATATAATTACAAGATAAAACACATAAAACGCATTACTGGATAAACAAATCAAATAATTCGCGCAAAAATCACAAAATAAATTGCGAAAAATCCTATTAACTTCGATCCCGTAAAAGCAGAGAAAAACATTATTAGATGATCTTTGTAAAAAAAATTTAATGCAGAAAGAGAAATACCGTTTGTAAGTCATATGCAATTGACAGAAACAATTCCTGAAAAATTAAATTGATATACTCAAGAGAGAACAAAACAAAACTTACCTTATTCGCTGCTGAAAAACTCCTCTAACTTGGCTATTCAAACTATCAGGAAGAAGCAAGCAAGCAAGGGGAGATAACTCGTACTAACTTGTCAAAGCGGTGATATTGTAAGTTCCAATTTACAGGATCACTATCGTTGATTTGATTGGTTCTGTTCTGTTGAAATGATCTTAGCTCCTCCCATCGCTGATCGACAAGTTGTAGTAGAGAATACTGGGTATATACGGCACGCATAAACGACATTACATATACCAAAGATAAAAACATCTATATTCACGATCCGGTGGCCTTTACGTTTATTTAAATCAACTTTAAGAAACTTTAGCTCGAATTTATTTACTTATATTCAAACCAGAAAGCTTACAGCCCCGCCAATGGTTATAAATAACTGCAAGGTGTAATTCATCCCGAAATATAAAATATCCACGCTTTAATAATAAAATAGGAATGTCCTATCTTATCCTAACTGAAATGTGGTTGAACGTCTTACTGTTCGACTGAAGACTTTCATTCACTATGTGAGAAACTGTATTCTGCCAGTGGTTCTACCGCTTGCAGTTGTTTCAATTCCCAACCTCCAGTGGATCTTTAGCATGCTGTTAATGGCATGGGAGCTACGATAACCCAGTGTTTCAGACGTTTGCTCGCTAACCTGGGGTTCTCATGTTCGATCCTTGCTTGGTCGAGAGAGTTCATCGGGATTTTTCTCGCCTGGTTCCCCCTTGTCAGCGGTGCAGGACAAGCAGGCCTGGTAAGGGACAACGTATAGTCGTTCGGATGGGACGAAAAACCGAGCTATATATGTCAATGGTATACATGAGACCTCGGTTTATCGTGTCACCCGAAACACTAAACTTCTTTTTCTTGTCAGATACGCCGAATAGGCAGGAAACTAGACCGGAAAAGTCCGAGAGGAATGTTGTCTGCGATATCACTATTTTGGAAGTCGACGTTAAACGACCAAAATACTACTACTGCTACTATTACTTTCGGCCAGGATCAAACCCTGAACCCCCTTGTTAGTGTCATATTGCTCCAGTGAGTAACTGACTCAATCCACAAATTTCAGAAAAATCGAAACCTAAAAATACACGACATTATGGATCAGCAACTATTAAATTATGGTGTTTAGAGAGAGAGAGAGAAATGGGGTTTAACGTCCACTCGACACAAACTAGGTCATTTCGGGACTAACATATGGTTTTTAATTTTATTTCAATAATTCGCTTGCGCGTAGGGGTCTTTAGCAGTGGGAGGAAACCGGAGGACCCGGAGAAAACCCACGAGGTTGGACAGGCGACTCTATTCCTTGTCACGTACAACCGGGGATTCGAAACCACGCCAGTTGACTCAATGACAGGTCTTATGATACAGCGCGCACATGCTAACCACTCGACCATCCAAACCCCTTATGGTGTTTCACAGCGCTAATAATAGATTGATATAAGTAACAGTAATCAATGTTAAACTTCTCTAAAATATCAAATATCACGGCTTAATCCACCCTAATATGTACTCAGATTGATTATTTAACATTTAATTAAGAGAACAAAATCAAAATACCAACGCTAATTAATGTCCCGGCCGGGATTCAATCGGATTTAAAAAGGTCTATCAATAAATTGTCGAGAACAATTGGCTTATTGCATAGCGAGAAGCATAGATGGATGAATTTTCAATTCCACATATCTATGTAAATACTGTACGGAATTGAACCATTTTTGTACAGATATTCCTATTATACATGTAGATTCATCTTTCACAATATTGTAGTATGTAAGCGATTCTATAGCATGATTCTAAGCATGACGTATCGGGACTTTAGGTATGTTGTCTGGTAAAGAACCCATGTAATATGTATGAAGCTCGGGATGGCGAAAACGCCTCTTTACGGCCAAACTGGAAATTGTTGTATTGCAAACTTAACTTTTATTAGAGCATGTTTTAGTAACCACAGCCGAATGATGATATGGATATGTAACGTCAACATTTTCCTAAACTTAGAATAGAGAAAGAGAAAAATGGTGTTTAACGTCCACGCGAATCAATACCACGCCGCTTGACTCAATGAAAGACCTCGTGATTTCACGCGCACGTGTTAAAACACTACACCACCCAACCGTCCAAAAATTAGAATAGAAACAGGGGGAATTGTGATTTCAATAAAAACGTAATCGACGACCTCCACATATTGTTTAACTTGGACAGAAATATATACAAGCTTCCAAACAAATATAAACAATTATACATTTACAAAACAAGTATAAAAAATTACACATTTACAAAACAAATAATATTAACAATTACACATTTACAAACGAAATCATATAAACAATTACAAAATACAAACAATTACAAAATATAGACGACATAACGAAATCTAAAGGACGGACTTCGTGTGTTCCATGTTTTAAACAAGAAATATACAAATTTAAACTTATATAATAATTAAATATTAAATGTATAATATTGATTTTACTATTTTCAATAAGTAACGTAGATCCCTGACACTAAATGCTACTATTAAATTGTAAAAAAAACCATGTAATATAAACAATGTAAACAATGTAAGCAAGGGTTTTATGTATTCAATCACCAATATAAAATGTATTATACAAGATGAACCCAGACGAAATCAATGATCAAACAAAAGGCTATCTTTTACATAGATGGATTCCTTACTCAATAAAATAACTTTATATCAAACCAAACATTAAACGGCCAACCAAACCACTTAAAACACGAAGAAGGATTATCTCTTTACTACACATTACGAATATTGATAATAACCCGCTCCAGTTTATTACGTATTTCCATTTAAGAATCGAATAAAGGAAAAAAAAGTGAGATTATTTAGAAGCACCCCATCCCCCTCCGTAGTAATTCATGTTCGATGAATATCAATGTACGACGTTGTGACCACGAGGGTTTCAGTCACAGGGGATTAACGCGTGCGCATTAGTTCGTAAGATTTGTCATTGAGCCAAGGAGTAGTTTGGTCTGTCCAACCTCGTGGGTTTTCTCCGGGTCCCTCGGTTGTATTATCATCACTGACTTATTAGTATCACATTAAGGTTCATACAATCTTGGGGACACAATAAAAAGAATATCGTATTTCTGTAAAAACTGAAAACATCCATCAATCTCACTATAAAATAAAATATAGGTTCCGTTTCATTTTGTTTTTGATGTTGCACTCCATCAATAATGTCGGTTAAAAATCAGCAAAATAATCGAAAGGAAATTATAATCTAATTTTGAATAGATTGGCCTATCCAAGTACGCTAGATTGTCAGCCATATTGCATTACCAGTGACAAGGTCAATTCAGGTTGGAAAATACCGACAAAATTTCTCAGGCAGAATTATTACCTCATTATATTGATATAATTTCTACTTTGGAATGTTTGTGAAATGAAATGAAATTACATGTATTTCGAATTAAAACTGTCAAGGATTCTTTACATGTACGTCAATGTGTACAAGCAGCCTCGATTTACCGTCCCATCTGAACGACTATACACCGTTCCTTGCCAGGTTCTCTGTCCTGCACCTTTGATAATGGGGAAACCGCGCTTGAAAATCCCGAGGAACTTCCTCGGCCAACAACGGAAGCGAACCCGAGACCTCTGTAATATTATAAGGGTTCTAAGAAAGATGTTCTGTTTAATAACGAAATTCGTTACTAACAAGATGTGTGGCGAAAACTAGGGTAATGAAGTAGCTTGCATTATTCTACTATTATCTTAGACTAACTCACCGACAGTTATGTCAGTATCCATTGCTGGAAGAAGGGTACTATAGTTCAGTCATCTCGTGCACGGATTAGTACAATTAACTAGAATAGTGTTGACGTAAAACGGTGCCTATACGAAACACTTACACAAAAATGGTAAGTGTCCCGCCCTAATAGATGACGCATTATACTTTCTGTAGCAGAGAACTGGTTTGATTTACCCTCAGACATCATTCAGAGCTCAAGGGAACATAATACCCATAGCCTCGTCGGCTTAGAGGCTACGGTGAACACATCATCCTAGCGCGAGCCTTACGTAGAACTATCAAGAAGTGTGTGACTCTTGCCACGTTTAAGCCGTTCTGGTCTGAGTTAGAAAAGATATTAAACTCAGACTGTAGATATTGTAGTTTCCTGTATTTAACCTTTGTAGTTTTCTGTATTTGATATATAAACATAGTAACAACATAAACAGTGTTTTAGACTTAATTGATCATTGGAAATAGTTATCACAACGTGAAGTCGAAGAAAGTCCTAGACGAGTCCGTGACCAGGATAGTCACATCTACCCCGTAGTGCCACAGGCGTTTTTATTTGGTGCCGCGACACAGGATAGTGTCACACCTCCTGGTTAGCGAGCCAGCGTCTTATTCACTGATTCGCCGTGTCTCCCTTATCTTATTCTTTTAAGTCAACCCTGTCGTAAACATCTGTGTTTTTTTTTATATTATTTATTTGACAGAATTACAAGCTATTGTGTAATCAAGGAGCAAACTGTTCGTTTTTCTGATTATTTGTCAT
Source organism: Patella vulgata (assembly GCF_932274485.2). Classification (NCBI taxonomy): domain Eukaryota; kingdom Metazoa; phylum Mollusca; class Gastropoda; family Patellidae; genus Patella; species Patella vulgata. The sequence goes on along the minus strand of NC_065886.2, from coordinate 36,424,811 downwards.
GATTGAAACAATGACACGAATAATAATTCAATTATTTTTATTTTTCTAAAACCTAGTCTAATAAATATAACTTTTCAGTGACAGATGTTACATCTCTTCCTTATAATTTATTGTTTTGTCCCCGAAAAGAACTTTAAAAGGACTAAACCTCTATCTAAATATGTTTCGGATCATAATATTCGAAATTAAAAACGCGAATTAAGAATTCATTATTGGCCCATTTTAATCAATGTTGACGTGTTTATCTTTCCAAGAAAATATAGGATCCCAATATCCAATATTTAAGACACAATGAACATATTAAAATCAGTACATCAGTCGTGTACTCTATGATTTCGGGCGGAATTTGTAATGAACAAAGAAAACCATATCCCACGAGACAATACTGACGTAATTAGTAATGTCATATTCACAAACGATAAAATAAATATTTAAAAAACCGTGTAGTGTAAACGACTGTCGTTAGGAATTACCATCCATTTCTTTAAAATTGAATATAAATCACTTTACATACATTCACATAACAGTAATAATATGTGCTTTTAGACCCACTTTCGTCTATTACTAATTTCATTAGAAAAGAACAGAATATTTACATGTACTTCTCAAAATTCTCGAACTATTCTTAGTGCCTTAGTGCTTTCGACTAAAAGCATCCATTTAGGACTTAAAATGTCGGGAAACTCGTATTGAGTATGCATGCTTGCTAGCTCTCCAAAAAATAGAGCTTTACGTTCTTTAGCATACGTTATTATTTCCATATATAGAACAGTACGCACACACGAGTACAAAATTATTTGTCAGTGAAATAAGCAAAAAGTGATACGAGATGCTACACGTATGAATAACCTATACCTATGAGTAAGTTTGGAAATGAAATGACACGGAATAGGGTTTAAAGTTTTACTTTTATGCACCGATTGGGCTAATGAAGACAGGCATTGACCATACGGTGTGCTATGAGGAAAATTGTGTCCTGTCAGACTTCCCTCATAGCAGCCTCACTCTATGGCGTACGCCCGTCCTCATAGAGTGAGTTTGCTATGAGGGAAATTTGACCGGACACAAATTCCCTCATAGCAAACCGTATGGCCAATGCCCGTATTCATTGACTCAGTCGGTGCAGTAAAATAGAACATCAAACCTCATTTTATTTTCCTCCACAATTACAATAAATATAACAAAAATATATATTTCAGTAGAACTAGAGTCGCTCGATATTTATAACCACGGATAGCTAACAAATACAACAGGGTACGATTTACTTTCAATATTACCTCGTAACCTCACACAAGTGAATATAAATTCAAGTGGTGTTACAACTGAAATAAAAATTTATTTTTTCAGTAATTTAAATTTTGTTAATGGTATAAGGGGTAATAAAGCTACCGAGATTTCCTCGAAATTTATGTTGGAATTGAAACGATAATTTGGTGTTGCGTATGACATTTAGTCGTAAACTGTCCTGAAAATGATGATTATAATCTAATTTTATTAATGCCATTGACAATGCTCACAATTATTAACTAATTTACAAAGGTATATGATGTGCTCGAGTCGTAAACAAAATCCGGAATTACAAAATCTACTGTTCGTAGTAGAAACACTAGATAGGGCGTCTCATAACTAACAGATTTTTGTTGTGGTCGTAGTTCTACTTCTAACTGATATATTTGATTCACAGAATAACAGTCTTCCGGTGCCAGTGATTGGTGCTGCGAAGAAACTGTGTGTGGTCGTTGGTTGTCAATTCACGTAAGCTACCCCTAAGCCTTCGGTATTTAGGTCTTTCCCTACCTCGCTCAATCATGGGGTATAATCGGACGTTAAGGGCACGGAGGTTAAGACCATAGATGTTAAGGCCGTAAAAGAGAAGACCGCAGATGTTAAGGCCGTAGAAGTTAAGACCGTAGATGTTAAGGCCGTAAAAGATAAGAACGTAGATGTTCAGGCCGTAGAAGGCAAGACCGTAGATGTTAAGATGTTAGGCCACAAAGCTTAAGTAGGAGTCAACCGGTTAGGTTTAAGAATTGTGGGCAGAGGTTAAGTCTTCACATAAGCACTGACCTAGTATGATGGAAATTTAGTTTCGTGGTATTTCCTAGTTTTAAATATATAAAAAATACATAATAAACATTAAATTTATATACAAAGTTGACTTGTGGTACTGGTCGCTGTTTTTGGTGTCGGTGGCACCGATGGCCTCCCTTATGATCCGCCTGTGGCCAAAACGTTCAGCATCTGAAGTGATAAAGCGAGAGTAACAACTTTCGGTCGGTAATCTTGGAACGAAACTGTCTGTGGTCGTTTGACTAAAAGAAAGCGAGGTGCATGTAAACAATGAAATTGGCGGTACAAAGTACCGATCCATAATTATTAGTGTTTAATCGTTCCACTTTCCTGCATGGAACACATTGCCTGGGGAACAATTGGTTGGACGTGGCGTTGACTTTTATCCATCCACGACTTTCTGAACTGTGATAATGTGCACAAGGAGGGTTACATATGCAGTACAATAGTAGAACTGCATGAAGATTTGACAAAATTTGCTCGCATTCTTGACTGAGAATGTTCAATATATCTTTCATCTTGGGGAGGGGGTGAATGGTCAACCGCGTGAGCTGTAGATCCGACACTCGTAAGTGATAAGGAGTAGGATCGCCTGTCTAACCTTGTGGGTTTTCTTCAGACCCTACGGTCTGCTCCAACTACTAAGACCCCTACACGCACGCGAATTATTGAAATGAAATTCTACCAAATGTCAGTGCCGAAATGACCTATCTTGTGTTCAGTGGACGTTAACCCACCCACTCCCCCTCTCTCTCTCTCTCTCTCTCTCTCTCTCTCTCTCTCTTATCTTTGCCGGAATGAATGTCATGATACGTTTAACATTTTTATAAAGAGTCGAGACATTTTCTGGTTGATTGAATAAATCAACTTTAATTATATTTATTATGTAAATAATTACATATTATATAAAGCTAATCAAGTTGGTGGTCATCTTGGGGTAACGAGTCTGGACAACAATCCAACGGGAGGATTGTCTGGGGTCGGGACTCGTAACAATTTGTATTATAAATAAACTTGATAATGGCCCTGCCTGTCTGTGTGGTAATGAGTCTGGACTATCAACAAAAGCATCATTATCACTTCAATTCCCAATCAAACAACTTGTTCTTTAATTTTAGAAAATAATTTACATCAACGATTAACTCCGATATTCCCCCAAAATGACTTTAGCTATGGGCCAAAGCAAAGGCTGTAATTTTCAAATGCTTTAGTTTAAGTTTTTATATGATTCCAACAAACATCTAACCGGGAATGAACACCGAGGGCCTGTTTGATTTCTCCGCCGATAGGCGAGACGGTTTGCAGACGGCGCACGCCGGTCAAGTGCTATTCGCCGCTACCACCAAAGCATTTGGTATACGCCGCAGCCGAACTTTTGTAGACTTCCGGTTAAATCAAGTGACCTCGCCGCTAATATTGCCGAACTATGGTCAACCGGTATGCGCCGGTATGGACAAGTCAAACAGGGCCAATTATATTTAACAAATATAGCGCAATTACTTGTTTTCGTTACAGGTCATTTAAAACGACACCGACAATTATGCGTTCACAGACAATTCTGTGTCCACAGACAATTCCGTTTTCACAGATAATTTAATGTGTTTACAGGACAATTTGAGTAAATGTAGACCACATATTGCCGCTATAAACGGGTTAATTCAAAGACCAATACCATAGTATGATACTTACACTCGAGAACACTCAGAGTCATTCTCAGGGGTCTAATACGGAACGACAGAGCCAAAATCACAAACAGTGTTTGATAAAGCTTTTAATAATATCCAAACATAAAAAAAACTAAAATCTTCGAGAAGAATCGTTTTAAAGCAGACAAAAAGTTGCAAGCCGGTTTCGTGACTAATTTTCCTCTCGGCGGATATTTTGAGACCACTGATGTTAATTAAACCAACACTATGTGAATTGTGACGTGCGTTAAGGGCACCTGCTACGATTTTAAATTTGCACAACATTGAAAGCCACCATAGGAAATGTTTCTGTCCATTGATTTCTTTTTTATTTATTTCTTTTTAAACTTTTATGGATTTTTTTCATCTGTATTAAAGATGCATTGTGTAAGATTTAGATAAAGAGCTGACACTTCTCGCTATAACAGTTAAAAACTAGATAATGAAAAAGGAATATATTGAAAATTTCAGTCAAATTACTTCATTCTGAGCAACTTTAGGGCTGTTTGGAAAATAGTGGAGTCTCGATTGTCATTGCTGCCGTTGTTCCGATAGTAAACAAAGTCTCTATTATCCATTTTTCAATTAAAACATTAACCGCCAATCGTTTTTAAATCGGTTGAAAATCTAGAGCATCCGATGACATCGAGGGTTGATTATGGTTTTATATAATATTTAAGGCCCAAGGAAAGACCTGCAATGGACTACAACATTAGCTCGTATAATGCATCTTTAATCCAGCGATACTGCTATAAACTGAGTGGCTACTACGCTTGCGTTGTGTAATAGACGGGGTGCAGTTTGAAAACAATTTGGTATTTTTCCAAGGTATCGCCGATTGGTGTTATAGGTATCGTCAGTTGTGGTTATCGTCCGTTAGGTATAGCCGATTGTGGTTGAAATCCGCTAAGTATCACCATTTGTGCTGTAGTCCGCAAGGTATCACCGATTGTGGTTGTAGTCCGCTAGGTATGACCAGTTGTGGTTGTAGTCTGGTAGGTATCGCCGAGTTTGGTTGTAGTCCGCTAGGTATTGCCGATTGTGGTTTCAATCCGCTAGGTATCGCCGGTTGTGGTTGTAGTCCGTCGCGTGATATTTACTAACAGTCGAAGTGAGCACTCACTATTGGAACCACTCTAGGACCACAATCTATCCGGACAGGTGGATTTTATGCCCGTTATAAACATGTAACAGTAATCTCTTTGATCTTTGGGGACGGTTTTGGATATATACAGGGAAATTTAGGGTTATTCTTCTGAAAGTTTTTCTTTAAACCCTTAACGGGTTATTCTTCCAGGGTAGGTTTTTTCCATAAGAAAACATGATGTAAGGTTTTTCTTGCGGGAATTCTGGGATATTCTCATCTTGCGTACATGTAAACGGTTTATAAGCAAGATAAAGTCCTCGACTTCGGTTATGCTGGGAAAGAAAGACTTAAGAAAAAAACCATCGACAGACAAACCGAGGCCGGTTATTTTCTTCAGTTTTTCTTTCCCCAGCATAACCTCAGTTTCGTGCTTTATCCTACACATAATAAATAGTTAACATGGCACATTATTTCCTATACTAATTTCTAGGTGTCCATTCTCTGTTAGTCTTCGCTTGGTTTGTTAACGTGTAATTATTGTGACGATATTAATGGCCAAGATCTTGATTATTGTGACGTGGCATGTGAAGTGAGGTGAACTAAAATTCAAATTAAAACATTTACAACTGAATGCACTCCAAAATTCGACCTCTATGTGTAAGTTTCATCCAGAATGCATTATGTAAGATTTGTATAAAGCGCAAGCCGTTTTTGCTATATTCCTTATAAAATAGATATTGAAAAATGAATATATTGAAAATTTAATTCAAATTACTTTTACTGAGAGAAATTATCAGTGTTTGAAGTTTTGACAAGATGTAATAGGCTAGCGGTTTAAGCCCATATTTTTTCCGATACCCCTACCTATGATAGAACAAGCGTTACTTGGTATGGTTAGAAAGGTAATTTTATCGACATTATGAAATCGGTCTTTTGCGATTTTCAAAACGGGCTATAATAGTTATTTCTCCTGGTTTCCATGGCAACCGTAAAAATCATAGATATCGACTCTATGGGTAAAAACTAACTATATTTAAAAATATTAACCTGTTATTCGCAAGCCCGTAGCCAGCGGGTGGGAAGGATAGGGGGGAAGGGGTGCAATTCCCCCTTGAAAAAATGTTTTGCCCCCCCCCCCCACGAAAAATAAGTTGCCGACCATAGCTCTAAAGTACCTACTGTGGACTGTGCCCCCCATAAAAGCTTCACTGCCCCTCCTCAGCCACCGAGCTGGCTACTGGCCTGGTTGTTCGCCCTCCTGTCAGCTATAATCAAAACGAGGACAATGCAGAACACGTAAAGTGTCGGTGGTCTGCATTCACATACACAAATATTAGAGTTATCTCCCGACTTTGCGACTGGATAAGCAATTGCAATGGTGTCAGCTATCTGGCAATAGTACACCATTAATTTCCCCATCGACTCGAATATTAATTCTCGTATATTTTCTTTACCGAAATAGATCAGGGAACAATGTGTGGCAACCTCTTGCTCATCTTGCTCAAGCGCGCATATGGGGTTCACCATGACAATCTTGAAATACACAAATTGGAAGTAGCATACTAACAAGGATGCAACTCTCTGCCCTACATTTCAATGTAACCGCAACCCCTTAGCTCTAAAATCCTTTCGCCTCAAATCATGAATATTCACCAAATTTTCTGGAGTAGCGGTGGGGAAGTTTTTCAGATGATGGTTCAGATGAGTTTGATCCCATGCTTTAGTAGCCAAGAAAGTTTGGAGTAGAACGCCGAACCTGATAAGAAACAGCGGCACCGTCCGCCGGGGTACACGTTGGCGTATATGTAAAAGAACCCGTGGCAGTTTCAATTTGGTGAATGGTAGTCACAAACGCTGCTGTCCGTCAAAATTTCCATGACAGCACACTGTCCTAGTTGGAAAGAAAAATAGCGCGTTAAAGGGCCAATCCCGATAATATTTTGGAGAAAAAACTGCTTAATTTTGTGTTAAAATCCCCAAAAATCCTTTACCTTAAGGCCGAGCAACTAACTCAATATATGTGATACATTTTCAAACAACTTAAACCCGTCAGTCTTAATCTGGAAATGGAGATCGATGTCCCAAGCTGTATTATGTGGTGTCTGGATAAAACCAGACTTTTATTTTATAAAAATAATGTGTAGCTGAAATTTACCTTTCGTTATCAAGTACAGCATGTGGGCCATGCACTGTATAGAACTCTAAAGGAACGGGAATTCATTATCAGGTCACCCAAGGAAAAAATTGACCCGAAATCTTAAAAGGGTTACGTGTCCGGATAAGCAATTTTGACGTTCACGTCCAAACGACGAGACAAGGTGGATACACTATTCCTCTATATTTTGGCGCTTAAGTTTCATACGTACTCTGACTTTTATTTTTGAGACTCTGTTCAAATCGGGATAGTCCCTTTAAACCCAATTTCATTTCATTTCTTTGACAAAGCTAAACGGTTGCTGGCCATACTCAGCCTCAAATTCAAATACACGTAATTAACAAAGCGAAAAATATGTTTAAATCCAACCAATTATCTGAAGATTCATCTACTTGAATATAGGTTACTCAGATGAACTATATGGACGATGCATCGACTTAAATATACGTTAATCTAGTGGGCTATAATGAAAATACATCGACTTCAATATATGTCACTGATGGAGCATATGTTATCGTGAAATATTTAGGTGTCAGAGCGGTGGAAATCTTCCGATCATTTTTAACTATTATAACAACAACACTGGCGATCATTGTGATAGATAATGATCATATGATCATACAATCAATCATAGATTGGAACTGGAAATTAAACGCCATTACATATAATTTATTTGTTCGCTTAATAATATCTATTAATGTACAACATGCTTTATTGGTACAGCATCCCACAGATCTTCAACTTGTCCCTACAATTCAGTTAAAGCGTCATTCTCGTGGAAAACACGCTAACGGTCTCTAGTCATTTTTCATGTTGCTGCACATCTTATAGGGAGTAGGTATAGGGTCGATACGCCACCGTCCACTCGTGTGTATTGATCTTGGAGAATGGCTGGTTATTTCATGCAGCGATTCCAATACACTCACGACATCTAGTGGCGATAGAACGACAGTAGAAACAAGCGTTTGGACTTAGAGCATGCGCGTTCTCGTCAGCTAGTATATGGAGTATGGTCTGTCTATCAGGACTTTAGTGAGGTAGAGACAAGTTACACTTCGTTTCATATGTAAACACTACCAACATGTGGTATATTTGGAATGTGTATTGTTTTATGTCAGTGGTTAATCTAGCGAGGTAAGTAACTATCTCTTTTCCATCAGACAATAGAAGTTTCCACGTAGGCATTGGTCATTACAGTATTGGCAATCTTCGTGTATCTCATGTCCCTAATTAATTCATCGTTTTATCTGAGTTTTCTGTTAAAGAAATTAGGTTAAACAGATTAGCTTAGATATTTGTTGTTTTGGAAACCCCAATCTGTCCAATAATGTCAAATGTGGTTCGTACATCGATTAGTATTATACAGTGATTGCTTTCGGCCGTCACAAGGTGTAGAGAGGGAGGGAAAGGTCTGTTCTACTATACAGAGATGTTGTTATTTATTACGGAAATCAGGTTAAACAGATTAGCTCATATATTTGTTGTTTTGGAACCCCCGATCAGTCCAACAATGTCAGATGTTTTCGTACACTGATTAGCATTATACACCAATTGCTTTCTACCGTCACAAGGTGTAGAGAGGGCGGAGGGGAATCGGCTCTATTACGCATAGACATCAATTTTTATTAAGAGAATCGGGTATCACAGATTGACTCAGAAATTTGTTGTTTTGGAACTCACGATCTACCCAGTAATAACCATGACCCCTAAGTATTGTACATTAATTGCTCCCGATCACAAGAAGGTGTGGAAACAGAAAGAGCTGCCTTACTACATACATACATTGTTATTGTTACAGTATTGGTTAGATTTATCTATCAGTAGGGGACGATTCACCACTGAGTAACACGTGTAACAATAATCAGCAGTTCCTCAAACATCGTACAGAAGGGATATGCTGTAAGGTCAAAAATATATTTACAATCTTATTTCAGGTTGCCTTTAATCCTAAATATATATTTGCAACCTTCAGTGTCACTTCAGAGATGGTCCTTTATTGTGCTATGTTTAAAGGTTGATAAAAACGAAAGACGTATCGTGTGTTTGTAATACAGTGGACGAGGCACTATTACTATGTATTCGGTCGCCGACATGTACTATAACAATATCTACATGTCTCCGCTTTCGATACTTGAGATTTAACAGTAGCAAACAACAAGTGGGTTGGGCATTAAAATGTTCTTGTACATAAGATTTTAATCAAAATTACTTTTCTGGAACACCACCAAATCTCGTTTCACATCAACTATATATATTGTTCTTTTACAAATTAATTTCTGGAGTTTCCATCGAGGTCATTTTAATTGTATGAAAACTTGTTTTGGGATTTAGTTCAATACCTTAATTTTCTACACAATGTGGCCTACTCTTATTTTGGTTTCAAAATGTCCGGGATGTTAATGTTATAAAGGATCTCGGCTTGTACTCCCATTCGAACGAGTAGGCGCTTGTTCTTGCAGGCCCATCCATCCTGCATCACTGACAAGTGACAATCAGGCTGAGATTGTGTTTGATATTTAAGCTCTTTATATACATTTATCGTGTAATGTTGGCCATATAATATGGTGAATTATTTATAACATACCGACCATCAACTGTAAACGTGTGTTATTTATTACTTCTTAATAACATCCCGGGAGGATTACAGTATACTGTCTTATAGATCGTTGTGTCAACGTTGGTCGCCATTATTTTTGTAGCGATGACTTTTTGGCATGTCACAGAAGACATGTCTGGAAGATTTAAGGTCATACATTTCTGCACCTATCGGCTAAATGAAGCGTCATTCAGAAAGCACTAAGCAATGGTTGAAATCGTGCCTCTTCAATGTTCTTATAAATATAGAAGTTTGTTTTACATGTTAAATGGTTTATGTTTTCACTTTAAAAAACAATTTATGTGCAAAGTAATTTTTCTCCAAATCATAATTATGTCGTATTGTTTTTAATGTTTACTAAGTTTAATTGGAAGTCTATGTGCCTATAAATTTCGTATATTGGATTATATTTCGCTATTTTGTCTTTTTATTATTCGGATCCATCTCTTTTGATTGCCGCTGAATATCCAAGCCTCTTTGCGGGGTGGGTGGGGCATTAATGTCCAAAATAATTGGTTCCGATTTTTTTGTAATATATTTTCTGTTGTTAAATTTAACTGTGTTTCAATCAGATTGGGGCCTCAATCCGACACAAGGTTGAGGATGAATATGTAGGTACATACATGTAGGAGTAAGTACCAAGCAAATTACCTTTTGTAATTTGAATTTATTTATTTTGATTGTGATGGTCGGCGGGGAAGGTCTTCACGGGAACGGTGGGGATGGTCGGGCCGATTTACCCCAATACTACCTCATTATTGTGAAAATACTTTAATTAAATACAAATAATAATTAATTTGTTTATTTCTTTTTTATTTTTTTATTTTTTATTGTTTGTTTGCGGATTCCTTGAGGTAGTATGTGATGGTAGTATGTTGTAGTATTGAGTGGTACTGGGTAGTATTGAGTGGTACTGGGTAGTATTGAGTGGTACTGGGTAAATCGTCCTACCAGATTGGGATCAAGACAAGGTAGTATTGGGTGGTACAGGGTAGTATAGGGTAAATCATCCTACCAGGATGGGACCAAGATAAGGTAGTATTGGGTGGTACTGGGTAGTATAGGGTAAATCGTTCTACCAGGTTGGGACCAAGACAAGGTAGTATCAAACAAACTGCATTGATAAGACAGTTATCAATTTAGAGTTATTGGTATTCAGTCCATGTAAATCTCAACATGGTAATGAAAATCAAATTAACCATGACTTAATGTTATATCGGTAAGCTAGAACCAGCCACTAGACACGAATAGCAGGAAATATTTGAATTGGATTAGCAGCGCGAGTAGCGGCCACTTGTTATAATTGCTGTAGATCAGTATACAGTATGTAATTGATGTAATGTTATTGTCAATATCCCATCACATGGAGGATCCCTTGGTTAATATAAATATGATTAATTCAATATTAGGTTATTATATAGCTCATACTACAGCGGTAAGAATGCACTGTTATTAACTTTATTCCCAGTAGCCTTGTTCATCCATCGTGTTCAATTAAATGGTGTTTAATCTAGTACTTAATACATAGCATAATGATTCCAGTTGTCTGGTGTGTGTGGGGGGGAGGGGGGGACATACGGTAAAGTTCAATTTCGCTGTTTCCCATATTAAAACCAACAAAGGGTTTCAAAGGCGTAAGATACATTGTCACGAAAGTAATTACAGGTTAGTTATTTCCAAGAAAAGTATGGCAAATTTCGTATATATTGAAGGTGGAGACGCCCAATCTTACAAGAAAAATACTGGACGGGTCCCACCCCCACCCCAAACCACCGATAAGGCAAGCGCTGAGCAAAATGTCAGGGTATTACTAACTGGCAACCCGACGGCTTCTTGTCTGCTAGCTTGGCTTAGGGAGAGGTTGTTATTTTATGATCGAATGGTTAGGCGGTTTTGGGAACATTGTGGGGTGTAAGCGTACAACAGACTCTGTAATTAAACCACGGAAAAATAACTTGGCAAAAGATAATCCAAGAATTTACTTAGGCTTCAATGTGAATGGTAAATGGACAGTAAGTAGCGATACATAGATTCTGCAAATGGACCCTCTCTCAATCAAGTTAGGCGACAAACATGGCCTCGAGAATTCATTGTTTTGAGAGGGATCCGAAGCAAATTTTTGAAAAATTATTTAGTTTGAATATGTTTTAGTTCAATTATATCTTCAGATCACCCGGTTTGTACATGGGAAGGTATCTTTAAAGACAGACATACTAACTGAAGTATATGGAAGATCAAATTGTTCGGGTTGCTTATTCTTGCACAAGGAATTGGTATTAAAAGCCAGCCTTTCTGGGCTCCAACCAAAGCTCATGAATCCACGCTTATACAAGTGTCGTTACGGATCACGGCAAAACATGATTATTTTTCTTATAAGCGTTCTTTATTCAGGTTTAATTAAATTTACAAACGGAATGCGGGATGCCTAAGTGATTTAGAAGCTGGCTCACTAAGCAATTCAGGCAATTGTCCCCATATCACAAAGCATTGCGTATGTACGTCTTCATCAACCCGATTATTGCAAGAAAAAGTCGGATGTTGAAGGCATTTCGTTTCATTTCTAAAGAAAATCCAAATTGTTCAATGATTACAGCTTGAAATGCTCCTCACAACATCTATATGAAATTATTTTTCAATCACGTCCATGATTCCGAAGAAATATGCCAGACGGACGATAAACAGACGTGTATAAATCCATTACAATCTATCTATGAAATTGTATTCATCTAAATGATACATTGATATTCACCAGATTCCACGCTAGGACTTTCATAGTGTAAGCAGTATACATACGCTTCTCCAAACCAGGGTCCGTGAGAGGGGCGACAGCTTGGACACCTGTTGCTCGGCCCTAAGGTAGAGAATTTTAAGGGCTTTAACACAAGCAGTTTTATTCTCCAAAATATAATCGAGATTTGCTTTTTAACAAGACCTTATATTCGATGTTCAGCGAAGGAAGAATAAGGAGAGCCCACTTACTACTAACCCCAGGATCCATTTACTTGATCCGATATGTGAATTTGTTGTTTTTGCTGTCTGTATATTGTGTCTTGTCCGTAGGTCTGTCCTGTGTAAATGTTTGTGTGTGGTGCAACTCCCCTGCACGTACTATTTGAGCTTATTCTAGGATTTCAACATCGGTCCCCCTGTGTCAGTCACGCAGGATGGCGAGTGACAATGAACAGCGTCTATTCGTGCGGATGGCCTGAGCGTCCCTGTCCGGGAGAAACACCCCTCAGACCACACTGTATGGTGAATGCCCGTCTTCATGAGTTTTGTTTATGCAGACCAGTATGACGTTAAACCAAATTTGATTTCATTTCATTTCATCATTAGTAAATACTTTGGTTTCAACAAACATATCGTTAAACGTTGACCACCGTAGTTCAGTTTGTCTGAGCACGGCTTTAGTAACGACATTCTATTTACTCTGTCTGTCTAATCGGGAATAGAAAACGTTAAAACTCTAACCCGTCCTCGGTTTGTTCTGTTCATTTAATAGCTTCTAGGTTGGGTATATTTACTCCCGGCGTCATAACTTTGTAACGTCTACACATATTACCAGGGTTTTAAACATGGATAAATACTAGCCATCTAAATTACCTAACTACATACACGGCCAATTGTATGATTTAATCTCCATAGAAGATCTGATATCACTTCACATTTCCATCATATGAAATGCAATGAGGTTTAGTGCCCTACTGTTCTGGACAGAGTGGACAAATGGAGACGATAGGCCACAAATCTTCGTTGCATATTTTTGGGAGCCACGATGACTCAGACAGTATAGCGCTGAATCACATGCCAAGACGTCCAGGGTTCAAGCCTGATATTAGCTGAGATAGTTCCAGTGTGCTGTCCCCTTGTCAGTGATGCGAGGTGGCTGCCTGGCGACGAACAGGTGTCTAGTCGTTCAGATGGGACGACAACCCAGGTACCATAACAGTTTGGGTAAGAGAAAACGCTGCTTTCCCTCATAGCGTCTGTACAGTCCTGGGCTATGTTGATCTGATATACTGCACATCATACTCATCTTCAGACCTCCGTAATCAATGAGAATCGGCGAAGACTTTGCTGCCCTCAATCCTGTGCAACCTGTTGCGTGTGCTACTCGTACAAAACGTTATACACAGGACATGATGTACTCGATATGTGAAAATATCCAATATACAAAGTGGGAACACTAAAATAGTTTTTCAACTCTGCTCCTTCAAAATGTTTTGATGTTTAATTAATAAATACTTGCTGAATGATTTTCAGAGAATTAGCCGATAGACGATTGGCGTAAATATTATTGAATTCACGACTGAAATATTTTAACATGCATACAAAACTTTGTAATTTGGACACGGTACAACATTTTTCAGTCAATTGCTTGGTTGATATAATCCTAAATGAACTCTCTTATCTTTTGGAGTAAGCTAGTATTTCACAAACCTTAATTAGCACCTCCTTCGGCTCCACCAGGAGCACTTGGACTAAGGTCGCAGGTGGTATCTATTTTGTCCATAGCTGTGTAATGATGCTTGCTATTCCCGGCCGCAGCCCGACTGGTCACATTGAAGATGACGGGTCGTCATCTTGTAGATGGGTGGCAAATCTAGCTCCTAGATTATAACATTGTAATTGCAGCAGCTGGTTCATAGGGATATCATTTGATTGTCAGATTTACACTTTTCTGTCAAAAGTACACAACATTAGAGTTGTATGATCTACATTTCCTAAGCTTTAATGTTCTATTATCATAAATACTAAATTGCCAATACTCTACTGCCTGAAATACTTAGCCGGGATGTCAGCTCGGTAACTCGTTTTTTACTGCCTAAATCTTCCAATATATGTCTCTCAGGATGGAAAACGGTAAATTGCAACTCATTTTCTCTTTAAATATGTCAATATTGGTGTCGGTGACGGGATAATCATCGTCTTATATTCATGGTTTATCATTTTAACAACTCGAAAGCTGTCACTGGATGATCCCTTAACTATCATTTTATCATCTCTTATCTTGACATATAACAAATCTTCATCAATTCATACAATGCATAACATGAATAATATTCAAATAGTTTACAAGACGGGTTTTTTTTTAAAGACGCTTTAGATGAGTCGAACATTTACTGTATCTGGTTAAGATAAATATCATGAATATGATCCGTCTATTATGGTTTATCAACAAATATCCATATGTTTGTCATTATGGAAAAGATTTATTACACCAGTGTTGGTTGAGAAAGTTCCTCGGGATTTCCCCCTCGTTGTTTTCCGCTTGTCAGTGGTGCAGGACAAAGGGCCTGGCGAGAAATAGCGCGTAGCCATTTGGATGGGCCAAGTAAAATACCCCCCTTGGCAGTTGGAATTCGACAAAGGGGAGGCAGAAACGCCGTTGTCTGGGCACACTTTCCTTCGTATGCCTATAATCATTAGCCCTGTTGATAATGTAATTTGGTGAATATATTATATAAAAGCTGATTTTAAGCCCAATACACCTTCAAAACTTACAATTTACATACACGTAATATATGTTGACGCGTCGCGGACACCTGATTTGATTTTAATCAGACTATAAAACAATACACGTATCATTTACAATGAATTACAATACATATGTCAATTGCAATGGACTACAATGCACGATATGATTTGTAATAAATTACAATGCATTACAATGCACAAGAGTTGATTTGTAATGCATTACCATACACATGTTATTTGCGATGGCCTTTACAATACATATGTCGTTTATGAATTACATTGCATATGGGATCATTTGCAAAGCATTACCATGCACGCGAGATCATCTTGTTGTAATGCATTACAATATACGGGTCATTTGCAATGAATTACAATATACGGAACATTGCAATGAATTAAAACGCGCATATGATCATTTGTAATGCATTACAATACATATGAGATCATATGTAATGAATTACAATGCACATAATAACACATATGGGTATTTACAGTAAATGACAATGCAAACAGGCGTATTTCAATAAATCATCTACCACTCAAGTTTAAATTTCTGGGTGTTTTCTAACTCGATATATACCTAGATGTTCTTTTAATATATCAGGCATCTATACAAGTTCTTTCAAGTTCCGATATTCATTGTCTTAGCTGCCATATCGGAAATTAGATTCTGAGTTGATTCAGTAAAGCACAAGAGTTTGACATTTTCTCGTGTAATGTTAACTTCTTTCTGGGTGATTAACTGGGTTTCAAACAAAATGTGAACCTTCTAACAATCTCTTGTAATTATCATGGTTCAAAAAGGTAACAACAGGCATGTAATAATATATTTTACATCCTCTACTTGTCTTCTTTTTTTAATTCTTTATTTTATTTTTCATTTGGCTTTAAAGCAATTGTCGCTAAGTCGGTTAAAACTGTTGCGTTAGAAGAATTTTCCTAATAATATTAATATTTTTTTATATATAGCGTTCTGCGCATTCGTTTCAGACACACTTTACAAGAGTGACAGTTTTGTAATAGGGGTTTAGACAATGTAAAAATTTTAAAGTAAAAATTGCCTGTTGAAATAGGTTTTAAGACCACGCTTAAATGAACTTAATTCCTTTTGCTGACGAAGATGTTGTTGGAGGTTGTTCCATAGGTATGGCTCGCCATCCGTAATTTTTATTAGTGTGTTTAATGTCTGTTCGTTAGTGTTTACTGCCGCTTATCACATCCCAGTACTCACCAATGCCTTTAATCGAGTGTCTACCCATTTTTAAGAACATCTGGTATCACTTTCAGTTATTTGATTTGTCTTACGACATTTAGTTTTGAACATTATCGATACCAATTTTACCAACATGTATGTTAATGAAGCTTGAAATAACGATTTTATAAACAACAAATAAATATCCTTATGACACGATTTTACTAGTTGTTAGGGCAGTAATGGAAGAGAGTTATCCCCCTCGGTTACTTCCCTTTGGACAGGGTCCTTATGAAGCATCGTTACTCTGATACCAATAAGCAAATAATCGTTTTAAACTTATAAGAACAAGGCAACCGACCAGTGATAATAGGGGACGCAATTTATTGTTTGATTTTAATCAACATAGACCCTATCCAGACTTAACAACATAATCACAACAAAGCGTATGAATCACTCTCACACTAAACTTAGGCTGTCTGTCGATTTTAGTCGAAAACACTCAGTATATTTCGAGTGGTTTCATAAGTACATATTCTGCTTTCATTAAATAAAATTGAAACGGTTTAATTAGTCTTTTTTGTGTATATCAGATGTGAACCGGAGTTTGACCGCATTACGTCATAGTATACTAATTGTTGGATATGGTGGCCATTTAGGGCAGAGATCTGTTCTCGGAGTATGAAGTAGATTAATCTCTGTGTGCAAAATGACCTACTCTACTAAAGCTTAAATACTTCTTTACAATAAATAAAGTATTAATTACAAAATCTGCCCAACAATCTTTACTGTCACTATTCCTAATCTGGGGTCATGCAAGACCCGGATTAAGCTTACATGGGGCCCCTATTTATGGTACAGCATTTTTTAAACCACTTTTAAGTCCCAATGACTGCAGAGCAGTCAGCCTCCCCTTAATCCGGCATTTGCTTATGCGGATGTGCCTCTGTCCATTATCATTCCATGCTTGGTGTACTACGAATGTTCACTGTACGTTCGTAAAATATACGAATGAAATAAAATGGGGTTTAACGTCCTACTTTTAAGCACTGGCTGAGCTAATGACGACGGGGGTACTACAAAGGTATTTGGATTGGTGCACAGATGATAAAGACAGTCTATGAAATACAGTCGTTGCAATGTGATTTTATTATGTAGTTAAACCTATAATTAGTTACAATATGATTTTATTTATGGTCGAACTTATCCGATTATCTGAATAACTCATAAACTAGCCATTGAGACATGTCCACCTGCTTCCAATCCAGATTGCTTGGTCTACTAGTCCCCTGCTGTTATTTCTAGCGACTAATGCAATCTTCTTAACCACGCATGTCATATACTTAAACCATCTTAAGTTGGATCACCTTCGTGTGATGTTATATCTATTTATAGTAACAACACCAAGCAGAATGTCACTTGAAGCCAATCGGTAGTTAACATCATCAGACGATAGCTAAATATATTTACTGTTTCATCAATTATTCAGTTGATTGTACAGTTTTGGTAAAAGCTTACATCCACTTATAGCCGGCCAGTGGTCATTACTTCAACAGAAGTCTTGATTATTACATATTCATAAAACGTTATATTATTTATTCTATTCAGTGAAAGGATTTCTTTTTTTTTGGTTTCTGTATTGGTACAATTTGGATGTGGATTTTGCTTAAGGTCGTTGCCCGATTCCGAAGCCGAACTATCGTCCATAAGTATTGATGGATGTCACCACCTATCATAGAAATAACCTGTTCTAAAAGAATGGACGATAAGCTCGGGTGTTATTGATGCTTTTCAGTTTAAAGTAGCAATATTTGTTATTAATCTATAAAATCAAACTACGTCGAGTCTTAGAGTGGAGTCAAAACTATATTATGATCATCTACACACTTAATGAACCTTACCTTACAAACCTCCATATTTTTAAATTTGAAAACTCTAATTCTTAAATTAGTTAACTAAGAAAATACGCCTGTTTGCAGTAAGTTGAGATAACAATGGGCAGTATTCACGAATATTGCGTATGTAATATCGTTATTATGAACGCGGACGTAAAAGCACAACTCAAAAGACTTCTGTAATTACCGGAAGTTAAACTATAAAATTTTCTAAAGTAAAAACCTCGTTCAACAGTTACTACGATTAAAACATAATAATTAATGGTGATCCTGGTTTGTAAAGACGTATCGGAAACACGACATACTTTAAACGCAGCATACCACAGGAATATGTTTGTAACCATCCATAAAAGCGTTTTGTAACCATCCATAAAAGCGTTTTGTAACAATCCATAAAAGCGTTTTGTATCTACTCGTTAAAAGGACGGTGTCTAGTTATTCGGATGCGATGAACAACCGAGGTCCCTTGTACGCATTGGCGTGCATGTAAAACACATTGACAGTTGGAATTCGATATTAGTGTAGGCCGTTGTCAAGGCAAAATTTCCGTCATACGCAGTCGGTGCAGAAAAGCAGGACATTAAACCCCATTTCATTTCATCTTATCTGATCGGTAACCATCTTTAAAAGAGAATTCAGAAACAAGTTCCAGATATTCTGTAAGAAACAGAGTTTTATCTTGAATGACAAGACATTATTTATTCTCAACGCCTACTATTGGCTTAAACTGACATCAAGACAAATCCGTCTCAAGCACGTGCTCTGTACATGACACTCGATCTACAAGATCATTCCGTCAGTAAACAAAACTCACGTGATATTCCATAGTTTAATATAGCTAGAGTTTTAATGGACCGACACTCTGGTCATTAGGCGAAGACTTTCAAGACGGAAAGGGAGCTGATTTACATTATTTCTCAATATTAGTCTTGACACATTGACCGTAATTTAACCAAAAAAACCTCCAGAATCCCACAATAAACCTTGGTTTGATTGACGCGATGTTTCTCGGAAACAAGAAGCCAAATAAGGGTATTTGTTTTAAAGGTATTTGACTGCTGTAAAACCAAAGCGCATTGGGTTGGGTATTGTTTAAACGTACAGTCCCAAGACTCTTAATGCCCATTGTTTCTGGTAATTTGCATGACTCTTTCTACTAAATGTCTCACAAAATCGAAGCAAACAAATAAAGGTAGTTGTCTATGCTTTAAAACCGAAGCGAATGGGGTTGGGTATTGTTTAAACGTGCAGCTCCGAGACTCTTAATGCCCATTGCTTCTATTAATTTGCATGACTCTTTCTACTAATTCCTCACAAAAACCTACAACTAACACTATACAAATAAAAAATGTTAAACATTAAATTGGACGAAATCTTCTCGATTTAAGAGAAATACATTAAAATTTAAACCGTGTATAAAGAATAAAGAAACTGATAGTTAGTGACCATTAGTGACCATCAAGGTGATCAACCATTTCTTAAAGTGTGTTTATATCTCAATTAAAGAAAATGGCCGATCACATTTTTTTACCAGTAATTTGCATGCATTAACCTTGAGAGCTAACGTCATTGGTTAGATCAATAATCAAAAACATAACACCAATTATACGAAACGATACGATAAAAATGGCCAGTGCAAGATGGTAAACATGTCTTGAAAGAAGCAGCAGAACGTTTCTGATTTTTGTAGTTAACAAAGTCTGATCGTTGGAACATTAAAATAGACGAAACTGGTTATAAAAGCGCATATTAATTACCAAGAGTGTATATTTATGTCCCATGTTAAAAATATTTTTGAAATTTCTATAATGAAATTTGTTCGGTGGAATACGTGAACAGTCCAAATTAAACGGCTGTCGTAAAGACCTGCTTAATTCATTACTAATTACTTCCGTATTTTCTTGGAGAATATAGTTTTATTTCTTAGTTTATTACAAATGGCGCCTGAAACCATAAAATACACGATTCTTTGTACCGACTATAAAATGTTCACAATTGTGTCTTAAATATTGGTTATTAGGATCTCATATTTTCACGGCAAGATAACAACATCAATATTGATTGAAATGGGCGAATATTGAATTCTTATTCTATTTGATCAGGAATCATTGGCGATGTATTCAATTGAAGACAGGTTTTTCTGTAGTTGTGATATTACGTACTGTTTTATGGACTGAGTTATCTTCCGTTGTGTTGGAAATAGCTAAAACAACAAGTACCAACACCTGAATAAACCATCTGTTTCCATTTAAAGCATAACTGACAATCCAGTGAAAGATTCAATGTATCATTTAACGTAGTTGGTCTTTTTCTGAAAATTATCTCGCAAAATTATCGATTAACCGTCTCGAACAATAAGTGTATGTGCCAGAACACATTATTAACATTATTATGTTGTTACATCTCAAATATATATTAATATCTCAGATTATTCTAAATAGCAAGGGAGTTGCGGCGGCTCAGTGAGTAAGACGTTGGCTCGAGTTTACAAGAAAAAAAAAGACGTTGGCTCTCTAACATGAGGGCCCGTATTCGGTTTCCGTATTGGCTGAACGTTCATCGGGATTTTCCGACGTGGTTGTCAGGGGTTTAGGGCGCGGCTTGGCTAGGGACAACGTAGAGTCGTTCGGATGGGACGAAAAACCTAGGTAATCTATACACATTGGCATGTACATAAAAGAACCCTTGGCTATTGAAATTGGAAATAAAACGTAGGCCGTATCGCCGTAGTCCGGGCAAAACTGATAGCCCACTGCATGGCGTATGTCCGTCTTCATTAGCCAAGACGGGACATAATTCACAACAGTAGAATGGTAAAGCCAGTTCTATATCCACCTTTCTTTTGTCATCAGTGGTGCGGGATAGAGAACAGCAACCGAGTTCCTGTGTAAACGTGAAATGAAATGGGGTTTAACGTCCTACTGTTCTGTTCAGACTGGGCTAATGAAGACGGGCATACACCAAACACTGTGCTATGAGGGAAACTTTGCCCGGACAGCGGCACTAAGGCCGACACTTATATTGAATTCAATCTGCCAAGGGATCTTTTACGTGCACGCCAATCAGTACACGTGACCTCGGTTTTTCGACCCATCCGAACGACTAGACAGCTATCCTCCGTGTAAATGTACAAAGTGCCGTGGACAGTTGGAATTCGGCGCAGAGTAGGCGGAAACCTCGCTCTCCTGGCAAAAGTTACATTTGCCCCTTTACGTTATCACAGTTGGCGCAAAAACATAGGACTGTAAACCCTATTCCATGTCAGCCATACCAACGAGATGAACAAGTGGTGTTGATATTCTAGTGCTCAGATAACATTCTCAGATCATTTTGAAACCTTCTAGTAATAATCATCAAAGATAAATTAATTACATATTATATAGCTCTGGGCGAGAAGCTTAGATGGGTTTAAACAAATATTGATTGAGCAACAGCATCGGCATCACATAAAAATACAGCTATTCAATTTAATTAGCAAATCAAAATGATGTAATAGAAGTAATATCGTGATATGAAGCATCAGCGAATCTCATGTCGAAAGAAATTACAAGTGCTTCTCATCAAATTCGCTTGGTTCTGGAAACCATTAAAATCAAAATGAGATAGTTTTTGTGTGCAGTTTCTGATACAGATGGTGTTACGTCCTTATTACGCAATACCATTTTATGAACATGATCAACTATCCCTCCAGATAATTCAGGTTAAAATTACTCGTATGATATTGGTTGATATTTCTAAATATTATAATGTTTTAACAGTCCCCTATTTCAAGACCGGTTGCATTATTCCTATTACGTCTTTCTTTTTTCGTTTCATTTTTAGTGAAATACTTATGTAGTGGTAGATAATGTAGATACAATATCATGTAGTAATAATGTTTGTATTGGTAGATAATGTAGTGTGAATGTGTATTGATAGATAATAATATAGTAATAATCTGTGTAGTAATCATCTACTCTATCATACTTTACTAGTGATCTGCATCTTTCTGTTTCAACATAATCTATCACTCGGCATGCTATTGTGTCAAATCGTATTAACGTTAAACAATTGATCAATGTTATATTGAACGGCGTATATTATATTGTACATGTTTCAAACATATCGTCATGTTAAAATTTAACGACAGAGATTATATTTTATGTTTCACACATATCGTCATTAACGACGCCGATTGTATTATTAATAATAATAATGTCCTAAAATCCAACCGAAGCTGCTCTTTGGTAACATTATGGTCAATTAAAAGATAAAGAAGTTTCACACAGATACTCATGTTACATTTACCGATTATATTGTACATGTTTCACACAGATCGTCATTTTATATTTAACGACACTGATTATATTGTGTATTATCAAAAATATTACATTTGTATTGTCATTAAATGTTGGCTGTGAAAGAAGATAATATTAAATAATAATCCATATTATCTTTGTAAATAACCATTCAATATGATGGGTATTGTGTGATGTACGAGCCTGGTTACACCTCTTGGTCAAAAAAGGGAAACACGACAGAGCAGCATGTTACCCCCGCCCCCACACACACACACACACACACTTGCCAAAATAAGGAAAGCAGAAAGGAAGAACAGTGTTAGTCTCATTTTACTGAATAAAACTTCAGGATTTTTTATAGGAACCACTGTAGCGAAGTGAGTTAGGTGCTGGAAGTCCAAGGTTCCATTTATGGTTCGATCGAAAAAGTTCCTTAGAATTTCCCAGCGGGATTTCCCTTTGTCAATGGTGCGGGATGCAGTGTTTAGTCGTTCGGGTATGGCGAGAAAATCAAGATCCAACGTATATTTTATTTCATGTCAGTATCTAATAAATGTTACCTGATCTTGTTTGTTTTCTGGTGCCTTGTTGAAATTTACTGATTAAATGTAACTACATGTATATCTGATTAAATAGAACTATATTTCAGTAAACATATTTATGTTTCAGTGTACACAGAACTTTATCTTAGTAAATAGAACGATATCTCAGTGAACAGAACGATATCTCATATGATAGAACGATATCTCAGATGATAGAACTCTATCTCAGTAAACTGAACTCTATCTCAGAAACTCAGTAAATATAACTATATCTCAGTAAACAGAACTATATCTCAGTAAATAGAACTATATCTCAGTAAACAGATCTATATCTCAGTAAATAGAACTCTAGCTCTCAGTTAATATAACCATATTATTTGATTGAATATAACTAGGCTATCTAACTATATAGAATTAAATATAACTGTATCTGATTAAAAATCTCATTAGAAGATCAATAGTAAAATAATTCATCTTTTAAACAATTTCTGTGTATTATACAACTGGGAATCAGATTATCCTGACTTGGTTTCGATATGTAAATTATATTACTATGTTACATAGTCAGTGAAGTGGAATATCATCGATACGTATATGTAAATCACACAGTCAAACATCTAGACATGAAGTGAGCTGGGGTACTTAACGATCTGATTGATGAGAGATCATCTATTAGACAACTGATTATATAATTCATATTGGCAACATGGCGGCATTCATCTAGATTAAATTAACACATCCGATAATACGTGAATTAAAAGGAAAAAGAGTGATAGGAAGTAATTATATTATTGAAATCACTTTTATTATTCATAAAGTCGATCATTTCCTTTTCGATTAACTTCAAATAATTGCTCGTAGCATATTTTGTTCAATGTAGTTATATTGACAGAAAACAACTTGTGTTGTGCAATTGTAGCGATGCTGTTATTAGTCTGGCCAGAAAATCGAATAAAAGATGTAAAAAAAGAAGAGTTTCAACACCGGAAGTTCATTCCGGAGCATAATGTAAGACGTGGACTATAAAGAGTGACATATGACTTAGAACTAATTTGGTGATATGGGTCGTTATTGATTAATATACACGTCCATTAAAGCCAATCCGTCACCGGATATGACTGTTATGATCGAGCATACATCTTCACCCCAATTCTCCTTTCATTAAAATCGTATAAATAAACCATCTTGACTTGAACAAGTTCAACATTAGATTAATGTACAGCCTTCTTTTTATCTTCTGGATTGAATAAAAAGGGATTACTTTCGATTCTTAACACGTCATTTTCTATATTTAATTTCACGTTCCACGAGCTAATCTTCCATTCTGTATACAAGATGTCGTTTTGGGTTAATAGTAAAATTTTCTTTAATTGACAATCATGTCATAAGAGATTGCAAAAACCTACCGAGTTTAAATTACTTCGTTAAAACAAATGAAAAAAGTGTAGAGCTTTATTATAGTATTACTTTAGTTAGATCGCAGAAAAGCATGGCGTCGTTAGGGATATTTTAATTGGCATTTGCTTTTTGTATTTCCCTGATGCTAATTTATAGCATTTAAACATAGAACCACCAAGGACCAATTCATGGCCAGGGTTGATTATCGAAAACAATCATTCCTATACTTCTTCACAAGACAAATTTCAGGATACAATTATTGTTCAAAATATCAAAATAAAATGATATAGGCTTTAACGTCCTACTTTTCTGCACCAACTGAACTAATGAAGACGGTGTGCTATGAGGGAATTTTGTCCGGACACCGGCATTGCGAGATGCTCTGATATCGAATTCCATCTGTAAAGGATTCTTGACAATATGTACGCTGGGCCTCGTTTTTTGTCTCATACGAATTAGTAGACGCTGTCCCCTTCCTGCAGAACATCCTCGGCTAACACCGCTGTACCAACAGAGCCACGCGAAATATCAGCACACGTTAATGTTCATTTTTTTAGTTAAAGTCTCTAATCTTGCAAACTATAATATTGTGAAAGTTAAATTTCTAAAACGAATATAAGTCCAAATATGGTTAAATTCTGTTTAGTATTTACATAGACAGGATGTATTGAATATATGTCAAAAGTCATCATCCCTTGCGAACCATATAAACGAGGTATGATCATAACAAGCCAGCGCCACCCATAATCACTACGAAAATAGTTTGATGGACCTATTTTGAATCCGATTGAATCCAAGTCAGTAGATTATTTACCCTTGATATTTGACATTTTACTGACCTAGCCACGAATTCGGACCTCAATCCCACCCGCTACCCTAACGTCCGCGACACTGGGATATTTTTTGTTGTAAAGTAGTTATATGTAAGCGTGTTTTAATTTTCAGGGGTCAAGATACAGTAGAAAGATTCAGAAATGTAACCGATACAATTGACGGATTATTAGAAGGATATGACATAAGACTGAGGCCAAGTTTTGGAGGTAAGATAAAGCTTTTTAAATACGTGTCCATTGCCCGGAGTCTGGTAAAACGATAAACGTTGGTCCACGCTTCAAACATATGGTCCGATAAAACAATAAACACTGGTCCATGTATCACAGACAGTGTCCGATAAAACGATAAACACGGATCAGATAAAACAGTAAATACTAGTCCTCGTTACAGATGGGGTCCGATAAAACAATAAACACTGGTCCATGTTTCACACAAAAAGTCTTCAGACAAAAAACAATAAACACTGGCCATAGTGTTTCACACAGAGAGTCAGATAAAACAATAAACAATGGTCAACGTTTCACAGATTGAGCTCGATAAAACTATAATTCACACATTAATTCCCCTTAATAACCTTGCCATTGCGCCATTTTCCAATTTAAATCAGATGGAGTATTTGGGTCGTAAAATTATTAAAATCGATAATTGATTTCATAACGGCAGTCAGATGGCGATAATATTAGGAACTGGTCAAGATGTGCCCAAAGAGGACGTGCAACGTAAACAGAGAAAAAAACAAATAACGAAAATGTTCAGATAATGTGCATAGGTTTCTATAACTAACTGTTACTATGCTCGATTTGCTGATTTTAAACCTTTCATAATTTCTAAAAATAAAACTAACCCAAAAAAACATATAGTACCCCGTGTCTGTAATTTGTCGAGATGAGACAAATAAAGAATATAGAAAGCTAGAATCTACTTGTATTTCAAATGCTGGGTAAATTGCTCGTCATTTCTTTATTAACCAAGTCGTGGCTAGCAGACAGTAAATTATTACAGAAACCTAATATTGTTGATAGGCAAGCTTCATTTGTCTGATCGAGTTAGAGACATGTTATGGGAGAGATGGTCTGGGGGTCAGGCAGGGTTAATGATCCTCCGTAGTTCGGTGCCGTTAAGAGTTTAAAACCCAGGAAGGGACGGAGAGTCTGGTAGATGGTCTGACCTGATAGACGTCTATCAAACAGTTGCTGCGTCCCCTGCTGCTTAGTGAATCGAGACGTAGAATGGCTAAACTGATTTCATTATAAATATTTGTAAACCATAGTGGGACGTTTAGGTTATTTAACCTGATGTGCTCTTCGTTTTATTTAATGTAGATTTGTCAGTCACAATTTTAATAATAGTCAATTTCAATATGAGGGCCACACTGTGGCGATTGGTCACTAGCCAGGAACTCCATGGTTCAATCCTGGTGCTGGCCGGGAAGGATCCTCGGGATCATCAAGTCTGAGTTTCCGTTCTCAGTGATTAGCCTGGAACGGAAAAGCTTCTAGTCATTCCGGTGGGACAACAAAAATCCGAGAACTAGACCGTATAATCGTTGGAGTGCACGTAAAAGGACCTTTATCAGTTGTAATTCGATGATTGGCTTCGGATCGGAAATGCTACAGCCATTTGTTATGACACTGTTTGTTGTTCAACGTCCTTTCAGATCCATATGACCAGTTTCATTATTAATAATATTTTGGCAAAATACAACACGAAATAGGACATTAACATCCCAAAATGACTGTTGTCACACCATTGACGCAAAATGTACATAACCTTACAAAATGCCCATAATCATATATATATCTTATAAATCACAGTAATCGTCATGTATGGGTTCCTTGTTTATTATAAAAGCAAACACAACGAAACCCTATCATCAGTAGTCCGCTGATTCAACACAAGGCGACATTTGATTATTTAGAGCACGTCACTCAAGTACGCAGTTGAAATGTCAACATAAGACACAGCGGGGATCATATGACAAACCTACATTAGGTGCAGTTGTAAGCCTTTTGCTACGTCACATAGCTGGATTCGTGGATCTACTTATAATGGCAATCCGACTATACATAAGCCAAATATGATCATTTTTCACGTCACTCAAGTACGCAGTTGAATTGTTCACCGCTGGGGGTCGAATGACAAACCTACATTAGACGCAGTTGTAAGCCTTTGCCTACGTCACATAGCTGGATTCGTGGATCTACTTATAATGGCAATCCGACTACGTAAGCCAAATATGATCTTATATGAGTCTTTTATTATACCGATTGTGTAATATGCAGATTACCAGTACTATAGCAAGTCTAACAGTTTAAGATATGATCAATAATTTTGGTTACATTTCAAAATAATTTTAGTACACATTTTTTTAATGCTGCAAAAGAAATAAAAGTTGTTTGAGGGGCTATATTTACACAATTGTATAATTTGTATTTATCTCATATCTAAACTTGAGATTTTTAATATTAAATTTGGATGTAACATTAAAGAGAAATTATTTTGAGATGCAACAAAACTTCCTTGACATCTAATTCTTGACCAGAAGTACTTGCAATGTTCCAGAGCAATAATGTTACACGAACAAAACTTCAACATTTTACGCCTCTGTGCTCGTTTTATCATCTCATGATAACGTCACTAAGACGTACCCCACCACTGTGGACACTAAAACTCTATGATTCGTCCAATCGGAACGACTGGAGTAAACGCTATGCTTTGTCACCCCCCTCCCCACCCCAACCCCAACCCCTCGGCCTGCACCACTGACAAAAGGAAACGGTGTGACAACTCCCACGGTAGTTTCTCACCAATACCAGAACCTCTCACTTAGTGAGCAGGCATCTTACTGAACGAGTCACCGCGGAACCCCACACCATAGGTATTCAGATTTCTAATTAATGTCCTGTTAAATGATTATAAAGTCCAATCCATATTTATGTATAATCAGTTTATCGCCGATCGTCCGTGATCAGACTGAATAATAGTACATGGCTACCACTGAGATTTTGCTTAACAAGCCAATTACATTATTAGAGTTGATCCAGTCCTAGGAGACTCGTCTACGATTTAACCAATTAAAGCATGGTATTCGGGTTTTAACAATAAACCCAATTTTAAGTGGAAGTGGAATTTCTACATGAATAATGGTAATGTTTGAACCAATTAGCAAATAGAAGATGTGATTGTTCTGATGTTCCCCGGGCATTAAATTAGATTGAATAGTAATTTTAATTTGTGTGTTTTGTATGCCAAAAAAATGTTCGTCAGATACATCGCCGTTGAGGGATAAATATTGTGTTGTACACATGGTTCTACAAGCGTGGGAAAATGGATAGGCAGATAACCCTAATACTTTACACTTTATAGCCTGGTATTGAAACCACGACTCATGACACAATGACACTTCTTAGAACATTAGGGGTTTGGGTGGCGAATGGACTTGCACATTAGATCATTAAGTCTGTCATTGAGTCAAGTGGCGTGGTTTCGATACGCCGCTTGTATCTGACAAGGAATAGGGTCTCTTATCCAAGCTTGTGGTTATCTCCGGTTCCTCCAGTGTCCACCATACGTGGAAGCGAATTATTGTAATAAAATTGAACCTCATGTTTGTCCCGAAATGATGTAGTTTGTGCCGAGTGGATGCTAAACCAAATTTCTTTCTATCCACTACACTAGTCCTTTGCTTTGACTGTTCTAAGAAAACAGAGCAATAATTGGGATCTATATTTAGGACGACGAGGTAGAAGACGATATCCGGCCCATCACTACGGTTACCAACCCAGCCCAATAATTTAAACACCAGAGAACAATACTTTTCCCTTTTTTGATATCTATTAAAACCTAGCCTTATCACAATCTGCTGTTGGTGAATTGTAGGATTCTAACCTAATTTATAACCCTTTACACTTGGAATTCGGAATAAAAATAGGCCGTAGCGCCGCTATCTAGACAAAATGTCCCTCATAGCACACTGTATGGCGTATTTCATTAGAACAATCGGTGCAAAACGGTAAAAGTCGATCACTAAACCAACCCCATGCATTTTATTTCATATACTGTTTTCTCTGCAACACCCGTTTAGCTTTATAGTATAGTATAAAGTTGAATTTGAAACGAAGCTACGGTGACTCAGTGAGTGAGGATGTCCGACAAAGTTCCTCGGGATTTGCCGGTGTGGTACAGAGCGGATGGGACGAAAATATGAGGTCACGTTTACACGTTGACAGTTGGAATTTAATTGCTGTCCGAACAAAATACTCCCGATTGTACACTGCATGACATATGCCCGTATTCATTAACCCCATTTCATTTGAATTTGAAACATCACGGACGGCATCAACAGCCCTTATTTCCCAGATATCTCTGAATTCTGTCATTATAGGTCAAGTACAAATTCAAATCGAGGTCCAAACCGTGTAAATTTGAGAGTGAATATATTAGAACGGATGATTAGCAGTTAGTAATTAGTTTATGCAAATGAGGAAGAATCGAATTGACGTGCGTCGTATAATCCTAGTATCTGGTTTTCATTAGAGTAATGAATCCGGAAAACAAAAAAGGAAGCAATTTTAGAATCTAGCCACCAAATTATCTAATTACTAACCTTGACACTTGTTTACTACGGTGTGTAATAGAACATTTTATATAATAAAGCTTATATCAGTAACAGCAAGAGCAATGTGGGGATCATTTCAGCCATAGACACAAGGCATATTAGGACAATGGTTATTAAAACAAATGAATCCTTACATCAGCTTTGTTCATAAAAGACCACGCTACTTTCTACAAATTACACGACGCCATTAGATAACTCAATCCATTTACAGCAAGCGCTTTGTGGCATCAGACCACGGTTCACTTCATACACGTTTGTGATCAAAGCGTTCCACATGCTGCCCCAACTGTGGTAGAAAGCATTAAAGCCACCTAAACGTAAAAAGGGGGGGGGGGTCGGTAGGCAAATCAATTTGCCATAGGTTTTTGATTTTATCGTCCGTGTTACTACTTAAAACAACACTTTCAACCCTTATGAATATTCAAATTTAATAAGAGAAGGAATTAATTGTCTCCATGTGAATTACGTCTTTTAACATCTGATGACACGAAATGTTATTTTTTTTTATCCAATCTGATTTTACCCACAAAATCTAGTTTCGTATTTCGTTTTTGTTCATCTGCAAGATTCCATTTTTTTATATTCCACCGATCTAGAATTAGAAGGTTGATTAGATTGTGTCTATCATCATCATTTTTTTAGATCGAATAACAGTGTCAGATGTTCTCGCATTAAAAGAAAATAAAAACACAATAGAATCCATTTCTTAAAAGTGAATCTATTTTTGTTCCAATTTCCTTTGTTAAATTTCTTTAGCGAATACTCGCGCCAGATGTAATCACATTTAAAGAAAAAAGAACATTCATAAAATGCATAAAGGTAGGATCAGAGACGTATTAAAACGAAAGACATACATTTATTGGATAGAATACATAAAAAGCGACCTTTTAGAGCTGATGTGGCTCAGTGAGTAAGACGCTGGTTCACTATAACCAGTGTGTTTGGAGCGAATGTTCCTCGGAATTTTCCGGCGTGATTTTCCCTTATCAGTGGTGCAGGACGGAGGCCCTGGCAAGGGACAATGTCTAGTCGTTCTGATAAAACGAGAAACCGAAGCCCTCATGTACACATTGGCATGCACGTAAAGAACCCTTGACAGTTGGAATTCGAAATAAGATTAGACCGCGCAGACGCGTACGGTCGTCTTCATTGGATCAGTCAATGCAGATAAGTTAAATCCCGTTTCATTTTTAACGATTTTCTATGACCTACCATTAGAATCTCATCACAGCTTCTAGACATGTGTTAAATGTTAAAACGATTCAAATCGCGTGTAGAAGATAATGTGTAATTTAACAATATTTTAGTATTGCGGACCAGCATGACCTATATCACATACCATTCTAAAGACAACGTGCATAAAATAATATGATTAAAATTTTATCAACTGATTGGCCACAGACCCTACCCATTCCCACGCTGGCGATTAAGTAAAAGAATCGAAATAGGGTTTAACGTCCTACTGTTTTGTTCCGGCTGAGCAAATGAAGACCGCCATACGCAATATAGTTTGCTATAAGGGGCAGTGGTGCCATGGACTACTCTTATATCGAATTCCAACTGCCAAGGGATATTTTACGTACACACCAACGTGTAGTCTACACATGACCTCGGGTTTTTGTCCCATCCAAACGACTAGACGACTGTCCTTGTCAGGTCATTTGCCTTGCACCTCTGCACCACTGACAAGGGAGACCACGCTGGAAAATCCCGATGAACTGTCTAAGCTACTACCGGGAGCAAACCAACGTCTTACTCAGTTAGCCGCTGCGGCTCCTGCACGAATAAGAATCATTGACAGTTGGAATCCCACGAAGAGTAGACACGATTCCTCCTCTAGCACACTGTATGACGTATGTCCGTCATCATTACCCCAATTGGTGCACTAAAGTAGGAAGTTAAACCCCATTTTATGATTGGATGACAAGCCTAGACCCCCGCCAGCTCGTTCAGTTTGTTTAGGTTGTTGTTATATAGACTAAATAACACAATTGTAACAAACTCTATTGAGTTTCGTTTCTAGACAGTGACCCAGTTCTACCACTACTATAGGATCGATAACTTATTACGATAGAGGAGTCCACATTGAATATAGTAAGCTGGACTCCGGTCAATATGGCCATTGGAAAAGCTTGGAAAAAGTCAGTTCGCACTTTAGTCACGCAAAAAATAAACTCTGAAATGCCAATTGCCCATTAGTGTCAGCAGAGAGGTAATAGGCTCCACGGGAAATCACTAACAAGATTTATAAGGACTACGGAACTCGATTTTTTTGCTTCAGATTACGGAAATTGGTTCGAGAATATCACCTGATACGATACTACGTCACCATCCCATTTAGGAATGTTGTTAACTATTTACTCTGTTTGGTCTTGGTTTTTATGGTTTTTCATTTTATGGACTTTGTCTTTGGATACCTCTAAATATATATTACGTGCTTCATTGTATTAACCCGCTGAATTGCACCGCACATACCTTCCTATTAAGCCTAATCCTCCTCCACTTGTCACAATATCGGAATGTGATAAACATGCAACCAATAAAACATACGTCCTGTCCCGACTCTTAAAGATGTACGATCAAGAGCTGACAGTTCTCGCTATAATAGTCTAAAAATAGACAATGAAAAACGAATATATTGGAAATTTCAGTCAAATTACTTCATTCTTAAAGGAAGTTATGAATGTAAGAAGAATAGAGTAGTTTCGATTTTCATTGCTACGGTTGTTACGATTATACATTTTTGAATTGCATTATTAAATGGCGATGGCTTTTCAATCTGTTCAAAATCACAACCATATAATGGCCTAAAGAGTTGATTATAGGCCAAAACAAAGATCTGTTATAGGCCAAAACAAAGATCTGTTATAGGCCAAAACAAAGATCTGTTATAGGCCAAAACAAAGATCTGGAATAGAAAGATTTAACTCTTACATAATACAACTACCAGTATAAGTTGTATACAGTTTTCATAAGGAAATTGATCTTTTGGCCAAGATGGGTCTCGTATTAGTCCACTGGAGTTCAGGTATTTCCCAGAGGGTATATCAAATTGTATTTATGCATTATTCATGCAGGGTATATTATTGAGACGGTAATTGCCTGTACTTATAATAAACTGGATTGTGAAGATTGTGAAGACCCTTGATTGAGTTAATCAGCCTGAAAGGTTCTTTTACTCTGACCATCAAATCTTGACATTTCTAATACAGACGATTAGTGTACAGAATTTTGTATTGACTTGACCGAATTGATCCGTGATTCGACAGGACATGTTGACCGTCACTACCGTAGACCTCAGAATCATATCGACCCTATTATCCATGTCAATATTATCCAATCAGAGTGTATCTTATAATAGTGAATAACGTTCTACCTATTGGGGGTAGATTGCGCTGGAAACATACCGACCGATATATACAAAACACAAAAGTAAAAATATATACAACAAAATACTCAAAAGTAAAAAAAAATATATACAACAAAATACACAAACGCGAAACAAAATACATACAGAATGTACACAACACATTATATCTACACATGGCAAAGTGAATCCATGTCTATCACCTGCAACAACCAGTAAGTTCGATGACAAGTTGTACCACGTGTTTTGGAAAGAGTAAGTATGCCCTTCCTCGTACACAACAGTGGTTAGTTAGCGTGTATGGCGTCAACAATAAGATAGGTGCATTTGCAGGACCGAAGGTTGAACTAAATCTCATAGTACATACGTTACTGCGTATAAAGTGTCGAAAAGTCGTTCGATCGAGGAAAAAGTCCGAGGTTCTCCCGTATACATATTTGCTAGCATGTAAAACCAACAACCTTGATAGCCCAACAAGACGAATTCTTCTTCCTCGTATACACACGTAACCGTAGAAATTATATACTATTACCATCAGACTGTAATTGGGTCTTCTATTACCAGGGAACAGGATATACGTCGGGTATACTAGGTTTATCACCAGAAACATATTATATATGAAAGCACCCAATTAAGATCAGACAGCTAGCTTATGATTTGATATATGTCAGAATGGAGAAATAAAACTGGTTCATTTTTTAACTGGACGTATTTTTATTTTTTTATATATTTACCGTAAACGTAGAAGTACTTGCTAAAGCAATCTCCTGCACTGAATTCCTCGTTCATCCCTACTTCATGCATATGAAGTTGTAATTACATTGGATGAGATTAAATATCACATTTATCAGATGTAATCAAGTAAAATGTCAACACATACTGAACATTTATGACGACGCTTAATTAGGCAAACAGCTACCCGTAGAGTTAAAGGAGTCAGTGTTCTGTTGCAGATTATATTTGTTTTTAAGTTGCCATCGCATGTTTGGTATGACATATGATACCACGTACCTTTAGTAATTAAACAGTATATCTTAGTTATATTCATATTCCATTCAGGTGTTATTTAATGGAGTTAAGCACTATTCGGTAATACCGAGCTATATAAGACGACCTGTTTAAACTCTATATTGGTAGTTAAGTTTAAAGACAACAACATAGCCATACCTTGAGTGTAATGGGTGCGGCTTAAAAGCACCAGGGGGGTTGGATGGCCGAATGGGTAGCACGTGCGCGCTGTATCATAAGGCCTGTCATTGAGTCAACTGGGGTGGTTTCGAATCCCCGGTTGTACGTGACAAGGAGTAGGGTTGCCTGTCCAACCTCGTGGATTTTCTCCAGGTCCTCCGGTTTCCTCCCACTGCTAAAGACCCCAACGCGCAAGCGAATTATTGAAATAAAATTAAACCATATGTTAGTCCCGAAATGACCTAGTTTGTGTCGAGTGGACGTTAAACCCATCTCTCTCCCTCTCTCTCTCTCTCTCTCTCTCTCTCTCTCTCTCTCTTTAAAAGCACCACGGAGCAGTCAAACTGACTAAATGTTGACCGCTCATGAAAATTAGTGTACTATCATCCTGTATACAGTATACCCTCGTGTCGGCATTTTTAACATCAGTAATACTATGCAAATAGTCCATCCAAAATAAGCTTATCCTGTTTCGTACACGACCACATCCTCAGCCAATTCTCCCAAAATGTAAAAGAATCCCAAGATTGTTTATGTATCGTTCTCGACTTTAAAGCGGAAATGAAATCATTAAAAACTCCTTTTAAAACCGTTCAGTCGTTCTAAACCCAGTGACTGAAATCAATTCCAAAACGAATCTGGAAGAAACCTAAGTTAATTATAGCTCCATTGATTGTAAATAACTCTAATTAGTTTCTGTAAATGTCTGGATTAAGTTAAATAATCAGTCAGTGATTGGGATCTACACCGTGAACGTCTCTCCTGGAAGGAAGTCGGGCATTACCACGCAATTAGATGACATTCAGAATATGTTGAAAGTGTCAATAACAAAATTCCATAGAAAGAATCACTGACGTGCAATAGTATGACATCATAATAGGGCGTTTCTCTTTAAAGATGCGTGTGTACTTTTATGTTTACTCTGTCAGAGAAAGAGAGAGAGAGAGAGTGAGAGAGAGAGAGAGGGGGTGAAGAGTAACTACAAACTAAGACATTTCAAGACTAATATATGTTCAATTGTGTTTCAATAAGTATCCTGCGCATTGGGAGGAAACCGAAGAAAACAGGCGACCCTACTCGTTCACTACTCTGACAGGCCACTCGGCCATTGTATAGATGGATAGGCCAATCTATTCAAAATTAGATTACAATTTCCTTTTGATTATTTTGCTGATTTTTAAACGACATTATTGATGGAGTGAAACATCAAAAACAAAATGAAACGCAACTGATATTTTATTTTATTGTGAGATTGATGGATTTTTTTTTTCTCAGTTGTTACAGAAAAACAAATTCTTTTTATTGTGTCCCCAAGATTGTATGAACCTCAGGTGCGGATCCAGGAATTTTTAAAAGAGGGAAATCCAACACCACCGTTTGACGTCAATTTTTATTATGAATTAATGGGATCACATTGAGACAGGGAAGCCCCCCCCCCCACTCGCCCTCTAGATCCGCAACGAACCTTAATGTGGTACTTATAAGTGATGGTCATGGTGAAGTTTGCGCTATGAAAGGGGATTTAACCCCCTAATGTTTTGCACTGAGTGGGCTAATGAAGACGGACATACGCCATACAGTGTGATACCAGGGAAATGTTCAAGGATTCTTTAACGTGCACGGCAATGTGTACACGGGACCTCTGTTTTTCGTTCTATCCGAAAGACTGACTATACGCTGTCCCTTGCCAGCTCCTCTGTCCTGCACGACTGAAGAAACGAGCCGGAAAACCGCGATGAACTTTCGCGGCCAACACCTAAGGGTTAGCGAGCCAACGTCTTGCTGACCGAGCTAAAGTGGACCCCATGTGAAGTTTGACTTTTGAGACTTAAGCGTGATAATTTTATGGTTACGTGTACATTGTTAGTGGAGAACCCCAAGGTATATCTTACGTGCACCACCAATCTTGATATGTTCGCCCCATCCGAATGACTAGGTACCCTTTCCTGGTTAGCCACACAGGAAATATAAGTTGAGAGAGAAAATAGAGGGTTCAGCCAAACACTGTGGAGGCATGTCATACATGGCTTTCCTTCGACCTAAATTCCCCATAATTTTATAAGGATGTATCCCGGGGGATTTCTAGATCTAATTTCATCCGTATATCAAAGAAGTGGAACCTTTCAAACTATTGGCTATTTGTTGTACAGTAAAATTGCAAGGATAATCACCTACTTGGGCGAGACGAACCCACGCTTAAATTATATTTGGTCTGGGCTCTTCCAAAGACCACGCTAGCTTTTAGCAAAGAATGGCCAATCGGTCCTATTTGTTTGTCAACGTAATTACGTAAAGCTATATTAAGAAATTAGTCGATCCATGTCGAAGTTTGGAGTTTGATTTGGATGTAGAGTTTGTGTACCCAGACAGTGAAGCAATCTTTGAGAACGATTGACCAAGCAATCCGTATGTAAGCTAACATGCTCAATAACCTTATCCCCGTCCTAACAAGCGACTCCGTACAAACGTAATCTATTGTTACATGTAACATTATTAAACTTCACTTAAATCTCGGTACTGAGTTCAAAGGTATGTAGTGCTAAACACGTTGATCTTTTGTAGACTAGGTTTAGCGAAACAGTCTTTTGTCTTACGAATAGATATGATACCACTATGATTGTTAGACAATCCGTTCTGCACCACTGACATGAAGAAGCCATACTGAAAACCCCCAAGGTGCACAAAACCTCTTGGTTAGTGAGCCAGCACCTTACTCGCTGGGTAATATCTGAGTAACCCCTCCCCGTCCTCTACTAAACTAGTAAAGATTCTCGAATATAGAGTACGTGTCTCAGTTGTAATGTTATATGCAACATCCACGCTTCACACGTCGCTAATTACAATTCGGATACATTCCGTTTCATTCACGGACAAACAGTTTCACCATGGCTTAGACAATATATACTATACTGATATATTTCGTGTCATTCACGGACAAACGATTTCCCCATCGCTTTTAACCTCTCTAATGTATTGTTAAAGATACCAAAGCAATGCAAATACCGACCGGCCTCCATAGTCAAGGCCAATAGTGTTGTGTCTTAAGCCGTTTTAAAATTGCTGGGGCCTGTTTCACAAAATTTTAACTAAAGATAAAATCCAAATTTTAGTGGATACTTCAATTTTGATTGGCTAAGCACTAAATTCAAACTAATATTATCCAATCAAATTACTAAAATATGGATTTTACCTTAGAAATCCAGATACGTAGATGAGAATCTAATGAATGGTTGGGTCGGCTTACCGTATTTCCCAACAACCGGACTGATGGTTTTTAGCTTCCAGCGGTTAAGAGTTTGAACAGTAGGTATGAAGAGCTTAGAAAACATCCGCTGATTACTTCTTCTAGCGACGAACGATGTCATCAGAATCTGATCCCAAAAGGCGGTGATTGGAAAATAAAGGAGGGTAATAAATAAATGGTATAACTAGGCTAGATCTAATAATAACTGATGAAGTCGTTATGGATTAACACTTTTTCTCGACCTGGTCAACACTTCCAATAATTTAAGTGATTCGTTGACAGGCTGCGGTCAGGGGTTGAGTTTATAACCGACTTTGTCCGCAATACCCACAAACCTACTGGGACAAATTCATCACATGATGTATGGATTCCAATCAACAGTTTTATAAACCGAGTTAAAATCTTGATGGACGTGACTATTTTCGCCTGGTCAGTTTCAATTTAAACATTGGTATACAAATCGATGGCCTAAATTGTGTATTTGATAATTGTCGAATTCATATAATCATGCATTGTTCGATCAAAACTTTATTAATAAAACGAACATTTCGGAGTAAATAGAAGGAGATCCTGCGCTGGTCAAGGATGCAAATCTAAATCGAACTGTTCTACCGAGTGTTGATCACAGTGCTACTGGACAGGATCAACATCATGCCAAACACTTATCACTTGGATTTCAGAAGTCTTGCCCACGTTAATGAAATATATGTTGGATTTAATTTAAATATTTAAAATAAGGTTTTAAGGATGGCGAATGATTAGATAACGAAACAATGTAAGCTTTCAAGCCAGATGAAATCAAGAATCTCCGCTCAATTGTCCTCGGACATATGCACTTGACTAACAGTTTTCTATTCACCCTGGCATTGCTGGTTAATTTGAGTTTTTTGTTTCATACTTTGATGTATTGTTTTTAAGTAACCTACTTTGTCATTTGGTTTGACAGTATGTGCTATAATATTAGTGCTGCACTCGTTATTAATATGTTTCGAATTTCAGGCGTGGGTTAATTGAATTAACATCCTTTCATATCGACTTTGTTTCATTTGTATTTCATGTTCATCACATTCCTTCACGATGTGAGAAAATCGAATTCGTCTTTACTGCTGATTTAT
Source organism: Patella vulgata (assembly GCF_932274485.2). Taxonomy (NCBI): domain Eukaryota; kingdom Metazoa; phylum Mollusca; class Gastropoda; family Patellidae; genus Patella; species Patella vulgata. The sequence goes on along the minus strand of NC_065886.2, from coordinate 36,386,067 downwards.
GTGTTAGGTGTCAAACCAGAGGCTATGTCCTTATTTTATAGTCGATATTTACTTGTTACACTGAACAAAATCCATGATTTTATCTTTGGTATCTTTTATTATATACTTGAATGAAATTTAGAAGTATAAGTATAACGTATTTTGGATTAACCACATGTAACGTTTCAATAGCCTTACCGGTATATCTATCAAGCAAACGTTGTATGTATGTATCTATACAAGCATGAAATATGACAGGTGCGATCAGGGTGACGATAAGACAATTCTAGGTTTTGCAGCAGGGAGTTTGTCAGGTTCCTGTCAAGGAAATTTGACAGTTGACAATGCATGATGCCATCATCGTCTCCAAATACATACGCACTGAGCTTTTTAAAGAAAGAAATCCAACACCACCGTTTGACGTCATTTTTTTATTATGAATTAATAGGATCACATTGTGATTCAATGTCATTGATGCAAAGCATGAACTGTGATATCACATATGTTTATGATCACATTGTGATTCAATTTCATTGATGCAAAGCATTAATTGTGATATCACATATGTCTATATCATTATCTCGCGCTTTGAATGCCCATCCCATTCCATCATTACATTTTTCTCATACAAGTGTTTTCTTTTACAATGTTTTTCATGTAGCTCCAAGGATCGGCCCCTGTATCTTCATGGCAACCAGGGGCCCCAAATTACTTCTTGTAAAAAATTGTTCCATAAATAAATATTCAAAGAGTTTAACTAGGCGGGCGAAATTTATAATTTTATGATTTTATTTATTATGTTGTATGTTTGAGCCAAATAAATCTTATCTACTATACTGACATATAAATTTCATTTGTGTAAGTGTGACGGACAATGACCAGAATATGCCTCATTGTCAGTCAGGGGCCCCATGCAAGCTTAATCCGATCGAGTCTAGTGCCACATTAGACCAGTAATTTTACATGGCATGTGATACCATTTCATAATTTACATTTGAGCGATTTGTTGATATTAACGTGACTTTTGGAATGTGTAATACGCGTGTCTCAAAAACAACAGATTGCATGTCATAGGATCCCAAGTAACTTTCGAATCGCATATATTTTAACATAATCGGTATTAATTATACACTGAAGGTAATAATGGCGTTTAAGTAATGAAATTAAATGGGGTTTAACATCCTACTGTTCATACCCAACTGGGTTAACGAAAACGGGCATACGCCATACAGTGTGCTATGACAGAAATTTTGCGGCCTACTCTTATATCGAATTCCAACTGCTAAGGGATCTTTTACGTGCATTCCTGTGTACACACGACACCTCGGTTTTTCGTCCCATCCGAATGACTAGACATCTGTCCTTGGCAGGACCTCCGTCCTGTACCACTGATAAGGGGAAACCACGCCGGAAAATCTCGATGAACTTTCCCGGCCAACACCGGGAGCGAATAATGACATATATGAATGAATAAGTAATAGGTAGGAACATCAAATAGGGAGACTTACCTACTTCTACAGTGTGTTGACTTAACATCCGCTTTCAACTAGGGTGATATCGCAGACCAAACAGTATGTTCACTTATCCATAGTTGTATTGTTGATAGTATAAATTATAGCAACTTCGTGTGCATTTTCATCATTCGAACAATATGATATTGCCCCTTTGCATTTACACTAATTACAGTATTTCACAGTTTCGGTCAATCGACTGGAGACACTAGTTCTAAAGGTACCTGATTCGTCTTCTAAAAACCAAACACAAACAACTGCCGGATGTCGTGCACGAGGCACGGTATGCTTACCTTGTGCTACTTGTTATGTATTTGGCGAGTTCACAAATGTCACAATAAGTTTAAATCTATAGTCGGGTTTTATGAAGATAACTAAGTGCCACTGTCTGTGATTTGATTTAGGTAGTTCATCAGTAGATCTTATATTTCTTTATCCCGATCTAGAAAATATCCAACAATAGCAGTCGTTGTCTGTTAAACTATTAAAACTGTAGACATGACCTTTAGATAAATCAGCTTTAAAACGTCTGGCTCTAATTCCTTTAATCCTATAACACACAATCTCCTTCAACAAACCACTTTCTTTCCGCCATTATCGCCAGATAACTGCAGTTTAATCGCCTCTCAAAGAGTATACAACGTCCAATGATTTCCAGTTACTTATTGCTAAACGTTTCCTCAATAGTCTTAAAATAATATTGTTAGGTTCAGAAGGTGGTGATGACGGAATCAAATGAAGAATTTAATTTGAGCCATGTTGTCTGTGAAGATCACCATACTAATATACCTGCTACTTGTCTTATTAGATTCAAGTTGATCCGACATATTGGCGTTGAATTTGACTTGTAATTGCGCTACAACTAGGTTTAATTCCATGCGGGAAAGCAAGTAATTATTCTCCGTTACTGGAATAGTCCTTAACAGTGTATGTAACAATGAGCCACAGAAACTTTGTAAGCTATAGTATCGTATCTAGAAGGGATGCACATACCATGCCTCTTATGCAACGCCTGTTATTATTCAAATGTTCTAGTCTCGATGAAAAAGGCTACTTAGTATTGGATGAGCACTTGAACTTCACCTATGCGGAATTGTGTGAAGACATATTTCAACAAGGGCTTCGTATTCCTGTGGGTAGTAATCGTCCTCGTTTACTCGTTAATATGGTTCGTGTTTCGGATTTCATTCAAGAATTTATTAAAATTTCAATTGCAAAACCGCAAAAAGGTTTAATTTTACCCAAAGATATATAGACGATGCAGTTTCAATAGATACCTAACGGTTTGTTGGTTATATAGATTTTAAATATCCTCCTCTGATTAAAGAGGTAACTGTAAATAAATTCCCGGCGTCCTATTTGAATGTGACGCAAACCAGAAAACATGAAAAATGGGAAGAATTCAACTTATCTCGCATATATATTAAACAAATTTATGAAGTGTGTTCAGGAAGGGGGTTATTACTGACAAACAGGATAAAAGCTGCACTGAAAGAATTATATGGTCGCCATTAGGAAATTGTAGATAAATATAAAATATCCATATCTTATTTATCATCACAGATCCATTTCAATAAAATAGCCTTCTCTGCATTAACCCAATCATTTGATAGTAGTGACCGGTCGTCACCAGGAAATTATTGATAAACATAACATATATGTATTCCTTTTATTGTGACCCAGCATGGTGTGTTTATCTCGGGTTCTACTGTCACGGCAGCGCCAGTTCTGATAGAAACCGCTAGCAATAACTTTATATTGTATGTACAATATTTAGAAACGCAGTACTTAATTTTATTGAATTGTACAGTCGGTTAGGTAATCTATACTAATATTTGTGACTGTCGTTTGTCTGTTTGTCTGTTCAGTGTTGGCGGCTACCACTAGAGCTGTAATGGGGTAACTCTGACCAGGGAGTAAAATAGGCCGGGGCCCTGTTTCTCGAAATCTTAACTAAAGATAAAATCCAAATTTTGATTGGCTAAGCACTAAAATCAATCCCTATATTATCCAATCAAATTGCTAAAATCTGGATTTTATCTTAATTAAAATTTCGTGAAACAGGCCCCTTGTGGCGACGGATTGCCACTTACGATTTCGGAGTTATGCTACTTCCGGTCCATGACTATACCCATGCTACACCGGGTCAACCGCTAGTTACTAAATACTCAGAGCACTTGCCTAGAGTCAAACGGCTCAGAAACCAGTAAAAACTGTAATTATGAAATCAAATATAAGGCCAAATATAAGGCCTATTGTCTCGTGTTCAGCGATGGATTGGATGATTGGGCTCGCCATTTAACTTGAGTTGAATCACTTCAAATTGAACATTGTTGTGTTTTTACTTATCGAAAGCTACAGCCGATTTTAAAAATATTATTCCTGGACAACCGCCATCCTAAATCCATAGCAACTTATGGATAATGCATACAGCGATATATCAGCACCAGACTGTTTCCGGGCATTATGTGAATACTGCACGTTTAGGCCAGACCGATTGGTTGTCACTTCGTAATAATAAACTTATTTAATATATATTATAGTGAAAGCATTATCCAATTACAGAATATAATTTATAGTGGACACTTATGTCTGTCAGATATAAAATAACTTTATATGGTCTAATAGAGATATATAGGGGGTGTGTCTAGTGATTGAACGCGTGTGCGTGATATAATAAGGTCTGTCATTGTGTAAAGTGGCGTGATTTCGATTTCCCGCTTGTACGTGACAAAGAGTAGGGTCGCTTATCCAACCTCGTGGATTTTCTCCGGTTTCCGCCCACTGCTAAAGATCCCTCTACGCACAATAAAATTTAACCGTATGTTAGTCCCGAAATGACCTAGTTTGGGTCGGGTTGACGTTAAATCTCTCTACCTCTTTCTTCTGGTAAGTTAGTTACATAATGGACTATTTGTAAATTGTGGCGAACCTATGGAAACGTTTGCGTTTTCTATTTTGAATAATGCGTTTGTAACTGGATGGTCAGGAGAAAACTCGAATGCGACTTTTCTTGTAACCAAGAAACCATAGTAGATAAATTCATGCACGATCTGTCGGGGAATATTTCTTTGAATTCCACTAACCGTGTCTCTTACGATAGACAAGGCATTGTGTTTGGAAATTGTCTCTAGGCCTCCCCGCCTAGACTAAATAAGAAACGTTCCTTACATAGATTATTGTCTTTCTTTTGTACAAGTCCCACTATCAAATCAGAAATGACATGGCTTCAGGGAAATCTTATTATCGGAATAGGCCATAATGGCTCATGTGACGTAACTCTTCTTACAGGGAAGGTGGTGTTATTAATGTTTCATGTCTTGTTATGTGTAAACTTCCGTCACAAATAACAGCCTTAGATAATTTAACAGCCTTACATCAACTATTCCACTGAGCACGCAATAACCTTTGATTAGACAATTGACTGTTATTAATATGGAAGGAGAGTAAACGAAATAATAATAATAATAATAGAAGATATATTGCTGTCTACAAATATAAAACTGATTGATCATCAAGAGAAATTCCAGACTCTTTATTAGTTCAAATATAACAACTAGAAAGCAACAAAGACAACATAGAAATTTACAGTCTTACTTTTCTGGGATAATAAAGACCGGCCTGTGCCTTGCTGTGTGGCAAATTTTGCAGGGAGAGCGGCGTTCCAGCAAATTCTTTATCGAATTCCAACAGTTAATTTATGGGCATAATAATATGTATAAGAGACCGCGGTTTTTCCTCCCCCCCCCCCCCCCCTGCAATCACTGCCAATGGGAAACACCGGGGTCGAATCTGGGACTTCCCCTGGTTAATGAGCCCATACCTTACTCACTGAGAGCGGGGCGTGTGACGAATGGTTAACGCGAGTGCGTTGCATCGTGAGGTCTGCCATTGAGTCGAGTAACGTGGTTTCGATTTCCCCGTTTGTACGTGACAAGGAGTAGGGTTGCCTGTCCAACCTCATGGGTTTTCTCTGGGCCCTCCGGTTTCCTCCCACTCCTAAAGGCGCCGTAGAATTATTGAAATAAAATTGAACATAATTTTAATCACGAAATGTCCTAGTTTGTTCGTGTGAACCTACCCCCACCCTCCCTCTCTCTCTCTCTCTCTCTCTCTCTCTCTCTCACTGGGCCACCGTACCTCACAAGAAAACCTGGCAGCCAAATCCAGTTCTTCTAAATTCGGTAACTTATTTCCCGTCTCTACTTACTAATTAAACATTATAATAAAAGAAGACATGACTCAAAAGTTACATAATTAATTCATCAGATAAAAACGGGATATATCAGGAGGGATGGGGGTGTTCCGGCAGACTTTGAACTCACATTTTGCCGCTAATTCAGAGTGAATCCGAAAAACTATAGTCCATTTCTCACTTAAAGCAGAAAACTGCATTGATTGTAACAAATATAGCTTTTATTAAATAACATTAATTAATTTCCAGACAAAAATGCCTTAGATATTATAAAATAAATAAAATAATTTACATTTTATAACATTCTAAGACCCAACTAAAAGGATATTATTTGTTCATACTGATTACACTTAAAGTCCCATTTAATAACTGTGTTTTCAAACGGTCAATTCATGAATCAAGCTGTCGATATTTCTTGATATCGAGGCCATTTGGTACCACCGAATAGTAAATGGGAGACGGTAATTTCGACAAATTATTAAGCTTTATTAATAAGGATCAAGCTCATTAACGCCGAACAGTACTCGATCACTATATCTGAGTGACAAGTTTTAAACATTACAATTACGAAGATCATTCATTTTCTCTCTAGCTATAAATAACTACAATAAGAGTGATAAAGGGAAATGTTGGTGTCAGCCAGTATAACATATATGTGGTATACTTGGCGGTTTAAACACATTCCAAATACAATCTTAACACAGCGATCTATTTTAATACTATTTGATAATTTATGCGAAATTGCATTAGACGAATATAAATACACCAGAGGATATGATTTATAATTTGATAAACGTCATATATTTTATTTGTATTCTCCATTGTCAGTATATTAGCTGTGGTATAAGTTTGTTTAAAACGCAAATTAAATTGTTATGAAATATTCTGAGAATAACAGGAAAAGAGGTCTAAGGCTAAGGATAAATTATATGTCTAAAACACGTGAAAGGAAAGTTACCACTCCATATTTGGCATGACCATTCACGTGATTAATTACATCATAATTAGCCAATAGAATAATTAATGGCTGTGAATCTAAGAGTATATGATTAATAGAATGTGCGCTCTAGAGTAGACACCAGGTAGATTTGAGAGAGCAAACATCGTGTAGAAATTCGTTAGGAAGGTCCGTTGAAGTTCAAGGGAAACCATCTGGATCGTGAGATAGGGGGAATGACTTTATTATAATCTATGCTTGTAATTATGTAACCAGCTTGATATAAAACTGTAGAAGCCGTACTTTTGTTCCTGTCATCTCGTTTGTTAATCATACGTTATTTTGGGATTGATAACGAGGGATGTCAGAATTAGAATGACATTTAAAAAAACACAACGTGAGTCATAAGAAGTGCATGACAAACACAACCAGAAACAATACTAGCCGATCAAGGGCTGTTCTTAAATATGTAGTAAGAAACGATACGTGGGACATACGCCGGATGTGGCGACCTGATTGCCAAATGCCCGCTTTCCACGTCTGATAGACGACCCATGGTGCTACACTATGATACGGTTGACCTGGAACTGACACTAAAAAGGAAAAACGCGAGGCATCCTTACTGTGGAAGTAGAGTGCGATAACAGATAAAAGGTGATTTCAGCCCACTGATGCCAACATTGTCCTTCAACGTCTTCGTTAACGTATATTTGTTTTATTCCGGTTAAAATCGGAAGTTTGAACAATGGTGTGGTTTGTGAAAAATATAAGATGCTACTACAACACATCCACTCTAAAGCTTGTTTCTGCCTATTATAGTCGCTTTCTTCCGTTATCACCCTAATCATCATCTCAAGGACGTTCATAAAATGATGCATATAGATTTTATTTTCTATTCATGTCGATATCTTGACTCGTTTTGTGTCCAATCAACATTGTAAATAATAGCCATGTTTCTTAAATCGAATGGAACTTTGAAATTAAAGATATGATGATGCATTGTGGGGCATTAGTTGCCATTCATTCCCAACTAACTGTCTGTTTTAACGATATTTCATGCGATTCAAATGCAATGAACATATCGATCGGAACATTGAAAAGCCAGAAGAAGGGCAAAATTACAGTCAGTGTGTTTTGTAAAAGTTGATTTGATAGCCAAATACACCGAGATACGGGGAGAGAATCTACATTGAATTGAGGTAAAATCGATGAATTAGAGAAACGTTAACTACACTAGAATAATGATGATAAGTCATGTAAGACCAAACTTGTCACGGTACATTTCTAATTACGTTCAAGGTTATAGATGTATATCTGATAATAGACCATTAACAAGTTATACGATATAGAGGAGGTTTCTGTATCAAGGATTAGAGTAATTCCTGAAGTTCATCATTTGACATTGTAGATGAGTAATTATACAAGGAGGAGGAGGGGGGCTGTATGACAAATGAAATGAAATGAAATGGAGTTTAATGTCATACTGCTGTACTCCGAACTGGGCTAATGAAGACGGGCATACGCCATACACGTACGTAACTAACATACGAAAATTAAATGGTAGCTGGCTTTTTTTTCGCACGTATACAGTGAATGGCCATTTTGCTCAGTAATCCCAGCCAGAATTTGGCTATTTTTTTTAAAATTGCGTTAAAGTTTTAAATTTTTGTTTAGGACTGAAATAAATTAACTTTTAGTCAATACCCACGCTAAAAACATTAACATAATTGATTGTGTATATCTGAAATAGACACGACCGAAGCACAAAATAGTGCCAATATGCCGACGTCAAATCTAGAGTTGTAGATGATGTTATTTTTGTGAAAAATCATTGGAAGAAGCGATAAGACGTTCTGTACGGATTATACAGTCCTAAAGGCTGCAAGAGGGCTATTGTTTACAATGTAACATTGTGTCTTGTAATGTTGATAATGATCAATATGATGGTGTTTACATTTGTTTGTTGATGTGACCTCATGACCTGTGACGTTTAGATAACGTCATGTGGATATCATGGCTATTCACTGTGTCAGAGTCACTTCTCTGCAGGTAGATTGACGCCATACAGTGTGCTATGAGGGAAATTTTGCCCGTACAGCAGCACTACGGTCTACTCTTATATCGAATTCAAACTGTCAAGGTTCTTTTACATGCACGCCAATATGGAAACGGGACCTCGGTTTTTCGTCCCATCTGAACGACTAGACAGCTGTCCTTGCCATGCTCTCCTTCTTGCACCATTGACAATGCGAAACACGTCGGAAATTATTGTTTTGGAAAACACATATAATTTGGATGCAATCTATAATCATAGGTTGTGTAATTTAATGTAGAATCTCGAAACAGTATTATCTTTAATTCACTATTAATATATATTATATACGATTAATATAAATTACACAGACGTTCTATGTCACTGTTAAAATATAAAGGCATTACACAGCCCTGGATATATGATATTTTGGAACAGATTATCCAATCTTTCAAGTCACTATAAAGGCACTACATGTCTTCAAGTCTGTTATCTCCTAGAATAAATTCCGGTTTCCTCCCACTGCTAAAGACCCCTACGCGCAAGCGAATTATGTAAATAAAATTAAACCATATGTTAGTCCCGAAATGACCTAGTTTGTGTCGAGTGGACGTTAAACCCCATTTCTCTCTCTCTCCCTAGAATAAATTGATATAGATTATCCAGACTTTCTTGTCACTATAAAGACACTGGTATCCAGGTACAAATTTAGATATAATATTAAGACAATACCTGTCATTTCTTGTGGCTTATTTTTTCCTGACACTTTATAATAGTGTACAACAAGAACTCCCTCCAGATTTCACCCATTCTCACGATTTTATTTTTTTCTTTCTTTCAGAGGAACCGTTAAATATCGGTATAGAGGTAATACTGGCCAGTTTTGATAGTATATCTGAGGTTAACATGGTGAGTATACGATATATTATAATAATCTAAACATCATGGTTGTTCTTTATAACAATCGTTGTCTCCACATTAAGCATTGCAAAAAAAAAGAGAGAGAGAGAGATAGAGAGAGAGGGGGTAAACGTCCACTCGACACAAACTAAATCATTTCGGGACTAACATATGGTTCAATTTTATTTGCCATAATTTGCTTATGCTTAGGGATCTGTAGCAGTAGGGGGACACTGGAGGAACCTACGAGGCTTGACACGCGACCCTACTCTTTGTCACATACAAGCGGGTAATCCAAACCATGCCACTTTATTCAATGACAGACCCTCTGATCAGACGGTTAAACCATACGGCCACCAAACACCTCTTGTGTCAAGAAAGAATCTTGAATATTTAAAGGGCATGAGCACAGCTTGGCAAATTATTTTTGAAGTATCTACTAATGGATGAATGGTAAAGAAAGTGAACGGGGTGATGGGTGCAATGTTTCAGGTAAGAGGGTTGGGTTTGTCATTATTACTTGTGCCATTATAACCCCAATTCCTACTCGACGTATCACCATGTGCTGATAATCATGGTGGGCGGGCAGGGGGGGGGGGGAGTTATTACTTATGTGTGTCTTGTAATTATGCGTGTTGTGTATGTTGTCCATGGGTTTGTCGTCTGGGGATTTGTGTGTGGTAAAGTGTGGTTCTCTTGCACATAGTAATAAAATATTGCAAAATCCGTGGGATCATATTGTATTACAGATGCACTTTCTTTATTTTATTCCCCTTTTCGGTGGTGCAGGACAGAGGGCGTATGTCCGTCTTCATTAGCCCAGTCGGTGCAGAACAGCAGGACGTTAAACCCATGTCATTTCATTTCTTAATTTCAATGTTTAGTAAGTTTATAGTTTGATGAAAGCGGTTACAATCATGCAGTTTTCAGTGAGATTCAGGTTATTTATTATAATTTGTACACAGGATCCCTATTTTTTTTCCATCACGACGACTAGACACTCTTCCTTATCAGGACCTCCATCCAGCACCACTGACATGGGGAAGCCACACCGGAAAATCCCGAGCGAATCTGAGATCCCTCGGTTAGTGAGCCAGCGTCTTACCCACCGCGAAATATAAATTATGTGACCTGATATACCACGTCTCATGATGGAACCGTGTGGGGTTTTAATCTGAAAAACTCACAAACATGATGCGCCATAATTATGAAAGATTGTCTTTATAGATACAATGCTGCTTCAATGTTCGTCCAATTATTGGCAGTTCCTAGATAAATAATCTAGTCTACACTTTCACGTGATCAGAAACTATTCAGTATTTGATTTGACATTGTATTATGACGCACACGGATTAACAAAGATTAACAACGAGTAAAGGATTTCCAGATTAAATGTCAATAATTAGACATGGGCATGGAATTTCTGAAGACTATTGAATAAAACGGAATTTAACGCATATTTGTCTTTTATTTGGAACATTTTGTGCCTAGCATAATTGGGATAATTGTCTGTCTACTATTCTTCGAATTCCAACTGCCAATTGATCGTACACGTGCATGTATGCTAATGCTTATAGGATGCGTATATATGTCTCCTCGTACTGGCTATGCCCATATAGGCTAATATACCCCAGAGGCCAAGTAGAAATCAAAGTTGAAACATGCCGATGATTATTCCCCAGTCCAGATTCGTCGCGACATTCTAATGGCGAATCCACCTTCTTCAAAATCTTGGTTAAATGTCACTCCAGATTAATAACCCTGGATTTTGAAATATCTATAAAGTAACAGTGTATTTGTGGGTGATTCTGAGACACGGAAGCTGGAAACATTACTCAGTAATTAGAAAAATATGATTCGTTTAAAGCTAACATGGTTTTGTAATCACCATGGATGAAAGTCGAAAGACCAGTGGAACGATTTTATCAAGTCAAGGATCGGTAAGGAAAGGATAACATCAGTAGTTATCGACTTATGAAATAACATAGCAAACATTCGCTGTACGCTGGAGGGAACCTAAGTTGTGACGTATACCGTGTATGAGGCATGATATGCATATTGTTTTATAAGGATCCGAGTTCTCCCAGCTAACAATTGTTTTGCCGTAGTATATAAAATTCGAATTGACTTGCGTGATGTGTGTTTGGTTCGAATTGACATTTTGGGTTCGAATTGACTTGCGTGAGGTTTGTTGGGTTCGAATTGACTCGCGTGATGTTTGTAGAGGTCTAATTGACTTACGTGACGTTTGTTAGGTTCACATTTCAATCTGAGTGAATTCGTTATGACAAGCTTAAACATCCGGGGCGGGTCTGGCATGACATGTTATTGTGTTCTCATCAAGTCTATTCCCAAATCTCTTCTTTCAAACATTTCTGCGCATGTATGCTGTGGTTGACAACCGTAGGTGTGTGTTTAACTGACTATATTATAGACAGTAACATGAACATTTGGATGGTAAAGTCTTTTAGTGTAGATTGGTTTTCTTGGTTCTTCTCCGCCAGAATAATCTACAGTTGTATAAACGTGCGTCACCGAACTAAATCAGCTACTGGATTCGTCCAGTAAATCGTTCTTACGCTGCGTTTAACTTCTTGTTGGTATACTTCACATAATTTATATACCTGTAGGACAAGTTCATTATGTGTCGACTTTCAATTAACAATAACAAATATCACTTTCAAATGTCGATACAACTTCCTATCTGAATTCTGATTCCCAAATCTATCTCTCTCTCTCTCTCTCTCTCTCTCTCTCTCTGCATGTGGTATAACACTTCCTGTACTTTTACACTTCCAAGCTTGTATAAATTGATGTCGTGGGCGATGACAGCGAGAATCGAGAGACACAGAATTATTTCCAACTTCACATAACGTAACATAAATCCATTAATGCTCTTCGTTACTCACAAATAGCATAAATGTGACAGAGGAAAGCACCTAGATTTGATTTGATAGCTGCACATTATCTTTTAGTCTCGAATAACAACCTCCTCATTTCCATCGAATAAAGGTCCTGCCTGGTTTGCTACTTAGGTTTGAACGATGGTAATTTAAGGCTCTGTGCGCCCTTTGTATTTACGGGAAAATGTCACTTAATCTAAAATGAACCCAAATTGATTATTTAATATACGATCAAGAACACAAGATTAAATTCAAAATCCCACAAATGATGTGCAGAGATTTTAAGTAATGATCTTATGACATGTTATTATACGTTTTTGGAGCCACGGTGGCTAAGTGAGTAAGACGCTGGTTCGCTAGGCTGGGGGTGGTCGGTTCGCTCCAGGTGTTTGCCAAGAAAGTTCATTGGGATTTTTCCTGCACAGCTTCCTCTTGTCAGTGGTGCAGGACGGAGGGCCTGACACGGCTGCTGACTAGTCGTTCGAATGGTACGAAAAACCGAGGTCCCGTGTACACATCAGCATGCACGTAAAAGAACCCTTGGCGGTTGAAATTCAATATAAATGTAGACCGGACAAAATATCCCTCTTGGCACACTGCATGACATATGCACGTCTTCATTAGCCTGAACAGTACAGTAGAACATTTTAACCCCATTTCATTTCCTTTCGATATTACTAAATTCACATTTTGTTTACTCTCAATACAAGCACAACTCTTTAAGCTTTCTTTTTAAAATGTTGTCATGTTGAGAGAAGTCGATCTAAAATAACACAGGCGATAATATCAAACCAACAAAAACACAGAAAGCAAAGAAATACCGGCTCTTTAAGAAGTTTTGCTCCATTCATCACTGTCTACTCCTAACCCTGATATGCAGCCGTGTGACAGCCCAAGCGATGCACTTCACAGAAATAGTTTAACGAAAAAGGCAGTCAAGAAAGATTAAAAAGTTGAATTTCAATTGAAGAAGATAAAGATTCAGAGAAAAGTTATTTCCTTGCGATAATTGAATTCGTGTTTGTCTGAAGACTTTATGTTGTGAAAAGGAAGCGATTGAGCAATTAAATCGATGGTGAGAAATTGGTATAGACTTGACCCAATATGTTGCTAGAAGTATTTACTAACACTTCTATCTTGCGTTTCATTTAACCCTCACTTCATTTGTATGTGCAACTTTTATTGAAACGGACTGTGATTGAAAAGATATTACGTATGAATAATTGTTTTATTAAATTGTATTAGGTAATAAAATCGTTGTTTAAATATTGACTGTTGTTTTTTGTGATAATTTGAGATTGTTAAAGGGACTATCCCGATTTGAACAGAGTCTACAAAATAAAAGTCTGAGTACGTATGAAATTTAAACGCCAAAATATAGAGGAATGTTTTATATACCCCTTCTCAAAATTCTAGCTCAAAATATTGAGTCGTTTGGACGTGAACTTCCAAACTGCTTATCCGGACACGTAACCCTTTTAAGATTTCGGGTCAATTTTTCGACGGGTGACCTGATAATCGATTCCCGTTCCATTTGAGGTTTATACAGTAAATGACCCATGTGCTATACTTGGTAACGAAAGGTAAATTTCACCGACACATTATTTTTATAAAATAAAAGTCTTGGTTTTATCCAGACACCGCATAATACAGCTTGGGACGCTGGTTTCCATTTCCCGATGAAGATTGACGGGTTTAAGTTGTTTGAAAACGTATCACATATATTGAATTAGTTGCTCGGCCCTAAGGTAGAGGCTTTTATGGGATTTTAACCCAAAATTAAGCAGTTTTATTCTCCAAAATATATTCGGGATAGGCCCTTTAATAAAGCGATCTTTTATAAAGATTCTTCAATATTCAGAAACAAATAGACTAGTGGGAAGGCCGGGGAAGGTGTTCTGAAAGCGGGTGGTGGTCTTGGGGATGGTGGTGTTTTGAAAGTGTGTATCAGGGTTTGGGGTGATAATTGGTAGCGGCACGCGATTTGAGGACATTAAAGTGGATGAAGGAGGTGGGTATTGTAAAAGTGACTGTCGTGAAAGTGAGTCAGTGTTAAGAAATTGGGGCAATGAGGTGTTGTCGCAGTGGCTTGAGGCGGGGGGGGGGGGTGCGCAAGTGGGGTGAGTGAGAGCATTATGAACGTGGGCTGGGGTGTTGTGGAAGTGGATGAAGATATAAGTTGTGAAAGGGGATGGGAGAATTAAAGGATATTAGTTATTTGCTTCTAATATAAATTTTAAAAATATTTGAGAGATAATTCAATGGGCTGGTTATTCTTGTGAATACGTATAACATCAGTTAAACGTACTGTGATCACAGAACTCATCCCCAATGGTATCAATGTTGATAATAATAATACGACCAGGCTTCAGTATTCACCGCTGAAGTGGTTTTTTCAACAAAGTAATAATAACTCTCATTCCCATGTCTTAGATCTTTAACATTTGAATTTGAATATTAACACTATCTAGCTCCTTCACGTCCACTTCTCTCGACAGTGGATTGTACCATATATTTTATTTTTGACCAAAGCGGTGGAACGGAATGGAATTTAAAGTGTTTTCAACCAGACATCATGGCCGTTTGAGACCAATTTATGATTATGTCTATTTACCATGGTCATATGATCAATGAAATGTTCGACCTTTTGCTCTTTGAAGTGAAACTGTTATGGTTCTTGCACTGGCAGTTTTTATCTCTTCAAGACTCATTGTCCTGTAGCCCGTGCGCGCAATCATTTGACAAGTGGACATCGGACTAAAATCCTGGTTCAATTTAGCTATAAGAAGTGAATAATGTGTCTCCACACCTAAAATATGATCAGTGTATTAGCTGACGATTGTTCTTCGTGGTAACATTCCTTATTCCTCCTTACTTTTATTATTCCTAATCTACAAGGTAGCGTCAACAATTATAGTAGCCTCCCTATTAATAGCTAACAATTGTCCTTTGTGGTAACATTCCTTATCCTTCCTTACTTTTATTATTCCTAATCTACAAGTTAACGTACCTATCACTACTTATCAGTAATTAAGGTAGTCTCCCTATTAATCCTTATCTACAAGGTACATTCTCTATTAATCCTTGTCCCCAAGGTAGCGTCGCTATTTCTCCTGATCAACCAGGTATATGTCTTCTTACTCCTTATCGACAATGTAAATAACTTATTATAGATAGATTCCTTATTAGGCGATTAACAACGCCATCAAAGTATTAATGAGAAAATGAGAATAATAATTATATAATATGTTGTTCACTTCGAATTCATATTGACCTTGAGGAGAAGAGTCAAAATTGGCTATAGATTGGTTATTCGCTTGTAGTGATTATTTTTGCAAGAAATTAAGCTGTAGTTATGTTACCATATTTACATGTACAATTACTAACTTCAGTTCAAATCAGTACATCTTGGTATTATTTTAATATCCTCGGATCAATATTTCTTCAAAGAAAAGAAAAGAAACAAGTTGTGTCAGCTATCATTTATTATCCAAGGTAACCGTTGACATTTGTGTACATAAATAGCACAGGACGCGGTATTATTGACTTTATGTTTCACAGACAGCAGAAAGCATGGTAAATAATCATATCTAAATGGTGGAAATATCCTTCCCACCAATTCATCTTTTACCGTTTGAAGACTGCTGTGATATCAGATAGTAACATCTTGGGATTAGATTATATATCCGTATATTTAATTCATTTATTTAAAGGGGCATATCTCTATAATATGTAATATTTTGATGGGATTTATGCGTATAATATTTTAAAGGAGTGTATGTCTATATTAAGTGATGAGGTATATCCATTTTATATGTAACATTTTAAAGAGGTAATACGTAATGTGGTATATGTGTATAATATGTAATGTGGTATATCTGTATAATTTGTAATATTGTAATGGGGTATATTTGTATAACATGTACTATATTAATGGGGTATTTAGTATATAATATGTAATATTTTAAAGGAATATAAATGTATAATATGTAATATTTTAAAGGAGTATATCTGTATAATATGTAATATTTTAAAGGGGTATACGTGTATAAAATGTAATGAGGTAATGTTATAATATGTTATATGTAATGTGGTGTATGTGTATAATATGTAATATTTTAAAGGGATATCTGTGTATAATATGTAATATTTATTTGAATATATGTGTATAATATGTAATATTTTAAAGGGATATCTGTGTATAATATGTAATATTTATTTGAATATATGTGTATAATATGTAATATTTAGTAGAATATATGTGTATAATATGTAATGGGGTATACCTATATAAAATAAAATATTTGAATATACTATTTAATGATCTGTAAAGGGTACATGGGGTTTAACGTCCACTCGACACAAACTAGGTCATTTCGAGGACTAACATAATGGTTAAATACTATTCCAATAATTCGCTTGCGCGTAGGGGTCTTTAGCAGTGGGAAACCAGAGGACAGGCGACCCTACTCCTTGTCACGTACAACCAGAGAATCGAAACCACGCCAGTAACGTTGACTCAATGATAGACCTTATGATACAGCGTGCACGTGCTAAATATTCGGCTATCTACCCCATCCCACCCCATGTTTAAAGGGACCATGCCATTTTAACAGAGTCTCAAAAATAAAACCTGAGCATGTATGACATGTATTTAGCTTGTCTCAAAATTTCAGCTCAAAATATTGAGTCGTTTGGACGTGAACGCCAAAACCGCTTGGAACACCGGTCTTCATTTCCAGACGAAGACTGACGGGTTTAAGTTGTTTCAAATCGTATATTGAGGTAGTTGCTCGGCCCTAAGGTAGATGTTTTTAAGGGCTTTTCACACAAAGTTAAGCAGTTTTATTCTCCAAAATATAATCGAGATTGGCCCCTTAATATGTAATATTTCATGGGGTATGTGTGTATAATATGTAATATTTCATGGGGTATGTGTGTATAATATGTAATATTTATTGGAGTATATCTGTAAAATATTTAAAATTTAATGGAGTGCACGTAAAAGACCCCTGGGCAGTTGGAATTTGATGAAGAGTAGACATAAACGCCTTTGTCCGGGCAAACGCCCATCGTTGCACATTGCTTAGTGTTTATCCGCCTTCATTAGGCCGTTGGTGCAGGATAGTAGGACGTACGTTAAGTTAAATTATATTTTATTTTATTTCATTTCAACGATTTACAGGTTTTTTTCATTTTGATTTCAACTGTCTGGCTAACTAATACTATTCAATATATTATATTTCTAGGACTACACAATTACCATGTATTTAAACCAATACTGGCGGGACGATCGTCTAGAGTTCTCTAAAAATAGCAACGAAAGTATGACCTTGACCGGAGAATTCGCAGAGAGAATTTGGGTTCCTGATACTTTCTTAGCCAATGACAAGAACTCTTATCTTCATGACGTCACAGAGAAAAATCAAATGATTCGGATATATGGTAATGGGTCCATAGTATATGGAATGAGGTAAGGTTTGGCGGTGTTTTTGGAAGCTTTTCGTCCCATACTTTATCTTAGACGGATATATAAGTAGTATAACTTCGAAACTGGAAGTGGTAGTTTATCGGCTATGTCACTCCCCGATCCGAGCTACCCCTATACATCCCTGGTGTAGCCGCCAACCCTGAACAGACAGACAGACAAACAAACGACAGTCATAAATACCAGTATAGATTGCCCACCTTGGTTGCACATGGGAGAGAATGTTATGGAAATCAACCATGCCACGTTTTACCACACACCAATCTGCACAAAGATAACTCTTTACTTCGAGAATAGCTCTCTGCCATGGATGACAGCCATGTCAAAAAATTAGTATACGCTTTTGTAATGCGGTTCTACTCCGTTTCAAACCTGTCATACATACAAAGTCTAATTAAACCTATTCAATTTTATTAGGAGTAAGGGGGATAAATACTTCTTTAAATTCGCGAACTATACTTAATGTTTTCGAATAAAATCGTCGATTTAGAAATTAAAAAGTCGGTCAACTATCTTCGTGTCTGTTTGCAAGCGGTGCTAATATTAGATAGACAGCGTAAGTTTGGTATGATGCTGTAAGTAACCATAGAAGCAGATATGTATCGATGATTATTGTTTGTTTTTAGGTTTACGACAACGTTAGCTTGTATGATGGATCTGCATAATTACCCTTTAGATGAACAAGAATGTACAGTAGAAATAGAAAGTTGTAAGTATTGAATTTCTTTATGTTAAAATTAAAATATTATGACCAGTTATAACAACCAGTCAGATTTAGATAGTAATTAATGTGCTACGGTTAATGTCAATCAGGGTAGAAGCTATTAGACGTATGTAATCCATTAATATGTTTTGATGACAACACTCGAGCTTATTCATTAATAAATAGTTAGAATAGAAAATAAAGGCCAATGTACATATCACATCTGTCCATTATACCATATGTATTGTATTGGACGTTAAATCTGTAATAAACAACATCGACAGGCAAGTCATTAGGTCACCCGACTTAGTAGCAGCTAGGTCGGTCATCCACTGTGGTGTACCTTGGGCAACTACAAATTAGTGCTTAGTTATCATTCCGAGTTGAAATCTTAAACGAACATTAGAAGTATTAAATGTTATAGAAGATTTCGCCTTGATTGGTTGTCATTCTGAGCTGCCATTCTTAAAATCCTTAATTTAGTAGCCCAACGCGTCAGGGGCAGCTCCTTGATTTGCATTACAGACAAGACTGGAAATTTACTTGTGTTTAAGTCATGTGTTTATTAGTCCATCAGCCAATCAGCTTAATTAACTCATGCTGCCAAACTTGTTCGTCCTTTATCTATCCCGCGAAACATTTTGTTTTTGGTCGTCAAAACCATTTTTATAGTTTTAGTCAATTCTTTAATATGATATAGCAGATGGTTTGTTAAAGATACATTATGGGAGATTAGATAACGAATCGGCAGTTCTCACTATAATAGTTAAAAACTAGATAATGTAAAGGGAATTTGCTGAAAATTTCAGTCAAATTGATCTACTCTGAACCGAAATTTTAGCGAACAGCAAATCGGAACTTAATGCAATAAACATCACAAGCTAGCGATGACATCAAAAGTTGATCATGGTCTTAACAAGTTAATTAATGTCTAATTAATAATTTAGATAACATTTCAGACGTAAAGAAAGACCTGCAATAGGCAGATTTAACTCTTGCATAATGTCTGTTTTATATGCAGCATGGTCTTACCCAAGGGACAGTAAAATCTAATTCATATTACATATTTGATTAGTCTGCATGTTTCTGCATGTTTCGTAAATAATTAGATCTAACATACGGTTGTTTGCCTGTGCTATTTGTTCGTAGCTGTTTACAATAGACAACGAAGAATACTATACACACATACAACTTGTTAGATTTGTTAGGTTAAAAGTAAAAAATGGGTCTGGTAAGATATGAAATACAAAAAATAAATGAATTGAAAAACACCTGAATATAAACACAGTAGCCACTGTGGATAAACTGACGTAAAACTAAGTAACCACTGTGGATAAACTGACTTAAAACCAAGTAACCCGCTGTGGATAAACTGACTTAAAACCAAGTAACCACTGTGGATAAACTGACTTGAAACCAAGTAACCACTGTGGACAAACTGACTTAAAACTAACTAACCACTGTGGATAAACTGACTTGAAACTAAATAACCACTGTGGATAAACTGACTTGAAACCAAGTAACCCGTCGTGAATAAAGTGACTTAAAACTAAGTAACCACTGTGGATTAACTGACTGAAAACCAAATAACCACTGTGAATAAACTGAATTAAAACTAAATAACCACTGAATGAAATTATGGTTTATTTGTAATTACATCATAAAATAATTATTTAGATGTGTTTATAGGAAACGGTTGAATGCTCTATTCTAGGGTTTGTTTTCGCTCTTTAAGAAAGGGTTGGAATCTCTGAGGTAGGAACTATTTGGATCTTTCTTTAAGTGGTCGTTGCGGTATTCTATTTAATGAGTCAATTTGGAATATTTGTTCACATGTGTATAGGTAGTTATCTTTTATTGCATGGCGTATACTTGTCATCACTAGCGCAATAAGCACCCGTTTTAAGTAGAATGCAAGAGTCCACTAGAATAGCCCAGTAGCAAAAATACAAACTAAATTAGGAGTGACTACATTCCTTGTCCTATCAAAGTTGCTAAGAAAGGTTTGCTGGTTGCTGAGAAAGGCACGCTAGTACTTACGAGGTGCGCTAGTTTCCCTTATTCAGTCGGACGCCTGCCGAAAAAAAACAAAGAATTACTTCAATATATTCCTTAGGTGACCTTATTTGGTAATTCTGTAGATTCTGTGTTATTAATGCGTCTGATTTCACGAGCTGAGACAAATTCCCACATAAAAAAATCCTATTAAAGACTCCATAAAGAATGGATTTCATTGTCTTTTGTCGCTGAAAGGTGACCGAACTTAATCGATACTACAATGAAAGGTTTCTAAAAAGTAATTCTACATAAAGATTGTAAAAGACTGGCGATATAAATAGGATGATAGACCGTTCTTAAATTGATGAACAAAATGTCCTTCAAATAAACCAACTGGTAGGAGGTTACTCAAAATAATGTATTACAGCTTTTGATGTTGGAGTTTTTTGGTTTGTTTGTTTTTGTTTTTTTAAGGGGGTGGTGGGTATGAACAATACTTTTATTTGAACTAACCTTGTTTGTTTCCCACGACATGGGGTTTAACGTCGTACTTTATTGCAATAACTAAATTGCGAAGAGCTCAAATTTGTGTTATTGTTTTAGTGCTCAGCCAATCAACAATTGGTATTCTCAAAATATTTTAGGGCCCTTGTTCTTTATCTTAAAATACCAAGAAGAGAGAGAGGGGGCGGATAGAGAGAGAGAGAGAGAGAGAGAGGGGGGCATTTTCTGACTAACATATGGTTCAATTTTAGTTCATTAATCCGCTTGCAGAAAGTATAATTCCTATGCTCTTTATTTATAATATTAAATTGCACAATCCATATAAAAATAAAAGTCGTGTTTTACTCCTCACGCGAAAATTTGTCTACAGATAACGTTATGTAAATGGAAAGATCAATGCAGTGTGAATAGAAAGGCAATGACAAGACCTGCCTAGAATTAATAGAATGACAAGACCTACCTAGAGAGTGAATATAATGTCAAGAGTTACCTAGATTTAATAAACGCCAAGACCTACCTAGAGTGAATATATTGACATGACCTACCTATAGTGAATATGACAAGACCTACCCAGAGAGAATATAATGACCAGACCTACCTAGAGATAATAGAATGACAAGACCTGTCTAGAGTTAACAGAATGACAAGACCTGTCTAAAGATAATAGAATGACAAGATCTGTCTAGAGTTCATAGAATGGCAAGACCTACCTAGAATGAGTATGATGGCCAGACCTACCTAGAGTTAACAGAATGACAAGACATGTCTAAAGATAATAGAATGACAAGACCTATCTAGAGGTAATAAAAAGATGAGACCTACCCAGAGTTAACAGATTAACAAGACCTACCTAGAGTTAATAGAATGACAAGGCCTATCTAGAGTTAATAGAACGGTCATACCTTCCTAGAATTAATATAATGACAAGACTGTTCTAGAGTTAATAGAATGACAGGAACGTTCTAGGGTTCATAGAATGACAAGACCTACCTAGAGATAATAGAATGATATGGCCGATCTAGAGTTAATCGAATGACAAGACATTTCTAAAATGACTAGACTGGCAAGAGTGACCTAGAGTGTTTAGAATGGCAAGACCGATCATGAGTTCAAATTATGGCGATACCTATCTAGAGTTAATAGAATGGCAAGATCGATCTACAGTTAATATATTGACAAGACTGCTCTAGTGTGAATATAATTCTAGAGGGTACAGATCGACAAGACTGATGTAGAGTTATAGAGTTAACAGAGTGGCAAGACCGATATAAAGGACAAGCGCCATTAAAGTGAATAGAATGAAGATAAAAAAAGTGACATTTAAAGATTTGTGATCAATAACTAAGAATGAGATTCAGTTCCGTTCAACAAACTACAATAAATGCGAGAGCCAATATCAACATCAAAGGCCAACTAAAACGGTCACATTTTCATTGAAGAAAGAAATGTTTAATCCGACACAATAATTGAATCATGATTTAGCTGATCACGACTAGAGGTCTGTAGACCGAATGCATCTGTGTTACCACCACGCTACCTACTTACTATATAGCAACACATGGTCTTACTACAACCATATTGCCATACACTGTTGTTTTGAATGTCTGTGATTTTCAGTAATGTCTTAAAGTTACAATTTCACATTTTTAAGTTACATTTTTAAAATGTATTAAAATAAAGCCCTAAAATAGATGGTATTTATAAACAGTCCTACCTTGTTAAAGAATAATCCTATTAATCCTATAATTTACTATTGCCAGTTGAGAAATTGGCAAAGATATCATTTTCCACTTCAAATTCAAACTTTTGAAGATAGCTATTCCATGGCGGGGAATAGGAAAACAAGGGAGGTAATTGTGTTATTATTTCCAGTGTGAAGATTTTTAAGTGTGAGAAAGATAACCTATGATCGTATAATAGTGAGTTGACAACCTATTGAGCAAAAGACATATAAATATTATGTATTGACTTTCTTAGAAAATATGAAATTGTAATTTTAAGGTAATGATGCATGCATTGCATTTTTGGGGGAAAATTTCAAATTCTTCACTACTTAATTTACGCTAATATTTACTCAATTTGAGTATTTAACATTTAATTAAACATAATCAAAATAACAACGCTCGATAATCTCCCAGCTTGGATTCATTCAGATATGAAATAGGCCTATCAATTTGGTTCACGGCAAATAAAGATGACAGTCGTCTTTTTACATAAGGAGTAACATAGAACGATAAAATTGTCAGTTTGGTATAAATTTGTAAATACTGAACGGAATTGAAACATTTTTTGATTTTTATTTTGAATTTGACTTTTGATATTTAAAAATATTACCTTAGTGGAAGTCGAACTTTAGATAATTTATCAAAAAAAAGGCAACAGGGTTATATCTAAAATATAAGAAATTCACTAAATGTGGTTCTTTTGTACAAACATATTTTTTGATATTGTTTTGATTTTATCTAACTGTCGGGCTTTTATGCTGTCTGTCAAATGAATGACACGAGAGTAAGAATCGTCCGTAAAAATATCTCTGGGGTATGGAATTGTGAAAAACAAAGCATCTGTAGTCATGATTGAAGATCGAGATAGCGATATAAACTTTCTATGAATATCGGTCTTTGACCAGGATTTGTTGAGACCCAAGCAGGTGTCTTTGACTTGAAGTTATCGTCAATTATTCATTATTTATCAGTCTATGTTACATTTATAGAATTGAAACAAGTTACTCGTAATACTTCTAGAAACGCTTTAATTTCCCCTAATCAACGCCCATATTAAATTTATTCTATAGATTGTCATATTAGGATAATGTAGATATTTTTTGCGTTTTCTCTGTTCAGACGAGACAGGAAATCGAAACCCAGAATAAGTTAAATATAGAATAAACGATCATATGATATGACGATATAAGAAATCGGGGTTAACAACGTAACATTGTACTATAATAGAACGAACGCTATTACTGCCAGCAGAACACCATTACCGACAATATAACGCTATTACTGACAGTAGAACACCATTACTGGCGGTAGAAAGAAATGAAATGAAATGGGGTTTAACGTCCTACTGTTCTGCTCCTAAACTGGGCAAATGAAGACGGGGGCGGTAGAACACCATTACTGAAGGTAGAACACGAGGAAAGAACTTACATAGGCTTTGCCTGTTGTCCAATCCTTTTCAAATGAATAAATCTTTTTAAACTAAACTAAGAACACCCCCACTGACAGTAGAACACCGTCGCCGACATTAAAATACCGTCATTAGCAGTAGAACGCCATCACAACAAAATACAACATGGTATTTATTTTCGTCTGTGAAGTAAAGATATAGGAAGCATTGCTTTCATTCATGAATTGCAACACCATTGCGTCATTGCACCAAAAAAAAACCATAATAAATGCTGAATAGTACTGATTGTAAATGACATACATTTTGTATTGATCAACCATTCAGGGTACAAAACACCAGCCAACTTTCCCTTGATGTTGTAAATGAGTACAATTATGTTACACCCAATCAATCAAAGCCTTGACTTTTTGTGACATTTGATGCCCGGAACGTGCTCATAACTCTCCCGGGAGAGATTCAGAGATTTGGGGGAATATATAGTTTCTATGAAACGTTTCAAATCAAACAATTACCGATGTTAAGCAATCGGTAACTTTGAAAGGAAAAGAGTAAAATCTAGGATTCTGTAAAACCGGTATGTCATAGATAGAGCTTATAGCGAACACAAATAGTTTTATGCCAAGTGCCAATGATCTGTCTGTAAGCTTACGAATCGCCCGCAACTATATTTAAAGTACGTTTCTCCAATTTCAATTCTTATCTGAGGCTCCTAAAATATGTGTATGATCTTAATTCAGTGGAAACTCATAATGAGACTATAAACAAATCTGATTGAGTGTGTTGTGGTGGTTTTTAATTTTAATGACATAAATAAAACCCGTTGTGGCAATCTATATACACAGCCTTGCTAGGTTGATGTTTGAAAATTCCAAGTTGCGTGTGAGTTAGGACTTGATATTATGACCTGATTGAAATTGGTTTAAACTCTGGCTTAGTTTCTAATTTTCTTTTTTAAGTTCATTTTCAACGTAACCTTGTTCTTTGTCTTTGTTAAAATATGGAATATCAATAGGTTCCCTCTTTTGAAATATTAAATGTTTCACAAGGTACTCATTGAACTATGTTGTCTAAAAGTGGCATGTAAATTATTTATCCATTAGGAAATGGTCTTTAATTTGCTTATGGGGACACTTGGGTATTGTTTTCGGTATCGCATGGGTGGTTCAGGTACGTAGACATGGCTATCAAGTCACACTTGTCCCAGTCTGTGTCATAGCGATAATGCGAAAGCCTTCATTTAACTCTGTGTAAGATGACTGATCTCTAAGTGCACGTGCAGCATAGGTTTATGTGTGACATCACATCATAACACCAGCGTTGTTGACATCTGACGTTGTGGCACAAAATAATCGGGTATAATTGGTAAGAGAACGAAATTGGCCATATCTCTCAAATATAGCGGGAGCCGCGGTTGCTCAGTGAGTAAGACGTTTGCTCGCTAACCTAGGATTCCCGTGTTCGATCCCGGTGTTGGTCGATAGATTTCATCTCGATTTTCCGGCATGGTTTCCCATTGTGCAGGATGGAGGGCCTGGAAAGGGACAGCGTATAATTGTTCTGATGGTGCGAAAACCGAGGTCCCGTGTACACAATGGCATGCATGTTAAAGAGCCCTTGACGGTTTGGATTCGAAATAAGAGTAGTGCAGCTACTGCGTAGTGTATGACCATCCTCATTAGCCCAGTTGGAGCAGAACAGTAGGACGTTAAACACCATTTCATTTCATGTAAATCTCATTTGATATACACATACATTATACATACTCTTCAATATTTCAGATGGTTACACAACAGATGACTTGGTGCTGCAGTGGCTACAAGATAAAGCTGTATCGGGTGTGGATCAGTTAGAATTACCACAGTTTTCTATTGTTAATTATCATGCAGGACACTGGATAGAGAAATTATTAACAGGTAAGACGTCACACAGCCTTGACTATCGTTATCCCCAAATGGTGGATGCCAGGGACATATATAGAGAGGGAAATCCGCGGTTGCTCATTGAGTAAGCCGTTGGTTTGCCGACCTAGAGGTCCCCTGTTCGAACCCGGTGTTGGTCGAGAAAGTTCATCTGTATTTTCCGGCATAGTTCCACTTGCCAGTGGTTTACAACGGAGGGTCTGGTAGGTGACAGCTGTCTAGTCGTTCTGATGGCACAAAAAAACCGAGGTCCCGTGTATACATTGGCGTGCAAGTAAAAGATCCATTGGCAGTGAGAATTCTATATAAAAGTAGGCTGTAGTGCCGCCGTTCGGGCATGATTTCCCGGATAGCCCATCTTCTTTTGCCCAGTCAGGGCAGAACAGGAAAGCGTTAAACCCCATTTCATTTCATACATAGGGAGTGCGCTTAGGGAGCTTTTGCCTAGATAGCGACACTGTGGCCTAACTTAATTTCAGGGGCTCTTTAATGATATACTGGATAGAGCCCACGTTTTTCTTTGTCCCATGTACAGGACTAGAATCGTTTAATTGCGAGACCTACCGTTCTGCACCACCACCAAGAGAAAACCAGTCCGCAATGTTCTCAAGCTGCGCCATACTCACAAGTCACTGTGGCTTCTGGGAAGAGACAACCAAGTCGGACATTGAGCAATCAAGTTTATGTTATTTCGTTTTGTCTTTAACTTATGAACCTCTGACGTAATGATAGATGCTGATCACCTTAAAATGGTTTCCACGCAACCTTGTCTGTTTCCATAGAAATTGATATTGACAATAAAATTACAAGAAATTCATAAAACAACGAAAATTGATATTTCAACAAAGACGTTTTGTTGACATGAAGTGGCTCTAAACATGCAATTTTAATGACAGAAGAAATAAAAGATTTCAGACAAACGAAATTTATACAAGTCGGACTCGGGTATAATTTGATATAAACATTGGTTTTATCAATTTCTTTTATTTAAATTGTCTGTCGTAATATTGGCTTATTCATGCCTGGTAAGAATTGAAAAGGAAACTAATTTGAAGAAGCGTGAGTTTGGAACTCTGATATCATCTTACAGGACCTTTCTGTCTAACGCTTACAGAATTCCCAGATGTGTCTCACCCCATGGCCTTTTAATGTCCGCCTACATCATAGAAACTTTACTATATATCCATGGTAACACTGATTCCATGAAATTTCTTACTGAATTCCATCAATATCGGCAAATGTTATTTGCCTTCATTTTTTTTGTCCGAGGGATTGTTAATCCCTTTGCAGTCTAAAATAGCCGAATTTCGTTCAGTATTTACAAAGAACAGATGATTGTAAAATTATGTTAAATAATCAATTTTAGTGCATTCTAGCGAGTATTCAACAGTGGGGAAAATGTGATATTTTCCGAAAAATGCAAATTACAAGGAGAGCTTTTAATTTTCGCTTGAATAGACTGAAGCTTTATTAAATCTCATTAGACATTAAATCTCATTCCATCCAATACTAGTATAAAATGGCACGTCTCTCGGATAGTTGTTGTTTATTACAAATTTAACGTACAATACATTATGCATGATATTATATTAGGATTTTTTACATATGAAAGAATAATAAAAATTGGTAATATTTTAAAAAAATAACGTTCTTACGGCTATTTCCAATTAAAATCTGTTTGTGAGTTCCATAAGGTTAAACATTTATATACCTTTAAAACAGTTCACCAGTTTTACGTTTAAGCAGTCTGTTGTCTATTAAAAGGTTGTTTTTTTTTCTTGTGGATGTCTCTCCCCAGATAAAAGTTACTTGAAAAGGGAAAGTAAAACCAGCAGCAACACAGAACAGAACAATTTAAACATTTATAAGAATAATCTCCCTGATAGATGATGTTTTATAGTACCAAATTTTAGTTATTTTAGGATAACATTACATATAGTGTATTAATTTAAATACCTCGGAATATTCATTCATTGGTATTTTAAAGTGAAGAAATTTCTGAAACTAAATTTTAGTTAATCTTTAAGTGACATTTCGTAACTGGATAGAGTAATATAAACTATATCACATATCACTAAACTACTTATTTATTTGAGCGATACTCTTCAAAACGTCGCCCAAATTAAATAAGTCATTGTTTTTCCATATGTATGCGTTATAGTTTATTGTAAATTTGAGTTATTTTAGAATAACACTATATATAGTGTATTAATTTAAATACCTCGGAATTATTCATTCATTGGTGTTTTATAGTGAGGAAAATTTCTGGAACCAAATTTTAGTTATTTTAGAACAACATTACTTGGAGTTTTAATTTAAATACCTCGGGATATATCGTTTTTCAATCACCCCGTGCTGGATTGTATCGCTATATCTGACCGACAAGTCTAGCAATTACTATCAACTCTATAATATCATTGGAGAAAATGAAATATAGCACGATCGCCTGAACTTATTCATTCGTTTTTATTTGAAAAAATAAGATTTTATGAAAAGACGCCGGAATGATTAAAATTCATACCATGATTATTACCCGTTTGCGTGACCTATAACGCACTTTGATAATAAATCTTTTCTTTCGTCCAATATAATCTCCTTTATTTGATATGCTTTGGGGCTGCATTTAAAATAACTGGCTTCTTTCAAACAGAAATATGTCTTGGTACACGACATTCTGAGAAAATGGGTTAATATGTGATTAGATTGTGTTCGGTGGTCTTTTATTTGAAGAAATAGATTTAGCCTACATATTAATATTTCCATTTAGTGTCCTAAATATAGCATCTTATGCCAACTATATACACTCAGTCCTTAGGTGTCAAAGCCGCGTGTTTCTATCATAGTCTCGATCGTCACACAAAAACCTACTATTAGACTTGTAGTTAAAATATCAACCTTTGATGCCATTGGACGCCTACGATTTTAAATAGATTAAAACGGTTGGGCCAACTAATGATTTAGTTTAAAAATGGAGAAAAGAGGTTAAGACTCGAATGACTAGTACAGTAGTTACGATATTGTCAAAACTACAACCATTGATAACCTTGCTCAAAATAAAGTAATTTGAATGCAATTTTCAAGATATTAATTTTGCATTATCTATTTTTGAAATATTCTAGGGATAATTACCAGCTCTTTATCTAAATCTTACATAATGCCCTTTTAATTTGTAAGTAGGAAATATGTAAGTTTAATTAAGGGCTATTTGTAAGTAGGAAATATGTAAGTTTAATTAAGGGCTATTTGTAAGTAGGAAATATGTAAGTTTATTAAAGAGCTACCTGGTAATTACCGTATATACGACATTTAAAGAAAAGTAGGACGTTAAAACCCAATTTCGTTTCATTTAAATGGCAATTTGTACCAAAACATATCTAAGTTAGTTTTAACTCTTTGAGAAAAAAAACCCAATCAAACCCCGTAATTTTATACATATATAACTGGTAATTTGAAGCTCATTTTGACTACAGTGTCATCACTCTTGATCATTATATTATCAGATCGAGGTCATAGTACTTCAGTATTTCACTTTCTCTTTGACTGAAAACACATTAACTTATCAAGGCAATCATCAGCTCCTTTGACTTTTACCAGGAATATTGTCTGTGACAATTAACAGGAACCATTGCTTAGACTCAGCTACTGACAGGAACCTTCTCTTGGACTATTTACTGAAATCTTTTCTGAACTAATCAACAGGAACCCGAAACAGCCTGCTTTACTTTGACGTGCGCAGGAAATGACTTTTTATATTTGGCCTATCTGATTGCATCGCGCTTAATGAGTCGTTTTATATACATTGATTAGTAATAGATTGGAAATGACTTTCTTAAGATGGGCTGTGAGCCATTTGTTTAACGTAGCAGGAGTTTCTTACTATGATTAAAACATTAATGATTTCATAACCTACTAAAACTTAAAGTGGCCATAATAAGTCAATGCTTAATCATACTAATCGTTAATTATGTATATTATGTATTTAACTCCAGTACTTACCTTTATTTCTCCATTCTTCTCACTATCAATGGAGGATTTTAGTGCTGGAAGGTGGACAAGTGTTGTTGTTTTTAAATAAGATCATTTGATGTTTTCAAATAAATCCATTTTTAGCAGATTTTCTTAGCAACCTGTTCGTTTTTATCATTTCTATCACAATATAAGTCAATTTTAGTGTTCTGGTCTAAAATACTATTTTTTTGCAGATTGTGTCGAATGGACTTGTCAGGCTTATTGCACTAGTATCCGCAATTACAATCTTGAATAACGACCATATCTCTCTATTACATCGCCTGTAAAAAAAAGTTATTTTGATTGGAGATTCCAAACGTTGTATTTGAGAATTGTAATTTAGAAATTCTAAACGTTTAAGCTCTGGTTCTTCAGTAACGTTCATTGTGTATTTCTCTGCTGTCAAAAGGGGGATGGGTGTCTAGTCTACTACACTAATTTAAGATAGATTTAGAGATTTTAAACGTTGTATTTGAGAATTAGGTTTGTAAAATGAAATGTAATGGAATTTTAACGCCCTACTTTTCTGCGCCGACTGGACTTATGAAGACGGGCTGGGATTTTGTAGGATTCATTAAGTTTGTGGATAAATTGTTTCAATGGCATTTAATAATTGAACTTGAATATACAGGTCACAATTCTATGGAATGCAATTACTGCGCGACGTTTCGATTTGACTTCTCTAGTTAATAACAAGCTTGCTAAAGACTAGATAATCCTAATGGAAACATTGCTTAGAAATAGGCAGTAATTGTATTCCATATAATTTTGACCTATATAAGTTTGTAGATGACCATAATGGCCAGACTCCCTATATATGGCTTTGACTCGTTCTTCCTTTTTCTTTTCCGATAAACATGGTTATTAGTTCTTTGTGCACGTGCATTATTCTAAACTGACCATTACACTTTCCATGGATATGAATATCACGTGAATTCGAACGGACCGGAATTGAAAATTGACTATTCGCTCGATTTGAATAGAGATAATAGGGATTTTGTTACTGGACGATAAATGGGTTTTATATTTGGAGAATGAAAGGAAGTGGTTTGCCTTTATGATCTGTCGACAGAACTCAGGCTTATTGAATGCAAACATGACTGTTTGATTATATTGAACAATTTCCTTAGGGAAATAAACTGTCATTTATGAGATTATACAGAGATTGCCCAATGGGGTACAAATGGTCATTTAATTGTCTTCTGCTATCATAGAATCTAGGTCCTGATAGTCCAGTAATTCTTCTCTCAGATATTCACAGATTGTCAATAAATACGTTATGTATTTTATATATATAAGCCTATTAAATTCGCCATCTATACATATTGGATAATACATTCATGGTGACAGGATGAACACACATCTCTCGGGATACTTCAAGGGAATCTTTTGTTATAAGAGAGAGGGAGGGAGAGAGAGAGAGAGAGAGAGAGAGAGAGAGAGAGAGAGGGGGGCAGAATTCGGGACCAAACTTCAATGGATGACAGGTCATATGGTGAGGTTCAGTTGCGCAGTGGAGCGGGGTCCCGGTATTATATTTATGTCAGTTAAGCCTCGATTTATATTTTACGATAGTAACCTTTGAAGCCTCAAAATACCAGAATATAGCGTTTAAGACCATATCAATAATACATGCATTATAAAATACTTTGATCAAGACATTATTAAAATCAATCATTGACATCTTGAAAAAAAATAAAAATGTACTTCACTGCACCGACTGGGCTAATGAAGAAATTTTGCCCGGACAGCGGCGTTAAGATCTAACTTTTTTCGAGTTCCAACTTTCAAGGGTTATTTTACATTCACGCCAATGTGTACACGGGATCTCGTATTTTTGTCCCATTCGAACGACTATACCCTGTTCCTTGCCACCACTCACAAATGAGAACCACACCGGAAAAGCCAGATGAACATTCTCAGCCAACGCAGGTATCGAACACAGGACCTCTGGGTTAGTGGGACAACGCCCTACTCACTAAGCCGCCAGCGTGGCCCCTAAGGGACATGGCCATTTGATTTCATATCCTTATCTTTATCGCCCTTAGACACATACTTTTAAACGTACATAATAACACCAGTCCTTCTATTTAAATGTTTTTGAAGTTTGACATTTTTGCACCGTTTTTGTTTTCTTGTACAGACCCGCTGAATCTTCGTGAATATATTTTTATACTTACACGTCATAATACCGACCTTTTTACATTGAAATAAAAAAGAATAAAATGCTGAACAGCAATTTTCTTATGAGGCGGAAGACTTAGTCGTGCGTGTATTGGCTAGAATCTGATGTATATGATTTTTAAACCATCGATGGGAATTCTATTATCACAATTCCAACATGGCTCGCTTCCTAGTACATATAATGTGCTTACGTATATTTATAGAATATTTTATGAAATTTGATAAACTTTAACAGCCATTTTAATAAAGGTTTCAAGTTGTTCGTATTCTGATTTCAAAATTATTTTTGCATATCCCTGTGGGACTACACATACATTCAAACTCTGTCGTATGTATTATTCCATACATTATGTTGTATGTGTTATTCTATACATTATGTTTTCTTCTATTTCAGGGGATTACAAGAGGTTGTCATTGTACTTTTCATTGAGGAGGAATATAGGATACTTTATCTTCCAGACGTATTTACCATCTATACTAATAGTCATGTTATCATGGGTGTCTTTTTGGATAAACCACGAGGCTACTTCCGCTAGGGTAGCTTTAGGTGAGTGTCCGGTTATATATTGAACCTGATACACGCCGGACACAATTCCATTGAATATTATTACTGATCGACTACGGAAGGCTACTTGAGAGACTAGAGAAGTCTAGTTGTTTATGACTGAGCGACGTTTGGGCTTTATAAAGACTAGAGAAGTCTAGTTGTGTATGATTGAACGACATTTGGACTTTATAAAGACTAGGAAAGTCTAGTTGTTTATGACTGAGCGACGTTTGGACTTTAAAAAGACTAGGAAAATTGTTTATGACTTAGCGACGTTTGGGCTTTATAAAGACTAGGGAAATTGTTTATGACTGAGCGACGTTTCGACTTGATAAAGACTAGGTAAATTGTTTATGACTGAGCGACGTTTTGACTTGATAAAGACTAGAGAAGTCTAGTTGTTTATGACTGGGTGACGTTTGGACTTTATAAATATTAGGGAAATTGTTTATGACTGGGCGATGTTTCGACTTGATAAAGACTACAGAAGTCTAGTTGAAACGTTGCTCCGTAATAAACAGTAATTATATTCAATAGAAGGTAAGTATTGTTTGCATACATTTAGAAATATGGTTTGTCGGCGATAGATTATCCACCAGTAGCACACACGTAGCAGATGAAACATCGGTGACAATCTATCAAGTACTATAATTTACTGTCTCCCAATGATTATTTGTCGTTGATAGAAATCGATGCACCATTATTCTCTTTGTAAAGTTATCAGTTCATTGGAAAGACTTTATCCACTGTGTTATATCGGATGGTTCAGAGCAAACGAGTACACGATTTAAAGTGGAATAATTCAAAAATCATTGCACCTATAACATTAACGTTTTACATGTTGTACAATATGTATGTTTGATAACTTCCCTCCAAATTGCCAAATTGTAGGTTCGTCGCTCAAATAGTGTCAAGATAGTATGAGTCAAATTATATTTTGCCTTCACATCACTGCTTTGTCTCTGTTAATAATAAAACTCAGGCCTCTATGGGTTACCTTATAGGTAGATGGACGATTCGGTCACATAATTTAAGGCATCAGAGGTTAAATAGGTGCTGACTGGTGTTCATAGGATTGTCTGCGATATCACGTATTGTGGAAGCAGTGGTTAAACACAAACCATCAAGCAAGCACCTTATAGGGGCTAACTGGTTAGGTTTGGGGTTAAAACCTTTGTGACCATGAAATAAAAGGAAATGGCATTGGACGTCCTGATTTTCTTCAAAGGTTCATCGCATTCCAACTTACAAAAGAAAACCACACAGGAAACTCCTGATCAGTGATCCAGCGCCTTACTCATTAAATCACCGTGGCTCCCCTTTCTTCCCATAACATCGTACATTCACCTTATCTTTAAACTAAACTAGCGGTTGACCCGGCGTAGCACGGGTATAGCCATGAACCGGAAGTAGCATAATTCCAAAACCGGAAGGGGTATGGCCATGAACCGGAAGTAACATAATTCCAAAAGCGGAAGGGGTAGTCCATCGTCACCAGAGGTATGTTACTCCCCGGTCCGAGCTACTCCTCCTATACACTAAATGTCAGCCTCGGGACAGCCCTAGTGTAGCCGCCAGCCTGTGAACAGACAAACGATAGATATATATATATTTTTTTATTTTTATTCAATCTTCAGGTATAACAACTGTATTAACGATGACAACTATCAGTAATGGTGTGAGATCATCGCTACCCAGAATATCTTATGTAAAGGCTATAGATATCTACCTTGTCATGTGTTTTGTATTTGTATTCGCTGCCTTGTTAGAGTACGCCGCCGTTAATTACACCTACTGGGGAGCTCGAGCTAAACGAAAGGCTAAACGATTAAGAGAACGAGCTAATTCAGTTCGTAAAGCAAGAGACGATGGGGAAACCATGGTAAGCTCGTTTTTTTAAATTAAATTTTATCTTCGTCAGACATGTATTTGTTTTATTTTTAAAATTTCAGTTACATTTCAATCGCGTGCTGTTGGCGCTCTCGATGAAAAATATCATGGACCAGCTCGGTGCGTTATTTGCATTGTCGCTAAAATATCAAATTCCTCACGGCTTAACACACGCTAAATGTGTACTCAATTTGATTATTGAATATTTAATTAAGAAAAGAAAACCAAGCACCCGGCTTTGATTTAATCGGATTTAAACTAGGACCATCAGGCTTCTCCGTTACCAATTAAAGATTATAGGTGAAGTTTCAATTTATCATAACTTTGTAGATACTGCACGGAATTGAACCTTTTTTGGACTGAAATTCATTTGATTTAATCGGATTTAAACTAGGACCATCAGGCTTCTCCGTTACCAATTAAAGATTATAGGTGAAGTTTCAATTTATCATAACTTTGTAGATACTGCACGGAATTGAACCTTTTTTAGACTGAAATTCATTTGATTTAATCGGATTTAAACTAGGACCATCAGGCTTCTCCGTTAACAACTAAAGATTATAGGTGAAGTTTCAATTTATCATAACTTTGTAGATACTGCACGGAATTGAACCTTTTTTGGGCTGAAATTCATTTTAGAGATTAAACTGTCAAAATAGTGCAGCTTGTAGGGTATTCCATTTCATTAACCCAGTCGGAGAAGAACAGTAGGGCGCTAAACCCCATTTCATTTTTAAATGACGCGCATCGAGCCTTTAAAGTAGTATTAATACAATGTCATCCAAGAGCAAACAAATGTGCAGCGTCTATGGCATTTAAAGTAGCTAAGTCTCTAACTCAATATCATCCAAAATCTTCAACATTGAAAACACGATTTATTTGTCAAATTAAATCAACATTTATGTTGTGATCTTACCGGAATAAGATGGGCTTTTGATATCCAATATTTAAGACAAAATAAACATTTTACCATTGGTACACGAATCGTGTACCATAATGCGCTTCAGCCCCAGTTGTAAAAAGAGACTCAAGGGCGTATGTAGACTGGAATAACCAGACGCTAGAAATTTGCACTCGATTGAGACTGCTGGCTTATTTCGCCGAACATAACTGATTTGAAATTGGAGTAAAAACGGAAACCATTTGAATGTAAATCAGTTTATATACATTCATATTACAGTATTATATGCGTAGCGACCCACTTTTGTCAATTTCTAGGTCCCAAATGTTAGCGATTTAGCTCCTTTAAGTTTTTGTTGAGTTGTAAATTGAAGTGATTCGTGAGATGAAGCAAAAGAGGGGTTTTTTTTATGGCCTGTCGACGAGATCATTTAAGAAACGTCTGCAGTAAATCAGATTGCACAACTTTGAAGAGCAATTGTAGTTTTTACTCCGAGGTTTAATAGCTGGTCGCGTTCACTCCCCCTTTTTCTTTATTCTTGTGAAGGAGTGCCTGACAAGGACAGCTGTCTAGTCGTTCGAATGGGACGAAAAACCGAGGTCCCGTGTATACATTGGCGTGCACGTAAAAAAAAATCCCTTGGCAGTTGGAATTCTGTATAAGAATAGGCCAGGGTGCCGCTGCCCTGGCAAAGTTTCTCTCATAACACACTTTATGGCGTATGCCCGTCCTCATTAGACCGGTCGGAGCAAAAAAGTGGGACGTTAAACCCCATTTCATTTCTTTTTTATTCTTCTTGCGAACAGCGCGGTTGTCACCGGGATCAACCGTCCATGACCGGAAACACCCGCAATTTGACCACGAACGCTCGAAACCACGGAATTGTTCTACACGTTCTCTCCTTCTTCTTATCTTCTTGCTAAAAGTTCGGTTGTCACCGGAATCAACCGTCCATGGCTGGAATCAGGCGTTCATAAAACCGCAGTTTGTGGAAACTGATTAAAAGTAATCAATCTAACCAGAGTAGTAATACCGACAAATAAACAGTTTTATGTGGTTACATTACAAAATACAATCCCACAAACTGATCTTATATCTTGGTCTTCAATACAATGTGATTGTAATTCTAGAGTAAATCTATTAACTCAAGATGCTCTAGTTCAATATTAACGTACCGGTATGCTGGCCTTGATCAATACGCTATACAATACATACCAATACCACAAGCTTACTTCTCAACTATCGAGCCCCCGAATCCAGAAATATATACTAAATAGAACTGATAGAACTTACTACCAGAATAGCACCAATACCCCCTATTAACAGCCTGTCATTACCTAGTATATAGAAATAAAAAAAAGGAATCAAAAATCGATTCTGGATCGAAGATTTCTTTTCTTTTTAAGCGATGTCCTCACAATTTCTCATTACGCATTGGGTCTTCTGTCTGGTCCATGACAATGGGAAGAGCTTGCGATAATACACGAGGTAGGAGGAATGTTCTACGTATGATATTTACTCTACCCACTCGGCATATCGAGTACGTTTTCTACAGTTGGAAATCAATCGTGATCTGAAAAGCGTGAAATATTGTCGACCGTCGCCATTGTCTAAAAGTAGGGGGAAGTAACTTGATTTTAATGAATTTAAAATTGTATTTTGTATTCCGTATAGAGTCTTCTTACCCTTCTTCAAATATTATCGTGTGTCGTGTTCAAAACAAGGATGTGTGTTACATATAGCATGATCGTTATCCATTCGGAATACAATCTATATACAGGGGGTACTCGATTGAACGTTCCGGAATTGAATTCCTTCAATTCCAAAAATAGTGACAATCGAGTGAAAAGGTGGATTTCGGGCTACAGCGCATGCGTCGACTGAATTAGTAAATATCTCAACCAATTGTGCAGCCGAAACCTTTTAATTACGTCACGATTCTACTCACACCACCTCCGTTGTTGGGACTGACAGAACTGTGACAGAACTGAATTCCGCGTTACTCGATTGCAATTCTGTCAATTCGGGACGTTCTGGACTGTGAATCGAGCATCCCCATAGTTTCATTTTGCAAACACGATGTATTTCTAGTTAGTACGTGGCGGGTCTGTAAATATATGAAACTGGTTCACGTTTGTTTGGCGGTTAATCTTGCACGCCTGATTTAAAGAACGCGGTTCTCACACGGTGTGATGTGGTACTCATACCAGTTTACCTTGGCAGAGTTATCCACTCCTAGATCTTAAATAAATATATTTGTAACAAAGATATCGCTTTCGTTAGCTTGATTTTCTTTTGTGCTATTACAAAAATACATTTGACAAGAGTCTTTACATTCCCGATTGATAATCGGCACAACTCATCCACGTCCTTTAAATGGAATCTAGATGCTGAATAACTCGGTCTACGGTGTCAGACCAGTAATGCCATTCCTTGTAGCTGATAACTCAGTACAGTTCTACCTAATTAGTGACTTTATCTGCAAAATGGTTTCACACAACGAATGACTATATTTTCTATTATGGTTCTACCGAACAAGAACGATATGTATACCTATGTCGTCCACCTATGCGCAATTAGCCAAGGAACAGTCATTCCAAGTGACTTGTCGAACGTACTTGGATTGTCGGAGCCTTAGTCCTTTTCAAAAAAACGTCACCCCCAATAAGAACAACAAAGTAGATGAGTAGATCTCGAGACACTGACTTTCTCTTTCCAAAAATATCCCAACACTCCCTCCATTTAATATGAGGCAATAATGTGTTTAAATAACACCTTCACCCCCCCCCACCACCAAGGTATTGCTCAATGGCGCTACTTTATTTGTATAGCATCAAAAGAGAAGACAACCAATACACAGCATTATTCCATTCTCAGTATACATATACAATGTTTATTAAAGCTGCATGCATTATGTACGATTTAGATAAAGAGTTGACAGTTCTCGCTATAACAGTTTAAAACAGATGATGAAAAAGTAATATGTTAAACATTGCAGTTAAATTACTTTATTCTGAGCGAAGTTGTCAATGTTTGAAGAGTAGTGTAGTCTCGATGTTTTCCCTTGCTAGCGTTGTTACGATGATATACAAATCTCTGGTTTGTTTTGTTTGAATGGCGATTGTGTTTCAATCCATTCAAAATCATGATCATCCGGTGTTCTAGAGGGTTAATTATGGGCTTATCATGTGAATAAATGTCTAATTAATAATCTATATAACATTAGAAGCGAAAATAAACAGACTTAATTAACTCTTACATGTAGCATCTTTAAAGAGGCAATTTCTAATCGTTAACTTTGGAATTATACTAAACTTGAAAACAGACACCAAACTATTTGACCGACATTTTTAGTCCTAAATCGACGATTTAAGTCGAGAACACTAAGTATACGTCGAGAATTTTATTAATTAGTTATTCTGCTTCCGTTTTATAAAATTAGTCTTTTTGTGTATAGCAGATGCAAAACAGTATAATAATTTTTGGATATGGAGGCTATTCAGGACAGAGATCTATTCTCGATGTATGAAGTAGATGGATCTCTGTGTGCAGAATGCAAGAAAAATTTGAATTTTAAAATACAATCCACATAGATCTATATATTTAAAATCGTATTATTTACAAAATCAATGAAGGTGATATTCGTCAGTGAGAGTCTGCCACACGAAAATATATGAAAATTGACTTGAATATGTTTTTCTATGAGACAAGTGGGTAATCAAGATATTATTCTATTCAACTTTATAGATTCCTAGAGTATATAAACCCATTGACGAACATAAAAACTATTACCAAGTGTCTGGAAATGTTTTACTAAAGATTCTCGATATTTTGATAAACATCTTGACGCTATGAAATGAGTTTATTAAGTTTCCTTAATCGAATCTAAATCTATATTTGATCAGGTAATGTTTGACTAGAGAATAGAGTTTAATGTCGGGCTACTCACTCATGATATTTCCATTCATTTCCGTCTCTTATAACGATAAACTGAAGATTTGTATACAAACTTGTCTGATCTTGTCAAATGCGTTCGAGGTGGTTTTTTGTAAGCTTGGTATCGAATTGACTTCATCTGAAATACTCGCTTCTTGCCCGTCTCAAATAACTGATCAAGTATGATGCAGTGTCCTTAGTTCATTCTTGAGATGTCGAAATAAGAGCGTTAAAATCAATGTTTTATAAGAAGTTTGATGACTTAGTTCAACGTGAAATGAACCGTCTTGGTTTGACAAAAATTGTCTAGTACGACTCGCTTAACTTTCAATTTACACGGCTCGACCACTGTCAAGATTATTTGGTAGAACATTAAGCGAATGAGCTGGCATTGTATCTTGATAAAACTTAAGTCTAAAAGGTTTTTATATAAAGATTGCTAGATAAAACCACATTCATGATAAAAAAAAAACTCAGTCCGTCTACTAGAGCTTTGAAAGGTTAGTCAATTAACTGAATGCGATTTTTAAAAAAAAAAAAAATCTGGGATTTGAAGACTGATGAGTTTTTTTTTCCTTTTGAGGGCGACTTTGATTATTCTCCACAGACAAAACTATCGTGCCTGGTTTCAGAGTCCTGTAATAAATGGTTATGTCGTATTATTGTGCTGCCCAGACAGCACTAAAAGAAAAGTCTGACTTTTTTGAACTGTTACTAGCATGAATATTTTCAGAATTTACCACAATGGTTTAATGATTTGCAAAGCGTTTACACTTGTCCAGCCATGGTACCTTCTACTCGTAAGGAGTGATAATTGCTCTTTTTACATGAAAATGTCCATTTTAAAGTATTTAGGATTTTGAATCAATGCGTTGGTATGATGAACCTTGTGTAGTATTTTCTCAAGTGAACTGACCCATTAATTTCGGGTACATTAGTGTCTATAACGGGTGTCTATAGTACTGTTACGAATGCATATGGCTCTAACGGGTGTCGGGTGTCGGGGTGGGGGGGGCAAATGGTTTAATACGTGCAATTTAGATCATAGAGTCTGTCTGTTAGTCCAGTGGCATGGTTTCGATATCACAAATGTACGTGGCAAGGCGTTGCGTCGCCTGTCTGTAACCTCATAACCTTGGTTGTGTCGATCGAGTGGAGGTTAACACCATGTATAGAATGATTATAGATATATGTGACACTATAATAGCATTACAAAGGCATATGGCTCAAACGCACAGTAAAAAAAGTAGCATCCAAAACTCTAAAAGTAATCCGAACGGTTAAGCATCCAATTTCCTGTATACTTAAATTGACTTCATTTAATTTTGATGTTATTGTATATTTGTAGCAAAACAACGCTTATGATACGATGGAAATGCGAGAAGTGCGCATGTCACCAATGCTGGGTATACGAAATAGTCAAAGTTTTAACATGGAGTTAGACGAAGGAAACCCAGAACCTCCTAATATCAGAATGGCGCCTGTGTTACCAAGGACATACGTTTCCCATGGTTACCTGCCTAGCAACATGTTGCGGCGTAGAAATAGCAACGGGATACCTAAACGGAAAAAACTTTTCTCAAATTTTAAGCAAAAAGCAAAATCTATTCGAGTGAAAATCCCGCGTGTGCAGGACGTCAACACTATTGATAAATATGCTAGACTGGTTTTCCCACTTTTATTTTTACTTTTTAATGGTGCCTATTGGGCGGTGTATCTCATGCAGTCATAGGATATTGTTGTTATTGATATAGATTGTTGTCAGCGTGAGAACAAACCGGAAGGGCCAGCTTGTTAAGATGGCTGTTAGTGACGTGTAAAACACAGTTATATCATTGGGAACATTGGTGTCGATGACGATAACATTTTACATTTCTAATTCAAGTGAAGACAATAATGGCAACTAATATATTATACAATGGACGACATGGCGATATCCTTTCAAGATTGAACCGATAGAACAACAAACTTGTGGTTTGGTCGTATTAGACGTTGTTATGGTAACCTGGCTACTACATCTTGTGTCGCCATATCAGTAATGGGGTGTTGTATTGATAGTGTAAAATGATAGCGAATGAAACCAAAGTGCAGAATCTTGACGTACTGTCTCCTAAAACTCATACAATTGACTACAAGATGTTGTTACCACAATGACATTGTGTTGTTACCACGGTTATAGTGTGTCGTTACCATGGTTACAGTGTGTTGTTACCCGGTTACAGTGTGTTGCTACCAAAATTACAGTGTGTTGTTACTAAGGTTATAGTGTGTTATTATCATGGACATAATGTCTCGTTACCAAGGAGACAATATTTTGTGACTATGGAAACAGCGTGTTGTTACCAAGGAGTTAGTAGATTTACTGCCACTAGGTTACCATTTATACATCGGTGTTACCATAGTAACACTCAATTGTTGTAAAGATGACACCCAGATTTGATCAAGGTGACAATAGCAGTAAGCAATCATCGTTACCAAGGCAACAGTGTCCAGTATATTGTTACTATGACAATTGATAACTATTAAATGTCTATTTCATTATATTTTATCTATTTCTCTGAGTAAAATTCCAGAATTATCAATTAGAAAATGAAAGTAGAACAATATAAGTCTGATTCGAACATTATAGATATCCTTTAATAATTATAAGGAGTAGATTATTTTTGCTATTATTTAGGTGTATTATAATATGATATAATGTCCCATGTATATTTTACTTTTAAAATCATGTTTCTATTAAAATAATCAACCGGATATTAAAGTCATTAAAGGAGAAGGGGTAAAGGGGCTGAAGGGACTCAGTTTCCTCTCATCTCCTGGGTATAAATGCCAATTCTCAAACGTAAGCTTACACCATTAAGATTTTTTGGGGTAAAATCTAAATATATTTCATTGTATTGTTGTAATCTTCTGTATTATGCAATTTAATATGAACTTGTAAAATAAGCTGAAAGTATGACTGTATATCATGCCGAGCGCGCCTGTTACGAGACTGCTTGAGTTTTCAATGTCGCATTAGCCAAATGGATTTTGAGTTTTCAATGTCGCATTAGCCAAATGGATTTTGAGCATATTTATGCTTTTTCAATATTGTTTTAATTCCGCACCACTTCAGATAGAATGGCATCACTACACGGTTTAGTGCTTTAGATATTACTTGACGGATTTACATCCATTGTGTGTATCGAATTTGTACAGGAAGTGAAGTAGGCAGTT
This sequence comes from Patella vulgata, assembly GCF_932274485.2. Taxonomy (NCBI): domain Eukaryota; kingdom Metazoa; phylum Mollusca; class Gastropoda; family Patellidae; genus Patella; species Patella vulgata. The sequence continues at coordinate 36,343,184 of NC_065886.2, read as the reverse complement.
CATCCTGGAAATTTATAAGATGATCTTATACTCTGTCAAATCGTCTGACGAGGAACAATGTTTGTTTTTTTAGAAGATCAACTAAGAACATTTTTTTTTTTGTTTGGGCTTGTTTAAAACTCGCCAAAATTTTAACCGCTGTATCGGAAGAACTAAAATTGCAAATTGTATGGCCTTGGAATATTGTTTTCTATCCGGAAAAGGGGACTAGTTAACAATTCGACAGGTCCCATGAAACAGTAAATTCAATTAGGTAAAACGAATCTGATTATTTCTGATAATTTTTTCCTCGGTCACTTGTTAGTGTCTTGCAAATAAAATACGTTATCTACATGTGCTCGGACGTGTGTTTCGTTGCATGGGAACCTATCGTTAGCTACATGTACTGCTCGAGTGTGGGCGTGTGTCTCGTTGCCTGGAAACCCGTCGTCCGCTACAGGTAATGCTCCGATGTGGGTGTGTGTCTCGTTGCCTGGAAACCTATCGTCCGCTACAGGTAATGCTCCGATGTGGGAGTGTGTTTCCTTGTCTGGAAACCTATCGTTTACATAGGGGTAAACTCCTCTGGACAACAATATGGCAACTAGATTTTCATCTGACGCCACATTTGTTTTAAATGTCTGTAAATATTGAAGTGTTATCCTTTCGTTTTTGATATATTGTGAATAAAGATTAAGGGTGAGATCTTCTTGACATATTTCTCATTAAATTTAGATTTAGCTTTTCCCAATTTTGGACAAGTTCGCCTTGATGCGGGTTAGTATTGTCTATTTTAGCCATTATTTAAAGAGATCATTCGATCGAACCGTTTGTACACTGTACATAACAATCCAGAAGATGTTCACATTTGGAGTTTTATTAGTGCACTGAAAGGTCATAATATATAGATCTTAGATTTTTTTCTTTAATGATTCAGGTTTGCAGTTAGAGGTGTTTATATATAGTAGGGCTCACGATTCAGCTTATCATATGATTCGGGCATTTCATTAAAGCCGCTTTTGATCATTTGAAGGATTTTTGATTCCCTCGAAAACTACGATATTGTAAACGTTCAATTTCTAATATCCCTAATAAGGCAATAACCATTAATTGTTAATTTCATCATTAAATAACATATCAAATACAAAATCAATAGAAGCATTTAATTTCTTGTAAAACAAACCCTGTAAATTCTGAAGTTTTATTAAAATTTGTAAGTTCAACCATTTGGTTTCATATAGCGAACAAACAAACAAAATCTTTCTCTTTTAATTGATTGTATTCCATATAAATAGTCTTTGTGTTTCTAATCAGGACCATCTAGTCCTTCGGGTGGGAGAAAAAATCGAGTTCCCGTGTACACATTTGCATGCACGTAAAAGATCTCTTGGCAGTTGGAATTCGATATAATTCCCTCCTAGCACACTGCATGGCGCATGTCCGTCTTCGTTAACCCAGTCGGAGCAGAACAGTAGGACGTTAAACACCATTTCATTTCATTTCATTTTGAACCCCTATGCTGTAGTGGACCCCGTGCAATGGCTCAGCGTGCGCACGCGTTAAAACAGCCGTGTTTCTAATGTGGACCCAATCCTACACTCTCAAGGCTTATTTTCTATAAATTATAAATCATTTTTAGATAAGAGACAGCATGTGTTAAACTTTAAAATTTTCTGTTATAATTAGTTCTCACTGAAGTAAAATTGTAATGGGGGGGGGGCATAATTCCGCTGAGAGACATGTTTAGAAATGCCATCATTGTATAGATTGCATGCATGAAAGTCTGTATGACAGAGACCATAAAATTGTTCAAGCATGACCAGGTAACGTTAGATCGATGTACATAAACTTTTAATCTAAACAATTCTTATCGTTATGTATATGTGTATATATTTATAAATATTGTATATACAATATGATTATGTTAAGTAAATGATCAATGTTTAAATTCAATCTGAATTTTTATTAACTGAAGTGGGGTTCAGTCAACTATGACATCCGTGGGGTTTGTCTCAAGTATAAATCTCATGATTGTTACACTGTGCGACTTAACCGCCAGACATACACGTCATTATTGTTAACAATGACGTCATAGTGACCACTATGGCTGATCTGGTCGTGGACGTTTTGATTGGCTGTGGAATGTGGAATGAAACCAGTCTTACGAGACGAAATCTACCTTCGGGTTTGACAGATGACCCCACGGACAAATTGCATAGTCTAAACTCCTCTTTAGGCTTTTTATTAACTGAATGGTGGTTTCTTACACTTTAACTTAGAACATTGTGCACTTGTTTGTTATCAACTAATTCAAGTAAAAATATAAACATATTATGTTACCACGTCAACGTCTCAAGTGAAGCGTGGCACTGGATGTTCAGGAAAGAGGGGCCATACGACAGATGTACAGGAGATTTCTAGAATAAATGAGGACAATTTAATATCTCATCTGTATGAGTAAAGTCTGTGTGATATATTACTGTTACACGGGGTGCTTACCTCGTTAAATCTGGAAATAAAATAGCGAACGAAATGTTTCATGAATTTTTGAAATAATGTGCTTCAGTATTTTTCTATGACTTAAATGCCGTTTATAAATTCTGGAACAAGACATTTATTCACTCGGTCTATTTACCTGTTTCCTGTAGCGTACCCCCCCCCCCCCCCCGCCAACAACCAACACACACACACCCTCCTTAAAGAAATCGCCTTCTTGTAAAAGCTAATACTATTTACCCGAGCCCAGTAGCTTACCCCCACCTCCAAACCCAATCCCAATCGAGCCCCTGTAGCATACCTCCGCACCCCCGCCCCCTCACCAACTCATTCTTAATGAAATTGTCCGCTTACACAAACCCCAACCCCCAAACAGAACTCGTCTTCTTGTAAGAAAAAAAATATTCTTCACTAATAATACTATGTAGCCAATCTCTCCGTCAGCTGGCCTATTTATATTACTATTGTATTTGTAATGACTAGTTCTGGCATTTATTATTTCGTCAACCGACAGCATGACAAATAAAATCGAATTATAAATCATACAGAACAGTAAAATCAGACAAGTGATAAATAAAACTCAACATAATCTAGACTAATAATTCAAACTTATGTAGTTCTGTAATTTGTGCAAGCACATCTGACAAATGTTACGATAGAATTATGTTTTAAATATAGTTTTGAAGTTCTTGACTAATGTCGTTAAGCTCGGGGGTTTTCAAACTAATGTAGTTATGTTATACATGCACGAATGTCTTAACAAATGTTATAACAAAATTATATTTTGGACTATTTGTTTGTAGATTAGATATAAGTTTGAATTAAATGTAATAATACTCTATGGATACACCAATTTGATTTCTGTTCTTCTGGAACACCTGTCAAAACTTTAATTCTTCATGAAAAAAAAATAATTTAAAAACAGAGAGTACTGGGTTGCATTATTTAAAAGGTATTAGTTCCCAAGTTTTAAATTTTGAAATTTTAAACAAAACGTCTTTTACGAGATTCGAGTGACCTTTTATTTATCAAGACACCGAAGAACAGAAAATCAAATAATTTTTGCCTAATTTTTTGCTGCCTTGTGGTCGAGTTAATTATAACAATATATACTGACGTACATCAGAAAAAAGACTGGGAGACGATTGAATAAAAAAAAACCCCAAAAACATCAAACTGAATCAGAAATAAAAATGGGGTTTAATGTCCAGGTCCCGGTTTCAGAAAACATTCTCAGTCTTAAGAATTTACTCAAAATTGTTCGCCTTATTTTAACTAAAATATAACTCTTTTTAAAACTTTTTTGTTTTAATGTATCAAATACACCAATAAGAAACTATGTGCAAATTTTGGCGTTTCTGGAACAAAGGTATAATATTCATAAACAGTGATTGAAAGTTGAGTAAATTCTTAACTCAAGTCTGAGAATGCTTTGTGAAACCGAGACCTATTCTGTACCATCTAGGTAATGTTGTCGATCATGCACCCTGTAGTGTGCTGCGAGGAAGTCTTTGCCCAGACAGCGGCGATACTGTCTACTTTTATTTAGATTTCAAACTGCCAGGGGATCTTTAACGTCCCGCCAATGGTATACAAAGGGTTGTGGTTTTTCGTCCCATCCGACTAGACGATTTCCTACAAAGCCCACCGTCTTGCATAATTGACAAGGGAAAACCAAGCGGGGAAATCCCGAGGAAAACTTTCTCAGCTAAAACCTGGGATCAAACAAAATACGTCCTGCTTACCGAGCAAGCCTCATATCCACTGGTCTCCGCTTCCCCGATCCCCGACAAACGGAACCTCTGAACTAGAACAGGTTGTATGTCATCGGTTACAACGATTATGTTTACCCCCATCCGTTTCATTATCCAAATTAGAAAGTGATTTTAGTGCAACTTAATTTGTGTATTGTCTTGTGTACGTCAGTATAGATAATTGTGTATATAGATATATAAAGATTGTACAGTTTTATTACTACACACCATGATCACCCATTTAATATATATATATATAAATATATCTACTCCTCGTCATGTACATTATCATTAAAATATTAATAAAGATTTTATATCTGTATTGAATAACTCTCTTTATTTTACTTGTGTATGGACTTGTAGATTGAGATGACGGTGGATGAACATACTCCCCGCAGTGTTTCCTTTGCATAGACCTATACTAATCCCACTCAAGCACTGCCGTAAAGAAAGCAAATTTCTGTTCCAAATTATGACTGGTCAATAGTCCGATTAACAAACAAAACCTAACTGCGTAACAATATCATTCGGGTTTAAACATACCTCCAAATATGTTTACATAACGTTACGTCACGACTCGCGAATATTGCAGAAAAACTAATTGCATGAAAAACGAGGCTATCAAAAACGGCTATAATGTAAACAATATTGTTTGGAGACGAACAATACTTTTACCAGATTAAACGAAGGACTGTCATGTTGCTGTACTTAAAGATAGATTTGATTAAACGGGAAGAATAGACACACTTCCTCAAAAACTCAAGTATCAGAAGTCAATTCAGCAATGGCCAGAGAGGGATGGGTATTTGAAAATTTTAAAGATGTATTATGTAAGATTTAGATAAAAAGTTGGTCGTTCTTGCTATCATAGTTCAAAAATAGACAATGAAAAATGAAAATATTGGAAGTTTTGTAGCGTACCAACGTTAATTGACAATCGAGATTGAGTCTTGATGATCCATTTTATCATTAAATTTTTCAATCTCGAGGGTGTTCAAATCCATTTAAATCTCAACCATCTGATGGTCTAGAGTGTGGATTATAGGCTTGTCATGTGAATAAATAATAATGGAGCCAACGTAAAGATTTAGCTCTTACATAATGTATCTTTAAATGTTAAATAATCAGTAGCATGGGGAAATGCAAATGACCCACAGCGACTTTAAGGTTCCACTTAACCATCCTGAAATGAGGTAAATGGCTAAATGGTGTAGATGAAACTATGTTTTCGGTTTCTTTTCACTGCTAAAGATGTATTCGAGCGCCCAGTGTAATATAATAAAGCATATACGGTATCTGCTTCAAACATACAACGAACATTAGTCTAGACACAATATCAGACATTGCGTATATGGTAACGGACGTTGCGGATACAATTCACTTAATGGTTTATAAGGGGAAAAATTGTTTAAAAGCATCGGTTTCTCATATAATCTTCCTATTTCAAATACAAGGTGCTAGAATCTCTATATAACCATCAAAACCATTCACATATTATGGAATAATGCAGGTAAAGCAACTGTTATATGCCATCCATAAAACTATTCCTGGATTAACCACTGATCCGATAAACCATAGTGCAAATAAAGCAGCTAAACCAAGGCCTACATATAGGCTTGATGGACCGTCTTCAGTACCACAGTCGGAGCAGATGGGGATGGGGAGGGGCCCTGTCATGACCCTGTCATGAGTCTGTCATGTGCGTACTGCCGTCTTAAACATCTGTCATCATATTCCTGAGCGAGGGGGGTTGACAGAGGCCTCATACGTGGAATAGACTAGGGCCTCTCTTCATCTAAAACCGGCCATGACCACAATCCATGAATAAGATATATTGAGATTGGTGTGAATATAAATTCAGTTTAATATCATACTTTATGGGCGACGAGCATACGCTATGAACTGATTTATGGGGGTAATTTTGCCTGTACAGTGACGTTTCCATTTGCCAAAGTTTCTTTAACATGCGCGCTAACGAATACACGGACGGACCTCTGTGTTTCGTCCCACAAAAACGACAAAGGTAAGTCAGATGGGAAACGCTTAAGGATATTTCCCAGCCAGCACCACACTCTTCAATGTGAACCTTGTAATTAAGTTTGTAGAGAGAGAGAGAGAGAGAGAGAGAGAGAAATGGGGTTTAACGTTCACTCGACACAAACTAGGTCATTTCGGGACTAACATATGGTTTAATTAGCAGTGGGAGGAAGCCGGAGGACCCGGAGAAAACCCACGGGGTTGGACAGGCGACCCTACTCCTTGTCACGTACAACCGGGGAATCGAAACCCCGCCAGTTGACTCAATGACAGACCGTATGATACAGCGCAGCGCGCACGTGCTAACCATTCGGCCATTCAACCCCCCCAATTAAGTTTGTAATCAAGTTTTTAGGTTGAATATTTGTGGAACAACAATCGACGTTATTGTGTGCACAACACGTGATACAGAATTAATCAAAAGAAAACAACACTGACATCCGACTAAATTATGATTTTGTCCATTAATACATCAAGTTAGTCATCTAAATCACACTTCCTATCAGGGCAATATAAACAGACCGGACGTTCCCATCACGACACGGTGTCTAGTTTTATTATTAAACGGAAGTGTATAGTGCCGCTCCTAATTCACCTTGATATTAGTACCCAGATACTGAAGTGGTGTCTTTACCGCATTAATAAGTTGAGTCTACGGTGTAATTCTATTTAGTAATTTATGCGAAAGTGCAGGAGGCGAATATAATATGTTTTATTTGTCTTCTCCATTGTCAGTATATTAGCTATGGTATGAGTTTATTTTAAAACGCAAATTAAATTGTTTATGAAATATTGCGACAATAACAGGGCATTGGAGCCCAAGGCCAAGGATAAATTCTATTGTATATTACACTCATGTGAGGAATATTTCATTCCATATCTGACTTAGCATTAGGCTTAGTAACCGATCATCATAATTAATTACTTAATATTTGACCAATTAAATAATAGATAGCAAAAATTAAGACATATAAAAATACTCGAGATGTGCGCGATTTTAGATAACCATGTAGAAATTCGTTGAGGTTCAAATGGTAACATCTGGGTTGAGAGATAGAGAGAACGACTTTATTTTGGTCTATGTTTGTAATCGATGTATCCAGCTTGATATAAAACTGTAGAAACCGTACTTTTGTTCTTGTCATCGTGTTTGTTAATCATACGATATTTTGGGACTGATAATGTGGGATGTCAGAGTGAAGTTTAAAGATACTTCTTAACGGTGGAGATAAAAATATATACACAACGTGAGTCATAAGAGAAATTACCAGTACAAGCGACAATACTAGACGATCACAAGGCTAATAAAATATATAGGAGCGGAGAGAGTATGCCTCGCACGTTGGATGTGGGGAGTTTTTGACAGTTGGGCTACACCTGGTATTTCATGTTTTGGAAAGAGTAATTGATGTGGTAATATTTCACACAGAGATAATAAATCCACGTTTAGATTTCCGCGAATCAATCTTATACCGGAGACGATGTTTCTAATGCAGTGTTGGTTCATCGTTCTTTTGCAGATTTTATACAAACATGCAACTGTCTTTTACCAACACCGGACATCAAAGTCAATAGGAGCAAATGTTTATTTTTAGTATTCATTTAGATCAAATGATGTTATTCGAGTCTTAAAGTCGGATTATTTCAGAATGTTGTTTAAAGAAGTATAATGGATATATGTACACGTTATTAAAGTTCATATCCTGCACGCCCAACAATATTAGTTTTACAAATGTATTTTTGGTTTTAGATTAATAGAAGATAAATACTAATTGCGTGTCATCATACAAAAAACTGAAAATGATGTCCGTCCTGAATAGAGTTTGATATCTATCTATTACTCAAGCGGGGGTTGCGTGGTCGAATGGAAATGAAATGAAAAGTGATTTAACGTCCGACTTTTCTGAACTGACTGTGCTAAGAATGACGCGGTGGACGAATGGTCTAAGGCGTGCGAGTTAGATCATTAGGTCTGTTATCGAGTTAAGTGACATGGTTTCCAATACCGCTTGTACGTGACAAGGGGTAGGGTCGCCTACCCAACCTCGTGGGTTTTCAGCGGGTCCTCCGGTTTCCTCATATTGCTAAAGACCCATACGAGCAAGCGAATTAATAACAAAAATAGAACCATATGCTAGTCCCAAAATGATCTAGTTTGTGTCGAGTGGACCGTTAAACCACACCTCTTTCTCTCTGTACTAGTGGTAGAAGTAGTAGGGGAGGGTTTAACGTCCGCTTCTACCTAGTGGGATATATGTTGACTACATCCCTATCTTATTATGGGCCAAACTATTTGAACACATTTTAGAGAGGATTAAGTCATGCAAAATTGCAAATGGCGTGCATAGACTTTAACATAAATTATAATACAAATGTTTATGTTTTAAGGTTATAATACATGTATAAATGCAAAGAAAATTCAAATTTGTTGTGAAAGTGATAATGCGTGTACAAATGATTTTTAAGGTACAGATAGATGCAATCAAAAATTCAAAATTTTTTTGTGAAAGAAATATGTGTGTACAAATGAAATGGGGTTTAACGTCCTACTGTTTTACACTGACTGCACCAATGAAGACGAACATACGCCATACAGTGTGCCACGAGGGAATTTTGCCCGGACAGCGCCGCTGCGGCCTATTCTTATATCGAATTCCAACACGGGACCTCGGTTTTTCGTCCCAACCGAACGACTATACGTTGTCCCTTGCCAGGACCTCAGTCCAAAAGTGATATCCGTGTACAAACTGACATCCATGTATCACTGGTGTGAATCCAACAGTTTGACAAACAAGCGGCTGTATATATAGTTCACATCACAATTTGAACCCTGGATTGTTCTTGACAGCTCTCTTACGATACTATCAAAAAAATCATTTAAGTGAAACCCCAGGGGAGAAATGAAATGGTCAATTAAATGGAGGACTCATCATTTTACAACTATTAGAGATAATTTTTATAGGACTTCTTCAATTATTATAAAAAAGATCTGTCTAGTCGATTAATCATCTGATAATAACAATTCAATGGGTTTTTTTTTTAATTCTAGATTGGCGTCTAGGACAATTATTGCAAGGTCATTGGAAGTTTTATAACATTTGGGCGAACACAAATTCCTGCTTCTAGGATTCATGCAAAACATTTTAAAATTTCAAAATTAAAATGATATCAATGAAATAGTTTATGGTATGTCAAGGGTGCCGGACGAAGGCTCGGGTGAGAACAATGTATAATTTTTCGGATAGGACGAAAAACTGGGGTCTCATGTAGACTATACGTTGACGTCGGACTACACGTAGGATCCAGTAGCAGTTGGAATTCGAAATATGAAAAGACCGTAGCACCTCTATCTGGGCAAAATATCCCTCACAGCACACTGCATAGTGTATGTCCTTCTTCATTCGCCGGTTGGTGCAGGAAAGTGGAACGTTTAACCCTATTTCATTTCATATCATAGTGAACATTAGTATTTGTCTTCTTTCTTTTCACAGAAAAACATCCGCTTTATTATCCGGATATTCGTTCCTTTAATAAAATTCTTTTTTTGTCGACCTATGTTATTTAATTCTTTTGTGTCGAGGACTCGGTGCTCGCGGGTCGTCTACTGTCCGCCCTGGAGTTGTTCACCATTTAGATCTTCAGCAGTAGCTATACAAATTAATGGATATTATTTGAAATGCGCGGTTATTAGAATGAAAGATCGAAAATGGCACGAGATGGAATTCTTTTCTCTCCGTCATTCTTTGATTGCCCCTTGTATTAATTGGTGTCCCTGGTCGCACAAAATTTGTTTTATTCAGTTGATAAAAACGAGACAAATAAAAACTGACGAATGATTTTGAACATTTCTTCTAGTTGCATTCGGATTACATAATTGTCATTGATTATTGTTGGTAAAGCAATTTATCTCCATTGGTCGTATTTGTAAAGAAACGTAAATTGTTGGAGGCTAAGTCCCAGGGTAGGTGTTTACTAAAGAAAATAGAGTTGTTGAGGTGGAATCACTTCTCCTCTTCTCCCTGTGGTGGTTTGTCTTCCTACTTGTACAAGCACTTGTATTCGATCCGTTTCTTTTCATTGCCATTCCAAGATTTAGATAAAGAAACAGACCAAGTGAAAGAAAAGCACCGACAATTGAACGTTGATTCGTGGCCTCAGGTGTAAGTTTGTACTGGGATTGATCGGGTCTTAGCTCTTCAATATATACGTGAAACGTATCTAGGCCTTTCCCGCCAAAACACTTCCCTGGATTTTGTGACTAATAGTAACCATAAAAAGTATTTTGGAAAATGAATTGTCGATTTTTGTTTTTTTTTTGTTGTTTTTGCTTTTTAAATTTCAGATTTCAAGGCGTGAATTTATATCCCTACTGTGATTGGTCGGTGAGTTATTATTCCAATTCGCGCATGTTTGCTGTCGACCAATCGCGATAGAGACCTTACGTCCAATACCTGGCCAACCTTTCTCGAGTGTTGTACGGATTCTGATAACAGGTACCAAGGCATGTGCGTTGTTTACATCGGACGTAACTAATACAAATTCGTGCCTTTTGCTCATTCTAAGCCTCAGCGTACTATTGTATGTCACTAAATAGAAAATATTTTTATCCAGATATACTTCAAACACCTTTATTGTTTTTCTTGATAATTTAAAAAAAATGTTTTAGAATTTAATTTGCAGACGAAAAAAACTATTATTAAGAGCTAATCAACCTGCCCCGATGTCATGCCTAGTTAAAGATTCGAAACCCGGGGCTTTAAGCTTTGTGGGCTAGTGCCTTACTCACGTAACTATCGTGGCTTCCTAATCGAAAAGAGAGAAATGAACTTATCAGAAAAATAGTTATCTGGATAGGTCTTATATAGAGATGACTAATAATAATTCCACATATAGTAACATACATAGTCAAATCACGTTCTTTAAATTAATGGTCGACCATCATCAACCCTAACTACCTTATTACTGTCCACGACTTCAGTTAGTCTCCTCTGACCAACAAAACAATCCACAGGACAGTTAAGCCACGAAGACATACAAAAATAACAAACCTAACACGAACCGTCCTCACTTCATTTCTATAATTCCCTTATTGCTTTTTATTCATATCCTAATTTGGACAAAAGTGTCCGAATTGGTTTAGTAATTGGATAGATTTTACTTTCTATAGTTCGCTGCCTACCGTGTCATAAGGTTTGTCTGAGAATCGTAAGTCTTGTTGAAGACATCACGTAGATCAACACCCTGTCCATGTTAGAGCGATAATAAACATTGGTAATTTTCAATTAACGAATATCTTATTTAATCAGAGATATGATTGACTTTGATTAATTTCCATTTGTATCTCATTGTATATAATCCAGCTCCTGTGTAGATATAGGTAATTAAATTTACCGAAAGACTGTGGACAAATAGGCGTGTGATATGATCCCAGGGAGCCATGGTGGAAAATTAAGTAAGACGCTGGTTCGCTCACGGTGTTGGCCGAGAAAGTTCATCGGGATTTTCCGACGTTTTTTTCCCTTGACAGAGGCGTAGGACGGAGCACCTGACAAGGACAACTGTCTACTCGTTCGGATAGGACGAAAAATCGAGGTCCCGTGTACATATTGGCGTGCACGTAAAATATCCATCGGCAGTTGGAATTAGATATAAGAGTAGGCCGTAGCGTCACTGTCCGGGCAAAATTTCCCTCATAACACACTGTATGGCGCATGTTCGTCTGCATTAGCCCATTCGGAGCAGAAGAGTGGGGCGTTAAACCCCATTTCATTTTCACTTCCTGTCTGCATCAACCAGGATAATAAACATAATATGCGAAGAGCCCAATAAGGTTTAGGGGGACATAAATCCGGGTGTCAGAGACCGCCGAAGGCTTGAAGGATGATGGTATCAGGGGTGGGTGTGTTATGGTGGACCTCGATCCGAATTATTTTTTCAACAAGAGAACAGCAACTTGCCCCACAAAATCCTACTCTATGACCACCTCAATTTCAATCGAACAATCAAGCAGTCTATTTCACTTCCCGAAAAATTGATGAACCAAATAATGATGATGCCCTTAAAAATGTCGCGGTTTAAGCAGAGTGACTACTCACAAGTAACGCTGGACAATGTTTATTACGCTGATTTTGAATTTGTATCCATTACTCAATTTACAGAATTTCGGTTCTCGAAAAATTGATGGATGTCAGAAAACAATGAATTGGGGTGGCTCTAGACCAAAACGTCATCAGATCTCGGGCACTATTTGACCGGATAATTGATAAAACAAAACAAAAATATGATGATGCCTGAAAAAATTGTCACGCATCAGAGAGGGGCCGGGGGGGGGGGCTGCCCAGCCTATGCTAATGAAGATGAGCGTTCGCTTTGCAATGTGATATGAGTTAAAGTATGACCAGATAGCAGCGTTACAACCTATTCTTCTTCCAAACTACAGTGTTCCTGTATGACGTCAGGTTTTCATTTCATGCGAAAGTCTAGACGTTGCGCCTCGCCAGGACCTCCGTCCCGCATCCCTGCCGCGGGAAAATCTCGAAGAACTTTCTAGGCCAAGTTTTTCCACTAGTCTATTCTGGATTAAATTCCGCTGTTCGCATTAATTGACGAAAATTGAGTTGACCTTAACAAATAGATTTAGTCGGTTCCGCGCACAACCTGTGCAGCGCCGGGCCATCTTTACCTATTATTATCAGTATAAAATGGTTTATTCCATTCAATATTTACAAAGAAATGATGAATGGAAAGTTATCCAATATTCGGCATGCACTGCAGACGATATAGACAAGACAGCGCTTTGTTTTTAATCCGACTGAATCCAACCCGGGAGATTATTTACCGATAGTTATTTTGTGTTCTTGAATAAATAGTCACTATGGGTACGATCGAGTTTAAACATTAGAGCCAGCTGCAGATTTCGTCAAGGTCGCGAGATGTAAACAGGGCTAGGGCACGTGATTGTTGACTAGATTGTGGGTTAGGGCTAGGTAAAGGATTAGCGCCAGCCCTGTTTATATCTCTTGACCTTAATTTTTTAGACCTAACCCACAGGAGTACATGTTAGCGTGGATACAAATTGTGAAAAATGCAAATGGCGATCAGCGGCTTTAAAGAAGAAATGAAATGGGGTTGAACGTCCTACTGTTCTGCAACAAACGGGCTAATGAAGACGGGCATACGCAATACAGTGTACTAGGGTTCTTAAGTGCAAGACGTGTACACGGGGTCTCGGATTTCCGTTCCACCCGAACGACTATACGTTGTCCCCTACCAGGCCTTCCATCCTACACCACTGACAAGGGGCAACCACGCCGAAAATCTCGAATTTAAAGCCTATAAGGATCCGGTAAATCTTTAACTTGGATTCAGTCGGAAAACACCATTTGTTACCCTTTAACCCGTGAAAATTATAAAACCAAAAACTAGGGAATACTTGTAGAAATATTTTATTATAATTAAATTTGTGAGATATATGATCAATATAACGTGTAAAATTATATATAATATGTTCAGTATAATGTGTCACTATGTTCAGTATAACCATCATATATTATGTTCAACATAATAATATGCAATTCAATGATAACAATAGCATAATCATTAATATGGGGCGCGCAGCTTAACAACACCTAATTGGGCGTAAACACCGTTTTTATTTTTATTGGAATTTATTAAAACATTCAATTTTATCACCCGGCCTACACGGCTGGATCTTGTTTTGTTTTTGTCCAAGTCGAATAACCAGACGTCTTTACAATGCAAGGCCACTGACAAATGGGAAACAAGCCTAGAAGATACCGAGGAGCTTTCTCGGCCAAAATGGAATCAACCCCAGAACGACAATTTTAGTGAGCCAGCGCCTTAGTCACTGAGTAGGAAATTATAATGGTTCTGTCCAATAAAAAAAAACAAGTTATGAGATAATAAATATGAAATATTATTTAAAACTAATGTAAACAGTAGGAAATCGGTTTAATGGAATGTCTTACATTTAAACTACGTGCTATATTGGTCTTTGTGATATTGTTTAATACATAAGATTTATTATATAAAAAAAGAAGAAAAGACAAAGAAACAGATCATGACAGTAACAATAATTTGTGCATGTGAAATATTTTGTGATTTTTTATTGTGCCTGTCTTCGATGAGGGCATGCCAATTTCAATTTTTTCTTCCTGAAGCCTTATTAAATAATTTTTTTTATATGTTTCCAAGAAATATATATAAAAAATATTTAATAAGGCTTCAGGAAGAACAAATTGAAATTGGCATGCCCTTGGAAACATATTTTTAAAGAAAATATACATAATAGGTCTCTAATTCTTTACTCCATATCCATTGGACAAATAATATTTATAAAAAAATTGTGAAGAACTGAAAATTAAATCAGGTTGGCCTGAGATATGTGTCCAATTATGTGACTTCAGTTCATCCATATGTAAAGGTATGATTTATAACAATAATAATAATTGTAATAACACAATAATTGATGTATGTTTTATAAAAGTTTGATCTATGTAACACAATTGATGTATCTATAATAATAATAATAATAATAAGACAATAAATAAATATATGTTTTTGATTCTTACAAAAGAATAGAAGGTAAACATGAGTATTTTATGCATGACTTACTATATACATGTAAATATTATACAAATTGACAGTATTATAAATATAAGTGAAATGTACAATTTTTAACAAAACATGAACATACCTGTACTAACTACAAATGATACCATTTCTGTTTGTCAGAGTTTATAATAATAATAATAATTATGAAATCTTTACATAGGCCTACAAGTCAGCCAATTTTATATATATTTTTTTGGGGGGGAGTTGTTAACAGTTAGATTAATTTTTTCAAATTTAATAAGAAAAGAAAGTATCACTAATCCCTGCCGTGGGCTGAATATAACAAGGGGGATAACTCCATACACAAATCACAAATTTTTATCAAGATGCCATTTGCAAAAACAAAGTATGACTTCAAATCTCATAGAAAAACAAATTCACATTCAGACAATATCATACAGCTGAAGTGTTCCATTGAAATACTTTTTTCACATGTACCTCATCACCCATCTTCATTCTGGTCTCACAGACCGTATAAACATAATCTCATCACACCACACTGGTCTCCCAGATACACACATGTAACACCTTGTCTCTCATCACCCCACACTTGTCTCAAGACCGTATATATACATGTAATGCCTTGTCTCTTATCACCCCACCCTGATAAAGCAGATGGTACACACATGTAACACCTTGTCTCTCATCACCCCACACTGGTCTCAAGAGGTATATATACATGTAATATACATGTCTCTTATCACCCCACCCTGATCAAACAAACGGTACATATATCTAACATGTAATATCATACCAATCATAGGTAATTCACCATACAAACACTTGATTATCAGCTTATCTATAAGCTTGATGGGTTGAATTAAACAAGACTAGTATTAGCATATGATTGATTGAAATTTGAATTTATTTGAATATTTTCAACCAATCAGACAGTTTCAACCCACCTTCTGGGATAAATGGCAGCATTATGACAATCTGGGCCTTATTCTGACCTTTACATTGGTTGAAATTTAAGTTTTTATTTTTTCAACCAATCCTACAGCTTCAACCCACTTTCTGGGATAAGTGGCAGCATTATGATGATCCAGACTTTATTCTGAACTTGACGATATATATCTAGAAAACTACCAAGACAAATCTGGGCATGAGTTTGGATATTTTCATTCTTTCAAGAACACCTGATATCACTTCTCATTTGGTTCAAAATAAATTCAAAACAGTCAACAATTCCTGTATTCAGACCTTTCTACATATAATAGAAGAAACGTTTCTATCATATGAGATGACAAGATGACGTCCATGGTGATTTAAAATGATTTGATGAGTATTATATAACGACACACTGTGAGATATAAACATGTACTTCTTGTGCTGGATGTGCGTAAAAACTATGATTAAGTACGTAAAAAATATATGTTCTTTAGGCCACTTGAATTCTTGCTGACTTCTCCAGGTAGTTGACTACCCAAAATCTAAAACAAAACAATCTGAAATAAAACAAAATCATAATCACTTACACAAACAGGTCATTTCAATTGACAATCTGATTAAAACACAGATCTTATTTCATTTCGTTTTAATAGTTCAAAATTTCGTTTAACTTGTCTTTACTACACTAGGATCTGGAAGAGTTGTTATCATTGACGTGTTCTGGATGGTATGAGGAATTAGCCAATGAAACGGTCTGTTACGGAGAGCTTTAGGTGTGTTTTGTACCCAACTGTGGGTAATCCACTAGTAACATCAATGCTGATTGGTTAATCAAATGTCTGGCGTCATAACGTCAAAAGCCGCTTGTATGACCTCTGACGCGACCTATCGCTACAACCGGTCAGATTTTTATGTAGTAGAGGCCATCGAAAGTATAAAAAAAAAAAAGAAACGAAATATAGATCTGTATTTTAATCAGATTTTCCAACTGAGTAACCAAACTTAATTTATGTGGGTGATTTATATTTAATTTGAACAAAAGTTTATTTCATCTGTTTTTAGATATTTAAAATGTCTTCTTAATTTCTCACATTTAACAATCCTATGCCCTATACTTGAGGATTTGCCCCGGTCCTGATTGTCAGTCCGAAATATTCCGACTTAGACGGATCTACAATCGAGTGACGGTGAGTTACTACTTGTCAAAGTTCTACCAGTTCCTTAAAAAGACTGGCGGCATAATTGTTATTTATAATCAAATGTTTCAACTATTGTGATTGGTGGAAATAATGTCACATTCAGTTTGCTCATTCTTGTCGCTTGAAATTATGGTGTTTACTCAATGGACACATTTCAAGAGATTGAAAGAATTCAATTCAATTCAATTAAAGTATCCCCATATAGTCCAATAATAATAGATATTTATATTGCATGCATTCCATCCAAACAATATGCTCATCGCGCAGGCTTGTTTAGCTCTTCAATTCAAAAACAGTTTATAGTTTACTATAAGCATTCAGTCTAATAATAATGAATATCTGTATTGCACGTATTACATCCAAACAGGTTTGTTTAGCTGTTCAATTTTATAGTTCACTCTTTATAATAGGATTCAAACATATGAGATTTTAGTTTGGATTTGATAGTTTCCAAACATTGTGAAGCTTTGAGGTGTACTTAAATGAAATGAAATGGAGTTTAACATCCTACTTTTCTGCACTGAACTCATCAAAACAGGTATATGCTGAGATAAATTTTGCTTGGACAGCAGCGCTACCGCCTACTCATATATCAAATTCCAAATGTCGCAAGGGTTCTTTTACGTGCATGCCAATGTTTTTTTGTCCCATCCAAACAACTAGACAGCTGTCCTTGTCAGGCCCCCTGCACGACTGACAACTTGGGGCATCATGCCGGAAAATCCTGAGGAACTTTCTCGGTTAACACAGGGAGTGATCAGTGAACCCTAGACATCCAGGCTTGCGAGCCAGTATCTTACTCAATGAGATACCGCGGCTCCCTAGAGTTCCATATTATTGGCACTACCAGATGACGTACCTTAATACAAATTATCTAATCTCTTTATGATCATAATTCTTCGTTTACATCCTCAAAAGTTAATTCTATGGCAAAATTCTCCTTGAAAATCTTCTGTACTTTCTTCTTGTGTGGATTATCAATCTCATCTCGAGGTAGAATTAATCTAAATATACAAATATACTAACATTAAAGATACATTATGGGAGATCAGATAAAGAGATGACTCTTCTTGCTATAGTAGTTAAAAACTGATGATGTTGAAAATTTCACTCAAATTGCTCCACTATGAACCAAGATTATATCTTTAGAAGTTTAAGCCCAGCCTCGATAATCATTACTAAATTCGGTGCGATAAAAAACATAGTCTCAATTATCCATTTTTGGACTTAATCATCAATGAGCGTTCAGCAGCAGATTGGATTGCAATCCAGAGTTAATTATGGTTTGGATAAGTTAATTAATGTTTAATTGATAGTTTATATAACATTTTAGGCCTAAAGAAAGGCCTGCAACAGGCAGATTTAGCTCTTTGCTAATGTATATTTAATACACAGTGAAAAATAAACAATTATCAGTTGATGTTTGTTTCTAAACATGTTTCTAAACATCATTTAAAATTGTTAAAAGAACAAACACTTGTTTCAGTATCATATTTAATTGAGTAGTTGATTTGTGTTTTATTGAGTATTTGATTTGTGTTTTATTGAGTATTTTAATAGTGTTTGATTGAGTATTTGAATCATGTTTGATTGAGTATTTGAATCATGTGTTATTGAGAATTTGAATCTTGTTTTACCGAGTATTCAAATTGTGCTTCATTAAGTATTCAAATTGTGTTTTATCGAGTATTCGAATAGTGTTTTATCGAGTATTCGAATAGTGTTTTATCGAGTATTCGAATAGTGTTTTATCGAGTATTCGAATAGTGTTTGATTATTTGAATCATGTTTTATCAAGTATTTAAATCATGTTTTATCGAGTATTTGAATAGTGTTTTATTGAGTATCCAAATTGTGTTTTATTGAGTATCCGAATTGTGTTTTATCGAGTATTTGAATAGAGTTTTGTTGAGTATTCGGATCGTGTTTTATCGAGTATTCAAATCAAGTTTATTGAGTATTTGAATTGTGTTTTATTGAGTACTTGAATCATGTTTGATTGAGTATTTGAACTGTGTTTTATTGAATATTTGAATCATTATCAAGTATCAGAATCATGTTTGTTGAGTATTTGAATCGTGTTTTAATTGATATTTCTTACCATACTTTAATTGGTATTTTTTACCATGTTTTAATTGGTATTCTAATGATATTTTAATTGGAAATATTTAAAATATTTTTATAATATCCTGTGATTTAGTATTTGATTCATTTTTTTACAATTTTCATCCCTTTGTTATTTGGTATCTTATAATTAAAAAATTTTTGATTTATTTTTTTTTGTTTTGCTAATATCATGTTTTTACGATCAAGAATCCTACCTGGTTTTATTTTTTGTATGTCCTAGGATTAAATATTTCTAATTATGTTTTATTTTCTTTAATAAATAGTAAAAGGCTTTGATTCCATAATTTCTACAAAAAGACAACACTATTATAAACTGATGTAAAGAATTTTAAACAATTTTGAATGATGTTATGTTTGAATATCTGGACTTTGTTTTGTTTGATATATCTTGACTTTGTTTTGTTTGATATATCTGGACTTTGTTTTGTTTGATATAACTGGTATACAATACTTACTTGTGATCTTCTATAAACGATGTGTAAAACCAGAAATAGAAAGGACACTTGTCATAACCTAATGGTACCAATTTCTAGAAAACAAATTAAAAATAAATTAACATAAATGGGGTTTAACGTCCTACATTTCTGCACCAAGGGTTCTTTTACGTGCACAGAAATGAGTAGGCTTACACCGGTTAACCTTTTTGTTGCGAGGCCCTATCTTCCTGCACCAATGACAAGGGGAAATCAAGTTGGATATTGCAGAGGAAAGTTCTCTCGGAATCGATCCCGCCATACATGAATTATTCCTACTATCATAAGAGTTTTCGTACTTGGTGTCCATCAAACCTCTAATGGTATGCATCTTGATAATCTATTATACCAAGACAGGCGAAAAGTACTTTAAATTGTTTTTAAACCAGTGTTGAAATCAGTTTGTGTCAGCATGACTTTTATCTTTTCATCCTTTACCTTGAAAAAAATTAGTGCAGCCTATGGTTTTGCTAATGTTTTTGGATATATATATACTTACGTTGTTAGATCTGAACATGATTTTAATATCCCCTTCTATAACAGGACTGTTCTGTAATTCTACAACTATACTGTTATTATCAGAATATTTCATTGTCTAAAATAAAACAAATATCATTTAATTTTAACACACAAATGCATCTAATGATTCTGTCCCATTCTGTTCCCAATACGGACGGAGAAAGCAAGCTGTTATTACATTTTTTTCATTTCATTATCTAACATTTAAAATCCATTATAGCCATATTTAATCCTTAACTGCAGAACATGCTCCAATTCCATTCAGCATTTACAAAGGTATGATGAATTGAAATTTTGCAGCACTGAGCATCCTCTGCAGATGATATGGGCAACATTTTTTAATGGACTATTTTTAATCTGATTGAATCCAAGTCGGAAGATAACCTACCTTTGATATTTTGGTTTTGTTTTCCTAATTAAATGGTAAATAATTAATTTGAGTGTGGATTAAGCTGGGAAACTGTACAGAATAAAAGTAGAAGTTGAAAATGGTTAATGTTTTAATATTACCTGACAGTTGATGTTGGGACCAAATTGACACTCCCATATCAGATTTCCTTCAGGTCTAATCTCCATTCCTAGATCACTTCCGTCTCCATTCCCAACACCTAAAATACAAATCATTCAATAAATGAAACAGGGTTTAACGCCCTACTTTTCTGCACCGACTCGGCTAAGAAAGACGAGCATATGACATACAGTGTCCTGCACCACTGATAAGGGAAAACCATGATGGAAAGTCCAGAGGAACCTTCTCTGTGAACTCCTGGTGCGATCCCGAGACCTCCAGGCTTGCGAGCTAGTGTCTTACTCACTGAAGCACTGATGCTCCCTATTATCAAATCGATCCACCTCTATAGCAACAGCAGGTTTTGAACCAAGAGCTTGGTCCACACACTTGATAATCTTCTTTCTCTTGGGATGCAGTGCCAAATTTAGATGAAGAGAGATGTGGTTTTATGTCCACTCGATACAAACTAGGTAATTTCGGGACTAACATAAGGTTCAATTTTATTTCAATAATTTGCTAAATGCTTCATATAGTATGGTACGTGTTTTAAAATTTATTCATTATTTTACTGTTGTCTAAGTGCACTGAAACTATACATTTCTTTCATTGGCTAAATAAATTCAAATTTCTACCAATACCAGTCAAATGCCTCAAACCGATAAGGAACATTAGGCATAGCTATGTGAATGTTTGTATGGAGGGCAGGGTGGGGGGGGCATGGTTGCTCAGAATAGTGAGGGGTGATCGTTGCTCGGTATGGTGGGGGGGGGTATCTTTGCTCAGTATTTTGGGGAGAGGGTGGGGCATGGTAGCTCAGTAAATAAAGTTCAAATAAATACATAGGACAAGAATAGACTTACCATTTAATCCTTCGATTTTAACAGTTTTAATTCGTAGTTTCTTATTTGGTGGTAACTCTCGATTGTGTTCATTCTTCATCTTCTCATAATATCCCACATAACGACTCTAAAATAATCAACATGTCAACATATTTCATAATTTCCCACATACCAACTTTAAAACAATTAAAATGTCAACTTATAATATCACACATACCGACTCTAAAATAATCAACATATTATATAATATCCAATATACCGACTCTAAAATAATCAACATGTCAACAGGACAAACATTTTATATTACATACGTTTGAAATACAGGTTTAAACCTTTCATTACCGGTTACTATGGTCACCAGCTTTTTCTACTATCAGTTACTCAGAATTGGACCTGAATCAGTTGATAAATAGACCAATATATAAAAAGAGATAAGGCCATACCAATAAAAATTCTGTTTTTCATACAATCCTTACCAAAAATCTAATGCGAGAGGGAGGTTTTTATTATTGTTATTTTATTGTCAAAGGATCCCTACTGGGATAAATGACTTCTCACAACAATGAGTTACAACATATTCCAAGGCATTATAGATATTTTTTATTTTTTGAATAAAAACGACTCATGCAGCCCTTTTTGAGTGACAATTGATTCTCTGAGTACCAGAAGATTTTTTTTTATATGGTCTAAAGTAAATAGAAACTACTCAACAAACCTGACTGGGTGTCTCGACTCCTTGAAATGTTGAACCAACACTTAAATCAGTTCTTCTATCCCCAAAATAATTCAGACTTTCCTGTAACAAAGATTTAAAATAAAGGATAATATGTAGGGGTCAACATTTATGTGTGTATTGAACTGGGGTTGAACGTGGCCTACTTATCAACACCAACAAGGCTAATGAAGAAATGGGGTTTAATGTCCACTTCACTTCAATTTTATTTTTTATAATTCGCCTGTGTGTAGGGGTCTTTGGTAGTGGGAGGAAACCGGAGGACCCAGAGAAAACCCATGAGTTTGGAAGGTGACCCTAATCCTTGTCACGTACAAACGGGGAATGGAAACTATGCCACTTAACTCAATGATAGACCACAGCTTACTTTAACTTTGCTTATGGGATCTTTAACATGCTGTTACAGGTATACACAGAACATGTTTTGTCTACCATCTAATCAAATAGACATACCCCTGACACCCATGAGATGTGAAGCCAGGCTTGAAAAATCTTAAAGGTTTATATCGAACCCAGGAAATTTTAGTAAAGAATCCAGTGCCCAGACTGATCGACTAACATGGCCTATCTGTACCAAGGTTGGAATGGGTTATAAAATTCCACTAAGAAATTATTACTACCGGTAGCTAAATCACAGTCCTATTACCAGCAGATAACTGCTAGCTGTCTTTACATAACAAAATAAAAATGTCTTACCTTTGCTTCTTCGAATAAACCTGAATCAACGAGCCAACAACAGATCATGGTTCCTGTTCGTCCCTTTCCACCTTTACAATGTATAGCTATAACGTTGCGTTTATCAGCAGACATCCACAGTCTCACACTATCAGCAAACTTTATCATATCACTGAAATATCAGTAAGCCATGATTACACATATTCCAGGAGGTTGCAAAACTTTTTGCCAAAAATTTAATTCAATATCGGTGTCTTACCAAATTACTTTGGGTAGGTATTGGCTATTGAGTATGCCCACCGCCCATCCCCTTGAGTCCCTAAAATGCTTATAACCAATAATATTGAACATACATTATGCAAGAGCTAAATCTGCCAATTGCAGGTCTTTCTTTAGACCTGAAATGTTATCTAAATTATTAATTAGACATTATTTAACTTATCCAGACCATAATCAACTCTCGATGGCATCGCTAGCCTGCGATATTTACTAGATTAGAACCCGATCTGCTGATATCAAAAAATGGATAATCAAGACTATGTTTTTTTTATCTTTCTGACTTTAGTAATGATTATCTAGACTGGGCCCAAAATTCAATCGCTAAAATCTTGGTTCAGAGTGGATCAATTTAAGTGAAATTATCAGCAAATTCCCTTTACATTATCTAGTTTTTAACTATTATAGTGAGAACTGCCAGCTCTTTATCTAATCTCCCATAATGTATTTTTAATGAAAGTACTTTTACAGAAACTAATTGCATGCACATACATCCCAAAAATCCCAAGGAATTTTCTCGACAAACACCTGGATGGAACGAAAGTTTTGATGAAATGTTCCCAACTCGCCTAGCTTTTCCCCATCAGATTTTCATTGCTTCTCTATGTTGAAGATCTGTCATTTGTTGTACAGTATTTTTGTACTCTTAATTGGAAGAAAAAGATATGCCATGGATGTCAGACCTTAGTCTTAGGTAAATTAGTGGAATTGTTTTATTGAACTTATAGCCTTGACAATTGATAAATTATAAAAGAATTACCGTAATCTAGGTACATTATGATCATCTATGAAAACTCTTTCTACACGATTGTGAAATAATGCTTCATCATAATCTCGTTCACCTACAGAAAACAAAAATGCAATATTTTTTAATAAAAAGAAAGATTTTGGTGATATAAAAGAAATGTTTTTGAGATATAAAGCCTCAGATTTCAATATGAGGCATTCTGTATCCCTTATAAACTACAATAATTTGTGAATATTCATTCTGAAAAAGAAATATCAGTCCATAAATTGGTAAATCCTTTTAGTATTTACAAACTTATAAAGAATTCAAATTTCATGATATTTATCATCCTTTGCAGACAATATATTTTCAGCTGGTACAGGCTATGTCACCGCATAGAATCCAATTCTGGAAATTTCAATCAAGCATTTCCATGGAGACCCTTCAATTTTCAGGTAATGTTTTAAAAGTGGAGTTATCTCCCTTTGATTAGAGTAAAGTTGAAATGAAATATGGTTTAACCCTTTCACTGCGTATACCCGGTAGTACCGGGTATTATAAAATGTCGGTAAAATGCGCGTACCCGGTATTACCGTGTACTCAGTAAAGCCCTCGCTAAAATTAGTACCGTTACTGCAAGTGCCATCTATTGTATTTTCTATACACTAGAACATATTTCCATGTGTTTCAAAGCGGCAAACCGTAAAATGGCGGAGTGCATAGTGACAACGTAGACGATGCACTCTCGACGAAGTCGTGAATGACGTCTTGCTGACCAACACGTGGACAATTTCGAGGCGGGTGATACACATAATTCGTTTCCAGTTACTTGATAATGATAGTAGTCAGGACAGTGATTGGTATTATGAAGTGTGTGATTTGTTGCGCGATGTTCCGCCCATAGCTAGCTATGTCTCCCGTGCATGATGAACAAGCCCAATGTGAACACGATAGCCCTGTGTCTGCAGTAGATTCTGACAATAATTCTGATGTTGATAATAATTCTGGCCTGCTGGATCGTAAAAGACGTAGGCAATTCCTGAGTCCCGAACGTGTAGATCTATTGACTGACTATATTGATAATGATATGGGACTTGGGGGTGAAAGTGAAAGTGAAAGTAAAAACAAGGTATTGCAATCTGCACGTGGTCATGGCAGCGGGAGACGTGATGCGCGTGTTCGTGGTGGCATTGCTCATGGCTGCTATTGATATTTTTGTTCATTTTATATATCTTTATCAAAATCCAGTGAAAAAACAATATCTTTTAAGTATTTCATGGAGAAAAATTTGTTTTTGTGTTAACTTTAGTGAGAAATGAGAAATCTAAAATGGCCGCCATGACATCACATGACTACATTATTATGTAAATTTCCAAAATTCTATTTTTTCCTCTTAGCCCAACCTCATGCCCATCCCAACAGACAAAAAGATTTTTCATTAAAGCTTCCATAAGTACTGCTTGGCATTCAATTCCAACCTCCCTTTTTTCCTCAAAAAAGGGTCTAGCACAGGCAGTGGATTTACGTCTAGCATTGAAAGGGTTAATGTCC
This sequence comes from Patella vulgata, assembly GCF_932274485.2. Classification (NCBI taxonomy): domain Eukaryota; kingdom Metazoa; phylum Mollusca; class Gastropoda; family Patellidae; genus Patella; species Patella vulgata. The sequence goes on along the minus strand of NC_065886.2, from coordinate 36,317,763 downwards.
TACTGTTCTGCTCCTACCATACACCATGCAGTGTACCATGAGGGATATTTTGCTCAGACAGTGGCGCTATGGCATACTCTTATTCGGAATTCCAACTGTCAAGGGTTCTTTTACGTACACGTCAATGTGTACACAGGAGCTCGGTTTTTCATCCCATCCTAATGACTATACATTGTCCCTTGTCGGGCCCCTGTCCCTTACCACTGACAAGGAGGAACCATACCATAAAATCCTGTTGAAGTTGCTCTGCCAACGCAGGGATCGATCACAAGACCTCTAGTTTAGCGAGTCAACGTCCTCCCCAGTGAGCCACCATGGGTGGCTCCCTTGATTAGAGCTTCAATGACATGGCTCGTAAAAAAATTGAAATGACACAAAATGAGATTAACGTCATACTTTATGGCACAAACTGGGCTAGTAAGGAACATTTTGTCCTGACAGCCGCGCTACAGCCATGTCTTATTTCTATTTCGAGCAATCAGAGAATCTTTAATGTGCATTCAATAGTATACAAGGGTTACATACGGCGGTATATATAATGGAGCAGTGTGAGATTAGAAATATAAATATTCTACTTACTACATAGGTTATATAGTTTATAGTGATCTTTATGTTTGGCATCAAAAAACCTAGCTACCTCCTGAAAATATAAAAACAAAAGTAGTAAAAAAATATTTAAGCACAAAGAATGTAGAAAGTTTTACTACTTCTAAACAATTAGCCATCAATTTGATTTGATACCAATCGAGTAAATGAAGATTTGTGGTGCAGAGTATTGCAACCCAAACCATTCAATATATTGTGATACAACTAGGACTACTGAATACATATTGCAATATACATGTATTGTGAACAGTGTTTTTGTAACGAAGATAACTTGGCTCAAAGTGAAGTAATTTGACTGAAATTTTCAACATATTCCCTTTCATTATCTATTTTTAGCTATTATAGTGAGAACTGTCAGCTCTTTATCTAATCTTACCTAATGCATCTTTAATTACTGCATGTAAATATTTTACGACAGATACAGGAAGTAAATGTTAATGAATCCATAGCTAGGGTTATGTATTGTTTAATGGTCGAGAGCGAGACATTAAGTAATATATTGTAACAACATGAGGGCCGTAGGCCCGAATGTTTTTACAATATATTACGCAATGTCGTAAGCTCGAGACCATTAAACATCTTAAAATACTGACACTCCGCACGAGCTTTTACGTCACACTAGTCCAATATCTCACTGGTATGAATAAAGTACTATTGGCAAGTTGCCCGTACGATTATTTGAAATAATGGTACGCCAACATCAAAGGGTGACGTCACATCTGTATTTTAAGATCATTTAACAACTACCCCACCCTGATAAACGTTAATGAATATCATAATCAATCATACATTGCTTTAAACAAATGAAATGGGGTTTAACGTCCTACTGTTCTGCAACAATCGGGCTAATGAAGACGGCTATACGCCAAGCAGTGCGCTTTGAGGAAAATTTTACCCAGACAGAGGTACTACAGCCTAGTCTTGTATCAATCAAACTGCCAAGGGATCTTTTATGTACACACAAATGTGTACATGGGACGTCGGTTTTTTCGTGCCATCCGAACGACTAGACAGCTGTCATTGTCCAATGACAAGGGGAAACCACGTGGAAAGATCCCAAAGAACTTTCTCAGCCAGCACCAGGAGCAAATCTGCGACCTTTAGGCTGGCGAGCCAGCATCTTACTCACTTAGCCATCGTGGCTCCCTCCTACAAACAACAAGACATAATGTGATGTTTATAAGAAGTCATTTAGCCCAGTAGGGATCCTTTGACAGAATAAAAACGCAAAACAAAAACATCCTTTCCGCATCAGATTTTTTAGGAAGGATAGTCTGAGAACTAGACTAATTTTTTTGTATGGTCTTTATACAGTTCTAGTAATTTTAACTTTGGACATGGGATGAATATGGAAGAAAATGTAAACATACTTACTCGGATAGGGTTTCTGTATAACGCCATGACACCTTTTGATGGGAAAGACATAGCAATAACTCGCTCTGTAAACAAAATATATCACACTTAATAAAACACATCTTAAAATAAAAATCTCCCAGGGAATCTTTATTCAAATGCAATTAAAATATTGATTTAACTGAAATTATTACTTTTTGGAAACTGAAAATCTATCAAATATAAGAGATTTCTACTGTCAACCTCAAAATGGGCAGATGACTATTCATCATGAAGCAGAGAAAGAGAGAGATGGGGCTTAAGATCCACTGACACAAATATATGGTTAAATTTTATCTCAATAGGGGCCTTAAGAATGTGGGTGGAAACTGGAGGACCGAAAGAAACCCCCGAAGTTAGACACACAACCATACTTCTTGTCTTGTACAAGCTGGGAATCGAAACAATGCTACTTGACTCAATAACAGACCTTAAGATCTAATATTCATACACCTAGACCATTCAGCCACCCAACCCCCTCATCTTGAAGCACAGTAAGATACAGTCACAGCTGCTCATAATGGTAGTATGTATAGATTTGAAATGGAATTGGGTTTCCATTTACATCTCGCAAGATATCATGATTTCATCAAGAAATATGTTTTTTTGAGGTTGTTAGAATGAATTTTCCAATTAGTTGTTTTGTATTCAGGCTCACAAATATCGAGGAAATATATTCTTATCCCATTTTTGAAAACACAAATAGATATGCCACTATATATCACTTTAACTCGGGAATCATTTGATCTTGTGTATCTAGCACTAATTTCTTTCACAGTCATTCAATATCAAATCTTTGTTTAAAAATTTGTAAACAATCATTTAAAATCATCGAACAAATGTGAAAGAAATTAGTGCTAGATACACAAGATTAAATGATACCCAGGATACAGTGTATTAAGGGCCGGTTTTTCAAATTCTATTATAAAAATAAATTACAATAACGTTACCTGTTATATAACACAGATCAAGATCAAAACCATCTTTTTGATATCTACGTTTATTTTGAGAAACGACATGTCGGGTTGCTTTGGTAACTTGTCGATGTTGAACGATAATGAAATAGATGATTCTGAATATACGTATAATACGGAACACTCGACCTATTACTACTAACCTGAAATAAAACAATCATGTTTCTAAATAAAACTAACGATAATAAGAGATTTCGTACCTATATATTATATCAAACCCCTTGGGCGCCATGTTGAATATTTAACGTTTAAAAACCTAACTATTTTATGGAATCAACGACAAATTTAAACTTTGGCACTCCAACCATTTTTATTTTGTTTTACAAATACCTATATCATCACTTAAATATTAAACCTTAAGACTCCGAAGACATTACGCGCCATTATTTTGGAGTCCACTGGTATGTATGCTAAACTAGATAAGCTTACTAGTAAACTGCAGTATTGTAAATCATGTCAAATCTGCAGCTGACTTAATGACAGACCTTATGAACTAGAGCGCATTAAACCTTTCGGCCACCAACTTTTATTTTTGAGAGACACATTTGTGTTGCGCTTTGAGCATTCTGTTTATGGATGGATTATAGCGCATTATAAATATACATATTATTAACCCTTCTGGCACTAAATGAAACACAATAATAACTTTACAATCGAGAGAAGTTAAAATCGATCTAAGTCTAACTGATTACAGTGAATAGTATCATGCATGTGGCAGAGTATACATATTATATAATTGTAAAATAAAATAGTAAAAGACAAACATTAAACAGATATGTTATTATCTTACTTTGCGTAGTTAGCTCCCTGTTCACTACACGGTTGATTTGCTTCTATACCAATAAATACCATATCAACTATAAATGATACTACTACTATCACCATATCAATTAGATCAAAACAGTTGTAGAAAAACTCCTTACTAAAATATACAAAACAGTCTTACTGAAATATACAAAACAGTCTTACTAAAATATACAAAACAGTCTTACTGAAATATACAAAACAGTCTTACAGAAATATACTCATGCCAAGTAAAATATCGTAAAGGTTCTTGTTGGGCCACAATGAGACTTGAACCTGGGGAATTCTAGTTGAAAGGCCAACCACCTCGATTGTCGATATAAATTAAATTTGGGACAAAATTTCCCACATAGCACTGTTTGTCGTATGGTATGCCCGTCTTCATTAGCCCAGTCGGAGCAGAACAGTAGGAAGTTAAACCCCATTTCATTTTATTTTGCCCTTACAGCAGACAGCCCAGACACACTAATGTGTACACCATGACCTCTGTTTTATAGAAACCTTGCGCTATACAGTATGTATAATAAACCTGCGATTATATTCCATATAAATGGTTGGCTATGTATTTTTTATAATAATCAGAAAGTACTTTTATTAGTATCAACAATAGCACTATCACTAATTAATGACTATTAATTGAATAGAACTAATTAATGATTAATTATCTTACTGTACTAATCCAATATACTTGATGATCTAGATACTCACCCCTGATAGAAAATCCTGGCAGCTATTTCTAATACAAACAATGTAATGATGATATGTGAGATGATCTCTAGCACGTTATTACTATCAGCACAGTTATCTGACGCTAGCACGATGATGACTAGTATAAAATCTAATAATATCAATAACACTGTCACTGCACGAAATAAAATATGTTCCACAATATTCCTCACTTTATACTGCCAAAACCTGAAAACACACAATCAAAAATTCATTACTAATTAATGTAAATACTTTATGAATAAAAATAACAATTATTCTTGTAAAACACTAGACTCCAAACAGTATTGAATACTCAAGGTGCCGACAAAAGTTACATAATATAGTTTATAAACATGTAGGTTTTGAGTTTATGTTTTTAAAGATGCTGAGAGATGGGTCTGTTGTAGATGTTGTGGTTATCAGTTACATATGTACTATGTATGTGATGCATTATATGTCTCCAGGTTACAGTTAATAAAAACTTGGAATCAAATCACAGGAATCTAGCTGATTGATAATATTACGTAAGTAGTATGTTGATGTGCCATGTATGGAGAGAGAGAGAGAGAAATGGGGTTTAACGTCCACTCTACACAAACCAGGTCATTTTGGAACTGACATATAGTTCAATTTTATTTCAATGATTCACTTGCGTATTGGAGTTTTTGGCAGTGGGAGGAAATCGGAGGACGCAGAGAAAACCCTACTCCGTGTCACGCACAACCAGGGAATTGAAACCACACCAGCTGAATCAATGACAGACCTTATGATAGAGCGCGCACACATTAACTGTTCGGCTGGCTATCCCCCCCCCCAATGCCGTGTATGCACTGATAAGTTAAGGTTAAAACATTTATTCTTTGTCGAACAGGAAGCCAATGAATAAAGTCTTTTCATTGGCTTAGAGCTAGTCCTAATACAGATTATATCTCTCAGCTAATGAATAATTGATATTCTTAAAATACTTTAGTTTCAGTTTTCTAATAATAGTTATGCCACACCAACATCAGGCCTCGAGTTCACAATGCATTCTAAGACTTCAGTTAAGAATTTACTCAAAAATATAGCCCTTGACAAAAATTTTATTGTTTTAATGTATCAAATACACCAATAAGATACTATACGTGCAATTTTTTGTGTTTCTGGATCAAAGCTATTTCTCATAAACAGTGATTGAAAGTTGAGTAAATTCTTAACTTAAATCTGAAAATGCTTTGTGAACTCAGGGGCAGGTCCTATTAAAATTTTTACTTCCGAACTTCCTATTTCCTTAGGAGCTTCTTAAAAGAACTTTATTCAAATTTTTTTAATTTTTTGAAAGTTTAAGCAAAATGCTGTTCACAAGACATCATTGGCTACTATATTTATTTATCAAATTCTCAAAAATCAAAATCCCTTCGGCCTTGCCCTGAACACATTCATATCTGAAAATTGACTTTAAAAATTTAGCTTTTTCCTAACATTTTCATTGAAAGTAGACCTATAAGAACTACAAATTAAATTCCTTGGGCCTTTTGACTTTCACTTCAGAAAATCATGCTTTTCTTGGAGTTTTGAGTAAGTATAAAGACAACTTACTCGAGAGCTGTTTTAGGTTCAAATGGGTTCCCTGCCGGATCATCAATATAATCCATTCCGTTTTGTTTATCCTCAATATCATGGAACGTGATCTGGCTTTGACTTTGTTCTGGATCCTGACTGACTTGGATATGAACATCTCCAAGATTTTCCTCCGCTGTTTTTATGGCGACTTCATTTAACACGGCCCGGCTGGGAGCCAAGTCATTATCAAATCTCTCGTAGTTTGACATCATAGAATCTTTAATATCTACAGGGTCTGAAATAATTATACATGATGCAAATATTGATTTATATTTAGCTTGTTCAGGTAGATCAAGTTCATTTTATTTGCCAGTAACTATCAGATGTACATGTACATGTATGCTTCAACAACATTCTACTTCTAACTACATACCTAACAAAATGTCAGGCACTAATGAAATAGTACCTGACATTTTCAACTTAGTGCCGGACATGTATTAATAATATCAATAAAAGATTGGTTGCCAGGCAACGAAACATACGCCCACAGGCAGCTATATCGTCCGGGCAGTCAACAAGAGTTGTCACATATTTTTACTTTTTTCGGTAATGAAACATTTATAATACATTAAAATCTGATTAAGAGTAACAACTCATTAAGTAATTATCAAAAAACCATTAGAATTTGTTTGGGTTTTATAAACTTCTGCCCCATGCTAACGTTTAGTATACAAAACTTTTAACGTCATGGATTTAGCTGTTCAAGTCATAAAGATTCATTGAAAATCAATATACTTGTTCGTCTCAAGAACTTAAAGTCTGTGTATCAATCTGAAGTCAATCGGATGATAACTTTAGCCTCTAGAGCGTCACAAGATTTTTCAAAGTGATCAAGGGCTATAACTTTGGCAGTAATTATCCAAAATCGTTGAAAATCAATATGATTCTTCATCTCATGGCCTCAAACACTGTGTATAAATTTAAAGTCAATCGGATATAACCTTTAGCCTCTAGAACGTCCACAAGATTTTTCAAAATGATCAAGGGTCATAACTCTGGCAGTAATCATCGGAAATCGCTGAAAATCAATAGGCTTCTTCGTCTCATGACCTTAAACACTGTGTATAAATTTAAACTCAATCAGATATTAACTTTAGCTTCTAGATCGTCCACAAGATTTTTCAAAGTGATCAAGGGCCATAACTCTGGCAGTAATTATCGGAAATCGCTGAAAATCAATAGGCTTCTTTGTCTCATGACCTTAAAAACAGTGTATAAATTTAAAGTCAATCGGATATTAACTTTAGCCTCTAGAGCGTCCACAAGATTTTTCAGTGATCAAGGGCCATAACTCTGGCAGTAAATATCGGAAATCGCTGAAAATCAATAAGCTTCTTTGTCTCATGACCTTAAACACTGTGTATAAATTTAAAGTCAATCGGATATTGTGGACGCCGGACCAACGGACGGGGGCGACAACAATATACGACCACATTTCAATGTGGGCATATAAAAAGACAAATCAGTGACAGGCAAAAAGACAGGCGCCAGAGGTTTTGTGTCTGACAAACCCTGAATCTGTGCCTGACATTGTCTGTGACATGTGCCTTATTTCCAGGCTTGCATGCCTTACTGTACATGAATTCTGAAACTAGTAACAGGTCAACTGAGAAAGGAGACAGACAGAGAGAGAGAAATGAGGTTTAATGTCCACTCGACACAAACTAGGTCATTTTGGGACTGACATATGATTCAATTTTATTTCAATAATTTGCTTATGCATAGGGGTCTTTAGCAGTGGGAGGAAAAAGGAGGACCTGGAGAAAACCCACGAGGTTGGACAGGCGACTCTATTCCTTGTCACAGAACAACCATGGAATCAAAACCATGCCAGTTGACTCAATGATAGACCTTACGATACAACGCGCCCACGCTAACCATTTGGCCATCCAACTTCCCACCTGAGAAAGGAGACAGGGGGAAATACATAAAAATATCCATACAAATGTATTTCATAGCTTTAGATCCACCAATACATGTAATCTCATTAATAATCTCCATAATTATATATCCCTATATAAACATGTACACATGCATGAATATATTTTAATCAAATTTATGATAAAATTTATACACTGTATTTAAAAATTTCTACATTATACACTGATATCAGCTTGTAGATCACAAATCGACTTGTGTATTACACATTGATGTAAGTCTGTAGATCACAGACTGACTTGTGTATTACACTTGATATTAGTCTTGTTTGCCACAAATTTACTTGTGCCTATAGTCTGTATATTACAAATCCACCAGTGTATTACACGTTGATCTAAGCCTGTACATCACAAATCAAAGCAAAATCAATAGATCCTCAAATTAAAATTTCAAATTTAAATATACAGATGTACAGTACTTGTACTATTTGGCCTATTTGGTATTCTAATTAGTGAGTCTGGTTCCATGATATCTGGTGTCTATTGGTACTTCAAATTACACTATACATGTACTGTTTTCTAATATCTCAATATTCTTAATAGAAATGAAACATGTACAGAATAGCTATTTATATATAACCAGTTTAAATGCCTGCAGGTTTAATTAGCTGTTTAACCTTTTGTACCATGTGATCAATCTGATTAAACATCTAACTTGTTTAATAAATGTGTAGGGCGGGGCTCTAAATTGGTAATTTTTTTCAATCAATGTCTGACTAGCTACAACATCTTGCCATGACAAATGTTCTATGGAATCGGTTTCTTTTTAAAACCCTTTTTTTACCCTCGCTGTCCACTGCTCCCTAGACTGCCAGGGTCACAGAATCTGGTCCTATAATTTTGTCTGACACAGATTTATCTATTTTCTTTTTATTTGATGATATTTCAAAAAAATATTGCTTGACACAAAAAAGTACAAGTTCAACAGAACATTTTGTTGGATTCAAGTAAAATCATTATTGACTCTTTAAAAACAAATTGAATTAATTAACATGGTTGTAATTAAAAGATGATTGAACAAACTGGTGAATAACATAAAAGGTTAATAATAACAATAATTATAATGATTGATCTATTATACACCTAGTCAGACTGTCTGCTATATGGTAATTACATGTATGTAGCGTTTAATAATATAAATATGAGATGTTTAATTACAATATCATGAGTTACTAAGGTCAAGTTGTCTCTAAGCTATAAATAGTTGGATTACCGGTATATGGTTAAATATAGCCTTTTAATTGCAAGGATATACAAGCTTATATCAGTTTATCAATGAATACCAGTATACTGATACTACATGTACATAGTCAGCAAAATTTATTTGTATAACTGTCTTATAGAGAGAGGGAGAGAAATAGGGTTAACATCCACTCGACACAGATTAGGTCATTTCGGGACTAACATATGTTTTAATTTTATTTCAATAATTCGCTTGGGCGTAGGGGTCTTTAGCAATGGGAGGAAACCGGAGGACCCGGAGAAAACCCACGAGATTAGACAGGCAACCCTACTCCTTGCCACGTACAACCGGGGATTCGAAACCACGCTAGTTGACTCAATGACAGGCCTTATGATACAGCGCGCACGTGCTAACCATTCGGCCATGGGGGCTGTCTTATAGAAACTTTCCAATAAATGACAAGCGATATCAGGTGTTCTAGACATATGCATACTCTGCCATATGTATAACACCCACCCAGAGCAATAAATCATAAAAAACTGAAACTGTTATAATTTTCACCTCACAGCCTGTATGTATTATTATTATAAGATAAACAATTTTCAGCTTCATGAAAAATAATGTATGTACATGTACATGGGTACTGCCAACATGAATCAGTGACCTTAATTTGTGAACCACAAAACCGTATTGCTGTCACAGTCTGAGTGACATTAATTTGTGAATTTTTTAATTTCAATACTGTTCAACTGTACAACCAACTTATGTAAACTTGTGCAATACAGTGTTTGTTAGTGCAAGTAAAGTTTATTTAAACATGAAATAAATCTAAACTATTAAACCTGTATCAATTCTATCTGCTTCCATAATCTCGATGATATTGTCCTCTGTAAAATAATGTACATGTGTTCTAATTTGTGGTTTTGTAGTTAGAGCAACTGGTTTGGTATTAACATTTATTAATAATAAGGCCCAGCTGCACACTAAACACTTCCTTAACGTTACAATATAATTTCTATCTCTGCTGTATTCCTGCACTGAAACTTTTTATATGTTCTGCTGTACATGAGGTTAATGGGTTGCATTTTTTTCTAAATTAGATTTTGACAATTGCCAGGGAACAAAATGTAGATCTCCTGTTTTTAAATACTATTATAAATGTAAACACAGTCTAACGTCACGATAACATAGCTAAAATTCCAAAACAAATATAATTGAATGTAAACTATGGTATATGTACATGTAGTCACTTTATAATTTATTTATAGCACAAAAACCAAACAAATATAAATGAATGCAGGGGCAGATCCAGGAATTTTTGCAGGACGGGGTTTTCCGCTCAAGGACCCTGCATCACAGTATTATTACCATGCAGATAAAAGTTATCATTGGGCATGCTTCTGAATTTAGATGTAACAGTGATAAGATGAAGACGCCCTGGTAACAGTAAATTTAAACCCTTAAATCAATGTGAGTATGTTCAAACATGTTAAGATGTAGGCCTACCGTATCCAACAGACATTTTTATCTAGCCTCACATACTATTGTCAACCACATGCTTTATTTCATGATACATCTATCCAATCCCATTAAACTTCAGACTACAATTTTTTCTTCTTTATTATTCTGGGGCCTGTTTCACGAAATTTTAACTAAGATAAAATCCAAATTTTAGTTATTTGATTGGATAATATTAGATTGATTTTAGTGCTTAGTTAATCTACTAAAATTGGATTTTATCTTTAGTTAAAATTTCGAGAAACAGGGCCCTGATTTCAATACGCGAAAAATGAAATAATTTTTTTTTATTCTGTTTGATAAACAAATTATCTAAATTTATATTGGCACCTGTTAAATATGTATACTTCATAATTACTGATATTGATGCCACAATCTTTGATACATATGAGGCACAATGATATCAGCTAGACTGTAACCTGGCCAGGTAAAATTATCAACCACAACTGACTGACATTTAAAAGGGGGTGTATCCTACACAAGTCATTTTTTGAACTGACAGTACATTTCTTTCTGATGACAAACAATCACAATGGCATCGTGATTAGCTGTTAATCATCTGCAGTTACTTGTCTACACAACAGCGCTGATGTTTTCTTAGCCAAGTACCCTAAATCATCACATATCCTACCTGTTTTAATTAGTTAAAATAACATTTTGCAGGCGTTTATCATCCTCTGTATGGAGTTATTCAATGGGGTCATCAATAGATTAAAGGTGAAAGGTCGAGGTCGATCGTGGTGTTCGACCAATGGCACACCGTTATACATATTTTTAAGGAAGTCATTATTACCGGAAGACGAAATTCACAATATGGCGGTGAAATAGCAAAGGAAAAGTACTGAGCGATAAAAATTTAATCATATGAATCATGTTTTGATTAACGCTATATTATTGATTGACACCGCTTCCTAGAAATATGGAGGATATATTACAGCGCGTAAAGCAATGGACAGACCCAGAATTGAGAGAAAACTTCGAGAAATATGGAGAAAAAGTTGGACCACTAACTGCGACAACTCGCCAGTTATTTCAGAAAAGATTAGCTAAGAAGATATTTTTAGTAGAACACCCTGGGGAAACAGAATCTTCTGCAACCGAGAGTTCTGACAGCTCACAGAATTCAACCAAAACTGTGTTAAAAAACGAAGAACCACAAAATAAAGCAATTTCTGTTCAAAATGCAACCCCTTCCATGTTCTATGCCGTCTGCCTACCAAAGGAAGAAGAGCTTTATGAAGGTTTGTATTTGTATAGATCACAAGTCAGTGGTACATGTTTTGTTGACAATGCAGTCACAATATCCACCGTGGCTCAGTGCCTAAGGTGCTATGGCTCCCTAACCAGGGTTCGATCAAAATGTTGGCTAAGGAAGTTTCTCAGGATTTCCCAGCATGGTTTTCCCTTGCAAATGACAAGGAACAGTGTCTTTCCCTTGTACATGTACATATACGCTTGCCTGAAAGAATCCTTGACAGTTGGAATTCGAATAAGAATAGGCTGTAGTGCTGTTGTCCTGGCAAAATTTCCCTCCTATTCACTTCTTCATTAGCCCAGTCAGTGCAGAACAGACAAGCCATAAAAACAGCTACATGTAGGGGAAAAATCTCTTTACTATAAAAATACTGGTATGTGATATGTCACTCTGGATGACCAGATAAGCACAATGAAAATCCACATCACATCGATCAAACAGAAATGCACATGTATAAGTTTACCAATAATCTTGAACAGAAGTTTAATCAATGTTTATTTTTCTTTATTTTCAGGTGATTTGGTATTCGTTGATAAAATGGCTGCCTTGAATCTAGTGAAGAAATACAAGGGTTCAAGATTTAAAGTTTTCAGGAATCGAGACGAGGCACAAGAATTTACTAAACCAGTTAAAATTGCTTCTCCAGTTCTAGTGCAGGTTACAGGAATTTTTCAAATTATGTAGACAGTAGAAAATGTATTGTGCACATTGTTTAATATTTTGCTGGGATACGTGTAGGCTAACCACCACTTTTGTCTTGAGATGTGCAGAAAAGGAACTGATTACTTATAACAACCTGTGGATAATAAAGCCTCATCTGATTAAATTAATAAAAGAAAAGTCTTCACTACATGGGACAAAATCAGTCAGCTACAAGCCATTCTTAAACTTTTCCTTCTGCACACAAATATGCTTGTTATCAGTTCAAATTAAATATGAATATTGTATGTTTTCAAGACTGTATCTTTTTCATGCAATATAAATAGTCTGATTTAATAAGGTTACAGAATTTCTTTAATTTTTAGAATTTTGAAACTATATTGTAATCTGACAAATTTTCTATCATCAAGACGTTCTACCAAGATGAGTAATATTTATGACAGATGATTGAAACCCCTACAAATTATTGCTGTGTAGGCCTACACTATCTCATAATACACCACAATACACAATACTCAACCCTGTTTCCCTATATTTATTTGATCTAAAAGCAAGTCTGAACATAAGGCACCAGACATAAACTTTGTCAGGCACAAATTATTACACAACAATAACATATATTGAGATTGGGATGGCCTAGTGGTCTAGAGTGTCATTCTTCGAGTGTATGTGGCTTGGAGATGGGGGTGCCCTCTCATCCTCGTGGGTTTAGTCTGGGTGCTCCAGTATCCTCACACAGGAGCATGCGCTAAGATTCTAAAAATAAGACAACTTGTCTGCGATATCACCCTTGGTGGAAGCAGATCTTAAACACTAATAGAAGAAGACTATGTCCAGGTTTGTCTAAAATCCAACTTCAAGTAATAGTACATATACATGTTGTTTTATTTTATTTCACTGCTGTTTTGTAATAATTTAACCATCCCTTTATTTACAGAATTCTGAAACTGGATTTGAAAAAACCTCTACTGGAATAGCTGTGGAGAAGAGTGCTTTCAAGGGACCAAAAACTGCTGAGCTTGTGGCATTACGTCGAACTATTGAGAGAGGAGATTTTGAAACATTTTCATCAACTGTATGGGAGAATCCTCGATATCTAATCAGTAGTGCTGATACTCCAGTTATTTTACATGTACGTTTCAGTTTTTTTTTTTTTTTTTCTTTTTTAAAACAAATCCAGAGTTTGGATGTTGATCGCCTCTGTTCTGGCAATACCGAACTCTTTAAAAGTATTAAAAGGACAGAAAACCCTGTTGCGTTCAAGCCAAATTAAGTATTCCACATATTTTTTTTTTAAGACACCAAAATGATTAAAAGATAATATTTTACCACAGTTTTAGGACCTTATGGATGGACAACATGTATGCTTGTTTGAATTATCTTAAGTACTAATCGTCATTTGCCTTTCGGGGACAATATCCAATTTTTTAGGACTTAATCCACGCTAAAATGTTCTCAAATTAATTACCGGTATTTAATCAAGAAACAAAACCAAAATAATAAAGGTAAAATAATCTTCCGGCTTGGATTTATTCAGATTAAGAAGAGGCCTGTCACTTATTAGTGGCATTGATTAGTTTATATTTTCTGCAGAGGATATTGAATAACAGGAATTTTTTCATTCATTGCATCTTTGTAAATACTGAACGGAATTCAACCAGTTTTGGACTTATATTCCTTTTCATGATTCATCTTTTACAGTATTGCAGTTTATAAAAGGCTAAAAAAAAATCCTTCTAATGAATCTAAGGGATATGAATGACTTGAAGGTTACACTTTTATGTACAGAAAATAGAATTATTTGTCTTCTAATAGGGTTTTCAGGTCACGTGACTTTAACTGAAATCGGACAGCCAGAGGCAGAAATATAGCCCACTTCAATCTACGATTTTGAATTACTATTTTATGTAAATGTATTACTAGCAATTGTATTGTAATAGTTTGATATCAATCTCAATATCTGCAAAGATTCAGGCTCAAAAATTATCGAAATGTAAGCGAAATTACCGCACCTTAGTTTCCGGTAGATTTTGATATAGAACCAATCAAACAATAGATAACATTTTTGTGATTATTATGGTCCGTGATACCCTGAGATCCGACAATTACAGCCGTAGAAAACAGGATTTATCTGTTTTGATGACTGAAATTTGCTAAATTTTGACTAAATATAAAATACTTTCTTGTGGTATCATCTAGATTATAAATATTTGACATATGAAGGGAAAATACCACTTATGACGTCACTCAAATATGACTGAAAAGCACTTATTTTGGTGCCATGCCAATCATTGACTGGTATAGAGCATTTTGATTACATTATTGACATCGATCTCGGATTTTAAAATTCCATAACTTTGGATCTAATTTGAATATTTTGATGAAATTAAAAAAATAGGTAGCATTTTATCTACATTTTCACAAAATATTAAAAAAAAAATTTGTTCTGTTATTTGAAACTTTGACCTGAAACCCCTACTTATAATTATGTATTTCTATAAAGAAATTGGAATAATCTTTTTCATATTTATGTTTTGTAGGAAGGTTTACGATACAATGCTCTACATATGGCCGCCATATCAAATAAACCAACCATGTGTAAACTGGTTTTAAAGACTGTCTCAAACCCAGAATTTACAGAAAAACTTTATTGTTTCTCACACGAATCACAAGAGACAAAACAGAGGCGAATAGATTTTGTGTTTGATCTTTATCTCAATATGCCTGATAAAGGTGTAAGTAACAATTTTTTTATTTAGTAATTAGAATGATTCCTACATCTACATGTATATATATATCAGAGTAAAGTCTACTCAATAACAATAATGGTTCCTAATCTCAACAGAAGGAAATGGGATTTAACTTACTATTTTTTTGCACTGACTGGGCTATTGGAGGCAGGTGTATGCCATGTGGTGTGCTATGAGTGAAATTTTGTTTGGACATAGCGCTACCGTCTACTCTTATATCACATTGTTAAGGGTTCTTTTATCTTCACACTAATGTGTACACGATATCTCGTTTTTTCTCATCCGAACGACTAGACAGCTGTCCTTGCTGGCCCTCGGTCCTGCACCACTGACAAGGGGAAACCATGCCAGAGAATCCAGAGAAACTTTCTCAGCCAACACCAGTAAGAACATCTTACTGATCCACCACGGCTCCCTCAACATAAAGACGTCAGCTCAGTAATAATGAAATGAAATGAAATGGGGTTTAACGTCCTACTGTTTTGCTCCGAACTGGGCTAATGAAGACGGGCATACGCCATACAGTGTGCTATGAGGGAAATTTTGCCCGGACAGCGGCACTACGGCCTACTCTTATATCGAATTCCAACTGTCAAGGGATCTTTTACGTGCACTCCAATGTGTACACGGGACCTCGGTTTTTCGTCTCATCCGAATGACTAGACAGCTGTCCTTGTCAGGCCCTCCGTCCTGCATCACTGACAAGGGGAACAACGCCAGAAAATCGGGATGAACTTTCTCGGCCAATGCAGGGATCCAGTAATAATGATTCCTACACATCTATAACACTATTCTCAAGCACATGAACAATACAGTAGGGTACTCAATTGTTAGTCTGAAAAGTTCCTTTGCCTGTCGAACCTCGAAGTGCAAGCAAATTATTGAAACAAATGTGTAACATACATGTACATGTATGTTAGCTCCGAAATGCTCTGCATTTAGTTTGCATTTAAGTTGGCTTTAAATTCCATTTCTCTCCCTCTGTCTTGGATGTTCCAAATCGGGTTCTGTTACAATTCTCACTGTAACCTGGGTATCATTTAATCTTGTGTACATGTATATAGCACTAATTTCTTTTACATTCATTTAATATCAAATCTTTGTTTAAAAATTCACAAAAATTATTTAAAATCACCCCAAATCAGCTAATTTGTACTTGTGTATAGTTTGAAGCTGACTGATTAGTTAGATAATGAATGGAACAGAAAGTCCTAAAATAACATTTGTGCCCATTTGTTAAATTTAAAGATACATTATGGAAGATTAGATAGAGAGCTGATAGTTCTCACTATAATAGTTAAATGATAGATAATGTAATGGGAATATTCTGAAAATTTCAGTCAAATTGCGTCACTCAAAGCTGATAAATACTCATTTTAAAAACTTTGTAGTCTCGATTGTCATTGTTGACGTTGCGACGGAACGTCTTGATTATCCATTTTTGTGTTTAATCATCAATGGCTTCAAATCTAATGAAAATCAGAAGCATCAAGAGTTGATAATTGTCTTGTCATGTTAATAAATTTCTAATTGATAATTTATATAACATTTCAGGCCTAAAGAAAGAGCTACAATAGGCAGATTTAGCTTTTGCATAATGTATGTTAAATATTTTATTATTTTATTTAACAGAATGGTGAATCTCCACTACATTTTGCCTGTAAGTTTGGTTTTGCCGATGTTGTTCGAGCATTGTTAGAGCATCCTGGGATTGACAGGAACATGTTAAACAAACACGGAGAGACACCACTCAAGGTTAGTGAACATGTGTTTTACATTGTACTTTGCTGTTTATCACTGTAACTCATTTATATATTGTGTATTTAGCCCTTATTTCTTTCACATTCATTCAGTAACAAATCTTTTTTTTTTGAAAATTCATAAAAAAAAGTCTGAAATCACCTAACATCATCTAATTTGTACTTACATCATCTAATTTGTACTTACATCATCATCTAATTTGTACTTACATCATCTAATTTGTACTTACATCCGTTGATAGTGTACTATAGAACTATTTATATCAAACATCTGTTGATAGTTATGTATAGTATAGAACTGTTCATATCGGACAACCATTGACACTATAGTTATTGTACAGTATATTATAGAACTATTTATATCATACATCCATTGATAGTTATTGTATTGTGTAGGAGGGGGAGTTGCCAAATGGATTATCATATGTGCTTTCGATCATAAGGTCTATCATTGAGTCAAGTGGCACGGTTTAGATTCCCAGCTTGTAAGTGCCAAGGAGTGGGGTCATCTGTCCAACTTCGTGGGTTTTCTCCGGATCCGCTGGTTTCCTTTCACTGCTAAAGACCCACATGCCATCATATTATTGAAATAAAATTGGACCATACGTTAGTCCCAAAATGACCTATTTTGTGTCATGTGGGCATTAAACCCCATTTCTCTTCAACACCCGTCTTCATTAGCCCATTAGCCCAGTGGGAGTAGAACAGTAGAACGTTAGACCCCATTTCATTTCATTTCTATCTTCAACAAGTTAATGAGGGTGATTCAGATGCTGATGCTGATATGAGTATGTTTGTAAATGTCATGGTGATGCGATAATTAAGATCATTAGCTGGCGATTAGTTCATTTTGTATTTTACCATGAATTTTCTCGCTAGATATTAGATTTACTGATAAATACAGATAAGCTGAATTCTACATTTAAAGGTTAAAGTGAATAGCAGATATGTTTGAAGTTCCAGTAATATAAGGAAATATTTACATGTACTTGTATATATTGTGTATTATTAACGAGATACTCACATTTGTTAAGAACACATAGAATCAGTGGCTGGTAAATATTACAGAATCTGAATCTGTCTTCAAGTCATAGCTCGAAACTGATTTGTTTACTTGTAAACTCTCTTGATTAGATGAGAAACTGATTGTTTTGTTTATGTTTTAATTGTAATGAGACTCATTCAATATAGGGCTTTGAACATGAGGAAATGAGCATGGATTTGCGGTTTCACGTAGGCGTTTACAGACTGTCTGGTCTGAGATCCTACGCCGTCCGGGAATTGCTGCTGCAGTAGAGATCACCGTTGGGAACCGTTTCTGCAAATGACGTAACCGGATGTGACGATCCAGGGCAGTTGGGGTCACTCTTGTTTGGCCTGAACTTGGGCGGTCACGCATTGAACTTCGCTGTTGATACATATCCCAAAGGCGAGAAATGGTACTCTGGGAAACAGCAGTCTGGCTACATCTATCAGGGATTCACCTGCTCGTAAACGACCGATAGTGTTGTTTTTGCGTTGGTCTTCGTTCAGATCACTTGGCACGTTGAGTGCTTACATGTGCAACTGTTTTTGAAACCTGGAACCCAAGAATTTTAAAGGCCTTAGATTTAGGTTTCATGTGAAAAGCTTGCGAAGTTGTTAAACTCATGTGTCTTGGTGCAATCAAGCGAAAACAAATTTCAGCAAAAAAAAAATTTGACCAGTCACAATTAGTGACTAGTGACCCAACATTTAAAACCGATAATAAATTTCTTTTATTCATACATAATGATGTTAAAAACAAGTAAGATTTATGGAAAAATGATGAAAAATGGGCTGTGTGTTTCTTTTTTTTGAAGAGTATATTTGCTGTATCTATACATGTAATTAATACATGTAGCTAGACATGACCAGTCACCTTTTCGTTACAAATTAGTATTTCATTATGGGCCTGGGACTGTACAGCACACATCTTGCCCCCCTCCCCCTCCGGCTCCATTGACTTGATTTGATATTTGTTGTTTATTTCTTGCAATGTCTTTGTAGTTTGTCTTGTCCGGAGGTTTGTCGTATCGGTTTTATGTTGTGTGTAGTGCGGTCCTCCTGCACTTAATATTAGTTTTGAACAAACTTAGGATCTAGAATTTAATATGGTTAATTTCTAGACAGGGGAGTTGGGTGGCCGAATGGTTAACACATGTACGTCACTTGTACGTGACAATGAGTAGGGTCACCTGTCAAACCTCATGGGTTTTCTCTGGGTCCTTCGGTTTCCTCCCACTGCTAAAGCCCCCTATGCCCAAGCAAATTATTGAAATAAAATTAAACCATATGTTAGTCCTGAAATGACCTAGCTGGGGTCGAGTGGACGTTAATCTCTCTCTCTCTCTCTCTCTCTCTCTCTCTCTCTCTCTCTCAATCCACGCTTATATAGTAGGGCCTACTCAGATTGATTATTTAACATTTAACTAATAGATGGATTAAATTTCAATTCCACATGTCATTATAAATACTGAATGGACCGATATCAGTATTCCTATTAGCGATGCATGTTTCATAATATTGTAATTTGCAAGCAATTCCTATTGCTTAAAAATGGCACCTGGGGACCATCATTAACTGACTGACATTCTAAGCCAGAAAAGAATGTAATGGGGATTTAGATGGTCATAACGTTACGTTAGGCTTAATTTTAATAATATGGGGGCCAATACGGTTTTTGACAAGATTTCTTTTTATTATGTCTGGATTCCATTGTAGTTGTAATCCAAAAATAGTTGTTTGTGCCCATTGCCATTATTTCCGAAGATTAATCTCTTTTACTGTGTGTGTGAGCATTACCTGGGGTTTTGTTATTGAAATTTCTTTTGATACAATGGTGCTGAAATTGTGACTTACGAACAATGGACCTATTCTCATCATTCGATAAGATTCTCACATAGAATTTAACTGAAATTGTTCTACTATCAGACATTCATCATAATTAAACAATATAATCTTCATTTGATGACTATATACATGCACATGTATTTCTATAACATCAATCATGAGCTGACATGGCTTCTATTTCTCTGCAATATTCTGTGTCGTTGAATTTTATAGACATACAAGGCATAGGTTAATTGTAGCCATGTTTAAAAATGGGGTTGGGAATGGAATGATATGAATTATGATAGTTTTACCGATTGTAAATTGACTGATTGGTCCCAATCAATTTTCTTAAGGACAGATTTGGAATCCATGGCATGGCATGAATGTGTATTGACTTGTAGTCTCCGTTATTGGCTTATTGGCTAAGGCTCCATTTCACTGACCAAGAATTCCTGTATTGTCAGAGACAGTTTATAATTGTCCAGCTTGGTTTCTTCATGATGCTTGATGAGTGAGATGCCAAATAATGGCAACTAGTGTTTTGGATAGGACATAAAACCAAAGTTCTGTCACTGCATGTTACTGATCCCCTGACAGTTGGAAATCGAAAAAAAAGTGTAAGGGGAATAGCTGCTGCCTGGGCAAAGTTTCCGTCATAGGACAGCACTGTATGGTATGTTTTTGTCTTCATGAGTTTGTCTAGTCGGAAAAGCTGCTGCCTGGGCAAAATTTCCCTCATAGGACACTCTATGGTATTATTGATTACTCTGGTTGGTGCAGAAAAAACGCTGCCTGGGCAAAATTTCCCTCATAGGACACTGTTTGATATGTGTTTTCTCTCTCTCTCTCTCTCTAGTCAAGTTGGTGCAAAAAAAAATATGGCGTTAAACCCGGTTTAATTTCTACCATATTGTGCATAATATAATTTTAAGACAAATTTGTACTGACCTGGTGATAATAATGGTGTTGTACATTGTGATGATGGTGATTTTAATACAGGAGTTGTTGGTCTTGAGTTGGGTCTTGACCGCGTAATCGGGGTCACAGGTCGAATCTTTTTATCTGCTAATCTTTCTGTTTCTGTCAAAAACGAAATATCTTCCAAACTGTTGGAACTTTCACTTCCCTCTATGTTCTGTTCTCCCAGGAATGTTCTGACCCGCCCCATGTCGATGTCTATCGTGGGTAGTAGATTGAAATCCCTCTCACTCATGTTGAGGTTTTATTATAAGCACATGTACTGTACTAGACAATAACCAGCATGACTTTTAACTTGTTTCTGTCTTCGTGGTAATCAAACAATGACAAAAGTTATTGCAAAAAATACCTCAAGGAGATATTTGATATAATGTTACATCATTATAAATCTAGCATTCAGTCAGTTAATCCTTGGAACTGTTGATCCTAATTCATAATTAATTATTAATCCCCTTTCAGTCTTTATTAATTTGATTCAGTAAAAACATTTAAAGTATTATTGACTAGCATTCAAGTCTTTGAAGTGTTCTATAGCTATTATCTATAAGTCTGTGAATTATTTATAGAAATTGTTTTCGTATATATTATCTGGCATTCTCTAATCTGTGTGTTTATCTCAAAGCTTTTGATTTACATGTATCTGTTGTTATGTGTGGTCGAATTCTTCGGTTTATATTCATAAAAACTTGCGATCTGTCAATTATGGTCAATCTAGTGATTCAATGAATGTAAATTTTTAATGGTTGAGAATATATGTACATGTATATCCAATATGTAGGCTTATATTTCTATATTTTCGTATACATGTAGCCCTAATGGATGTATAGATATAAACTTGTAGGCTTATTTATGTAAACTATTCTTTGTTGAGAAAAAATCCAACTTATAGGCTTATTGATGTAAACTATTCATTGTTGAGACTAAATCCAACTTGTAGGCTTATTGATGTAAACTATTCATTGTTGAGACTAAATCCAACTTTATGTGTCTGAATCTTCTTATAGCACTATATTGAACTAAAGTATAGATAGATATAAACTATTCATAGTTGTTGATTGAGATTAATTGCAACCTGTAGATTGATCTTCTGATTGTTTGTGACAATCCACACCAGGTATTTATTATCACCTCTGTTGTTGAGATTCAAGGAAATTTGTTGATGATTAATGGCTGTTTATTGATCCGTAGAGTCCTGTAAATAATCAACACATATTGTTTTATTTCTGTACATTTTATATCTTTCAAGGAGTTGTTCCACCTTTGTCTAATGTCTATAACAATAACCTTTGTCTATGTTCTAACATTACTTAAAGGGGATGTTCCACCTATATTTATATTCTAATAATACTTAATGGAGTCTAACAATACTTAAAGGAGGTGCTCCACCTATGTCTACATGTATATTCTAACAATATTTAATGGAGTTGCTCCACCTATCCAACAATATTTAAAGGAGTTGCTCCACCTATGTCTATATTCTAACAATATTTAAAGGAGTTGCTCCACCTATCCAACAATATTTAAAGGAGTTGCTCCACCTATGTCTATATTCTAACAATATTTAAAGGAGTTGTTCCACCTATGTCTATATTCTAACAATATTTAAAAGAGTTGCTCCACCTATGTCTATATTCTAACAATACTTAAAGGAGATGCTCTACCTCTGTCTATATTCTAACAATCCTCAAAGAGGATGCTCCAGCTACATGTGTATCTATATTCTAACACAAAATCTGACATTTAATAGAAAGATATTACATGTATTATTTCAATGACATGCACTAAAGCCAACTTTGACAGGTGGTATTCCACCTATATTTTAACTATGTAGATATATATATAGATACTATTATTATTAACCGTGTGTGTGTGGGGGGGGGGGGCTGGGACAGGTCATGGAGGGGTGGGGGAATTGCTGAATTAAGAAAAAAAACATCGGGTCCAGTGCAACGCAGAACATTTTGAAAAATAGATTATAGATTTGATTTGTGCATTCCGAGCTATATTCTGGGCGATTAACACAAGAATACCTCATTCATCCAATGGAACTTTTGGCCGCCACCTTCCCCCTACATTGTAGATCCAATACTGGTAATATTATAACCATCACAATAAATCAAAGATTGCATTCATCATGTAACAAGAAATCGAGTTTGTCAATAGGCAATGATAAAAAGACAACTAATAAAGGCATGGGATAACTAAGTCTTCTTATTTCTAGGTGAAAGTGACAGTGTTTCTTTAATGGCTGGATTTTATTCAGATAAAAAATGGGAGTGTATTTGTATATAATATATATACCTACATTTACTTGTTTTGTTTCCAAGCCATTTTATTTCCATATTTTATATTTTAATTACTGCTACATGTGTGACCATTACTACTGAATCTGTTTTAACTGGAGAATATATAAAAAAAAATCATAAATTACATATATACAATGGATCAATTAGATGAAAGAACATTGGATCTATTCTGTTTTGACCCTGTAATAACAAACCACCCAAAATAACAGCTTTGCCTAGTTTCTGAAGCCACATGAATATAGTTGGTGACCACACCCATTTAAACAGTTTAAGAACTGTGTGCTAGTTTTGAGACAGTCTGAGGCCTTGTAGTATCGGGTCATTTTTATAATATTCACTTTTCTCTAATCTGTTTGTAGGAACTAGGGTATTCAGTATTTTCTGTACCAAAAGGGTTATGATGGATATATACTATGGTACATGTAAATTAAAGATCTGAAATTATAACCCAATTCATATGATGGTCATTAAATATTATAATAGTGATCATAAAACAAATTCACAATTTGGCTGTAAACACTGTTATAACAATCTGATGATGGGCAAGACCTATAATAGACCCATACATGTATATAATGTATGGAAATTTTTTTATTTCGATGGCCTCCACTACATGAAGATCTGACCAGTTGTAGTGGAAAGTTGTGTCAGGGGTCATACAAGTGGCTTTTGACCCTATGATGTCAGACATTTGATTAACCAATCAGCTTTGATGTTTCACGGTATTTGGAAATACAACTTTTGCTCTGTCATTGCTGTGAATATCTACCCACAGTTACATGCACTGCACGCCAAGAACTCAATGTAATGGACTGTTTGATTGGCTAATCCCTTACATCAACCAGAACGCGGGTTATATAACAAATCTTCCAGATCCTGCATACCAAGAAATTAATGTACATGTAACAGACTATTTGATTGGCTAATCCCTCACATCAACCAGAACGTGAGTTATATAACAACTCTTCCAGATCCTAGTGTAGTGAAGACAGGTAAAACGAAATTTTGAACTATAAAAAACGAAACGAAATAGGATCTGTGTTCTAATCAGATTGCAGGGTTGGCTGTGTGAAAGGGTCATAGTAAAAGTTAGAATTGGGGTGGGGGTTGTGAAGGGCAACAGAATACATGTATCCTTGTTATGTCATGTACATTTACAAGCAGGGAATTGAAACCATGCCACTCAATGACAGACCTCATGATCTATAGCACATGTTAAACCATTCAGCCACCCAATCCCCCTTGATGTTACAGTATATTTTTGATTTACAATAAAATTATGTAAATAAAGTTTGGGCAATTCGATAAACTGATTGGTTGGTTTGTATTTTTGAATATTTTATTGATTTATATTTAATAACCGGTTGTAAATGAATTATTCATGTTTCCTAGCGACATTTTATGATTGAATATATTTTTTGTTGGCCAGCTGAATTCATTGCTTTATTATAAAAGGTGATTATAGGATAATATGTATATTAATTTTTTTTTTCTAACAACCTAGGGCTGATAAACTTTGTTTCCTTTGTATTTCATCAATCACAATTTTTTTCTCTCAACTAATTCCAAGCCTGGAATTAAATGAGTCACCTATCACAGACATAAATTCAGGCTTTGTCCAGTACAATTTAATAATCAATTGCTTTTCATTATGACCGGTACAGATTTTTTCCCCTGTTTTTATTGATACTTTAAAGGGTGTATGATACATGTAGCTCTATTCTTTTGAACCTTAAAATGGACGTAAATGGGTTTAACAGTACATTACTGAAATATGAATGTTTATAAAGTGATTTATATTCATTTTTTAAAAAAAGAGGTACATGTACATGTATTGTAATTTCTAATCAATTATGTTCAGTGAAATACACGAATAGTCCAAATTGAATGTCAAGTCTTTTACGTCTACCAAGTCCATCTTACATGTTTTTTTAATTATTATTTTGTCGTTTGTGAATCGGCCATTACTAATTACTCCTTCCATGTCTTTAGGATATGTTTGTGTTTGTTCATAACAAATGGCATCTGAAACAATAGGGTACACGACTCGTGTACTGATTTTAAAATGTTCATTGTGTCTTAAATATTGGCTATTAGGATACTACATCTTCACAGCAAGATAATAGCATCAATATGGATTGAAATGGACCAATATTGAATTCCATTTCGTGTTTTTAATTGCAAATATTATGGACGATATCGAATTGGAGATTTAGCTCCATTATTAAATACATGTTTGGTAAATAAAACCATGGCTATTTCATAAAATGAAAATGATGGAATTTCCCCATCCATTTGAAAATTTGTTTTAGCTTTAGTGTTGCTTGTGCAAACCCGTGTAAGAAGTTAAAACAGACAATGTTATAGACCTCAGTTTAAAAGGGTTCCAGACTAATTGGCATACATGTATTTCATGGTATTGATTGTGCACAAAGATCTGAACAAACATATTTTTGACATTTATTTCCTATATAAAGATATACTTTGGCTGTTGCAGTTATCGGTATCTGTGATAGACATAGACTTATCTTTTTAGTAAGAAAAGGTTTAAGGCTACTCTAAATGTTACACTTGTATTTCATCTATAGATTAAGCAGCAAACGAAAAACACATTTTTTATGAAACAATGAAATATACCATGGGTCAGAGTCATAAATAGATGATTACATGTATGAATTTGAGCTTTCCATCAGATGCAGCTGTGTATGACTGTTTCTGACACAATGTGGATTTTATTTTTGTAAACTGTTTTCTTTTGGTAGGGTGGGGGGGGGATGGGAGGAAAGGATTATAGGCCTAAGATAAAGAATAATGTACATTAACCCTACATTTTGTCAATCGGTCATAGTATTCACTAAGCATACTCATGAATAGTGATGTTGCCTGACAAATGAGTCTACTATTTTGTTAGTGAATATTCTACATTCGGTTGTCTAACAGTATCACCTCCACAGCCAATGAAATCTTTCGATATATGAAGGACAGTCAATTATATAATGTCCTGGTCACAAAATTTGATCTCACATTCTCTGTGTTGAAAGTTTTAAAAAATACACCTTTTCGACTCAAAACTTTAATTTGATAATTTTGCTTATATTCATCCTCAAATTAATGTTATTTTCCAGGTTACAAACGCCTTCAGGTTAAACCCCAATACTCACTCTTTTATTTAGATATTGTTTAAATAATAAATGAAATGACTTGCTGGGTATGTAAATTAGGCCTACTTGGTTTAAAAGTCATAATTTTGGTGTCTTATTCCATTTCACAAACAGATCTTCTCTGCAATTTGTAATCTAAAACATAATTCTACTTCCATTTCCCGAACCCTGAAAATATAATAATAGGCTTATATCGGTTGTAAGTGCAACAAGGCCAGTAGAGTTAAGTTTTTATGAAATATAGATGTAGTTTATTGATCTGTTTAAATTGAAATAATACAGGAACCAATTCTAAATTGAATATGAAACAATTATTAGATTATTCTGTATTTACAAAAAAAGTAATATAATAGGTTTATTCTGTTAGAATTTCCATTTATATATATATAGAGAGAGAGATGGTGTTTATTGTCCACTCAACACAAACTAGGTCAATTCAGGACTAACATATGATCTGGAGAAAACCCTAGATATTACAAGTAAATAACTGTGGAGAATTGCACTCCACAAACAGTAAGACAAAACAAAGACATTAAAAATAACAACAGTAGAGAATTGCACGCCACAAACAGTAAGACAAAACAAAGACATTAAAAAAATAACAACAGTAGAGAATTGCACTCCACAAACAGTGAGACAAACCAAAGGCATTAAAAACAACAACAGTAGAGAATTGCACACCACAAACAGTGAGACAAAACAAAGGCATTAAAAATAACAACAGTAGAGAATTGCACGCCACAAACAGTAAGACAAAACAGAGACATTGCAAGTAATAACTGTAGAGAATTACATATACTACACAAACAGTTAGACAAAGCAAAGACTTGTAAGCGATCAGAGAACTATCAAATCAACTAAAAAGCTTTAAATGCTTCATTTAAACTAAGAACATTAAATACATGCTGTGCCATCAATTTCTTCATCCAACCAATTTCCCCCTGACTCATATCCTGATCTATAAAGGAGATAAAACTCTGTCCTTTGAGATTGTCAGAGGAATTGAATTGACTGGTTTTGACTGATGCTTAACGGCATAAACTCAATTCTATATTTACTCCTTATCTGTTGTGGTCAATATTGCCGTTCTCGTTGATTCTAATAAGAGAACCCTTCAACTATATTAACATTTATCTGAGGTAATCTGGTGACTAGACATACTTCAAATACTTAACATTAATTTATTCATTGTTTTCACTTCACAAATACTTTTTATTTCTTTCGACACTCCATGATGAAACCATTTAGTAATGCTCTGTTGTTTTATATGATTTGACATTTGAAGGTGTCAACATTCAGAATGTTTTTATATGCCTACATTTTCATGTTACACCATAATGATGATGAGGTTCGAATTTCGTGAAAATCGGACCGAAATTGCTGGACAAATAGTGTAACAGTATATAATACCAAGGTTGTGAACCCACCAGAGGTCACAATTTTTGTCTGATTTTAATGAAACTTAAAATATGTGTTTATATCCCAAAGATCTCGCTCCTTTCAATATTCACACATATCAGACAGTATTTTCCTGAATTATGGCCCCTGATTGTACAAAAAATACAGATTTTAGCTTGTGGACCCTCAAGAGGTCACAATTTTTATTTGATTTTTAAAAAAAAACGTTTAAAAGTATCAGTGTTACAACCTAATGATGGTTGAGTTCGAATTTCGTGAAAATCAGATGCTACTAAATGGTAATACCAAGGTTGTGGATCCTCATAGAGATCAGAATTTTTATCTGATTTTGATGAAACTTAAAAAATATGTTTATATCCCAACGATTTTGATTCATTTTGATATTCGTGCATATTGGATTATTTCCGTGATTATGTCCCCTGATTTTACTTTTTTTTAAAGCTTGTTTTCTGTCCATCTCTTGCAAAATGTTGGCTTATCTTGCATGGCAACCACTTGTTTTATATGTAATGCGTTTCAAAATCGAAATATTTGACAGTTAATGATATATGAAGTCTACTAGGTGTCATTACCGGTACTCGAATCTGTAGACTTTTGGAAATATACACATATGTTAACGATATTGCTAGTTGTATCTCTAAGAATAAATAACAACTGTTAGACTTGTAATCAGTTCAAATGTACAGATGAAGCAAATGTTTTTGTTTTTGGTAGAATCAGAAAGCCAGCATGTATTTGAAGTCTATAAAAATAATGTTCAGAAATAAAATAATATAAATATTATTTCCCTGTTGGTAACAAACCAGGTAAAATGGACACTGGTCACTTTACTAGAATTTTAATCCATGTTCGAATCCTGGCGTGGACTGAGAAGATCAATCAGAATTTTTTTGTATTTTCCCCTATTAGATTTGTGCTTGTTATTAACACAGTGATTAAGGACAGGGTTAATATAACTTTACTGTAATTCCTGGATATCAGTGTGGAATACATGGAGTGGTGTTATATTATAGTTATTAACCTTAAACCCTGGATACCAGTGGGGGGGGGGGGGATACAGGATGTTTCACTGTAGTTATTCACTGAATAGAGAGATGTTATATAATAGTTATTAATAGTAATTCCTGGATATTAGCATGGAATCCAGGGTGTGTAGTTATTCACCGTATAATCACAGACTGTCTTATTTCTTGTAATAAATGTATACCGTTGTGACGATTACAAATTATTTTCATCAACATCCGAGACCTGTCAATCATTCAATTAATGTTGATTATTTTGTATTGTCTAAAACAAGTTCCCGTTATAGAGTTATTGTATTTTCAACCCGTAGAGTGCCTGGTCATGGCTGCTAGTTATATTTATTCTAGAATTGCTGGTATCATTAGTCAGCTACTGTATTGAAAAATAGATTTAGGGATACATGTATATCATGGATTAATGTTATTATAATATGACAACATTTCCTACAGCTCAGATATATTCATACCATCATCAATCATATTAATTGTCCTTCATGTTCTTAGATTTTACTATTAAGGTAGACCTTCGAATATCTCAGTGATTTATATTGATCAGGATATAATCACAGACTGTCTTATTTCTTGTAATAAATGTGTACCATTGTGAAGATTACAGACAAATTATTCTCATCAACATCCGAGACCTGTTGATTATTCAATTAATGTTGTGTATTTTGTATTGTTTAAAACATGGCATCTCAGCCTTCGGTTAATTTGGTATACCAAGGAGCTTGATTTACTGTTCTAGATTTGTACATATGTTGTTCAATAATTAGAAAATCAATTCTGAAGTTGAGAAGAAAGTAAAGGCAATAACTTTTTTATGTTATGTATTTGTGACTGTTGTTTGTTTGTTTGGGGTTAGCAGCTACAAGGGCTACCCCTAGGCTGAATCAGTTTATATACATTCATATTACATTATTATATGGGTTGCGACCCATTTGTGTCCATTTCTAGTTGCCAAAGAATAGAGATTTAGCTCCTTTAAACTAGAAATAATCAATGTTAAAAAAAACCCAGTATTTTGAGATTTCCCTTTTGTCGGTTGGATAGTTATTATGGTAGAATTTAAGTGAACTGAACAAAACATAGTTGGGATAACAATGCACTTTATAAAAGTTGCCAGGGTAAATTGGAAGTAACAAGTTGGAAACTCCTGCTGTAAAAGAGAGAGTGTATATAGTCATTTGGGTGGCATGGAAAATCAAGGGTTGTGTACATATTGACCTGCATATACATGTAAAAGAGGCCTTGACAGTTGGAATTCAAAATAAGAGAAGGCTGTAGCTAGTGCTGCAGCCTGGGCAAAATTTCCATCATACATGTAGCACTCTGTATGGTGTATGTCTACATAAACCCGAAAGGAGCAGAAAGTTTATCTTCATTTCATTTCCAACGCCAGTATGGGTAGGAATTATTCATGAAGATCACGTACCAGGTTATCATTTATTTGAAAGAATCAAACAAATTTTGACAAATGATCATTGGAAATAGATCTAAATAAGTCCTTTAGTGGTTATCATTAAAATGTATGAATATTACATGTATGAATATACTATCCTGGGAAACAATTTATGGTTTCAGACAAAGATAAGATAGTCTAATCTAAAGAATGAAATGTTTTACGTCAAAATATAACCGATGATTGTCTCAAGTCTTTACATTAAGACTGATAGATGTTTAGATGTTGCAATGTTCCTGAAGCAGCGACCTAAAGTTTTACAATATCTAGCTGTTGCTAGGTTGGTTTGACAACCCCAAACTTATAGGAACGTTTTACCCCCTTTACCACAGATGCATGAACAATAGTGTTGTCCAATCAGAGGTCGTGACACAAACACACTCAAATCAAAACTTTGACATTAAACGAACCTTGAACTGCAACTCGAACGTCACAATATCTAGCTGTTGCTAGGTTGGTTTGACAACCCCAAACTTATAGGAACGTTTTACCCCCTTTACCACAGATGCATGAACAATAGTGTTGTCCAATCAGAGGTCGTGACACAAACACACTCAAATCAAAACTTTGACATTAAACGAACCTTGAACTGCAACTCGATCGTCACAAGTATATATTTTAGCTGGAAAGCACGGGACTTGGTATTCTCGTAGATGTTTTCTATCGAGGAATCTGAGAGATCCCCAGGGAAAGTAGCCAATTGAAATTAATGACAAAATATGTAGGGTATGACGTGAAGGGCTTGATAAGATGCACAGAGTTAAAGAAAGCTAAATGAAGAAGGATACCAAAAATGAACCTTTCCCAGATGTAACTTGCTATAATATTTAGAAATAGATAATGAAAAATGAATATAATGAAAATTTCATTCAAATTATGTTATTCTGAGCATATTTATTAGTGTTTGAAGTTTTGATTGTTAATTTTTATAGCAACAGTACATGACAATCTGGACTAAGTCTCAATTCACCATTGTGTTTCAATCCATTTAAATCTCAGCTATCTGATGATCGTCTAGAGAGTTGGATATAGGCTTGTCGTGTCAATAAATATCTTTCATAAATGATAGTTTATAAAGCATTTGAAGCCAAAATAAGCAGATTTAGCTCTTAAATAATGCATCTTTAAAGTGGACCTAATAAAATACAGCTTCTCCAGTGTTAAAATTACTCTCTTGTTATGAAGTTGAGGGTAAGAGTAGACAGTGTTCTAGAGAAGCAGGGAGTCATTATGTCTTTGATTACATCCCTGTCAGCTGGATGAGTAAAACGAGCTGCCACACAAGTATAATTATAATCTGCTAATAATATTTACTTAAAAACCACCTGCTGTAATCTGACTCACAAAAAAACCTTCAGGCTAGTATTTGGAAATAAACTTTAACATTTATTGTGTCTTAGATTATGTGTATAGATACGGTGTGTCACAAAAACAGGTATTAAACTTGGCCTTTTGATGCATGTCCTAATAAATATCATTGACATCAAATTCTTTTAATTTGGTGTTTGTTTGGCAAGTATCAATTTTAAATATATTTTAATGTCCCCTCATCCCACACACACACACATACATGTACATATCAAATATATGTTACATATGTTTGTTAATTTCAAGGGGACCAAATTTGGAATTCCATAAGCATTGATTTCTACACCCAAATCTGAAATCTGATTCCGTTTCTTTAATTCTCCAAAAATTGGGTAAAAATCAGAAAAGGGGGAAGAATTTGACTTGTAGATCTTTTTTAAACAGATGTGAATTATTTCTCGTATGTGTTATGAGATTCTTCAAAATTTTCAAAACGGAATGAAGTCAATAAGTGAAATTGGGTTATGAATTCGGGTTGAATTGTATTATGTGATTTCATTAAGGTTTGAATACCTTTTGTACATAAAAACAATAAATATACCCCAATTGATACAATGTAAATGTAATATTTCACAACTAACCCTACAGCACTTGGTGGCACATGTAAATATAATTGACTACTCAGTTCACTAAAACAAATAAATTGTAGCTCATATACGAAACTGTCTGAAACTACTGATCCCTGGACCTGCAAGAATCTCACCAAGGTTCTTAATAAATATCTTAGTGGTCCAAAATTAAGTGTTAAGTAATAGTGATTAATGTAATTATTAAAAGATAATATGTTTTGTATTGAAAAATATAGTCTTGATTGATGTTTTTAATTTAGATAATTTAAAGTTAAAATGATTGAGATTAATATATAACCAGGGTTTTAACATCCATACCTTTTATTAATTTAGAACACTTATGTGATACATGTATTATATGTATTATATTAGGAAATAACAGATTAATATTATCCATATCTTGTATTGATCTAGAGCAATTATGTGATGGATTAGATATTAACAGATCTATACCAGTTGCCTTATCCTGAAAGACTAAAATAAATTAGAGATAAAAGATACCACCTTTCCATTGGCAGAGATTTAAATCGATAGTACAAATTTGAATTCATAAAATAATTTAATTAAAAATTTTGTTGATAAGGCCCCTTGTATTTATCTAGATCAGGAGCGATCGTGGCTCAGTGAGAAGACTGGAGATCTTGATGTTGGCTGATAAAGTTCCTCAGGATTTTCCAGCATGATTTTCCCTTGTTAGTAGTGCAGGACAGAGTGCCTGTCTAGTCATTCCAAAGGGAAGAAAAACTGAGTAATTTGTACCCTTGTAGTGCACGTATCAGTTCGATTAAAGAGTAAGTCGCAGTTGGGTATTATCCTAGATCTTTTAGTATGATATTATATTAGAAAATGATCAATCTATATTATAATAGTCTCCTGTAGATTCTAGATTGTTATTACTTAATTTGATTAAGGGAATTGTTCGAGTATGAGTTGTAACACTCTGAGGGTGCGCAATCAATAATCTACTAGCAAGAGTGTGGAGGACAAGTAGATAGATGGTAGAACTAGTACACACAAGCTGTTGATACAGTAACCATAATTATTACTAGATTAACAATTGGCTTTCTTCGTTCGAGTATACTGGTGTACACTGTCTGAGTGGTCCAACACATGGGACTAAAAAACGAGGTCCTGTGTACACTTTGATATACACGTAAAAGAACGTTTAACAGTTTGAATTCATAATACTGTAATTGGCTTGCTTCAGTATACTGGGGTTCTGAGTGGTCTAACCCATGGTCTACTCTCTCGGGTGGGATTAAAAATAGAGGTGGACTGTGTACACATTGGTATGGACATAAAACAACCCTTGACAGTTTGAATTCAAAATAAGAATAGGCTTCTGTCCAGGCAAATATTAGCTTCATAGCATGGTGTATGGCCAGTCGGATGTATATGATCATAGAAACAAGTTTAAGTATATCACTGTAACCCAGGTATCGTTTAATCTTGTGTATCTAGCACTAATTTCTTTCACATTCGTTTAATATCAAATCTTTGTTTAAAAATTCGTAAAAATTGTTTAAAATCACCAAAAATCATATAATTTGTACATGCGTCCAGTTTAAAGCTGACTGATAAATTTTGATAATTAGTGTCCAATTTACAAGTATTTAATTTCCTGATCACTGTTCAAAAATTAATCATTATACATCATTAATCAATTGGGTTGTTTATTTTTTAACAATGATTGAGAAATTAAACACTTGTATATTGGACACTCATTATCAAAATTGAATGGTCAGCTTTAAACTGGACAGAAGTACAAATTGACCGATTTATGGTGATTTTAAACAGTTTTTACAAATTTTTGAACAAAGATTTAATATTAAACGTATGTGAAAGAAATTAGTACTAGATACACAAAATTAAACGATACCTGGGTTACAGTGTATGTTAGTCTCAAAATAACCAGTGTATTGTACCGATGAGACATTAAACACCATCCCATTTATTTAGATTTACCATAAGTCCTGTCATCGACTCATAAGGTAATTGACCCTTAAGCACATCTCTCTAAGGAGTTAATCGAAGTATCCTTTTCTCTCTCGGGATAAATTGGAATACTAACTACCAGTTATATACACTTCATTGTTTGTTTCAGTTGCTCAGATGTAAGTGCCTAACAAAATGGTTAAAGCTTTCATTGCATTTACATTGAAAAATTTTGAACTGATATCTAACATGTTTGTTGATTACAGGCTTCTTTTACATGAGTATATAGTAGATTTAAATTTATCATTCTGTTTACTTTGTTGGATATAGGGCCTGGCAAGGGTCAGTGTGTAGTCATTTGGATGGGGCAAGAAATAGAGTTCCTGTGTACACATTGGTGTTCACGTAAAAGAACCCTTGACAATTGTAATTTGAAATACCGGTAAGTGTAGGTTGTAGTATCGCTGTCCGGGAAAAGTCTGAGAAAAATTTCCCTTGTAGCACACTGTATGGCGTATACCTGTCTTCATTTCATTTCCTGTTTACTTCTCTGGGAATATTTCTCACATTTTATTAACAAGTATGATCCAATATACCATTAACAATTTATATTACTATTTGCCAGTCATATGACAATTGTCAATCATCAGCAAGTTATAAGGTTTCATTAGCCATTAAGAAACTGGAGAAATGAATAAAAACAAATCAATAATTGAAGCCTCAGTTTGCTAGAAGTTGAAAAATTTCAATCTGTATCTGTCTTTCAGATAATTGATATTGTGAAATACATGTATCTATCATCCCTTTGATACTTCAATTTCTTTGCAGACTTGAAGAAATCAAAATGAAATGATTTTTATATGCCGGCACAATTTTTTGTATGGGTACAGTTATATTGTTAGTCACTAGTTTTTCTGTTGACTTTTTCTTTGGGATTCTCTTTGCAACTTGCTGCTCAAAGGATAAAGCTTAATTTGAAGTTATTTCTTCATGATAAAGTCAAAATATTTACATTTTTTACTTTACTACTGACAGAATTTGTTTGACTCTCACAGTTTATTGTCACAACCATCATTTATGAAGATTTAAAATTGAATCGATGGATTTTGTGAGAAAATCACTGTATAACGACAATGGGGCATCCACTTTTTGTAACAAAACAGCAGCTGTATTTCCATAAATTCTGTTTTAATAAAAAATAAAAGTTATTGATTCCATTTGGAGTTTGCAATGCACCGTTTCTGTTCCAAAGTATAAGTTACATCATGTTACTTTATTGCATTTGTGATGACCGTACTCAAGAGATATAGATGTATGGTGGTTACAAAATTTCTGTAGCAATAGGAAGTGTGAGATAAGACATCAGCCATTATCAGGAGAAGTGTTACATGACACTGCATTGCTGGCTTCCATGTCATTCCTTCACAATTTAAAAACTTATAAGATCTTAAGTTTGACATTTACATCATGATAAAAACTCTAGAGCAAAGTGATTTAAGTTGACTGTCAGTAACTTGTAATAACAGAATAGTGATGTGTAAGTTACTTGACACTTTCACAGTTGAGAGTAGGCTATAAACATGCTCCCTAAATTGATGTGTATTAAATGGAGAGTAATACAATATTGGCAGTGATTACTTAAGTGGACATGACATGACGGCCGACTTGCATTGATAATTCAGATTATGGTAATTATGGTACTAACATCTTGTAAGTTTAGATGTTCGTGTAATCACAATGAAAGATTATTATGGACAGTTCTAAATGAACAACAATACGAAAAC
Organism: Patella vulgata; assembly: GCF_932274485.2. Lineage (NCBI taxonomy): Eukaryota > Metazoa > Mollusca > Gastropoda > Patellidae > Patella > Patella vulgata. The sequence continues at coordinate 36,281,757 of NC_065886.2, read as the reverse complement.
AGTCTTTGGACAGTATATTGATGGTAGCTACTAGGCCAAACAGCTTGTCTTCTGTAATGAACAATCAGACTTTTCTTTTTAGTATGTCTAATAAAAACAAAACATTAATCATATAAATCATGTCCCGTTTCTAATAGAATAACACATCAGATCAACCCCGAGGTAGACATGACCATGAGTGTTGTGTTTTTTAAAGCCCATTCATCTATATTTGCTTTCTCTACAAGCACCCTGAAGTGTCATTAAGTCTGTTATCTTTATTGAAGCTATAAATAATTACTGAGGCTAAAATGGTTTTATTAATGGAAATCTGTAGAAGATTTAAGTTATCTATTTATTGTACTGTATTTTCTCTGTATGTACTGTGGGGTTATATCCTTTCTCCAATCTTAAGAGTAAACTTAAAAATTTTATTTCTTAAATATATTAAACAATTGATAAAATATTTCTTCTGATCACCATTTTCATTAGCCCAGATGATGCAGAAAAGTATGACGTTAAACCCCATTCCATTTCTTTTCATCTGATCATGATATTAGGCATGGCAGGAATATTGTCATGTTATTCGGATGAGGCAAAAAAAGAAAACGAGGTCCCATATGCCATATATTAATAGAATATGTTTCATCAGATCATGAAGTTGGTAGTATAAAAAGTAAGAGATACACATATTGCCAATTTAATTAGTAACATGATACATGTATCTGTCTATTAAATATGTTTCTTTATGGATCATGCTGTTAGTAGTATAAATAAGAAATTCTATTTTAACTAAATTAATTAGTGGCATTGAATCAGTCAGTCAAATAGATGTATTGTTACATACCCATTAAAGATACATTAGTTAAGAACTAAATCTGCCTATTGCATGTCTTTCTTTAGACTTCAGATGTTAAAGAAGTTATTAATTAGACCTTTATTTACATGTCAAGCTCAAAATGAACTCTGTAGACTCTTGGGTGGCTTGGATATAGGGTGGATTTAAACAGTTGTCCATTTAATAATTAAATCCATAAATGGCAGACCAAGCTAACGTTTACCGTTAATCACTGACGCCAATCCTGGAGACTGCCGATGAAAAAACTGACAATCAAGGGTACCGTAGCCATTGAGAATGTTATTTGATAATCGAGAATATGTGGTTGGAGTTATCGTCTGTCAATCAAATGATCAGCAATTCTCGGAGACAGTGTGGAGACAGTTGATGCCCATTTCTAGTCCAAACTTCACACAGTGATATCGTCGTTCAGAATAAAGTAATTTGACTGAAATTTTCAATATTTTCTTTTTTTATCATTTATTTTTGAATTGTTATAGCAAGAATGGCCAATTAATGTATCTTTAAGAATGATTAGAAGAGTTGAAATGCTCAGTTGTGTAACAGAGATTGGTCACTACAATACAATTCGCTGTAGATTTATAATATTTTTATATATTGATTTTACTGTTATTTGCCGATTTCTCAGTGGATCTACCATTAATTGCAATGGCTGTAATATTTTGTATATCACATTTCATTGATGGTGAACACAAACTGTTTAATGATATCTCTTTATTTTTGAAATGGTACTTATATAAATGACTTGCTCGGAATAGAATACATCAATGGACTGGTGTGATCAGAGACCTCTCTAGTCATTATACAGTGTTGACTACTGTATAATACAACATGTTTTAATATATATATATATATATATATATATATATATATATATATATATATATATCTAATGGTACTGATAGTTTACTCATAAAATGACTTGCTTGGAATAGAAGACGTCAATGGACTGGTGTAATCAGACTTCTCTTGTCATTATACAGTGTTGACTATAATACAACAGGTTTTAATATATATCTACTAGTTGTCATGATCAGATAAAATTGGTATCCCACTCTATATTTCAATCATGTACATAGAATCAAGAGAGGTTGCCTAAATAGAATAAATCATTTGCTCTGGACATGGTATAAAATATTTGGAACATGAAATCAACCTACTTTCATTCATTTGTTATTTTCCTATTGGTAATTAATTGGATATTTGCTGATTCAGTGTTCCATAATCTCAGAGCTAAAGCAGTCATTTTATACAAATCGATGGTTAGTTTAAGAGGTGAATTCCAAGTAAAATTGGGAGGCATGGTGTCTCTGGCTCAATAACCAGGAGTTCTGGGGTTCGATGCCAGTATTGACAGAGAAAGTTCCTCAGATTCCTTGTACGATGGGCAAAACATAAAAGATCACCTGTCCTCTTTAGCTTGATTGATGCAGAAAAGTAGGACGTAAAACCCCATTTCATTTCATTTCCAACTAGAAGTATATAGTCTAATTTTATTTGTGTAGTACAGAAAGTTCTTAATGTTATTTTATTAGCAAATACTTAGTTTCATTGACCGGATATATTGGGTTGTAGAAAATCTATAAATACATGGCATTATATATTATTATAGTGTACAGAACATACATGTAGATACAGATATAATCTTATATATCCATGCTACATGTATATGTATAGATATACAAATAATGATAAGCCACAACTGTTGTAGTATATACATGTATACCATGTCCATTATATACACCTATGTGAAATACAACTTTGATATTCTCACTACATGTATATTTAATTGATATACTGATCCTCAACTTATTATAGAAATATGTGTTGTATCTTATATCATGAGAACTATCTAGATTTGTATTGAAAATTGAAAAGTGTGTTATGTTCTTTACAGAAAGATAATATCTATATTGTGCCCAGTAAACATGTAGATATACATGCAGAATATGTTACGGAAAAGTGATACACAAACATCAATGCACAAAATACAGAACAATTTAAAATATCAATCTAAATAAACAGGAAAATAATACACAAAACATTTAATTACTAGCAGAACTAGAAATACTGATTACATTTGTACATAACAAAAAAAGTCAGGCGTCAGATGAATTGTGCCATATTTCTAGACTTGTCACAAGAAATAGTTTTAGAAGATGTGTTGTAATTAAGATTAAATATTGATGTTTATAATCCTTTAGTGAAAACATAACAGAACTAACACAGTTATATGGTACAGCAATCACTGGTTTAAATTATTATACACAAGCACAACATTTCAATAAGTATTCTCTTATCGTTATCAAGTTTACTAAATGTCATTGTGCTTGATAACAATAAGAGGAGACTTACTGAAACGTGGTGCTTATGTGTAATAAACCAGTGATTGTTGTACCATATGACTGAATTCTTGTTGATGTATTAATCAAAGTACTACTGACCTCGATATTTATTACATCAAATAATACTCCTCAGATCTATTCACTATCTTTCAATCTATTCAATATCCTATATTTTGTTCTTTTCTTCCAAAATGAACAGCGCACACTTGATGCACATACATTTCACGACTAGACCGTTATTGTGTGGTTATCAGACCGCGAGTTTGTATGTCAACACTGTATACAGATTATTGATTTCTGTACGAGTCAGTCATACACCGTTAGGTCCGTGACAGAGAGAGGAAGCCATTTGAACACAGGCCAATCTTAATCCAATAGTACAAGTAGTAGAAGAGAATAGGACGTACAGTAAAGCTTTGCTGGAATGAAGACATAAATTAGTAAAGGAATTAATTTGTATTCCATTCACTAGTCAGAAACACATACTCTAGTGATTAGAGTAGTGTAGAGAATAAAGAGATATCACGAACATCTGTATTTTATACAGTGGTGCCGTTAAAATCAATAAAATATTAGATTAGGCTTCAGTTTTAGTACTGACTATTACCATTAAGACATTTGTTCAAAGACGTCGAAAAAACATGTTAAGCTCTGGAATTATAAAGTTGTAATGGTATTAGTATCAGAAAATATAACAGATGTCTTCTTCTTCTCTCTCGTCATTTCCAAACTAAAAGCAAGTGATGCGGTTTCGATTCCCAGTTTGTACGTGACAAGGAGTCGCCAGTCCAACTTCATGGATTTCCTCCCACTGCTAAAGACAGAGAAAGGAAGCCATTTGAACACAGGCCAATCTTAATCCAATAGTACAAGTAGTAGAAGAGAATAGGACGTACAGTAAAGCTTTGCTGGAATGAAGACATAAATTAGTAAAGGAATTAATTTGTATTCCATTCACTAGTCAGAAACACATACTCTAATGATTAGAGTAGTGTAGAGAATAAAGAGATATCACGAACATCTGTATTTTATACAGTGGTGCCGTTAAAATCAATAAAATATTAGATTAGTCTTCAGTTTTAGTACTGACTACTACTATCATTAAGACGTTTGTTCACAGACGCCGAAAAAACATGTTAAGCTCTGGAATTATAAAGTTGTAATGGTATTAGTATCAGAAAATATAATAGATGTCTGCTTCTTCTCTCTCGTCATTTCCAAACTAAAATCAAGTGATGCGGTTTCGATTCCCAGTTTGTACGTGACAAGGAGTCGCCCCACTGCAGAAAGACCCTCACACACAAGCGATTTACATTTATTTAATCAATATTTAACCATATATTATTAGTCCCAAAATGGTCTAGTTTGTGTCAAATGAAGAAGATCCACACTACACATACATGTAAACAGACATAAACCAGTAAAACAACCCAGTGGATAAGACACACAGCATTCAGACATTGTAAAGACTATAGGGAAGGCTCTCTCTCTCTCTCTCTCTCTCTCTCTCTCTCTCTCTCTCTCTGATGGTATTTCATGTATAATTGAAATGCAATGAGTGGATTGGACTGATGTCAATGAAGGTTTGTAGTTTAAAATCAATATTGTATTAGAGACTGTTTTATATCACATCCTTATGCTACAGCTTTTAAAGAAATTGCTCTCACAATTATATAGAATACAATTTACATGGATATTTATTTTTACCTAAGTGGGTTATTTCATCTTTAATAAGCTTTGCTGAAATAAAAATGCAAGTCACTTATATTCCATTTAATTGTGTCCTGTTTAATCAATTTGTTCTCCCATATACATGTAGTGTGATGTTTAGGACACAAAAAGACAAGCGTTTATTAGCTTCCTCAAGCTGAAATGTTTGGTCTGAAAGCAGAAGCTGCAGTGGCTCAGTGAGTAAGACATTGGCTTGCTTATCTGAAGGTCCTGTGTACGATCTCCTTGTTGACCTATAAAGTGCATTGGGATTTTTTGCCGTGGTTCCACAGAGGGTGAAAGACAGAGGGCCTGGCAAGGGATAACGTATAGTCGTTTAGATGGGATGAAAAGATGACAAGCTGTGTACACATATCTGTGTACGTAAAAGATTCCTTATAGCCTGTAGTACCCCTGTCCGTCTTCATTAGCCTTATCGGAGCAGAAAAGTAGGCCGCTAAAGTTAGACCCCATTTCATTTTGTCTGAAAGCTGATTTATCTATAGGCGTAGCTGACTGATACTAATAGATTCTTAATAGAATATATTCTTTTATAAACCACAGACAGCACATACATCAAATTTGCCCTTTCGCAATAGTTTTCTCATAAAGAATATTAGATAGTTTTTAGAATTGATGGTTTCATTGAAGGAACATAAGACCAATGTCGACCAGACACGACAACACATTAGTAGTAAGAGGCGTTGCATTTACTCAAGTTCATGAAAGCTGAAACTGTTCAATGTGATGAAATTAGAAATAGTTTATTTCCAAAACTTCATGATTCTCCAGTGGCCATTATGATAAAGAATATAAACTAAACAGAATGAAGAATTATTTGCCAATTATTTATGACATTTTCTTCGAATGCTCACGGGAGCTGCCAGGACTCTGTGAGTAAGTTCTGGGGATTGGATGGCTTAATTGTTAGCGTGCGCGCTCTGTATCATAAAGTCTGTCATTGAGTCGACTGGCGTGGATGAATCCCTGGTTGTACGTGACAAGGAGTAGGGTCGCCTGTCCAACCTCGTGGGTTTTCTCCAGGTCCTCTGGTTTCCTCCCACTGCTAAAGATCCCTATGCGCAAGCGAATTATTGAATTGAAATTAAACCATATGTTAGTCCCGAAATGACCTAGTTTGTGTCGAGTGGCCGTTAAACCCCATTTCTCTCTCATTTCATTTCTAGTGGTCGCATTGATTACAGACTTTACTAAAGTCATTTGAATATCACATCTCGTATAATTAAAGATACATTATGTAAGATTTAGATAAAGAGCTAGCCATTCTTGCTATAATAGTTCGAAAATAGATAATGTAAAAAATAATTTGAAAATTTCATTCAAATTACTCTATTGCAAGCGAAGATATAAACCTTTGAAGGTTTGACAAGATGTGTGCAATAATTTCAACCACCGTACTGGTTGTTGGAACCTAAGTCTCGCTCCTCCATTTTTTTAAAATATGGCTGAACTGTTCTAATCTATTTAATATCGGAGAAATCCCATGCCATCGAGAGTTGATTATGGCCTGGATAAGTTAATTAATGTCAAATTAAAAATTTAGAAAACATTTCAGGCCTAAAGAAAGACCTGCAATAGGCAGATTTAGCTCTTGCATAATGTATGTTAAACAGACCAGTGGTTGCATTATAGTTGTTGTGTTTTGATAGTTTATAAATGTATGTTAATTTGCCTTTAATTAGTTTTTAAATGTATTTGAATTGCCTTTAATGCCATTCAAGGATTATAAATAATTCATTTAGTCTCTGATTGCACTATATATATGTACAAACCAGTGGATGTATTTTAGTAGTTGTGTTTTTATTTTATGATTCGCTAAATGCCATACAAGTGTTGTGCTATTGTGTTTACACCACTGGTTGTATTATGGTTGTAGTGTTTTTAATGTGCTCAATCACAAAATGCCCCTGAAGTATAATAGACTGGCTAGAAGTAGAATTATTATGAGTGTTTCTACAACCAGACCATTTATTTAATGTAGATGACCATGAACAGGAAATCAAACATCAACTGTTATAATTAACATCATGGTAGGATGTCTATAATACATTTATCAATTCTACATGTTGTTGTCTTCAATTATTCATAGAAATCATGTGTATCCTAACATACATGTATAGCCACTTCAGTTATACTGACTATAATGTCCACAGCTCGAATCTTGGCATATAAAATTAAGAACCTTCACAACTTTTTAAGCACGGTCCTTGCGTGTCACCCAAGAAGCTGACAAAAAAAAGTGTACTTAGTTGTTTGGATGAGTCATGAAGATGATTTTTAACATTTAATTATTTTTTTTATCAGTTGACAATCTGTTTTCGTTGAAAATTTTACCCAATTCAGTATTTATTTTCATTTAAATCAAATATGTTTTGTGTCTTCAAACATTTAATAAAGTTGAAATTTTGACAATTTCTTTCCTGGCTAATTATTTTAACATGTGAAAACTTTTATAGATCCTGTTTAATTGAGAAATTATTTTCTAGATACATCATATCCATTATGAGAAGAAAAACTATAATCTATAGGCTATAATAGATATACATGTACATTAGACCTGTAGTGTTGGCGTCACATCCTGGGTCTGACCCTGAATTCACAAAGCATTCCCAGAAATAAGTTGTATTTACTCAACTTTTAATGGGTGTCTATGAGAAAAATAATTAATCTAGAAGTGCAAAGCTTTGCACATGGTTTCTAATAGATGTATTTGATATTAACTTAGCCACCGTGGCTCTACAAGTACAGTGAGGTTTATTAGCAGCTTAGTTCATAAAGTCATGTCAATCATGATCATACATACACATTTTAAAATACGAAATATTAAAACAACAAAACTTGTTAGGTCATACATCTGTAACAGTAAGTGCAGGGGGACTGCACCACACAAAATTTACACAAAAACAAATACACGGACAGGACATCATACTCAGGAAAACACAAACATACAGACAATTCAAAAAAAGTGAATGGATCCGGGGGCTAGCCGTAAGCGTCCACTGCGCTGTACAGTCCCGTGTCTGTAGTGACACAGACTTCACTCAAATTTGAAAAAAATTAGGAATACAACCCAAAGAACCCATTGTGTAATGCCAGCATGAGTCGTGATCTGCTATATGCTACACAAAATACTGAACTGAATACAAAGCAAGTAGGAAACGTAGACTGTCTCGGGACAGCCGTCTGCTGACTGAGAATGATGTCATATCTTAGAAGGTGATAAAAAATCACAATAATAATATATAATATATTAATATATAATACCCCACACAAGAAATGCAAAACAGGTATGTTGAAGAAATCGTACTATGTAAGTGTATTTATAAAGGCATAACATTAAGGGAGGTAATTCAGACAGGGTTAGGTAACTACAGAAAATCTAAAATAAAATTTAAATTGGATCATTATTATCCAGTATGTAGTCGGTTATATACTTACAAGAAATGTCAAACTTGGTATGTTGAAGTAATGGAAGTTTTGAAATTTCTTTTAAAATGCGTAATTGTGTAGCGCCTTTGGCAGTGCATTTAAAGTAAAGAGATTTTATTCGTTAGAGAAATAGTTCTTTATTGTTACATATTGTCAAAAATCGTAATGCCTGTGAATAGAAAACACTATATAGCGTGGTATCTGGTATGTTACTATAGATTGACGGGTATTTTACTACTTCAAAACCAAATTTATTGTTAATTATATTGATGTTAAGGTCAAGAACAGATGCATTTATAGTACCAGAATTTTCTTTATTTAATATTAGTTCAGGAGGATATATTTCACTTTTATATTTGTTGAAATTTCCGTTATCATTGATAGGTGTTAGTCATCAATGTATCGGAAGGTATAGTTTAGACTTTTAGCTAATTTGTAATCTGTTTTTCTTTTATGGTCTTGAAAGTCGAATTCGTATTTATATAAATGTGCATTTGCCATAAATGGGGCGGGGTCAGCTCCCATTGGCAAACCAAGGGTTTGTTGCATTATCTGATCCCCAACCTCAAATATGGCATTATCAATGAGGAAATGTATGATATTTTGAAATTTTCTTTATCAAAAACTACTTTGTCGGCATTGCAACATTTTATAATCCATTTAGCATCTTCTGCATAAATGGCCATCAAGTTTCTGCCTTTCCCGATAGCTCATTAAAGGCTTTATCTACAAACCAATCTAAATTATCTTTAAGATCTGCATGTTGAAGCATAGTATACAAAGCAGAAAAATCAAACGTTTCTATTGTGTTTGCATTAATTTTTTTATTGATTTTTTCTGAAGTGTCTGCTATAGGTTTATTTTTATCAATTATAAAAAACCCTATTAATTCCAGTATAGCTACGAAGTATTCTGCACCAAATGGTATGTTGGGTTTGGCATAATTTAAGCCCTTTGGTGATAGCTAATGGTTTCGTTTGGCAGATACTGGAGGATATTATATATCTGAATTTTACTGGGTTTTTATGGAATTTAGGTATAGAATAGATGTAAGGTAGTGCATCTATTTTCACATTGTCTTTAATATCATTTCTCCTGTTAAATGTATATTGGTTATGTAAAATATCTAGTTTAGTTAAATCTGTAATGCATTTATAAGTGTCATTATGGGTATTGGGCCAAAGTCCAACTTCAGTAAGAATATTTCTAATATAGTATTTTTTACAGATAAAGGCAATATTATTGCTGGCCTTATCGACAGGCGTTAGAACAAATCTATCTTGAAGAGAAGCAAGACATTCAACTGCGGATATATTATTTAATGTATTATTTAGGACTTCGGGTGGCGGGTGTCTTGGGTTAAGTTTTATATATTTGATTCTTTTTGACAAGAGATCAAAAACAGTGTTTTTCCATTCTCCAAAAGATTCTAATGGTGCACAAAATTTATCAGACCATGCTACTATGCATTTCCTGATTTGAGATTTAAGATTATTACGTAACTTTTTGAAATTAGTTTTACTAGGTTGTTCTTGAAATTGTGGTCCAAAGCGAAAAAGTTTTTTAAGTTTTTTATCTTCAACAATATCGAAGTTTCCTGTCAGTACAATGTATATGGTCAAGAAACTTGTCTTTAAAGGGAGAGTTGGCACATTGACATGTAGTATAATCGTAATTGTTAATAAATTCTTGTACGTTAAGGTTTTCAATAGTTTGATAGTAGTTAAATATTTTATTACGAATTGGAGGTAAAAATTTGTATACGACTGTAGGTGAAATTTTAGGAATAGTATCTGCTGGTATAGATTTAATTACTGATTGGTCTCTAAAGATTCTATTCAATCCAATGTCTTGTATATGTTTATCTGTAAAAAGGATTTTACATAACACGTCAGGTTTTTTCTTTTGCACTTTATGAGGCTGTATTGAATGCTTAGGTGAAAATTTACTATTTATCAAATCGGTTATAACATTGTAACATTGAGGAAGAAAAGCGTTCATTAAGTTGATTAGAATAGATGATACCCTGTATGAGGACACCAAGTTTCTTAGCTGTATAATTTGTCGGGCTAGGTTGAGTACACAAGCTGCACGGGACAATTTATCAGAAGTATGGCATTGACATACAGAATACAATTCATTCAAAATACTTTCTGGGTCTTTTTGAAATTTCGATTTTTTTATAGAACGTTTTATTTTTGAAATTTATGATCAAGTTTTTTGTAACAATTTCTTGTAATCAAAGTGTTTTCATCACGGTTACTATAATCGATGTTTTTAAATCTATCATTGAGACCATAAGGGAAAATGGTTTGTAATTTTATTATCCAAGTTTCTTCTGTGTGAGTTCTTTTTTGTGTAACTGCAGGATCAATTTTGCTATTACTGAGGTGTCCTGAATCAGGAAGTTTTTCAATTATTTGAACTCTGTATCCAAAATCCTTACATGGATTGTGTTTGAAATGTTGATATAGTAGTTGAAGTCTGAGTTCTATATACATGTACACAAGTCACATACAATGTCTGGCACAAATTTAGGGTTTGTGGGTGGTTGTCATTTTATCCACCACAGATTTGTCTTTTTTTCAGGATTTTTTTTGATATTTTTAATACTTGTCCGGCACAAAGTTCAAAATTTCGTGCAACACAATTAAGTTCATTTGATGTCATTTTGTCAGAAACAACTGTGGGGGTGGGTGTAGGTGGTTTAGTGGTTTAATGTGTGCACTGTATCATAAGGTCTATCATTGAGTCAAGTAGCGTGGTTACGATTCCACGACTTGTACGTGACAAGGAGTAGGGTCGCCTGTCCAGCCATGTGGGTTTTCTACGAGTCGTACGATTTTTTAAAGATCCATACACGCAAGCGAATTATTGAAATAAAATTGAACCTTATGTTAGTCTCAAAATGACCTATCTGTCGGACACCAAGCAATTTCTCCGATAAGATAAACGTGCAATTAATTGATATGTGTCATCTATTTATTTTGGGATTATGGCGGTGGACATCAGCTACAATGTTGGCTTGTTGTATGTAGGTGTTGCACCCACCTGTCAGCTATAAATGTTAGGATGGAATGAGTGCACTATTTGATCATTATATTGGGCTTGTAAGGTGTGTGCATGTAACATGTTTGTTTACTTGGGTATATACACGTATCCAAGCCTTGAAATAACTGCCAAGTTTCAGCCTGACATCATGTCAGGCTGAACTGATTTTCGGCCGGACATTTCAGATTTTCAGCCTGACAAATACTTTATAAAGTATATTAAACCAAAAAACTGTTGAAATTTACTATGTTTATATATATTATTATACATACATTTATTAATAAAATAAATTGATGACTCACATACAACCTGGAGTTTAAAGTTTTTATATGTGTATGGAATACAACTTTATAGTTCATATAATAATGTCATTAATCTCTTTGGTGGGGCTGGGGATTAAGATTCAAATTTAACTAAAGAATAGACATCTGCCAAGTCATTTTTGATCCACTTTTCTAGTCTACGGTTCGTGTTTGTAATTTTCGAACTGGTGACGGCCCCTGTTTAGAAGTGTCTTAATGAGAGACATAAGACACAGTACCAGTCTTTGAATTTTCTGGAACGGTCCCACTAGCCGGGATATCCGTGTTCGAGGGTTGGGAAAAGTAAGAAGTTATTTTATTCGACATGTTTTCACGGCTCTTCTATTTACATTCACATCGGAAGTGTCCAACAAAGTGAGATATTTTCGTATAAAAAGTCTGTCTCTAATTACATGTACATGTACATCCATAGTCAACTTGAACATTTTCTTGTAAACTAATTTTAAAATATTATTACTTTTATTACTAATAATTTATATAATTACATGTCATGTTAGGTGTGATTTAGAGCTAATCATATATACGAAAGTAACGCAAAGCTAGCTACGAGACTCGAATAACCAGTGTAAAAGAACCGATTCTCAATATTATTCATTATTTTATCTTCACGCGGCCGAGAGAGATACATGTGTAAATAGTAATATTTTTACTATGACTCGGGTCGTTGATATAACCAGCGTAAAAGAGTCGATTCTAAAACTTATTGAAGATTTTATCTGCACGCGGCCGAGATATAAATAGTAACATTTTCACTATGACTCGGGTCATTGATATTTTTGGTCCTGGACTTTCGAGTCTAATAATAAATAGCGATCGACTCGAATATTTTTGACTTAATGTTTTACAAAAACACGGTCGGACAATTATGTCCGGACGAAAGGCAATTTGGCCTGTCAAAAGGGGTCAATTCGCCCGGACATTGTCCGTGTCCGGACGCTTATTTCAGCGCTTGCACGTATCTTTCACTATGAATAAATATCAATAGTATTTTATCACAGAAAAGGATTGAGGGACAGGGTAAAAGGCTAGTCCTATGTCACATTATAACTCTCTCCTATATGTATGTTACAAAGAATACCAGTTCTATAATCCGTGATAGGTATACATGTAGTGAACAAAATGACTATACATGTATGTATATCAATTATATAGCCTACATATTTACTGTTTCAGGTTCAAATAGATTCCTAGTCTTAAATAATTGAATGTTGATGTCTCTTACCTTTAAAAATCCATCCCTCGATTTCACAATCTTATACTAGTTATACATTAATTCTTAATCACAAATATTCCCCAGGTCTTTATACTGTATACTACACAGTGCTAAATGAAAAGTTGACCTTAAGTCCTCTTGACTGTCTTGAGTGTAAGTTGATAATAGAACAACACATTGTGTCATATATTATGGTTATTACAGTGAAATGATCCATATACATGTACTGTAACTGTTTATGACAGTGAAATAAAAGTATCTAGGACAGTGAAACAATCTGTATTTAGATAAAATCATACATAAGCTTACATAATTCAGCTAGTCGATCGCCCACGTGTCTTGATTTTTTTATAAATTTATTCAGGTGAAACTGTTGTATTTATTGTAATGTTTATATAAGGTACAGATATATGTCAATTGAAGCGTTATAAATAGAACAGGTAAAGGTGTTATTATACAAGGTAGATCGTTGATGTCTTGTCAACCATAAACCTCCACTGGTCAGTTGTATGTAAAACTGTATATCATTATAAACCTCCACAGAGGTCAGCTGTGTGAAATCCTTTATCATTACAATAATAGGTCTAGCGATCTTAACTGAAATACAAGTACAGTTTATTACTGGACAATGTTTTGATTCAGATTCTCTGGTCATTATCAAGCCAGTTGAAATGTTACTCAGTAATAAAAAAGATCATTGTATTCCACAGAATCATGTCCTGTGTATTCATGATGAATGACTTAAAACATTCAATGGGTCAGTAATGTAAAAATTCCTCTTTTGTCATAAGTCTGACCATTTTCCCCATGATAATAAAAAAAAAGGTCCTACACACAGAAATGATATAGCAATTTTATTTTTGTTTTAAATGGAAGTAAAACAGTTTTTGATAGAAATGTTTAAAATAAAAGTAGGATTTGGAGTAAATTGTTTGTGTAATTTTAACCAAATCAACTCTACATGTATAACGTTAAGTCTACCAGTGATATATACCAAGATTGTGATGTGAAGTTGTAGTGCTGCAACCTTATAAATCCATCAATTAAAAGATATTGCCAAATCATCAGAAAATATGTTTGTTGAAAATAGTAATTATCTTTACAAGTATTTTGTAGTGTGGGGTTCGATGATATTTGCTGAAATTAATAACATTACAAGTGCTTGTGGGAATATATGTATTGCAAATCCAGAAATACTACCATGTAAATTGTCACTTACTAAAGTTTGTGTGTTGGGAGCAGACACTTTCTGAAGCTTGATGGCAGACATTTTCTGAAGCTTGAGTGATGGAGCAGTCACTTACTTTGGGAAACAGTCACTTTCTAAAACTTGAGTTGGGGAACAGTCACTTACTGAAACTTGAGTTGGGGAGTAGTCACTTACTGAAAGTTAAGTTGGGGAGTAGTCACTTACTGAAACTTGAGTTGGGAAACAGTAACTTACTGAATCACTTGGGAAACAATCACTTACTGAAACTTGAGTTGGGGAGTAGTCACTTACTGAAAGTTAAGTTGGGGAGTAGTCACTTACTGAAACTTGAGTTGGGAAACAGTAACTTACTGAATCACTTGGGAAACAGTCACTTACTGAAACTTGAGTTTGGGAACAGGACTTACTAAAACTTATTATTACATCAACAAATACTGTTGATAAATATATTTGTTGGCCAAATAAGTATGTCTTTGTTATTATTGTGTATTGTAAATCTTTCATAATATTTCAGTTAATGTGATACAGGTATTGATTGTTATAATAAAAATAGATTTGGATTAACTCAAATAATGATATCTAACAATTCTTGATTATGTTTTGTCCATTATAAAATGTAAAGGGAATTAAACCTGTCATCAGTTAATAAAAGAGTTAATCCTCTATGCTTCAGACCAACATTAAGTATAGAATTGGGTTGATATATACATGTATGATGTTCTATTTCTATAAGTGGTAGGGCAAGCTCTATATAGTCCAATTTTTGTTTCAAATGATTATAAAGTTTCAGTTTTGTCCCATAAAGAAGAAATCCAATGAAATACACAATTTATTTTTACCCAAGTCAAATGAGCAGCTGGGAGAATAAGATTGTGAAGCTATGTTAATGCAAGAACGATGATTATAGTCATCAACAAGATATACAATATTATAGTTATACTTGTTTTTCTATATTAGGAGCCACGGTGGCTAAGTGGGTAGACGCTGGCTCGCAAGCAGGGAGATCACGTGTTCGATCCCTGCATTGGTCAACAAAGTTCATAAGCATTTTCCAGCGTGGTTTCCCCTTACCAGTGGTGCAGGACGGAGGGACTGACAAGGACAGCTGTCTAGTCATTCGGATGGGACAAAAAACCTAGGTTCCGTGAATAGGTCCATGTATACATTGGCAGGCACGTAAAAGATCCCTTGGCAGTTGGAATTAGATATAAGAGTAGATCATAGTGCCGCTGTCTGGGCAAAATTTCCCTCATAGCACATTGTATGGCGTATGCCCATCTTCATTAGCCCAGTCGGAGCAGAACAGTAGGATGTATTTCATTTCATTTTCTGTATATTACAGGTTGTTTGCACAAGATGTAAAAATCCTACACCAGAATTAAAGGCAAAAATAGAAGAACTTTTACAAGGTAGGGCCTATAGCTTAACATTCATGTCACCATGCTTACCGAATTTAATGTTAGTTTCTTGGGATTTCTCAAAAAACTGAGATCAACCTGTATACTTGTTGGCATGCTCATAAAAAACCCTTAGCAGTTGATAAAAACTTAATAAGTTGATGCCTTTATGTCTAGTTCCTTTCGGACAAAGACCTCTGACAATTCCTGTCTCTCCGTCCATAACGAGACGCAATATAAAAATACTGCTCTACCCCTTCTCTGTTCTAAGGCTATTTTTAAATCCCTACCTTCTATTTTTCACCCTAATTCTCCTTTCTTTGTCAAAACTGATCGTTTCTCACCAAATCTGAGACAAATTTATAATAATCCAACACTATTTTCAAGTAGAATTTTACGATTCAAAAATAAATACAAAATATGTTTGAATTGGTTAGTCAGTTCTAGACTTGTGCATTCACATCTTGCAGTCTTTTGTTAATGTTTTTGAATCACATGCTGTATCATAAGACCTGTCATTGAGTCAACTGGCGTGGTTTCGAATCCCCGGTTGTACGTGACAAGGAGTAGGGTCGCCTGTCCAACCTCGTGGGTTTTCTCCGGGTCCTCCGGTTTCCTCCCACTGCTAAAGACCCCTACGCACAAGCGAATTATTGAAATAAAATTAAAACCATATGTTAGTCCCGAAATGACCTGGTTTGTGTCGAGTGGCCGTTAAACCTCATTTCTCTCTCTCTCTTTTGAATCACAAAAATTGTGGCTAGGAGGGATTCCTTTTGGTGAAGAAAGAAGAATTATGGTGAAAAATAGAAGATGAGGGCTCAAAAATAGCCTTAGAAAGGAGGTTGGGTTGAGAGGTATTTTCATATTGCAGCTTAATAGGGACGACGAGGAATGGCCAGAGGACTTTTTTGCGTGAGATACCATTACGAAAGTAATTACTTTATGCTTGTATGTTAATATATATTTTATAGGTTTATGTTATGTGCCACTCTTGCGTGCTGAAGATAATACAACGGCTCCACACATTGGTCAACCATGGTCACCTGACAATGTTCTGGAATTCCAAGATTTACAAGTCAAAAATCCAACCGATCCACATTTAGCAATCCGAGCTTTCGCAGGTCCTATGTCACCATCAAAGGTTTGATTTATTTTACTAATTTATATTTACCTAATGTTACGTTACCAGTAAAAGAAAACACATTGTTTTGCCAGGTGTAAAATCAGAATTTGTCAGCTAAATAATTTGTGCTACTATTCACTAAGCCTCATGAGAGTGGAATGATCTGCCACTGGAAATAAAGGACTCGCAAGATAATTTTGTGTTTAACTCTAAACCTTTTTGTTTAATGTTACATTGCATCATTTTAGCACATTAGCGATCCTTACAAACTGCAATAGGAATATCGGTCAAAAATGGTTCAATTCCGTTCAGAATTTACAAAGATATGTTGAATTGAAATTTCATCCATCTATGCTGCTTCGCGCTGTAATAAGCCTGGTGTCATTTTGTTGTGGCCGAACATAATTGATAGGCCTGTTTTAAATTTGATTCAATCCAGGCCTGAAGATTATTTTTATTTGATTATGCTTTCTCGATTTGAGTATACATGTATTATAGTGTTGATAAAGCCATAAGAAATTTGAAATTCTATCAAAAAATGCAAATGATGCATAGTTACTTTAAGAAAGCATTCTCTTTGCGACAGTTCTGATCTTTTTTGGCTGCCCTGTGAGCATGCTTATGGACAGATATTGCACCATGTAAATAGACTATTATAATATATTTCCATTCCATTCACTGCCAAGATCGTACATGTACGACCTAATTTCCCAATGTCATTCTAGATGACATAGCTACTCCACTGGTGTCATAGTTCATTCTACAGACAACTTGGATCATCTGCTAGTGAATTAGTCTGCTAGTATTAGAATGCTAGTAAATAAACCATTGTGTACCGTTAATGTCATTCCCACATGGCTTGTTTATAACATCAACGTCACTGGGGATTTCAATTGAGGATTGTTTATAAGTTCTATTGTTCAGTGAAGATGGCTGTGAAACACAAAGAGGATTATTTTTCTGTGAAACAAGTAGCCGATTTATTAGCTGATTCTGATAGCAGGGGAGACTATTTTCTGACGGATAATGAGAGTGAACGTGAATCTCATTACAGAAGGGCGACCTCTCCCCATCCCCCGCCCGCCTTAAACCTGGGCAATATACGTCTAATTTTTTAAAAAAGGCCTGGGCAGTGAAAGAGTTAAATAGTAAGTGCAGGAGAACTGCACTACACTCAAAACAAAACTGATTAGACAAACCTGTGGACAAGACAAACTACACAGACATTGCAAGCTATAAACAACAAAATTTGTCAAATCAAGTGAATGAATAACTGTTCTGTTTTTAGGCTCAACTGTTTCATCGTCAGTGGACAACTCCACCGTCCCCATCACCTAATAAGAAGGGGAATCTGTCAAATATACGTAGAGAAGATGGCGATAAAGGGTTGGAGAGAGTCGGAAGGTACATTCATTGATTTATTTTTATTGGAGATCCACAGTGGCTCAGTTACTGAGTTAGTAAGGAGCTGGCTCACTAACGAGGAGGTCCAGGGTTTGATCCTGGTGTTAGTGTCTAGTTGTTGGATGGGACCAAAAACCAAGGCTCAGTGTGAATCATTGGCAGTACATTTAAGTATTCAAAATAATTGCTATTGTGCCACTGTCTGGGAAAATTTCCATCATAGCATGCTGCATGGCATCTGTCAGTCTTTATTATCCTAGTTTGTGCAGATAAGTAGGATGTTCAACTTATTCCATTTCATCTCAAATTTGACCACCGGTAAATACATGTAAGTTTAATGACTAATTAAGAGGGGTCTTTATATGACTGTAATGTTTATATTTTACAGAGACTCTTTTATCAAGACCAGTATAATATAATATTTAATGGAGATATTTTATCAAGACGTATGTGTTTTATATACATGTACATGTATAATACCCCCTGACAGTTAGAAAATCGAATTAGGAGTAAGCTGCGGTGCTGCTGAGAAAATTGTTCTCCCAAAATGTTTTGTAATATTAAAACCTATATTTTCTTTTACAGACAGATAGCTCAAGACATGCACGTACCATGGTCAGAATACTGGGAATTTCTTGATGCATTCGTTGATTTCTCCACAGAGAAAGGAATTAGTGTGCTGGAAAACTATTTAACTAAACAATTAGCTACAAATGTTTACAAACAGTGGGTCAAGGCTCATTCAACGCTTATAAATAACGTGTGTTTAGATTCCACTATAGCCTCAGAATACTCCACACAAGATAGTTTCACGGAACAAAATTCAAACCTCTCCGTTGATTCCGAAGCGTCTCCACTAAAAAATGATCTGTTTCGGCATAACAAGATTGATAGAGATGTTGTGAAAGATTTTAATAATAGTGATAATGAAATATCAGAGGTTTTTGCTCTAAATAAGGGTGAAAGATTGTTGGACTCAAGTCTGGCTTCCAGTGTAAGGTCTGATCTTTCGATCAGAGATGTTGAAGAAGGAGTCGTGCATACATTTAACCCAGAAAATAAATCGTCGCGACCACTGCTGCAACCGCCTCGTTTAAAATATGGTATAGCGGCACCAGAAACATCCATTAATACTCAACCAATTCTAGCTAACACAGTCACTCAGCAGAATCGAAATGATACGCCAGTTGTTTGGTCAGAAAGTGATGAGATCAATATTAATTTAACAGATGAAATCAAACTGTCGACACCAAGTAAGGAACCGTGTCAGTATGATTTTGAATATTCTCCAAGTTCTCAAACAAACCAAACGAGTACACCCGGAAGAAAGGAAAACTGTCCATTACAAGCTGAGGGAATCGACTCACCGGATTGGAGAGATGCTCGTGTGAAAAGTGAAAATTCTGAAGATTCTTTTAGTGGAAATCCAACCTCTCCAGATAACGAATTAAGTAAAAGTTCTGGAACCCCTGATAAGAAATCAGACTTGAATCTCGATGATAGCGTGCTGAAAGGATTTCAGAAACTTCAGCTGGGAAGTAGTGATGATGACTCTTTCCGATCAGCGGTTTCGGATGTTTTTTCTACACCTAATAATCGACTCGAGATGTCGTTTAATAGTCAGCTGACAAACTTATGTGATGATCTGAAACAAAAACTCATCTTTACCCCTCGTAACCGCCTGTCACGTACCGTTTCCGTGGTTTCATCGTTAGCTGACAACCAGGAAACGTTATTCCTTCAAACAAAACAATCAAATTTTAATTTTGAAATGATGAAAACTTTATCAAACTTTAAACCAAGTACTGATTTTCCTGTTCCGGTGTTGTTAGTTATTAAAAGTGAAAGTAGTGGTTCTAATCTCACGGATTGCGATATTTTAACGGACTGTGTTATATTTGAATCTATCGAAGAAACAAATGTTGTTACTATTCGTAGTAATTTGATTATTTCCGTGGCAACACAACAACAAAAGGACAAGTTATTGTCAGTACAGAGTTCTATGATTATGAGTTTGTGTATTAATAAGGATGATGTACCGAGCTGTGTAGAGTTATCTGTTCCTGCTTTATTGACTAGACTAGATCTAAAAGACTCTTTCTTTATTTTGGGGTAGGTTTTAATTGGATTTATTTATGAATGAAACAATTTAAAAGTTTATTTTCACAGTGTAGATGTTCTTGGGTTTGCTGTGCCACAGCAGTCATCTAAAGTGTGGGGCTACAGATCATATATATATACAGTATAAAGGTCTTTCAAATCCGTTGCGTGTTTGACCATGTGGCTATACATGTATGTAACATTACAAGAAATATCTGTAGGTTTTTTCCCCAGATATTTTCTCCCTCTGCAATAAAATCTGCCTCACAATATGAAATAAATTGACTGGTTGGTGAAATTTGTCTGTCAGTCAATTCACATGTAATGAAATAAGAATGTCAATGAATGTAATCTTAAGATTGTATTATACATGAGCTGAATCTGCCTTATGCAGATCTTTCGGTTGGCCTATATATAAATTATTAATTAGACATTTATTTACATGCCAGGCCCATAATCAACTCTGTTGAACTTAAGTTGGTTTTGATTTTCAACAGACTTAAACACGATTGGCAGTTAATGATTTAATTTAAAAATGGATAATCAAGACTTTGTTTATTATCGAAACAATGGTAGCAATGACAATCAAGACTACTCTGTTCTGTAAACGAGATAACTCCGCTCAGAATGGAGTAATTTTACTGAAATTTTCAACATATTCCCTTTTCATAAATGTTAATGTTTGTATTATTGTAGTCAACGTGCCAGTAAATTGGATCAAGATATATTTCGAGCTCTGGTAGCAGATGATAAAGATATGAGTTATTTCCCTTTAACTGGTAAATGGAGAAGGAATGTGACAACTCTTCAGGCAGATAATCAACAGAGGTTAGTTAATAACCCCAATCTTTGTCTGATGTTCATACATGTATGTGGATGTAGTTGTGATTTAGTTAAAGTATGGCCAGACAATATTTATATTATTTTATTTCTTGTAGATATATTTATTCACAAAATATACAAAATACAATGCATTTTTTTTCTACAAGATTAATCTCCCACGATATTTCTATTTTAAAATTTGTACATGTACATGTATATATAAATATATACACACATACTCGCCCACAAGCATTTAAATAAAAAAACATATTTTTCGATTGATATACTGTATCAACAAAAAGATATCTATTTTGTTTTGGTAAATATGTATGCATGTATATAATCGAAATGAATCAACCGTGGTGTTAAAATCACATTAAATAGGACTGTGTTAGAAAACATAATTCCATATTGTATCGATTATTACATAATATTTGCACCAACCTATTTTGGATACAACAGGATTGGACAAAAGTCCAATAATAAATAGCCGTTTAATCTCCAATAATTTTAACTTTTTTTTTCAGTTGGCCGAGTCCTGCTAGAATACGTAAAGAGAGTCGATTATCTGGTGAATTTCTCTCAATGAATCCATTAGTGATGGGAAATCTACTAGCCACACCTTCATCTTGTCGTTACTCATCTCCTATAAACGGACAGAGATCATCTCTCTCACCTTCCGTCTTCCAGTTCACACCACGTACATCCAGGCTCACCTCTTCACCCCGAGCCCCCAGATTTAACCTGGAGAAACATCTGGAGGAATCAACACATGAAGATTTATAATCCATTTATAATCCATATAGGAAACATCCCTACAACTCAAGGTGTCTACAGATAAGGAGCGGACTTACAACTGTTACAAACATCTAGATGATTAATAATCGAGAAATGAAGTATCATTTTTTCTTCATGACTGGCTGACCTATAACTTTTCACAAACAAATTTACATTTAAATAAAATCCAAGACTGTGATGAATTACCTCCTAAATGAAAGTCCTTTCGATGGGTGGAAGAATCTGTATACAGTGCAGGCAAGATCAGATCTCAATGATACGGTTGGTTACCAAAGTAAAATAATAAAGTAAATTTAATATTCCCCAAGCAACAAACTTTACAAGACTGTAGAGTAGAAGTAGAGTAGTTTTAATCCATGATGCGTTCTTGGCGCTTGCCCTTTTATGTTCCTGGGGTCTTTCGGCCCAGTTTCCACTTGTCTGTGGTGCAAGATGTGGAGAGCCTGGTAACATAATGGTGTCATGGCAAACATGGATCTATCTTTAAGAGCTAAAGGTCCAATCCAAGATTCCCCTGGTTGTCTTTTGGTCAGGTTGTTTTCAAGTACATGTACATGTATGTAAGGGCCAATGTGTGAACAGTATTTTAAAGAAAGAGACCAGTAGCTCGAAATATTGAGAGTCTTTTGAAAACAATCACTGATTTATTTTACTGGATTATGTAACCCATATAGCCCAGTGTTCTAAAATGTTCTCTTATTATGATGATTTTAATCATAATATTTGTAGAAACATTGTGTTATATGTAGCTATGATACACCAGCCCGTCAGTATATATAAACAGTTTAGGAATTTCATTTTTTATGTGTGATGGAGCCACGTTGGCTCAGTGAGTAAGATGTTGGCTTGCTAACCTGGAGGTCCCGATGTTTGCTAAGAAAGTTCATCTGGATTTTCCGGCGTGGTTCTCCCTTTTAATACTGACGTGAAATTGTCACTTCGGTATCAATTCGAATTCTAGTAAAAGTTAATAGAAAGGGAAGTAATTATATAGTTCAAACAACAACTTCCATCTAACTTGCAAAATATTTAAAAGTGAATACTATCAAAAATGGAATAGTAAATTGTATAACAATACAATACCCTTTAATGATATTCTTTAATAGAATATGATACATGTACATAACACATATGTAGGTCAAACAACTATTTCTGACTAGGTCACAAAATACTAAATCCTCTCTAGTCTAAATAGAATTATAAATTGTATAATAAAACGATATCTAATAATAATATTCTTTAAAGATACGATATATAACACACACATTTAGATAACATTTCAGGCCTAAAGAAAGACCTGCAATAGGCAGATTTAGCTCTTGCATAATGTATGTTTAAACAATTCTGACAAAGCATCTGGTATAATATTGAATTTACCAGGAATATTCAGTTATCAAGTTATATTCTTGAAGCATCAAACTCAATCTTAAAAGTCTTTAAATTTTACTTTTCATTTTGTTAATAAATGTTAAGGGGTTATGATCTGTATAAATCAAACATGATACATGTAGTTAGCAACCTTAACATAATGCTGTAGAGACAACATTATGGCTAAACCCCCCCTTTTCTACAGTTTATCAAACCTTTTTGAAAAATAATCAACAGGGTGATCAATACCGTTTTGATCTTCTTGAATCAAAACTGATCCCATAGATAAATCACTAGCATCAACTGCCAGCTTAAATTGTTTTCCAAAATTCGGAGCCATCATAATTGGTTCAATGGTGAAAAGGACGTTTAATTGTTCAAATGCAATCTGACAAGCACTATTCCAAAAGAATTTAATATCTTTGCGCAGCAGCCTTCTGCTATGTGAGCGAACTTCTAGCAGAGTTTTCGGTAATACACTACCATGACCCTAATTCTCATAAGCCCATTTCTTGAATTGGGAATAGGAAATGTATCAATTACCTCGATTTTAGACGTAATAGGTTCTATTTCACCACCTCCTGTAACGTGGCATGAAAACCATTCTCTAGCATGTCCAAATTCGCATTTTACTAGATTTACAGTTAAATGTATCTGCGCCAATCGACTGAAGAAAAGTTCAACGTATACCAAATCATTTTCCAATGTACCACTTATACAACAATGTTCAAGGTCGCCTAATATTTTATCAACCGAGTTCTTCATGTCCATTGGCATTACTTTGTACTGGCACAACCCTTTAGGTGTGACAAAGCTGACACTCGTTTTGCCCTTTCTGTTAAAGGTATTTGCCAATTTTATTTTTTACGTCGTTCGGGTGTATTGACTGTATAGTCTACATAGCCTAATTTCTTATCAATAGTACATGGTCCGTAGTATCTTGTCCGCAAAGGTTTATTAAGAATTGGTAAAAGAGTCAGAATTCCATTACCTGGATTGAATGATCGTTCTCTTGACTTTCTATCATACCAAACTTTCATTTTAGACTAACTTCGTTTTAAATTATCTCCTACGATTTCGCAAGCTTTATTAAGCTTTCATATTACATATGAAAGCTTATTGTTTCTGTTAAGATTATTATTGTTATTTTTTTTTTGTGTTTTGTCCACAAATCGGATTTCTCAGAATCTAACCATAGGATCGTTCTGAAACTTTTACCTATCCCCCCAAAAATTGGTGGTGGCTGTTGATTAAATATATTTTCAAAACGTTTTACGAATCCGAAATCACCGAATTTTACGAAGGAATGCATTTGACCTACAATGCTGTAACTCTGTGACTATTTGACCTATTTTACTAATTCTTTTTTCTTTGAGTATCTTGAAACATTTACTTCAAATCTGCAATTTCGGATTTTTTCATTTCGAAAATTCGTCGCTGTCATTTCGAACCGGAAGTTATTACCAATTTGACAACTTCTTTAATAGTTGTGCGATTTTCGTGAAATTTAGAATGTTAGTAGATCTTGCCAATGCGACTTCAATGATGTCCTTGGAAATTTTCTAAATTATCTCCCCTTGGTGAAATTAAGGATCAAAGTTTTCAAAAAAATCGTCGAAATATAGGTCAGAATGACCTAAAAAAAAAATTCGATACTAGACAAGTAATTACTGATTCGTACACAAAATATGGAGTTTGTCGATTGAACCGGAAGTGCTACCATCTTTAAACGTGAAAAATCAAAAAGGCTTTTTTGCTATTTTACTTACAGACTCGGGCGTCATATTTTCGGAATCCTGGAAGGAATACCTAAAAATCTATCGGATCAGAATTTTGATTTCGGTCACGTGGTGGTCACCATTTTGAATTGAAAATGAAAAATAGAAGCAATTTGAAGGGCCGGGACTTTGGAACACAAGAACTCTCCTTCTAATTAAGCTAGAATGTTCAAACTTGGTGTAGGCGTTCACTAGGTCAATGTCATGATTGAGTTCAAAGATGAGCATTTTTTGCCTAGGGTAAGCAGAGATAAGCAAGCGGATTTGTTGATTCTTTAGGGCACGATGACATTGGTTATAATGAATGGAGGGCGATGAAACTCTTGTCAATCGAGAGGCTAATAGCTGGCCTGTTGTGTGAAATCATTGTATCATTTTTTATTCGAATTTCTCCTTTGATGTTTTCCGTGCCGACAAGGTTGTTTTCGAGTTTAGCTGGATTTGACTTCGCGCATGCGCTACTCTGGAACCAAAGGTACCATGAGTACTAAATTCCGGCGAGCAACTTTTCACGTTGGTACCTAGGTACCCTGAAAATTTCAAGGTGATACCTGCATTCATTCAAGTCGTTTGTTCTTGTCACCTGCCTTTCGTCGTTTTTTTTCTAAGTCAATTTACGGCTTCCATGAGGGGAAAAAAGTGGAATTTCGCCGTGACACCGGCACCGATTGTCCGAAAACCATGAAATTTGGACACAATACGCCCATTACCACCCCGGACTCTGTGCCTTACTCCCATTTTGATCCGATTAAAAAAAAAAAAGTTTTAGCAAAAAAACGATTTTCGGAATTTAATATTGGTTTTAATTAATTTTGAAATTGCAAATGCAAAGAGATTTTATCGCCTCTTCCGTATGTGATAGGTACTGGTACTATACACATTATCCTTAAAAGACAATTTTTTAAAATGACCGTAACGATGTATCGACACTAGAAACCGAAATCGCCTATTTTGACCTTTTTTGACTGCTGAGGCATCATTCCGGTGGTCCAAATCTCTGGAATTTCTAGCGGTTGGCTGCGCCGCGATGATATTTATCACATACTAAATTGAGAAAAATCCTCAGATATCAAGAACAATAAAAATTCGATAAAATACGGCAATTTTTTAAGCAAAAAACCTTTGATTGTTGGGGGCGGGTTTTGAATTTATTTTGAACGTTCTCGGAATCCAACACTCTTCTATTTTTAATATGTGATAGCTAGAATCCCAAGGTACACTCTGTGCATATTTGAAGGCAATCGGAGCACAGGAACGTTGCCTGGGCAGAGCAAATCAAAGGCTTCTTCGTCTTATGACCTTAAACACTGCGTATAAATTTAAAGTCAATCGGATATTGACAGCAAAAGGGGGGCGACGACAATATACGACCACATTTCAATGTGGGCCTATAAAAAGTAAATCATTGCCAATAGAAAAGACCCACCTTTCCCCCAACAACAACCATGTAATGCACTAGCTATAATGGGGATTTTTCTGGAACACAGCGAAATGGGTCTTTTAAAATGTTCACAAGTGTATCACAAGGAGGGTTTGCTTCTTCTCTATGGGACACCCGATACCACTTCTCAACGAGGAATTCAGTCACACAGCCAACACCATTTTGTATGTTTGTGTAATCTTTATTCAATATAAATCAAGTAATACAAATAAAAAAATACTTGGATTGATGAAAACATAATTTTTGAGAGTTATTCATACATGTAGCATAATTGTTCTTATTTAAAAAATGTACATGATTACATGTTTGTCATAAACAACATTAAATAAACAATCATGTTTCTTCACGATAACAGTAACAGTATAACAATTGTATGAAATATATTTTCCTTTATTTTTTTTTATTTTTAGAAAGGCCACTTCCTTGGTTTAAAATATACCATAAATTGTAGTTATCTAACATATACTTCCATGTATGTTTATCTAACAGATTACCACGTCGCCTTATCTAACAGAGAGTAAATGGTATACAATATCAAATTATAATCTACCAGCATTACTTGTTTCAGTAATTTAATCGTGTGTTATTCTTGTATTTAAGTGAGAAGAGTGAATAAACTATCATGGGTTGAAACAAATATATTGGAGTAGAAATAAACATTGTATATTGGTTTGCAAATAAATAATTGGTACAGATAATGCAATGTCAAACAACATACTTTTTGGATTCGGTACAAATACAACCTTTTTATCATCAATGAAAATAATGTGATTTCAAAGTAACGATGAATAAAAAAACATTGCTTATATAAAGTACATGTAATTGGGTTCATTTAATTCACTTTGTATCTATAATATACATGTAGTATTAAACAATAAATATATTGATTAATGCCAATTCTATACAAATCTCATAGTTGTATTCATGTTTTCTTTACCATAACAAGAAACAGTACAACAGATTTAGTAACAATATATTCCTTTCTACATCCGTCAGAGTGGTTGATGATTCATAGATTCTAATAACCCCTTTTGAAGTTTATATGAAAGCTTTGATATCTGCTATGCAGATCTAGTTCGGTTTGTTTTTAGATTCAGCTACATAATTCAACAAACTATACTGTTGGTCATCAACGAGCTCTTTGTACTTTTTCCGTGGTCAACGAACAGTGTGACCAAAAATTAGTTCATATTAGCTATTTCATCATTAGGAACTGCTTTATCAAAAAGTGCCTTGGTATCGGGATCACTTGCTTGTTCTAGAATTAATAACTCTTTTGACAACTTGTCAACACCCATTGTTTTAAAATAAAATCGTCCACATCAAGAGAATTATGTATAAATTTGTCAAAAATGGTATCTGATAACTCATCGGCGGCTTTAGCCATAGCACGAGTTACAGCACATGAAGGAAAAATGCCAGTTTCGAAATCATTTTCTATCGGTTTATTGGATATGAGTGGATTGACTACCACTTTATCGCTCGCTAGCTAACTCATTCCCCAAAATGGTTACGTCATCCTGTATCTGGTAATTTTTTTACAGTTTACAGGTTGGCGTTATCGTCTATCAGAGCCACAAAACCTTCGGAAATAAACGGATTATAGGTTCCAAAAACATCGGGTAGATCGGATTTGACTGACTTTTCTTGAATAAATCCAACTGATTTAAGGAAAGTTTTATCTTTCGCCCTTTCCTTCTTTGAAGTATCCAACATTCGGATAAAATGTGACCAGGCCTTTTACAGTAGGAACAAACTGGTTCAGATTTCTTGGCAGGTTCATCACCCGAAACAACAGCTTTGTCGCTGGCTGAGTTTATTTGAAAAACTTAGGATATGTGTTGTGATTACTTTGTCTGTGAACTGTATTTAATGTGACCATGTGGGTGAGTGAATAGTCGTCTGCTGCAATTGCCGCAAGAGACAACATGTCGATTTTCTATTCATAAACGTGTTTTAATGTTTGCATTAACACGTTTTAAATTCTTCAACTAATATTAACTGTTTCAGATTTTCGAAATCACTAGCAACCTTTCTGCTATCATACAAACCTTCAAATAATCTTTTTTTTTCTCTACCGAATTCGATTAATGTTTGAGCATTTGACTTTTTACAATTTCGAAATGTTTGCCTTTAAGCCTCAGGAACTAACTCGTAGACATTTAGAATTGAGCCTTTTAATTCGTCATATTCCAAACACTGCCCACTAAATAATGAACTATATATCTCTGTGGCTTTGCCAACGAGCATGCTTTGTAATAATATGGTCCATGAATTTACTGGCCAATCTAAACTTTTTGCAATATTTTTAAAG
The DNA here is from genome assembly GCF_932274485.2 of Patella vulgata. Classification (NCBI taxonomy): domain Eukaryota; kingdom Metazoa; phylum Mollusca; class Gastropoda; family Patellidae; genus Patella; species Patella vulgata. Next base: position 36,253,069 of record NC_065886.2, on the reverse strand, counting down.
TGTAGGAAACATTTATCCACTTCTCTTTCATCAAAAGGTGGAAGAAATCTAACATATTTAACCACATCGAATTTATTTCAATCTAGTTTATTTCTTTGTTCTAATTGTCTTAATTCTAATTCTTTCTTTTTTTTGACCTGAATATCTGATTCTTTAAGCTTTAAATCCATTTCAAATTCTATTTCCAATTCTCTAATTTTATGTTGCTGTTCCAATTCCTTCAATTTTAAAGGATCAGTATCTGAAGTTAACGCATATTCCACCACCTGAAGATAGCCGAACGACAGTCTTTATCTCTGGTTTTTCATATTATCAGTTATGTCTAAAGTGCTGACCTAGTTCTAACAAGCCATTTTTAATTTTAATAATTTCCTACAGTTGGATTTCCAATCAAATCTCCGGTATTTAATACCATTTTGAAAAACGGATGTTATTTCAAATAAAAGTAAATATTAAATTAAGAATTAAACTATATTAAATCGTCGGACAAACCCCCACTTTCTGTTACGGATCAACGTGTGATAAGTTAAAAGAACAGAATAATCGATATATCGGTCTTAGAATATTACCCAAGAAGGTTCCAAATATATACAAACTCTTCTAATATATACCCCCCCCCCCCAAAAAAAAAAGATAACATAATATGTATAAACCTTAAAATAATGGGTATAATGAAAACGGCATAAAAGTCTTTACAGAACAAAGGAATTATCTCTCCTGATAAGTAAAGTTAGTTAATAGAAAGGAAAGTAATTATAGATGTCAAACAACAAAGTCAAGCTCACAAAGTATATCCTATCAAAAATGGAATAGTAAATTGTATAACAAATGAATGCATTTTAATGATATTCTTTAATAGAATATGTAGGTTAAACATTATGCAAGAGCTAAATCTGCCTATTGCAGGTCTTTCTTTAGGCCTGAAATATTATATAAACTATTAATTAAACATTTATTAACAAAGACCATAATGAACTCTCGATGTCATCGGATACTCGAACTAGAACGGTTCGCCATTTAAAAAATTATTTTAAAAATGGGAAAGCTGGCCTAAGTCTTAAATATACCAGTGTCCTGGTTACCACCATGCACACGTCTTGTCAAAACTGCAAACAGTGATAACTTGGCTCAGAATGAAATAATTTGAATGAAATTTTCATTTTACATTATCTATTTTTGAGCCATTATAACAAGAATGGTCAGCTCTTTATCTAAATCTTACATAATGTATCTTTAAAGTAAATGGTAATTTTACTTTATGTCGGAATTCCAACTGCCAAGGGATCTTGTACGTGCACGCCAATGTATACACGGGACCTCGGTTTTCCGTCTCTTCCGAATAACTATACAGCTGTCCTTGTAAGGCCCTCCGCCCTGCACCACTGAAAAGGGGAAACCGCGTCGGAAAATATCGATGAACTTTCTCGGCCAATGCGGAATCGAACACGCGACCTCCAGGCTAGCGAGCCAGCGTCTTACTCACTTGGCCACCGTGGCACCCTGTATAATAAAACTATATCTTATGATACATAACAATTACTTCAGTGGCATTTAGTAATTGATTGTATTCCATAGAATTGTTTCCTGTGCATTTCCAGCTCTATTCAATAGAATATATCAGGGACCGCTACTTTAAATTTGTGTTAATTTCAATATATTATCCTTTATGTTTATATTCAATCAGGATACAATCTGTATATTGTTATGGATATACTGTAAAGTAACTTATCATTTTATATACAATGTTTCTAATCCTGTATTGTTATGTATTTTGTAGAAAATAAACACTGTATAATGTAATGTATATATACATTTTATCAAAACAAGTAATATATAAGATCTACAATGTATCAAACCGTGTAATATTGGTGTATAAAGTCAACACTGTATCTATATACAATGTATCCATTCAAATAATATATGTCCAGTCTGTAATATTTATGTATTAAGTCAACAATGTATCATGTTGTGTAATATTTATGTATCAAGTCAACAATGTATCATGTTGTTATATTAAACTTACTGTAATTTACTTACTTTTATAATTGTTTATATTCAATAATGCAGAATTTGATTATAAAGAAATTATAAAACATGTATGTAGTCTGCTCTTTTATGGTATAGATATTGTAGTGCAACACTCCTATCAGGGTTATTCGGTAAAATAGGAAAAATAGGAAATAAAATGAAATGGTGTTTAAGGTCCTGCTCCAACTGGGCTAATGGGTGCGTCATACATTGTGCTATGTGGGAAATTTTGCCCAATCAGCGGTGCTACACCATACTCTTCCTGAATTCCAACTGCAAAGAGATCTTTTAAGTGTACGCCAATGTGACACTGGACTTCGATTTTTCGTCCCATCCTTACCATACTTTGTCCCTGGTCGGGCCATCCGATGTCAACTACGCAGAATAGAACAAAGATTATGTAGACACCATGGCTTCAGGTAATATAAGAAGAAAGCAGGGGACTATTAAAATGAATCTTTCCGCCCGATAGTCCACCTATCTGTTTGTCCGTCACACTTTTTGGGACACAATAACTCTCCTTCTAATTGAGCTAGAATGTTCAAACTTGGTGTTGGTGTTTATTTTGTCAATACCTTGTTTAGGGTAAGCCGAGATAAGCAATTTGATTGGTTGATGTTTTGGGACAAGATAACTTTAGTTCTAATTAAGGGAGATTGATGAAATTTGGTGTATAGTTCGGTAATTAGCATTTTCTGCTCAGGGTAAACAGAGCGATAAGCAATTTTAGATTGATCGAATCTTTGAGGCTCGACAATGTTGATTCATATTGAATGGTAGTGGTGATACGTCGTGTATAGTTTCATTACATCAATAACTTAATAAAGTTGGATGCTGAACATTTGCTTCTTAGGCAAAGTAGAGACTTCGATCTGATTGGTCGAGACTTTGAAACACAATAACTCTCCTTCTAATTGAGGTAGAATGTTCAAACTTGGTGAATGCCTTGACAAGGTTCGATCAGGCGCATTTACGACTAAGGCTAAGCAGAGATAAGCAATTTGAGTGGTTGAGACTTTGGAACACAATAACGTTGGTTCTAATTGGGTAAGAGCGACGAAACTCTCGGTATAGATTCATTATATCAGTACCTTGACTAAGTTCGATGATGAGAATTTTCTGTTTAGACCAAGGAGCGATATCGGATAAGCAATTTGATTGGTCAAGGCTTTGGAACATAACTCTGCTTTTAATTGAGGTAGAATGTTTAAACTTGATGTAGATGTTCATTAGGTGGATGTATTGATTGAGTTCAATGATTTTAACATTTCCCGCTAAAGTTAAGCAGACCTAAGCAATTTCATTGGTCGATGCTTTGGGACAAAATACCTTTGATTCTATCTGCTGGAGAGTGATGAAACTTAGTGTATAGTTGATAATCAGTTTGATTGCTCGATACTTTTGCAAAAGATAAATGTGCAATTAATTAATATTTGTCATCCATGTATTTTGAGATTTCGGCGGGGGCACCAGCTTAACTGTTGGCTTGCTTCATTTCTGGGGATCACGTGGCTAAGTGGGTAAGACGCAAGCTCGCTAGCCTGGAGGTCGGGTGTTTGATCCCTGCATTGGCCGAGAAAGTTCATCCAGATTTTCCGGCGTGGTTCTCCCTTGTCAGTGATGCAGGTCGGAGGGGCTGAAAAGGAAAGCTGTCTAGTCGTTCGGATGGGACGAAAAACCGAGGTCCCGTGTACACATTGGCGTGCACGTAAAAGATCCCTTGGCAGTTGGAATTCGATATAAGAGTAGGCCGTAGTGCCGCTGTCCGGGCAAAATTTCCCTCATAGCACACTGTATGGCGTATGCCCGTCTTCATCAGCCCAGGTTAGGAGCAGAACAGTAGGACGTTAAACTCCATTTCATTTCATTTTGTTTCATTTCTTTTCATGTTTTTCCATCCAACGATTAGACGATGTTCAATTTCCTTTATTGGTCATCCTGCAAAGACTTTATCCTAAGGTATTATTATAGACAGTGAGTGTCCATTTTCCTAGGAATTAGCTGAGAGAACCAGAAACAGTTAACTCTCACTGAAACAGTTAATTACCACTGTCGAATCTACTTAACAACTGTCTTAATCAATTACAATGATCTATCGAAAGGGTTTAGGCACGTACGGTACGGCACGTTTGGGTGACTCGATACACATTACTGGCCATACTCGATACACATTATCTACAACGATTTTAGCCGAAACCCCTAAGTATACATCGAGCATTTTGAGAAGTATTTATTCCGCTTTCATGTAATAGAAAAGTTTGGGCTAACTAGTCTGTATGTGTATGACGGATGTGAAACGGGGTAGAACCGCATTACAAAAAAGTATACTAATTATTAGATATGGTGACCATTCAGGGCAGAGATCTATTATCGAAGTAGATAGTTCTCCGTGTGCCAAATGTATTTGAATATATTACAAGTATCGCAGCTTAAACTGTTAAAACGTCTACATTAATATACATATTCCAGATTTAGTATAATTACAAGCGGATCAATGGCAACAAATTATTCCGACTTTATGGTATCTTTAACTTCACGTAACACGCACATACGATGGTTAACGATGCTATTCTTGTGTTCTCTCTGGACACCAAATTATCACCAGTTTATTACTCTTTATAATAACAGGGAGTCGCACCTTATAATAATAGAGAGCCGCGTGTTATCGGCTGTAGACAACTCATCTAACGATGTCCATTCATTAAGATACAATAAACTGAGCCCATAAATTATAATCAACACTGTAAACTGTGTTAATACAACTAGATTGTGTTTAAATCTTTAACACCGTTCATTAAATCATTATGAAATACCCGATCGAATGATTTCGCACCGAACTAAAAGGGGTTTGTTTACACCCCGGTCAAAAGTTGTTACAACTCAAATCGAAGTGTGACAGTCGTTTTATTTATTTTTAATACTAGACACTTGTCCGAAACAATAATTTTAGACATATCGGCTTTATCGCCATCTCAGTTCGACATTTATATCTTATTAAACAGAGCTACATATTTACGACTGCGTTTGGAACAATGAGAGGTGTGCGTTTTATTGTTCAAAAAAAGGGGGAGTCGAATGTTGATGTTGTCAATAATAATATGATACTAAGAAAGTATTATGACAGTTTTTGGCATGTCAGTTTTTCGATTTCCTTTAAATACCTTGAGTTCTAAGGTTAGGTGTCCAGTCCAGTTTCTGGTTTTCTAGGGACGTTGTCGTTTCACCAATCACGACATCATGGGGGTAAGAAGATTTATTTACTTTGACGTTTAGGTTAAAATTTGGCTCTATTTTATTTACTTTGAAAAAGTTCTTTCAAAATGTCTCATATTTTCGTAAGGCATGATTTCCGTGTTCAAAAAGGCTGCTACACTTTAATAGACACGGTTTCAACTTCGGCGATTATTTATAATATCATCCATCAAACTACTTTTTAAGTATATTTGATATTCCGAATACAGATTTGAAGTATCTAAAGCCGTACTCACACAGGGCGATTTTTGCTATGACACGCCACGGTTATGATGGTCTGGGATTGGACAAAAGTCGTAGCGTGTGAAGATAATATGGGATTCGATTATTTGTCAAGACTGTTTAACGTATTCTAAACAATCGGGCCTACCTCTGAGTTTTAAACAAGTTGAAAAATTTAGTAGATCATCATTGTTAATTGTATCGGGCGAGAAGAGCAGTAATGTACTATCGCAGAAGCATTTTTCATCTGTGGTGTAATTGCTGTTGAGGGCTGGAGGATTCTTACCACGATTAGCAAAGTTAGACAGAATATCGTATTGCAGGGCAAATCGCAGTGTTTGCATTCGGCATTACATCGACGACAAACGTTAATTTATCATAAATTGAACACATCGAAATATCGATCAATATCAACATGCCAATCTGGTCACAAGCAAACGTTTCACGCCAACAATTTATTTAGTTTTAACTAGTCTGTTTTTATTTGCTTTGGTAATTTAATTTTAACATTAGATATGAGATTGTAATGGGTTAAAGACGAGATATCATTATGTAGAAGATTCGCGTAGTAAAGGTTTTGTCTTCAATTCGGCGTTTAAAATCAAATGGGCATGGCAATCTCTACACTTAAAAACAGCTTAAAATATCGTCACCACAATACTTTTGGGACTAACATATTTCCGTTTCTATGGTTACTTGTGCGATGTATTGGATGGGCGTCTTTCCTGGGCAACGGCCTACTCTTCATCAAATGTTCGTCCCAACCCAGCGATTAGACCCACTTTCAATCTCAGTCCTTAAGTCAAAAGCCAGCACCACCTGTAATCTGCGCTGAAAACGTTTGATAGGTCTCCTTTTAATCCGATTGCTGCCCAATCATTATTTTCCTCATAACACACTTCATTGGGCATGCCTGTTTTCATTTTCTGGTTTGGCGTAAGAAAGTAGGATCTGATAGGAACAGTGTCTTGTCATTCGAATGTTACGAAACACCGAGAACCTCGTATATGTTGGTGTGTACGTAAAGCAAACATTGACAGCTGGGATTCGAAATAACAGTAGGTTTAGAAAAGTAAGGCGTTAAACATCCTTTCATTCCATCAACTATTTTAGAATAATCCTGTTATGAATTCACTGGCAATTGGTTTCCGAAAAGGTGCATAGTTTTGCTATTTGACACACCGTGAAACAAATAGTACCGTTATGTATTTGAGAAATCGCTCGTGGAGGGGGTGGGTGCGCTATAAATCATAAGGTCTATCATTGAGTCAGGTTGCGTTGTTTCGATTCCCAGTTTGTACGTGACAAGGAGTAGGGTCTCCTGTCCAGCATTGCGGGTTCTCTTCTGGTCCTCCGATTTTCCCCCGCTGCTAAACGCCCCTATACGCGCAAGCGAATTATCGACATAAAATTGAACCATATGTTAGTCCTGGAATGACCTAGTTTGTGTCGAGTGGACCTTAAACACCATTTGGCTCCCCCTTTCTCTCTATATATGAGAAATGCAGTCAGCCTCAAGTGTGTAAAACTATAAAAAGATTAAAGGGATCAGTATTAACTACCAGTTTAAGGTTAAAGGGTTATATTCAGTTAATACTTTGATCGCTTCACGGTACGCGACGGGTACATTAAACGGGTCACCAGGACTATTGAAGGGTGAAATTGAGTAAACAATTCAGTGAGGCTTTGATAAAATACACATATCAGAGAGGCCAATTCAAACTTGAAACCGGTTCGCTCAGAAAACAATTCTGAGTTCTAAATCAATAATTTGGAAAAAGTTTGTTCGAAAGTTAAACCCCCAAAAAAGACAAATTTGGAAAAAATCCAGTTACCTATAATTCCAATCATAGGCGTACGGAGTCGATGATTGTTATTGGGGGGGGGGGCGGAATCCGAAATTGTTGAAAAAATTTTGGGTTACAGTGGGCGGCGCCAGTATTTCAGTCTTTTGCAAGAGGTGAAGGAGTGGAGCTTACCATGTAGGGATCCCCCAAAGATAATTTGGAAAATTTGACGGCCACAAACGCGTTTTCCTGCTATTCCAGCAACTTCAAGGTGGTCTAATAATATAGCCTATAATTTAGGTGGCTGACTCGAATTCAAATCAATGAATCAATCGTTTACAGTCCACGGGGCCGGGACCGTAGAAAGAACATTTTGAAAAATTAACTGCCACAAACACGTATTGGCTATTCCAGCCCTTGAATACAATTACTTCAATGTGGTCCAATATGCCTATGGGATAGGATGGCCAGTAAAAGGACATTAGTATAAATGTTTTTAGATTCTATTTGGAGGTTTTAATGTTCGTTCTCCAAACACCAAATATGACCCTTCTAGTTTGAAATTATAACAAGTTTATGACTTTAATCCAAAACTGGGATTTTGCCATGATTTTGTAGAGAGGGAGAAAGAGAATGGAGTTTAACGTCCACTCGACACAAACTAGGTGATTTCGACACATAGCTAGCGCGTGGGAGGAAACCTGAGTACCCGGAGATAACCCAGGAGCTTGGACAGGGGACCCTACTCCTTGTCAAGTACAAGCGGAGGATCGAAACAACTCTACTTGACTCAATGACAGACCTTATGATCAAACGCGCACGCGTTAAACCATTAGACCACCGAACCTCCCACCATGATTTTGTAACATTTGAATGTAACTTAGATTTATTGATGAAATTTCAAGAATTTGATAAATAAAATATTATCTTTTTTTTTGCAGGTCTTCGTCTGTTTCTTGGCTTCTGTGTCCATGAGCATCGCCATGGTGATGCCCAACATCCATCAAATTCATCAAACTAATCCCCATCGAGGATCGGGAGACCCTCAAGGAGCTAACAAATTCAATCCTAACCAAGACAATTCTGGATTCATTCATCCTGATCAGATTCATTTTCCCAGTATCAACCAGGACAAATCTGGCAATGATGCTCATTTTGATGTTTCAAATTTAAACCAATTCCCCGACTTTAGTCATGGTTTCGACAACAACCAAATGTTTGGTGGGAACCATTTCCCAGATCACCAATCAGACAAATCGGACTTCCCCAACTTCAGTGGTCATAAGCAAAACATCGATGGTCAAGCAGTCCAAAAGTTTGACGACAACCATATTAACGATTACTTTCCTAACAGCGGCAAATTTGAAGGTCACGGTAACCAAGGACACGAAGTCAATCTTCCCACCATCCAATCATCGGCCGTGGATTTCCATCAACCAATCCATGATTCTGTTCAACCCATCCACAATAATGGCGTTGATTTCAAGCAACCCATTCACGATTCTCTTGAGCCCCATCAGAATGTAGATCTGGACTTCCATCAGCATAATCAACCAACTCAAACCAACAACGGCCATCTTCAGCAACCAAGACATATCTCTATTGGAATTGACCACGAACTTCCGGCCTACAACCATGGCAAGCAAAATGGGAAAGAACAGACTATACAGTTAGGACAAAACGGCCAGGAAAATGGAAATGATGCTCAGCAACCCACACAGGAGCCAAACGTCCAACCTGGTAATGATATGTCAGCATCAGCAAACGGACAAGCTCAACAAAATGGTAATGACGTTCAGCTACCCACAGAAGCACCTGTTCAGGGGAATAACGATCAACCCACACACGCCCCTGTCCAACAAGTTTACGTGGGAAATTCTGACATCGCAGCTGTTTATTCAGCTCCGTCCGTTTATTCAGCGCTTGGTGGAACAACCATTGGGCCCGTTTTACCCACGATTCAACCAACTGGTGCATCCCCTGATCCAGATCCGACAGCACCTGTCACACCCACTGGAGCAACCGATGCTACTGGAGTCACCGGTGTTACTGGTGTAACCGGTGCTACTGGTGTAACCGGTGCTACTGGAGTAACCGATGTTACTAGAGTAACCGATGTTACTGGAGTAACCGGTGCTACCGGTGCTACCGGAGTAACTGATATTACTGGAGTAACCGGTGCTACTGGAGTAACCGGTGTTACGGATGCCGCAGGACACACTTACGCACCAGTTGTCTCACCAAGAAGAAGTGGAATCCACAATTTTCAACCAGGAAACTTCCAGGATATTGCCGACCACGTCTACGGTTCCAGTGAAAAGCAATTCCAACCTGAACAAAACAACGTCTACCAAGAAGCCCCACACGCAGTACACAGGAGCGATTATGGTAAAGACGACATCAAACTCCCAACTGTCAAAGATATCCATAAAGGTATCCCTGAACCTCATGTTTTTCAGCCAAACATCTCTCCGATTATCCATGCTCATCATGCTATCGAAAACACCAAACCTTCAACTGGACAGAATTCTAATTTTATGGGATCGAAGAGCCAATTTCCTTCTAATAATTTATTTCCTGGTCAGAAAACTCAGCATGGACTACCTGGGACTCATAACTTCCCAGCTTTCCCAGGACATGGATTCAGTGGATCAACTTTGAGCCGACAACCTTTTGCAAACCGAGTGTGTCCAACACCAAAAGATCCTTCAGTTAACTTCCGATTATCTTCAGATACTACTGGATATCCCATGTACGTTTGGAATTTTATTATTAAAGATTTCTATGAAATTTCTAAGGCTAGTCTCGCTTGCCCAGGCTAAAATATGCCCCGCTAACACAACAACTATTCGCTACAGTTCAATCGGAGAACATTTGTTCTGGAGCGATCAAGATTAGCTGTTATCATAGAAACGGTAGATCTATTTTAAGATAAACGGAGTTTAACGTCAAACATTTCTGCACTGGAATACGCCATGCAGTGTGGTATGACGAAATGTTCAACGTGCTGTCATTGCTGCGGGACCTCTGCTTTTCGTCCGACCCGAACGACTGAAAGTCTTTCCTTGCTACCCACAAACCCCTTTATCCACGAGTTGAGTAGATTTGACAATGACCGTCATATATGCAACCCTTCTCACGGAGAAAGGACTCGTGACAATGGTAGGCCTACATGACAATCAAGAATATTTATAATATTTCTTGTGAAATCTTCAAGTATGCATAACTTCGCTCAGTAATTTGACTGAAACATTTTCAATATATTAATTTCCATTATCAATATTTCATCTATTGTAGTAAGAACGGCCAACTCTTTATCTAAGTTTTACATAATGTATCGTAATGGATGTTTTTTTTTATCTTTTTAGGGATGCTATCAGAGGGGAACTCGAAAGACGACAGTACGTACCAAAGCTTTTCCAAAATGTCCAACAGGACCTTCCAACTGTTCCTGATGTTGTGTAAGTTGCAAAAAGCTTTGATAATTAATCATAATATATATTAGGAATATTGTGGATAGCTGTTAGCAGCAATGGCGAACCCACGTTTTCCAAGTTTGTATTACTATTTGATTATGTTGGGGGATTGATGCAGTCTTATCTTCAAATTGTCCAATTTGATGACTAGACATCAACAGCCTAGTAACCGAAGTTGTCAGACCTGATTACTAGACAACGGTAGTCTAAACGGAGCACCGAAAGTTTGCGTCGCTGACTATACAGTGTGCAATAAAAACGGATACAATTTTATAAATCGTAAAATTGGATCCGATTTCCACCGTTTAGATCAAAAGTCGACATTGTTTAACTAGCATTAGTGTATTCTATTAATTGTTTTGTTGTGTTTTCAGTGAAGGAACAGACATGTGTTCTTCTACACGTAAAAGATTAGCTCGGTTTGAGATGTATGGTGGAAATTGTTATGTCTTACCAGGAGAACAAGTGGATTATGTTAGTTGCCAGTAAGTCATAAATCTACAGTTCTATTCTTGATGGGGGTGTTGGGTGGTCGAAGGTCTTTCATTGAGTCAAGTGGTCGCCTGTCCATCATCTTGGGTTTTCTCCGGGTCCCCTTGTATTCTCCCACTGTTAAAGATCCCTATGTACAAGCGAGTTGTTGAAATATAATTTTTATTTTGTGTGTAAATAATATTTACTTCAAATGAATGAAAGCGGACCAGGAAACAGGCATAGCCTATATCACCCCTCTCCCGCTCATACAAGGAATTAAAAACATATAAACAGATCTGCTATGTATGTATTATGAAATAATGGGGAAAATTAATCCTACAAAGAAAATAAGCTATATGCACAGTATTTATAACAAAAGCAAAACAGGAAGTGCTATTTTATAACATGATTAAAAATGGTTCAGATTAGAAAATATCTTAAATATTGAAACGTCCGGCCATTAAACTATATTTTTGTCCCGAAATATGTTTGTCTCGAGTAGGCGTTACTTCCCGTTTAAAAAATGCAAAATGTAAATTGCTAGTCTTGGGAGCAACACAAAATGAGAAGTAGTGTCGGGTTTTTAAGACCGATGATCACGTTCGAGTCGGTACTCCCGTAGAAAAAGTAAGCACCGCATATCTGGCGCAGGCCAACAAATGAAACATGCTAGATCTTATTTTGATAATTTCATTTGTTTTAATTTCAGAACTTCATCTTGTAGCCAATGTTCTTCTGGTGAATTAGGCACACAGGGCATGTGTGTTCCCCAATTTAATTACGTCTACGTGCTGGCTTATTGTTCCCAAGCACCAAGTGAAACTGAGAAAATTCGCCGAGAAAGAGTTCTTGTTCCTCAATTCTGTGGATGTAAATTAGTTCAATGCTAATAAAAGGTGTTTTTGTAAGATTAAAGCTGCATTATGTAAGCGCCCAATCTAAACGACACTACAGCTCTTTTTTCTGGCTTTAATTGGCATATAAACTGTTATTTAGACATATATTCAAATGCAAAACTTATATTCAACTCTCTAGATAATCGGATGGCTGGGATAATGCGGGGATTAGACAATGTCGGTCATATAATCGTGACAATCGATACCATTGACGGAATATATTGTCAAAACTTCAAGCATTCATAACTTCGCCCAGAATAAAGTAATGTGACTGAAATTTTCAATATATTCATTTTTCATTATCTTTTTAAAACTTATAGCAAAAATGGCCAGCTCTTTATCTAAATTTTACATAACGTACATTTAAGTAAAATATTGATACCGCATACCTTAGCTGTCCATGTCACACATCCAAGTTACATGTGTATTGATATTAAGAATATAACTCCTCTTTGGTCGCCATTATAAAGTACATATTCCCGACGATTAATGAGTAGGTAATTGCATTACTGAACGATGCGCGGACATAGCAATTGATACAATTAGCTATCTGGATGAAAATGAAAACAAAAGAATTACAATAATTTATGATAAGATATAATTTAATATGTCAGCAATATGATTAAAATCAATTCTTTTTTTCGTTTCATATTACATATTTTCTCCTTTTATATTAAATATTTTATTTATTTTTTACCCCACTCAGATGGTTAGGGCTAAAAATTAATTGCATATTTCGTCATAGGTCACGAGATGTAAAAGGGGTTAGGGCACGCCACTGTTGACGAGATTGTGGGTTAGCCAATTCTTATTCTTGCCCTTACCCATTTTGTTTTAGTTTATACAAATTCACTCACCTAATCCCTAACCCTAACCCACAATCTCGCCAACAATCACATGCCCTAACTACATTTACATCAAGTGACCTATGACGAAATCTGCTGTTGTTGTTTGTTAGTTGTATTTTACGTCCGCTTCCAAATCTGCAATGGGCCTAAGCTTTTATCTTCGTTATTTTAGTTGTGTGCCGAGATCAGCCAATGAAAACCCCATTGTACCAATTACAACCAGACATCGTCAACTCAATCGATTTAAAACATATACCCTATTTTATAGTCTTTCATAGTTCAAAATTTCGATTTACTTGTCTTCAATACACTTGATGTAGTGGAGGCCACCGAAAGTATAAAAAAAAACGAAACGAAATATAGATCTGTATTTTAATCAAGTTGTCGTTAACTAAACTATTTATGAACCCACTAAAGTCTCATTAAGATGTGCGGTCTTACGTAGCACAGAAAATGAAAACCATTAAGACGAAACGAGGAATGTTAATTAGAAGGGTGTATTGTTTATAGTACTCCGACCTGGTGATATTACACCTGTATGATATTACCTGGTAATATTACACCTGTATAATATTACACCTGATATTACTACACCTGTATGATATTACACCTGTATGATATTACCTGGCACTACTATAACAGTATGATATTACACCTGGTGATGTAACACCTGTATGATGCTACCTTCTACTGCTATGCTTATCTATTTGTATATGGTTGAGGATACAATTTATAATATTTATATTTATTTTATTTTATGGATATAAGTAGATTTATTGATTGTATAAAGTTAATAAAATGATTAGTATGGCTTGTTGTAAACTGGAATTAAGTTTATGAATTTTAATTGATGTTTAATTATTTCCCTTTTAATGTCTATAATGTGGAATGCGCGGGAAATTACTTTCTATGATGCGATTTAAAGCCGGGAATTTGAGTCACGAGGGATTGAGGAGGGGTATTGGGTGGCTTATTTATATCGAAAATGGGGGATGATACTAGTTTATAACCTTTACACTGGAAAGTAGTCGTATATCACCCATGTCTGCTTGGCCGTCGCTCTACAGATTCCATACATCACCCGATTGAGTTGGCATTTATACGCAGTGCTTATATGCATGAGATACAAAAAATCCCTATTGAGTATCACCCATTTCCGATAATATATTTGAATTTTATGATTATGAACCTTGATGACACAGATTTATGGCCCCTGATGAACTGAAAATTACACACAGTGATATGTCCATGAGACGTTAAAGATTATATTTCTTAATCTATTTATTTATGGGTACGCTACATATCTTGCTTATGACTAAGTATTATATCAAATTTTAATTATTTTACATTTACTTCGTAGGTTGTTGACCATAACGAAATGGTAGCGTCTTGTAAATGTGCCCATAAGCCACAAACGAATAATCATGTGACAACCGATATGGACTCCCGGGGACGACTTAACTACCGGAGGTGAATGTTTCGTTAGCTGGCAACATATATTTGGAAAGTCGAGACATTGAGATTCTGTTTTTGTCAGTTATTCCAACTTTGACATACAGTGAGTCAGTTTCGTTTTCTGGGATGCATTTCTCATATTTCGACGAGGAGGCCTAGCATGAACAAAAAAACCGAAGTTCGGGGTATACTATTGGCAACACGTTCAGGATCCCATAACAGCTTGAAATCGAAATAAAAATAGGTCGTAAGTACAGTCTGTCTGGATACATTTTCTTTTATGGTACACTTTAGAGAGGGGATGACAGGGGGTTGTGTGGATCTGTCACTAAGTCAAGGGGTGTGATTTCGATTCCCCTCTTGTACGTGACAGGGATTAGGATCGCCTGTCCAACCTCTTTGGTTTTCGCCAAGACCTCCGATTTTCTCTCACAGCTATAGATCTCTACGTGCAAGCGGATTATTGAAATAAAATTGAACCATATGTTAGTCAAGAAGAAATGATATAGTTTTTGTCCAATGGACGCCCCCTCCCTCTCTCTCTCTCCCTCTCCCTCTCTTTCTATCTCTCTCTCCCCGTCTTTATTAGTCCGGATGGTACAGAAGTATAATTTCATTTCAGAGTCACGGTGGCTAAGCGAGTAAGACGCTGGCTCGCTAGCTTGGAGGTAGCGGCTTCGTTCCTGGTGTTGGCCGAGAATGTTCATCCCACACCCCTCCTAATTTTAACCATTACCCCCGTGGCCGCCTTCCTATACTTTGTGACTGAAATGTGGGTGGGCTGCATTAAGATTTAGCCTTGGGGATGTAGTGTTAAAATTTTTCCTATTGATTTTTCTCGAACCGTTAATGATGGAAGAAACAAACAACGGTATAAAAATCATCCCAGCAGCAACTCCATTTTGGCTGTTCATATATTATGTAAATTTTATTCATGTAAACATTTCCCAAAACATTTAATATACCCGATCAAAACAGCAAGCCATCGCCATGATTATGACATCAAATCAACCGGAAAATATCTCATAAAAAGAAATGTTTTGATCCCTAAAACGCTATTTAAATCCACAGCTTCTATTTGTTTGTAGTTTGGTCGATTATGGATTTACATAAACCAAAAAAATGTCGGGGGTTTTATATGATAAATTTATGTTTTGAGAAGTATTCGCTCGTAAAACACACCTTCTGTATTTAAAGATTTTATGAACTATATTCCCGATCAAAGGTAGACAATGCTGATAAGCCTCGTAAATCCCATTATCTACACCTGAAAACATCTTCACGTGCACAAAATATATAAAAACCCACAAACAAATATTTTTATAAGTAAAAAAAATCAGAATCGTTTCAAGAAGGTTGTCATACGTTTTGTTTGCTTCTTTTCAACATGAATGTAAGTATATTGTTGTGTGTTTTTTTGTTGTTGTCAGTTTTATAGTTTACATGTATTTATATATAAGCACATTGTTGTCAGTATATATTTATCTACTGTGATATATTGGCTGTATTACACACTTATTGTTTTCGGGGGAGCCGCAGTGTCTCAGTGGGTAAGACGTTGGCTTGCCAACCTAGAGGTCCCGTGCACGATCCCTGTGTTTACCGAGAAAGTTCATCGGGTTTTCTGGGTTACCCCCCCCCCCCCCACCGGGCTGGCAAGGGGCAACGTATAATCGCTCGTTGGGATGGGACGAGAAAACGTGGTCCAGTGAACCCTTAATAGTTGTATTTCGAAACAAGAGTAGGTCGAAGTCGGTGATTTTAAGACTAACAAACGGTTATTTGGTTCGATCAGTGGCGTTTTCGCTTACTCTTCATCGAATTCCAACAGCGAAGTGTTCTTTGCGCACCAATGTCTTGCAAGCGCTTCCAATGGCAAGTGCATGTGCAAACCGGACTTCAAGTATTTGGCCGTGGTCTAAATTTCAACCCTTGACGTTCTAGTAGAGAGCTTATTGGAGAAACAACCCGACTGTCGCGATACGAATAACCTTTAGAGCAAAATTTTTACTTAAGGACACTGACCTTTCCATCCCGGACAGGATGTTAGGATACCCGAGAACATTCGTTGTTCGAAGACCAGGAAAATATGACCAGGCTTAACCTAACTACCCCCCCACCCCCTCCAGGAAATAGTTCTATTATATTCACGATACATATTATTTTGAATTACATATGTTTAAATTTCAAAATATATTTATGAAAATCATCATTGATCTTTGGTCCAGTTTCTTGCAAAATATCACGTCTACGTAAAATTAAAATCGGAATTTGATTTTCTACATCAGTGTTATTAAATTCCTTTTTTTAGTTTTTATAAATGACAAGTCAATTGGTTTAATGAATTATAACACACATTGCCACGCAATATCCCATGTGAGGTCTCTGGGTTTTACATCGACTTAAGAACCGGGCCCCGGTTTCGCAAAACGATCTCAAAATTAAGTAATTAAGTTAATTAAATATAGGGATTTATAAAACTTTTTTGTTTAAATGTATCAAATATATGAATAAGAAACTATTTGCAAAATTTTGTTTTTCTGATCCAAAGATACCTCTCATAAACAGTGATTAAAAGTTGAGTAAATTTGTGAGACAAGGGCCTGGTCTACAAATTATTTCACGTGATCACAAACTAATGACGGAGTATCTGTGCTTATGCTCATGATTTATATCTCATATTTAAACCTATTTTCAGATGGAATTGTTTGTTTTATATTTGGCGGTTATGTTGACTGTAACATCTGCCGACAACATTAAAAAACCATCGCCCGCCACTCAAGGACTAAACACAGCATTCCATCACGGTTTCCTGAATAACCCTACTGGATCACATTTCCCTAGTATTCCTGGTTTTGGGACACCACAGAAGGCAACTACATTGAGCTGTCCGAATCCCAATAATCCCGCAGGAGTGTTTGAGTTGGACACATCTTCTGCTTTAGAAGCGGGATATCCGGTGTAAGTATTTTTGTCGATCTTTTGCCTTCCTCTCAATCTAGATTTACGTTAAATCCATTGATTGGTACGAAAACTCGAATTAAGATTATCGCAAAATTTGATAGTTGATACCGAAGTAGGCCTATTACAAATGAAATGAAATAAGATGAGGTTTAACGTGTTCTGTACCGAGGGGGCTAATGACGACGGGCATACGTTATACAATGTGCTATCAGGAAGATTTTGCCCGGACAGCGGCAATACGACCTACTGTTATATAAGAGTGCAACTGCCAAGGGCAGGTTTACGTGCACGTCAGTGTATACACGGGAAATCGTTTTTTTATCCCATGCGAACAACTTTACGTTGACCCTTGCCAGGCCCCCGCCCTACACTACTCACACGGGGAACTACGCCATAAAATCCGAGGATCTTATGGGACTACAAGATTAGCGATCCAATATCTAATTCACTGAGCCTCAGCTGCCCCTATGTGCCTAATAAGTAACCGGGGAATAATGTACTTTTATTTTTTTATTTATACATAGTCAACTAATAGCAACAGAGTTAACTACCCGACAGGATTTAGCTGGTGTATTAGCCCAGGAGATACCAGCACAATCAGGACTTGATCTCACTCTGCCAGTAGATCTACCGTAAGTTTATCTTTCACCTTTGTAAAACACATTATCGCTGACTATCCAATATGTGGTATATCATTCTAGAGTCACAGTAGAATGTATTATAGGTTCCCATGCTTTTGACGGATATTGTGACTGACTAAGAGTCCAGATTGACTTCATATAATTGTGAAACACATATTTTTGACAAAATTCAGATATTTATGCCAGACGTCAGATATTTGTAATAGACGTCAGATAATAATTAATTGTGATAAACGTCATACAAGTTGCATTATTTATACTCTAATCTGAATTCAACCACTGCAGCCGAATTCTGTGTTGTTGGGTCATATTCTTGATTACTGGTTAAGGCTAATCTTTAAAATCCTTAGCCCCAATCAATGTTCAGGATTTTAAATTTGTCGTTTTGAATTTAACTATGCATTATCTATTTTTTTTTTATGAATAAAGTAAATTGTATTACATTTCCAAATTGGTCTTTTTGAAATTAACTATGCATTATTTAGTTTTTGATGAATAAAGTAAATTTCAAACTGGTTTACCCGTATAATTACAGCATTTATATATCTTCTCCTAGGTTTGACACTGCTGAGTCTAAATGTGCCATCACGGCTGGAAATGTTTGGACGTTTAAATCACAACAAAATCGTGGCATTTGTTGGGTATTGCAAGGGTTCCAGGATCCAGTCTTCGCTATCAACTGTGTGTAAGTCGTCCTTTTATATTACGTTAAATTATCTCATATCGCGTTAAATCCTCCTGTATCACGTCAAATTCTCTTATATCGCATCAAATTTTCTTATGTCATGTCATTCTCTTATATCTCGTCAATTTCCCTTATACGAACTTCTCTGATGTCACGTTAAATTCTCTTGAATCGCGTTCAATTCTCTTATATCAGGTTAACTTCTCTTAGATCAAGTTAAATTCTCTCAGTGTATCAGGTTAAATTCTTGGATATCGCGTTAAATTCTCCCATATCACGTTAAATTCTCCTATATCACGTTAAATTCTCTTGGATCACGTTAAGTTATCTTATATCGCGTTATTACATCACTTTAAACTCTCTTATATTGCGTCAAGTTATCTTAAATCGCGTTAAACTGTCTTACATCACGTTAAACTCTCTTATATCGCATTACATTCGCTTATATCAGGCCGAAATCATCACGCTAAATTCTTAGATTAGGACAGGACGACTAATTCATTTGTTGTTTTTATATTACAGGAGTCCAGTTTGTAAAGGATGTGATAGTACACACAGTAATTTGAACACTGGGATTTCGTCTGTATTTAACAACGACTTTTGGAAATCATTTCATTTACCAGGATTCCCATTCAGCCATTCTCTGCTTCCTGCTTATAAGAACATCTGTACCCCTAGATTCACGGTTCGCACCATTTGGGCCTATTGTCCTGTTGCTCCTGATGCATTGAAGGTTGTTCGAGAACAGTTGATCGTTCCGTCTGGTTGTTCGTGTCGACGTGTAAAATGTCAATATAAGTAAATCAATAAACACACGTGTTATATCAATAGACACATGCGTTATATCGATAGACACACGTGTTATATCAATAGACACATGCGTTATATCGATAGAGACACGTGTTATATCAATAGACACACGTATTATATCAATAGATACACGTATTATATCAATAAACACACTTGTTATATCAATAAACACATGTGTTATATTAATAAACACATGTGTTATATCAATAAACACATGTCTTGTATCAAAATTGTAATCTTTATAATGACATTGTTAATACTAAAACATAATTTGTAAGTCTGCGCTTAAGCACAATTAAAATGTCAACATATAACGATCTGTAAACGTGTTTGTTTTGTCAATTTTTTGCCTTGACCATGCTGCTTCCGTTAATTGCTCGTGCCCATTAGGTTCTTTGTGTACTGCTTCCCAGTTAAATCTCATAAGCATGGGTTCAGATAGTAATTAAATGTTATTAGATTACATTAAAGATATATATGTGTTTAATGTAATTTAATAACATTTAATTACTGTCTGAACCCATGCTTCAGTCATAATATTACCTCAGTCATCACTAATCAATTACCTTTGTAGTTGTGTGAACATCCTGGCGCCATTTCCCACCGAATATAGGATAGGAAAGGCGTTTCACGTCTTGTCAAAATAATAGAGCCACGGTGACTATGTGGGTACGGGGGTGGCTCGCTAACCAGGAGGTCTCGGGTTGACTCTAGCTATTGGCCAAGAAAGATCTTCGGGATTTCCGAACGAATGGTCCCGCAAGGACAGTGTCTAGTCGTTCTGACGGCATGAAAATCTGTGATGCCGTGTATACATATGAAGAACCCTTGACCCGTAAAGAACCCTTGACAGTTGGAAGTGGATATAAGATTAGGCCTTAGCGCCTATTGTATGGCGCACGCCCGTTATTATTAGCCCCGTCGATGCAGAATAATTTGACGTTAAACCCGGCGATATATATTGCAAATGACAAATGACAAAAAACGCATTGGGGTTGGGGGTAGGGGCGAATGGTTAACGCGTTCGAGATGGGTCATAATGTCTGTCATTGAGTCAATTGGCGTGGTTTCGATTCCCCGCTTGTACATTACAAGGAGTAGGGTCGGTTGTCAAACCTCGAGGGGTTTCTCCGGGTCTCCCATGCAGTTTCGCCCACTGCGTAAAGACCCCTACGCGCGTGCAAATTATTTAAATAAAATTGAACCATATGTTAATCCTAAAATGACCTTGTTGTGTCGAGTGGACATTAAACCCCATTCT
Source organism: Patella vulgata (assembly GCF_932274485.2). NCBI lineage: Eukaryota > Metazoa > Mollusca > Gastropoda > Patellidae > Patella > Patella vulgata. The sequence goes on along the minus strand of NC_065886.2, from coordinate 36,232,270 downwards.
CCTGCTCTCTCAAAGATAACCCCAGAATGAACATAGTCTACAACAAAATTCACAAAATTATTATTGCTTAATTAGAGGATATTTAATTAATAAGGTGAACTACAATGATATTACGACGAGAAATTTATTTACAAATGTTATGATATAGGGACGTTACAATGTTAAATACGAAAACCAAAATTCCAATACAGTTTTAAAATCACCAGGCGGAATGGAAACCTAGTCTGCCTCGTGCACGAGACACGTTACAATCTACTACAAATATGGAAATAAGACAAGAACATAATATGTTAATGAAATATAAAGGAAATGTGACAAACTATATTGAATAAAATGTTAAAAGGCATTGAATTAAATGAACATCTAATATACAATACAAGTGATCTACCCAACCAAACATACAACAAAATGTGATATAAAAATACACCAAAGGCAAACAATTAAATACATATTCAATGTTAATATCAAATTGAAAAGATAAAATAGGACTTTTATACCATTTTGAACAATTAAATGTAATACGATTTACTGCCTTTTATTTACCACCCAGAGCTAGTAGTTGTTTTATTTACCATCCAGAGTTAGTAATTGTTTTAGTTACCAATCAGTTGTTTTAGTTACGACCCACAGCCAATAGTTGTTTTATTTATCAGCCAGAGCTAGTAGTTATTTTAGTTACCACCCAGAGCTAGTAGTTGTTTTTGTGCAAGGGGTCTGAAGACAGGAACAGAAAGATGGAACTATGACCTGTTCTCTGACTATAGCAGGAAATCCGAGTAAAGGGCAATACGCCCATACGGAGATAGATTTATACTGAGGTATACACCGATATTTAAATGATGTTGTAGTGCCCACATAACTGGATGTTGAAGAATGACTTGAACAACCAACACAATCACCAGCTCTGAAACAGGAAATAATGCCCAATTTTTAGATAATACACTAATATCGTTAGATTGTGTTTTAATTGCTCGATTTCGGATGTTTATTTGTTGATTAACTCTGGATGTTTTATTGTCTGACTGCCTAAAGCGAATGTGATCTGCGACAAATTACTTTCAGTGGGACTGGAATGTGATCCACGAAGGGTTACTTTCAGTGGGCCCCCGATACCCGTGGGTCTTAGACCAATGGTCTACTCTGCCTATGGGTAAACTCGGCACTGACTAAACCTCATGTCATTTCTACTATAGGGACATAGGACGGAATCTACTTGATGTGTTTAAAATGAATACTTACTGGCACACTACCGTAAACAGAGGATCCTGGAAACCTTGTAAAACCCAACAACCCCCTCGTGTTGGCGAGTTAAAGGAGAAAACATTAAAAGCCACACCCGGACAGGTTCTGTTAGCTGAATCAAAACTGAAATTCATAAAATGATAATAACTGATCCAGCAACGAAGTGTCTTGTTTAAAGTGTAAATAAACTATTGCGTTTTATATGGCGAGACAAACGCATAGGTTCATCGATTTGCATTATACACACTGTCCCCTCACACAGTATAAGGAAACGGCAAATACCAACGCGGGAATGCTTGCGATCCCCCCCCCCCACCAAAAAAAAGAAAAAGAAAAGAAAATCCCTCCAACAATGCTATCGGACTCATGGAGCAAATAGATTGGAAATCTGTCCCCCGCCGCGTCATGAGCCATCAGTGGGCCACGGTGATTGTCCTCTCACGCATACCAACGGGGGAATGCTTGCGTCCAACCCCCATCCTACCCCAACCACCCCACCCCCTCCCAACCATGTCATCTGCCTCAAGGAGCAAATAGATTACAAATCTTCAGGGGCGGATTGGGGCCGAGAACCGGCCCGGGCTCACGTGTCGGAACGGCCCCTTTTACTGACAGCAGAGTCCCGACGGGGGGGGGGGGGGTCCGGCGGCTCTCCCCCTGGAAAATTTTGATAAATGAACCTCAAATATGGGATTTGGTGGCATATCTGATTATAATCTCTGTCAAATAATATATCTCATAAATCGATTAATTTAGGCCAAAACCCCGACCTGCAAGTAATTTACAACCATCAAGCTGTTAAATTATCATATCGTCATATTATTAATTAACGTATTATCATTGTATCGTCAAGAGTTAAGAGTCAAGAGAATTTAACTGGTTAAAAAATGGGACTACACTACATACAACATGATCATCATCGCTCCATGGCCGGTCCAATACCCCACCCCCCCAACCCACATATAATGTTCAACAGAAAAAGGGTTTTTTAGACGAATTGGACAAAATGATTTTTTTCATTTTTTGTCCGACCGGCCCTTCGGGTGATTGCCCGATCGCCCGATGGCCCAATCCGCCCATGCAAATCTTCCCCAGCCCTCATAGCACACTGTATAACGTATGCTCGTTTTTTGAGCAGTACAGTAGGACGTTAAACCCCATTTCGTTTCATGTCATGAACCATCAGATTACGAATCTGTCAGCCGCCGCGTCATAGACCATCCGCATTCCGCAACCACCTTGCTGGAATGCCAGACTGCCAAGTCGATACACTACACTGGGTTTATTAATAACATCAGGTTAATAAAATACTTACGTGGCATCCGGGGGTACTACAATAGGACCAGGAATTTCCTGCACTAAAAATTGGGCGAAATTTGGTCGATTAATAATTTCGTTGTTGATTAAGGCCCTGGAACAAATGTGAGTAAAGTCACCGACTACAATAGGAATATATAATACATAATATAATATAGAATGAATTGATATGGGATTTTCTGCACAGACTAGGCTAATGATACAGTTTACTATGCCCGGACAGCAACCTTACGGACTACTCTTATTAAGAATTCCTACTGTGAGGGATTCTTTTACGTTCGCTTGAACTTTAGCAACATGCTAAATATCATAAAGAAAAATGTTATTTATGTAAAGTTTTAAAAACTTGTAACTTACGTGGGATATCCAGTGCCATCTACGCCTACACTGAACACCGTAGATGGATTATTAGGTTCTGTACAATTGATGGTCGAATGGAGAGTGCTGAACCCAGTATGGGAAGAGTCAAAGAACCAACCATTGCTAAAAAAATCTGATCCGAAACCTAAACCAGTTCGCTTGCCATCAAGCCCTGTTGGATTGTTGACCGTACCGACTTCCGATGTGGGACCAGATTCCTGATTACTTGGTAGGCCTATGTCTTTTTCCGATGTGCTTGGTGTTTCTACTTTGATATCGAGTCCTGTAGAGTTATCTGCTCCATTATTAGTAGCCGGAATGTCATTCAATGAAGACGTAATATCCCGTCCAGTAACTCCGCCTATCAGAAGAGTGACGGCCAAGAGGCTGATAAAGCACTGTAATATAACATTAAATGAAACAACAGGGGTTAGAATGAGTTTAACGCTCTACTTTTTTTGCACCAACCGGGATAAAGAATATTTGAATATGCCAAAGGGTCGTTTACGTGCACGTCGATGTGTACACACGACTTCGGATTTTCGTACCATCCGAACGACTATACGTTGTCTCTTGTCAGGACCTCTGTCCTGTACCACGCTGGAAAATCCAGATCAACTTCCTCGGCCAATGCAGGGATCGATCACGGGATCTCCAGATTAGCGAGCTAACATCTCACTCACTGAACCACCGTAGCGCGTGACGGCTATGGACTTCGGTTTTTGAATCCCTTTTAATATCGGAATTATATTTGAAATTATTTGTACAAACATCTATTTGTAAACCGAATCTCGCATGATATATTGATAGACTTGACTCGAATGTTGCATTAATGGAACTGTTAAATAACAACAAATCGAAACATGTTTTATTGATCTCCGAAGATACCGATCCAATATTATTACCGCCTAGAAGGGGACAAAGATAATAAATCGGCCTATGTAAGGAGGTAAATGGCAACCCGTTTTACTGGTCGGTAAATTTTTGATGACAGAAGAGTTATCTTGGGGGTTTTGTTATAGAGTCAGTTTACAAGACCCTAAACCTAACCCTAACCCTAACCCTAGCTGAACAAAGGTCCACTACGCATACAGAAGCTTTAAATCAAGAGACAGACTAGACCATATTTCAAGACCATGATGCCTAAAACATACGCATCATATTATAAGATATATTATACTTGAAAGTGGGAATGAATTTACCGATGGGTATAAACGGGTTGCCGTGTACCTCCTTATAGGATGGTTTATTTCTTTATTATTTTCCCCCTCAAGGCGGTAAAAATAGTGGAACCGGTGACTGAATACCCAGAAAGCGCTAAAAGCCTTATTCATCATGGAATTTGAATTCATATAATAATTGCTGTTGTATTACTATGTATCCTAAGTACTACGTGTTTCAGGATAAATCAGAGTTTAGATTTTACTTAGATATTGTAGGGTTATCAAATCTATACTTTATGGAAATCACTGTACAATGCACATAGGTAGGAACACGATGAACTGAATTTGCCAAACATAGGCTAAAGGGGGGGGGGGACGTAAAAATTAGGTATTTTTGTCATTTTATTCAAATCAACCATGATAAACCAATTAAATAAAATGAACTATTAGCAAATGCATTAAAATAGGGCGTTACGTCCTATTCTTTTACACTGATTGGACTCTAATTGCAAACGTGAATACTCCATACATTGTACTTTGAGAGTCATTTTATCAGAACAGCGGCACTACTTCCTACTCGTATGTCGAATTCCAACTATAAGGTATTCTTTGAGGTGTACGGAGACCTCGGTTTTTTGCCCCACCCGAACACAGTCCTTTGCCAGTCCCTCCTTACTACGCCAGTGACAAGGGGAACCAAGCCGAAAAATCCCGATGAACTTTCTCAGCAAACACCAAGAACGAACACGGGATCTCCATGCTAGTCTTACTCACTGAGCCACCGCAGCCCCACTAAATTTAACAACTCATAAAAATCAACTCATAATTGTACTAAACCACTATATACTAGATTTTTAAAGTATATTTCAGAAATAAAAATGATGAACTACTTAATCAATAAATAATAATTGTATACATACCTGTATCTTCATCTTCTTCTTGTGTTCCAGTTTTCATTCTAAATTTGATCCAGTCCGTCCAGCTTTATATACTAATTACAAAGCCACGTTTCCGTCCAAACATAAGTCTTAAATCCCCAAAACAGCCCTTATTTCCCATTTACTATTGCAGTTTCTTTGTGCCTGTTTTCACTAAAACTAATCTCCGTGGAAAGAGAAGCTCAATTAAACCTACATTGGTTGAAATTAAACATAATTAAGCTATAATGACAGGAGTCTAATATATCTAAAATGGCATGGGTGCGATATTCACATGCAAATTTCTTTTCTTAGTAATCTAATTTTACTTATAAATAATTTCACTACTATGCGTTTAGATTTGTACCGGAAACATTTGGGGGTGCGATTTAAATCCAGCGGTAAGCCTCCATAAACCGTTAGTTTTACACTTAAAGAATTTAATGATAACGACATTTTTTTACATTTTGCGGATTCAATGACGTATAACACATATTTAAATGTCAACCAACTAAATATATACTTGTTTTAAGTTTTAAGAAACATATCGATATTAGATATAAGTGCATTTCATTTTCTTGCGAAATCAAACCGCAATATTTTCTTAAATTCTTTTTTTAATTTTCAAACTTCTTTATGATACATTTTTAAGTTTAAAATCCTTCATCCCCATGTAAAACTTTAAAAAAAAAAAAAAACTTTGAAAAAAAAATGTTAAAAATTATAAATATTCCGATAGCTTATAGAAAAAGCTAAATGCTGTTGTTCTCATCGAGGCATTTCAAATTTCAAATGTTGTAAAATATAGTTAATAAATATTAATATTTACAAATCGTAAATCAAAGTTCACGGATCGATATAGAAGTTATTGCATGTCGCACTGTTGCTTTATACGATGATATGCAAGAAATCTCGCACACAAAAGAATGTTATTTGTTATAGTGACGTATTATATACATTCGTAAAACATTATGAATATTCAAAATTATGTAAATATTGTTCTAAATTACAACAAATACGTTTTGTATGTAGAGGACAGGAAGCGTGAAATTCGCCGTTGTTTTGGTGATAGTATCACCGCTAATTGTTCAACCCGTGTCGTAGCGGAAATAAACCCAGTAGGACAACAAGTTAACACGTCATTAAATAAATCTGACAAGATCTTAAAATACAAATTATATTTATTTAAGATTATTAACACCCGCAATATTAATCCCTTCAATGAGCATTGAACAAATAATCTATAGTTTTATTTGTGTATTTATTGATTGTGCATATTAATCATTTCCTTTAAAAATTGTATAAAATATGACCGATAGTCCAATTGGTCGTCAGTTTCATTTTGAAAGAAGGTTTACATCTGTTGTTTGACTTGGAAATATTTCTAAAATGGTGAGTTTAATTTTGCTTGGATTGATTTAAGTTTGAAATATTTGTAAAAGGGTTTGGAGGTTTAAAATGAATGATATTTAGTTTGAATTATTTACGATAGACAAACATCTCTTGTAGATGTAACTTTTGTAATAATGAATAATCTATGGTTTAGGAAATCGCACATTGGGAAAATACAATTCAGTGAGTAATTTTTAGTCTTGATATTAAAAACAACCATACAAGAATTATGTATGTTAGCAATCGGTACAAAAATAACATTTTTGGTTCGATATATTGTTTTTTTTTCTTTCGTCTATGTATTGGAATTTTGCAAATATAATGCTAGGCTTGGGAAATGAAATAGAGATTAATATCCTACTTTTCTGCGCCGACCGGGCTGATGAAGATGGGTGGAGTCCTGTCAGTGATACAGGGCGGAGGGACTGTCCATCATAGCACACGATATGGCGTTTGGCAGTCTTTTTTAGCCTAGTCATTGAAGAATAGCCGGGCGCTAAACCTCATTACATTTCTATAACCCACCTGGCAAAGTTGTTTTTCCATTGTCATATTAAGCGCCCACCCCTATTGACAGACCAGTGGCTGTTGAATACAATGTGTATAAATGTGTTCCTGGTTCACAGTTCGGCATTTTCATTTTCATATATATTCTACATGAAGCTATTAAAATAAAATATTAAAACATAAAAATTGTTCTAGGTTCACAGTTCGGCATATTCCTTGAGCTGTTTAACGGTTCTACTACTCTTGATTCAACTTGTGGTTTCCATGGATATAACAAAATCACTGGACTCTGTCTCACCCAGTGGTAGTCCACAAAACCCACAATCTGGCGATACCCCAGACCCAGTGGCCCCAGTGGCACAAATACCAGAAGGACCAGAATCTCCAACAGAAATCCCAACAGCAGAAAATGACACTAGATCTGAAATTGGATTTGGACTGTTCCCTGGTTTCAACACCCTAAACACCGGTACCGGAACAGGTACTGGTTACTCGACATTTGGCCAGACGTGTCCAATGCAGACCAATATACTGGACAGTGCAAGACTATCCGACGATCCTACCGGATATCCAGTGTAAGTATTGTCAGTGACCTAATAATAAAAACAAAACATTTATCTCTTCGGGTGCCGAGATGATATTAATTTTATCACGAAAATTTTGTTTTTTCTTCAGTGTCAATAGTTGTTTCTAGCGTTGTGTTTTAGGGCAGAACAGGCCTATATTGATGTCATTGTCCGTATAAGCACAAAATTAAATCTGATAGCAAAATCGGTGATGTACAAAGTCTAGCTCAATTTGGAATTTGAAATAGCGTAAAACACGTGAACACATAAAATTCCGCCAAATTCATACTTTTATTTTTCACTCACATCAACGATTTTCAGCTGTTTGTAAATCAGTTTGTATGATTGCTCAAATATATATTGTACCGGTAATTGAATGTTTTAGGGATGAGATTGCTGCCGAGTTGGCTTTGAGACCTCAGTTTGCAGCTTTTCTGGTAGATCAAGCTGTTTTACCTGGTACCGACCCTACTATACCCGAGGACCCCAGGTACGTTGTTGCTTTTCATTGTAAAAATCTCGAGAAAGGCAAATAAACTGTCCCATGCACAATAAATGAAGAGTGTATTTGGATTTAGACTCGCTGTGACTGTGAAATAATTTCATGATTTAAAGGGACGCATCTCAACAGAAGCCCTTACTTTAACATCTAGCATAAAATGATTATTAATTTCATAATATAACGAGCTGGAACTACACTAGTTCTTGAATTTATAACAAATAGTTTCAAACAGTTTGACTGGTGTCTCAACTGGTGTTATACGACAGTATTAAGCCCCGAAATCTCAAGTACAAATCATTAGAAGTGTAGGGTTTCGTTAAGTGAGAAAGTAACCATTTTGGTGTATTTTGCGCAGAAGTAGCAGAAACATCATTAATTTAGACGACCAGTAAATGAAAAGTTGTATTAATATTTCGTGAGCTACGGTAAGTAAGGTGCTGGTTCACTAAGCAGGAGGTCCCGGGTTTGATCCCGGTGTTGAGATTTACCAATATGGTTTCCCGTTGTGAGTAGTGCAGAGTGGAAGGCTTGGAAGACAAACCAGGGGCCCAAGTAAAGGAATCGAAATAACAATAGGGCCTAGGTCATAGCGCCTTCATTATCCCTGTTGATGCCGTAGTATAGTATAGGAATGGAGGGTCTAGACCATAACGCCGAAGTCAGGACCAGATGCCCATTATAGCACACCGCATAAGCGTACCCGTCTTCATTATCCCTGTTGATGCAGTAAGGTAAGCCGTTAAAACCCATTCCATATCATTTGGCACCATCTTTATCTACTTATTATTTCTATACAGATTCCTGACAGCTAACATGACCTGTCCATTCATCAGAAAACAGTTGTGGAGTTTCTTTAAAAATAATGGAATCTGTTGGGTTTTACAAAACTTCCAAGAACAGATTCTTTTTGCCGATTGCATGTAAGTAATCAAATAAAAACCATCATTCTAGATGAGGTTCAAGTTTTAAATCAACTGAAAATGGACCAGGGGATGAACATCGTAAAACAAAATATTTATGGCTAGTATTTTATTTAAAAAAATATATAGACCTTCAGATTTATATGAAGTCTGCAGTTGGAAATCAGGGGATGATCTCAAACGTTTGCCCACTCACATCGTAAAACAAAATAATTATCGCTATTACTTATTTAAAAAATGTATTAGACCGTCAATCCTTTCAGATGGGAATCTAAATGAGAATAGGGCGTGGTGTTGCTGATATGGTTATAGTCCCCTCTAGCACACCGCGTGGTTTATATCCGCCTTCAATTTCCCGGTTATAACATAACATTAGGCCGTTAAACCCCCTGGTATTTTATTTCATTTCTTCAGGCGTGTGTAATAGCCATATCAATAAACAAATTATGCCAGTTAAACCCCATTTCATTTCATTTCATTTCTGAATTATTTATTTTTCAGTGTAAAACAGTGTCAATTCTGTCAGAACCCCTTCGGCTTTAATACCCAGAATCAATGTTTGAAGCAGTACGAGCTAACATCAGCCTATGTCTACTGTCCATCTATACAGTTTCCACGAATCATCAATGAGCGCATCATCCTACCGCGATACTGTACATGTAAAGTTGTAAACTGCGACACCACCTCTCACCATAATCCATTCAGTGGTTTTGAGCACATGTTCAATACTCTAGCCTTCGGCAAGAAATAAAATGTCATGGTTCAATGACTTCTGGGAGATCAGGTTCCACGTCCATTCAGTTTTTATGCTCATTAACCGTTACAAAAATTTATTGATCTCACTTTGAAACAATTACAGCTTAGTCTTAATTTTTGATTGTGATGTTTTAATACTGCCGATCATAGTATTTTCTACTGAATATACTCAGGTCATAATTCTATGGAATACAATTTCTGTTTGTAACTAAACGACGTTTCGACTAGCATAATCTTGTCTTTATTAAACAAAGAGACGGGCGACGTTTCGGCTAAGATTATCTAGTATTTATCAAGAAAATCCGCAAAACGAATCCTTATCGCTCATGGATAAATAGCATTTGTAGGGCGGAACGATTTATCCAATACTACCCAATACTACCCAATGCCACCCCAATATTACCACATACTGCCCAATACTACAAAATAGAATTGTGTCGTATTTATTTCCAGTTTAATTGCTAAATATCACTGAAACTATTTAACGTATTCAAACATACATTGTATGGCCGTGGAAGCCGAGACCTGAAATTAAAGGGACTGTATCCCTATTTTTGAGATTAGGTATATTTACGTTATAGTTAATTAGATATATATTTACCGTTATTTTTATTTAGATATATATATATCTAGTAGTAAATAAATATATAGTTGCTCGTTATAACCTGTTTAACCAAGTTATAACAATTTACATGTTATATAAAAACTATAGTTCTGCAAATATTATTTTAAAAATAAATTTATATTCACATGATTTGATGGTACTTTATTATTTATTACTTAGTATGTCCGTGTATTATGTGTGGGGTGTCTTACTTATGTTTATTACTTGCTTTGTCCGCGAGTTTGTCGTCTGTGGTTTTGTTTGTCTATCTCCTTCTATTTTAGTGGATAACGTCCGCTTCAATCGATGGTGATATCGCAGACAAGTTGTCTTATTTCATTATGCAAGGTTATAACGCACGCGCAGGGGCCTTTCCCGTGGGAGACCTTTAATTGCGTGTTACGCATGTGTGCAATTCACATACTCTTATATCGAATTCCAACTGCCAAGGGATCTTTTACGTGCACGCCAATGTGTACACGGGACCTCGGTTTTTCGTCCCATCCGAAGGACTAGACAGCTGTTCTTGTCAGGCCCTCCTTTCTGCATCACTGACAAGGGGAAACCACGCCGGAAAATCGAGATGAACTTTCTCGGCCAATGCAGGGATCGAACACCCGACCTCCAGGCTAGCGAGCCAGCGACTTACCCACTTAGCCACGTGATCCCCCTTGCCATTCGAAAGGGTATAAACTAATCATTTCGTAGGGTAGGGGCGATTTTAGTCTGGTCAGGACCCCACTCTGTGCTGGGTTTCGTTGAGAAGACCTTGAAGGGCGACACTCTAGGCCACTAGAGATAGTTTGTTTATAATTGACCCGGTTCATTTCCACTTACTATTTAGTTTATTTGTGGTATTTGAAACACGCGTGTAAATATATATTGTCTTTAACAAATAGAATATCCAACAGCAGGTTAATATCACATCGCACCGATTATCGTTTAGTATGAATACTGGGCGAATGAAGACGGGAGCGGGGAAAGGGCGTAGCCCTACATTTACTTTATCCCACATTCAAATTTTATTAAGAAATACAAATTTCAGACAGACACTTTTCGTATTAGGCATTTAAATATTGTAAAAGCGGACTGATACTGTTCTGCTCTGGCTGGACTAATTACGACGGTTTATCGTTCCATCCGAACGACTAGACTATTGTCCTTGCCAGACCCCCCGTGCTACACCATTGGCAAGGAGGAACCACGCCGGAAAATCCAGATGAACTTTCGTAGCCAATGCCGGGATCGATCGCGGGAGCTCCAGACTAGCGAGCCAGCGTTTTCTCACTGAACCACCGTGGCTCCCTGACTGATGAGGAACAACGTTTGATTTACATGTTGGATCTTGGAAACATAAAGTTGGTCTTCATGATCCGTCACAGATGTTCATTATTGACGCCTTCCACCTTTCAGATTGTGGAAAAATGAAGCACCCAGGCCAAACAAGAGATACGACAGAAGACCTGTTATCTAATCTATGTTTGTGGATTGTTAGTTTTACGGCTGCTGTCATCTTTTCATATTTGTAGGAAATACCCACCCGTTATAAATTTGTCTGCCTGATATATTATTGGAATAAGAGCAAATTTTAAGCAAACTCACAGTGCTACCCGCATTAATTTTAATCAAAAGCCCTTTGATACACACAAAGGTCAAAACGTGTTCACCTCAAACTATGTTTCATACCCACATATTATGGGTAAACACGAGTTAGGAGACAAGATGGTATTTTATTGATATGTTTCGATTTCCACTCGAACTTGTATATGAATTCAAAAAATGAATAAACATTTCAAAGCTAAAATTTAATATTGGGTACATTGCTTAACAATCATTTCCTGCCAGTAAAACCTTCCCCGATTCCATGACCTTCAAAGCTATTTCCATTTCCAGAACCATGACCGCTTCCAATTCCAGAACCATGATTTCCATTACCGTTTCCAATTCCAGAATCACGAAATCCAATACTGTTTCCAATTCCGGTACCATGATCTCTAAAATTGTTTCCAGTTCCACTACTATGACTTCCAATGTTGTTTCCGAATCCAGTTCCATGGCCTCTAATGTTGTTTCCTATGTCAGACCTATGACCTCCAAGGTTATTTCCAATTCCAGAACTATGCCCCAGAATATTGTTTCCAATTCCGGAACCATGACCCCCAATGCTGTTTCCAGTTCCCCTACCATGACTTCCAATACCATTTCCAGAACCATGACCTGCAATGATGTTTGAAGTTGCAGAACCATGACCTGCAATGTTGTTTGAAGTTGCAGAACTATGACCGACAATGTTGTTTCCAATTCGATTACCAAGACCTGCAATACTGTTTCCAATTCCAGTGCCATGACTTCCACTACCATTACCAATTCGAGAAACATGGCCTGAAATGTTGTCTCCAGTTCCACTACCATGACCTGCAATGTTGTTTCCAATTCCATTACCATGACTCTCAATACCATTTCCAATTCCACTACTATGACCTCCAATACCATTTCTTATTCCAGAACTATGACCTCCAATACCGTTTCCAATTCCAGAACCATGACCTGCAATGATGTTTCCAGTACTATGACCTCCAATACCGTTTCCAATTCCAGTACCATGGCCTCCAATTCCATTGCCATGACTTCCAATACCATGGCCTCCAATTCCAGAACCATGACCTGCAATGTTGTTTCCAATTACAGAACCATGACCTGCAATGTTGTTTCCAATTCCAGAACCATGACCTCCAATACTGTTTCCAATTTCAGAACCATGACCCCCAATGCTGTTTCCAATTCCAGAACTATGACCTCCAATGCTGTTTCCAATTCCACTACCACGACCTCCAATAACATTTCCTATCCCAGAACCATGACCTCCAATACCATTTCCTACTCCAGAACTATGACCTCCAATACCGTTTCCAATTCCAGAACCATGACCCACAATGTTGTTTCCAGTACTATGACCTCCAATAACGTTTCCAATTCCAGTACCATGGCCTCCAATCTCATTGCCATGACTTCCAATACCATTTCCAATTCCAGAACCATGACCTGCAATGTTGTTTCCAATTCCAGAACCATGACCTCCAATACTGTTACCAATTCCAGAACCATGACCCCCAATGCTGTTTCCAATTCCAGAACTATGTCCTCCAATGCTGTTTCCAATTCCACTACCCCCAATAACATTTCCTATCCCAGAACCATGACCTCCAAAACCATTTCCTATTCCAGAACTATGACCTCCAATACCGTTTCCAATTCCAGTACTATGACCTCCAATACCGTTTCCAATTCCAGTACTATGACCCCCAATAACATTTCCAGTACTATGACTTCCAATACCGTTTCCAATTCCAGTGCTGTGACCTCCAATAACGTTTCCAGTACCATGACCTCCAATACCGTTTCCAATACTATGACTTCCAATAACGTTTCCTGTATTATGACCTCCAATAACATTTCCAGTACTATGACCTCCAATACTGTTTCCAATACCAACTCCATTACCTAACCCAGAACCATGACTTCCAATACCAGAACCAAATCCGAAGTCAATTTCACTACCAAATCCTGAATTGATCTTTCCAAAATCACCACCGATTTCGTGTCCTGTATTGCCGATACCATTTTCAAATCCTGAGTTTCCGATGCTAAATTCCTTCCCAAATCCAATATTGTCATTGCCAAAACTGTTACTCAAATCACCGAACCCGTTACGGGTGCCAAAAGAATTTCCCAAATCACCAAATCCGACTCCAAAGTTTGCAATACCCGACCGAGTGTTTTTGTTTGCTGTTGATCCCCCAGGACTAATACCATTTATTGATGACCGTCCAGTGGTTGCATGCTTTGGTATTACTGATTTAGCAGCATTCTGTAAATTACCAGACGGCGCGGCCCCAGATGTTATAACTTGAACAAATAAAAGGATAACTGCTCGGCTGACCTTCAACAAAAAAAGACATTCAATTAAATAATCAATCTAAACTTACTTGACGGTTAATACATGGTTTGGAACTATGATCAAAATTTATGATTTTGTTGCCAAATTTCTTCATGTTGCCAAAGATTAGGGAGCCGGTTTATATCGTGAAAAGTACATTTTACTCGACAGGATAAAACTACCAGTCCATGTAGACCGGAGGCTCAGCGCGGGGGGGGGGGGGGGGTCCATCAAATGGGCAAAAAACCAGACCCAACTTTTCTAGAGTAAAAATAATGCGTAGATTACGATGCCGAGTGGTAATCAGTCCGCCGTTGGGGCGTTTTCGAGATATTCAGGGTCAAAGGTCAAATGAGTTCATTTGCACTGAAAGTGAATGCGCGGTCATTCTTGTATTATGAAAAGAAGATCAAAATGATCGAAAGTAATCACACTTTCAATAGAAATGTAAACTTGCTAAATTCACCTTTAGTCTTAGTGACCCTGGAGGTCAAAAGGTGAAATTTACCGTTTTTGCACTAGGAAGATTTAAAGCAATAAAATGGCAACGTAAAATATAAAAATTAAAGCGAAACCTGTTCTAATTAATGACAGGAACATTTCAAATTTATCTTTAGGGGGTCTTAGCACCGAACTTTTACTTTGGAACGTCGAAAATGATCTTGCATAACAGAACCAACACATTTTGAAACCTGTTTCAAAAATACGTAAAAACTGTCAAATCGAAATCTCTCCGATTTATTTTCGGAACGATTGTTATACATAATGATACTAGTTATCTGAAAAACAATTGAATAGTTTCAGTGTTGGACTCCAGCCTGCAGGCCGCGTGGATTTCCGAGAATCCCAGTCTAGGAAAACCGACGTTAATCTGTGACGGGAAAACACGCATCTGGCGACGAGATTAAAAGTTTGCAAACTTTTTATGAGTTTTTATGAATTTCGCCGGAACATGGACGCAGATCAAACTGACGAATGCATTGTACATAGTAGTTCAGAGGATATATATGTCGTATTGGTAAATGTTAGCGGGGAAAATTTTGGCAGGCTTTGTGACGCGGCCTGCAGGCTGGAGTCCAGCCATGGAACTATTTAATTGTTTTTTCAGACAACTAGTATCATTATGTATAGCATTCGTTGTAAAACTAATTCGGAGAGATTTTGATTTAACAGTTTTTACGTATTTTTGAAACAGGCTCCGAAGCGTTTTGGTTCTGTAATGCAAGATCATTTTCGACGTTCCAAAGTAAAAGTTTGGTGCTAAGACCACCTAAAGATAAATTTTAAATGTTCATATTATTAATTAGAACAGGTTTCGCTTTAGTTTTTATATTTTACGCCGACATTTATTACTTTAAATCTTCCTAGTGCTAAAACGGAAAATGTGACCTTTTGACCTCTGGGGTCACAAAGAACAAAGGTGAATTTAGCAAGTTTACATTTTTATTGAAAGTGTGATTACTTTCGATCATTTTCAGCTTATTTTCATGATACAAGAATGACCGCGCATTCACTTTCAGTGCAAATGAACCCATTTGACCATTGACCCCGAATATCTCGAAAACTCCCCAACGGCGGACTGATTACCACTCGGCATCGTATTCTACGCAAACTTTTACTCTAGAAAAGTTGGGTCTGGTTTTGTGCCCATTTGATGGACACCCTCCCGCGCTGAGCCTCCAGACTAATGAAGATGATCTTATTCGGTTTCATCAATTGCTGTGTAAAAAGCAATTACTACGATTTCGTATTAGTGATACTCTAATATCGGACAAAATTTGGTTCATTACACATGATTCGTTTACTTTTAAAATGTTTGGCAATGAAATATCATAAATTGTATGTTTAAAAAATGAAAAATCTTACCTGCATCGTGTTTGTCTTGTTTGCGTTTGTTATAAGTATATCTTACCCCGCTATATCCCCACACCTGAATTGATTAGGTTAGGTTTATAATAAGTATATATATACCTTTACAAAGCTTCATATATAATCCTAGATAATCGTTTTGTGGGAAAATATCATAAATAGTAATGTCCCTATAATATTTCAAAATAAAAGTGTTTTTTTTTATTTGGTAGTAAAATCATCAATTGTCAAAATCTGCACGGGAAAATATTAAAATTAATAATACCACCTTACTGTTCTGTTCGGTTATAAATATATCAGCTGTCAGAAGTGATAGCTATTGGTATTAGTGAGAAAACAGATTTGTACACATTCTCATATTTTTAATGCGTGGACAGAAGGCAAATGAATAAGTATCCTTTTTAGTACCTTTTTATATACATATATTGAATTGCTCAGCCCATTTTCGACACCGCTCGAAACTTCCCCTCATTAGACAATTTCAATTCGTTCGAGTCACGAACTAGCATAGGGTCTTGAAATAGTTCACGGTGGTCCATGCAGTAAGACTTTGACCGAAAAAGTTTATTAGAACATTCAGGTGTGGTTCCCCCTTGTCATTTGGATGGGTCTAAAAACCAAGGTCCCATGTACACATTGGCATGCACGTAAAATAACCCTTGATAAGTTTCTCTCATAGTACACTGTGTGGCGATGCTGGGATCGATAGTTTCGGGCGGCATAAGTACTACTGTGTTAAAACGATTAAAACTTTCAGTTTTGATGGTTCACTTGGAGTATGGTCGCCTTTCCAGCCTTTTCTTTTACCCCGGGTCCTCCAGTTTTCAGTATACCAATGAAATCGAACTGAAATGACCAAATTTGTCTCGAGTGGGCGTTAAATGGAGAGGAATACTTGACAAGAGAGAGAGAGCGAGAGACCAGCATATGGTTCAATGTTATGCCAATAAATCGCTAGCGCGTAGGTGTGTGCGTTGGTTCGGGTAATTTTGTAACAATGTACTTTTATTTTGTATCTATACACAGTCAACTAATAGCAACAGAGAGAGAGAGAGAGAGGTCATATCGGGAATAAAATATGGTTTAGTTTTATTTCATTAATTCGCGAAGTGGTCTTTAGCAGTGGGAGGAAACCTGAGAACCCGGGGAAAACCCACGAGGTCACGTACAAGCGTGGAATCGAAACCACGCCACATGGTCCCATGACCGACCCACATGATGCAAGGCGCACGCGTTAACCATTCTTCCACCCAACCATTCACAAGGCTATAGTATAACAAATTCATTTCTAAAGAGTGCGGCGGTGGCTGGGTCTCGTGTTCCACTCCAATGTTTGCCGAGATAGTTCATCCGGATTTATCGGCTTCCCTTCGCCGTGGTGCCAATGGCCTGGCGTTATTTCTCTCGTGGCACCATGTATGACGTATGCCCGTGCAAAACAGTAGGACGCTAAACAGCATTTCATTTCATTTCAATTCTAAAAGGACAAACAAACCAACAAATTGTTTTGAATTATTCAGGAATTATTGGGGTTTCGTTTTGTTTATATTTTAAAAATTTGACCGCCGAACTTACGGCAATTTGCTGAGAACTTTAAAACTCAGCAGAGATCAAACTGAACAACGGTGTTTGGAATCCATAAAACAGAGGGGTAACCATATTTTACGACCTGGAATCAGTGAAACATCTCGGCTTGTACTAAACCCTGCCACTCCCCGGTATGAATTCAGTCTGTTGTAAGATATATTAAAATCCATTGAAGTGTGCCCAATCCCCATTACTCCCACCTACGGTTTTATGGAAAGCTTCAACTTTCGTTTGACCCCAAAATATATAGTAAGACCAATGTGTGTTTCCTTTAAAGCGATCTAAGCTAAATAAGCGACCGGTTTTAATTTAATTCTCCCTGTCAGTGGTGCAGTACGGAGGGCCCAGGAACGGACAATGTAAGAGAAACCGGGGGGGGGGGGACTACCGGATCCACTTTCTCGGTCAACATAGGGATCGAACTCGGGACCTCCAGAAAAGAGAGCCAACGTCTTACTCACTGATCCACCGTGGCTTCTTATTCTAGAATTATTTTTTTTACAAAAAATGGTGCATTATAATGAAAATAATTTTATTCCATTGAAAAATAACATATATACATCTATTCAGTCAATATCGGATTGTGACGAAGATTATTGTTAATAATGACCAGCTAATCCATTTCCGAAGAAACCTCGACCGGCGATAAGACCATTACCAGCAACACCGTGTCCATGACCAGCACCGGCAATACCGTGTCCGATTCCTACTCCGTGTCCGATTCCTACTCCGGCGACTCCGTGTCCGATTCCTACGCCTGCAACTCCATGTCCGAGTCCAGCACCGACAACTCCGTGTCCTACGCCAGCTCCAGCAATACCATGTCCGAATCCGAGTCCATTGCCAAAGATTCCGTGTCCGGCAGCTCCGAAGATACCATTTCCAGCAGCACCGTTAAAGTGGCCATAACCATGACCGTATCCAGCTCCGACAATACCATTACCGAGTCCAGCTCCGACAATACCATGTCCGAGTCCAGCTCCGATGATGCCGTTTCCATGACCAATTCCGGCTCCAACAATACCATGTCCAAGTCCAGCTCCGACGATACCATGTCCTTTGCCAACTCCAGCGATACCGTGCCCGAATCCAGCTCCGACAATACCATGTCCGAGTCCAGCTCCGATGATGCCGTTTCCATGACCAATTCCGGCTCCAACAATACCATGTCCAAGTCCAGCTCCGACGATACCATGTCCTTTGCCAACTCCAGCGATACCGTGTCCGAATCCAGCTCCGACAATACCATGTCCGAGTCCAGCTCCGATTATGCCGTTTCCATGACCAATTCCGGCTCCAACAATACCATGTCCAAGTCCAGCTCCGACGAGACCATGTCCTTTGCCAACTCCAGCGATACCGTGTCCGAATCCAGCTCCGACAATACCATGTCCGAGTCCAGCTCCTATGATGCCGTTCCCATGTCCAATTCCGGCCCCGACAATACCATGTCCAAGTCCAGCTCCGACGATTCCGTGTCCTTTACCAACTCCAGCGATACCATGTCCGAATCCAGATCCGACAATACCATGTCCTAGTCCAGCTCCTATGATGCCGTTTCCGTGTCCAATTCCGGCTCCGAGTCCAGCTCCTACGATACCGTGTCCGAATCCAGTTCCAACAATACCACGGCCTAGTCCACCACCGATGATACCGTGTCCATGCCCGTTAACGAGACCAAGACCTTTGCCGCCGAGACCATTACCTACAAGACCAAATCCGGTACCTCCGACGAGTCCATTACCGGCATATGAATATTCGGCAGCAACAGTGGCGATACATAGGGCAACAATAGCAAGAACCTGAAATATAAAGAACTTAATAACGGATATGCAAAATCAGAAGTAGCAGTATTAAGACTAACAGGGCGAGAACGAAGAATTTACCAATGGTCGGAACCTAGAAATTACTTGAGTGAATATTAAAAACTATTCTATTAAACATGCATTATGCAAGAGCTAAATCTGTCTATTACATGTCTTTCATTAGGCCTAAAATGTTATCTGAATTATTAATTAGACATTAATTAACTTATCAAGACCATAATCAACTCTCGATGCCATCGTTAGCCTGCGACATTTACTGAATTTGAATACGTTTTGTTATGGATTATATAACGTAAAATTGAATAATCGAGACTTTGTTTATTATCGTACCAATGGTAGTAATGATGATCGAGGCTAGCCTAAAATTGAATCCTTAATATCTCGGTTCAGAGTGAAGTAATTTGACTGAAATTCAGCATCTTCTGTTTTCATTATCTATTTTATTTATCTATTATAGCGAGAACTGTCAGCTCTTGATCTAATCTTACCTAATGCCCCTTTAAATTAAACCCCTGAAATGGGGTTTAACGTAGTATTTTTTGTGCCAAGCAAGCATACGTCATGAGAAAAATTAATGAGGAAATTTTTTCCTTGACAGCGACGTTACAACTTACTCTTATTTGGAAATTCTAACTGTCAAGGAATTTTCGTATCATCCGAATGACTATACTCTAATAATCCTTCGCCTCGTGCCACCCAAAAGGGGAGATAATTCATGTTCGGCCAACAAAGGGACCCAGCTAGATAGATAGCAGCGGTCTACCCACTGAGTTATACGGCTTGTAAATTGCCGATAATGCCAATACTTAACATAATACATAAAACGTATTCGCATTCGACAGTTAGATCAATAAGTCATTCACGGCTTGTAGTCATTAGACACAGCTATTAATCGTTATAAAATTTCTTTGATAAATAATAGCGAAAACCGTCTTACAAGATGCTTGCCTCCATCATGTAGTAGGTCGATGCGTTTTCTAATTTCGTGATCAAAGACTTTAGAATTTTATTATACAATTACTGAAAGACTCTATAAGAAAAAGTTTGAAAAATTCTTTTAAATCACTTTTTATTGAATGGCATTGACTTGCAAATAACATCTAATTCTGAGAGCTATTTTTAAGACTGCAGAAGGCGTATTCCTGACAATTGATGGCAAATATCGGGAAAGCAAATGAGGAAAATTGCGACAATGATCTAGTTACAAAACAATCAGATAGAAATACAAACAAAAAACGAAACTTGTTAGTTATTAAAACATAAAAATGATTTCAAAGCAAGTGTCTTTTGCGGGAAACATACATAATATGTAGGAATGAAGTCTCTCTAGTGGCCTGAAAATGTTATGTAATATTGAATGAAAAGAAATGGGGGTTAACCGTAACGTCCTACGGGCATACGCTCGGATAGTGGCGCTACGGCCCACTCTTATATCGAATTCCAACTGTCAAGGGTTCTTTTACGTGCACGCCATTGTGTGCACAGGACTTTGGTTTTTGTCCCATCCTAATGACTGACAAGGGTGAACGAAGGGATCGAACACGGGACCTCCAGGTTAGCTTGACAACGTCCTACCCACTGAGCTACTGTGGCTCTAGTGTTATGTGCATTATTAATTAGAATTCAATAACAAGACCACAGTCAACTTTCTAGACCATCGAACTCCCCCGATGTTTAATGGATTGAAACAAGATCGCCATTTAATAATTTAATTTAAAAATAGATAATCGTTTATTAAATCATAATAAAAATTGAGACTGTGCTATTCTTATCAAACTTTCCATATTCAAAACATCGCTAAGAATAAAGAAATTTGTCTAAAATTTTCAATATAATAATACCCTTTACATTATCTAGTTTGGGAAAATTATTGCAAGAATGGTAAGCTCTCTATCTAAATCTCACATAATGTATATTTAACGAAATAGACTGAAACTCACCTGCATGTTTGAAGTTGAAGACGGAACCAGGAGAAGAGGTATAGACAGACTGATCAGATGATGGCAATACTTACTCATTTACCTACCTTATATACTATAGGAGTAAAGCTCATTATATATTCATGATAGATTTACCTATCTACATACATATCGCGATGGCGCCAAATTTACCATTAATAAGAATATAAAATTTATAACAGTTCCGTCTTCTTAAGAAACTATTGTCTCTAATTTTATGATGGACCTCGACAGACAAGCTACAAACTTATGAATAAAGTTTTATGAGTAAATTAAATTAATTTATATTGAATTCCTAACAGTTCCAACTTCATAAGAAACCATTGTCTCTATTTTTATGATGGACCTCGCGGCAGTAAGTAAAAATTTAATTATAAAGTTTTATGAGTAAATTAAATTAATCTATATTATTTGAGCTTTGTAGCAGATATGAGGAATGAATATTAAGGCTTTAACTCAATTGATGGCGTTCGTCCCAGAATATTATATTATATATATAAAAATATTTATACGGACAATATATTCCCCAGTAAACCTATGTTCAAAAATTTATTTGTGTATCATTGGTCACAAAAGTTTATTACTTTGAACTTTTACTCGTCTGTTAGAATAATGAATTAATTGGTCTGTAATAATATACCCGGAGGGGACATTTACTTCATTTGGTATTCATATTATGTTTAAAAATTGTCTGAAGTTAGCCTTTATTTATTTCTGAAATGAAAAGGGGTTTAATTTTCTAAATGGATAATAAAGAACCAAACAATTAATTCGGTGGCAGTGTGCTAAGAGTGAAATGTTGTGGGGACAGAGGTATTTTCGATTACTTGTGATTATTTGAATTCCTAAACTGTCAAAGGTTCTTTTGAACTAAAAAGCCTTTCCATTGTCAGGCCTTCTCCATTATCTATTTTTGAAATATTATAGCGAAAACGGCAGGCTCTATATCTAAATCTGGAGCCACGATGACTAAGTGAGTAAGACGCTGGCTCTCTAGTCTGGAGGTCGCGGGTTCCATTTTCTGGCTGGGTTTAACTTTGTCAGTGGTGTAGGACGTAGGGCCTTGCAGGGACAACCATCAAGTCTTTCGGATGGGACGAAAAACCAAAGTCCCGTGTACAAATTAGGAATTAAACACACATCAATTAGGGTGATCGCGTACTTAAATGGCGTCAATGTCTATCGATTACTTGAACAGGTCTAGCAAAAAACCAAAAAGTCAACCCCGTTTTAATATTTTTATCAGCGGACTATTGTGAAATGTTGGACCCTTTGTGGTAATAAAGATTAAAATCGTCGGAATGTTTAAGAAAATGTTATAGGACAAGAAATGTCATGGATATATAACGGGTTAGATCGATAAGACAGGAGTTGAAGCAGTTAGGAAAACATTTCTTAGGGACCCGCAAGCATCAAGACCAGACGAAGAAATCCTCAAATTACTCGACATCTTTCCGAGGAGGAATGACTTCACCTTCAATGACCAAGCATACCTCCAGTCTTCCGGAACGGCGATGGAAAAACGAGCGGAGTTATGCAAATCTCTTCATGGCGAAGTGGGAAAGAGAAGTTCTGTCACTCTGCCCATTAAAACCAGATTTCTTTGGACGTTTTTTAGATGACGTTTTCATAGTCTGGACGCACACACTAGACGAATCACTTCAACCAACTAAATCATGACATTTCTGATCCCATTTTCACGCCAATAGAAAAGACTAAAAGCGACTTTGAAACTCCCGAAGAAATTAAAGCGTTTATCTAACAAGAGAAACATTCTGGCTTGACAAATTGAAAATAACAGCCCCGTTAGGTCAGAATATTCACACGACTAGCGCAATAGACCCTTTGTAGTCCCATTTAGCGCAACAGCAGCAAGTGCATCCAAAATCATCAGGAAAATCACCCGAAAATGTTCACACAGAAACTTAAATTAGTAAATTAGACTA
This sequence comes from Patella vulgata, assembly GCF_932274485.2. Taxonomy (NCBI): domain Eukaryota; kingdom Metazoa; phylum Mollusca; class Gastropoda; family Patellidae; genus Patella; species Patella vulgata. The sequence goes on along the minus strand of NC_065886.2, from coordinate 36,208,901 downwards.
AATAAGATCAGTCCTCACCCTAACCCATAGCAAAGACCCTTAGTAAATAAAATCAACTAGATATTAGAACCCCTAGCCCTAACCCGGGGATAGTGGAACAAACACATCTTTAGAAAATCCAATCCTTTGTAGGATAAAAAAAAGCCACTAATGTGACTTTCACCTGGGAGCCTCAAATTTATTCTTTTTTCTTCAGTAATAGAAATACAAGAATACCACAAGCGTCACCCAAGGAAGATCATCACCACCACCAGCACCAAATAACAGCGAAACCAACTTGTATATCAATTAAATGTATTTTAAGTATTTTTTTTTTATATAAAACTAAGAAATATCACGAACTAACTTATTTTCATCACCCTAAGTGGAGACTTAACCTCTTCCCCTAATTTTTAAACCTAACGCTAACCCAAGACTATGCTCTACACTATTTACATCTTGTGACCTTAGGGAAATATGCATTTAGCCTTGTCAAATAGATCTAGCTGGATATAATGTTAAAGTTAAAGAGGGAGAGAATTGATAGTCCAATCCAGTCTCAGTCAACATACAACTTTGATAATTTTCCGTGTTTTGTCGTTCTGATGGGGGTGAAAACCGAAGTCCAGTGCTCACATTGGTGTGCACGTAAAATAACCCATGACGGTTGGAATTCGTTTTCACGGACACCCAGGTTAACTCTGATTGTGAGTAAAGGACGCAGAATGTGGTTATCTCCCTTTATATTCTAGTTAATATGATTGACATACGGTAGGTTTAATCCCCAACGCATTCTATTAGGCCTTGGTCCACTGTGGAAAAATTATCGCCGATGCGAAAATAAACAAAATTTCCCAAAAAGACGGAGTGGTCCCATGATAAAGGGCACTTATAAACTTATAAGCCACCGGGTATGGTCCGACTAACGTTAACTGATGCTTCGGCTTCGACCACATAGCTTTCGGGAAAGTCCCATGAACAATTGCCGAGTAGTTTTTGCGTGTAGTTTATCGAACAAAATAAGTGATTGTGAAATTAACTGCATCTACTTTATTTAAAAAATTAGTACATTGAATGTTGATTTATGGCATATACCTCAACCAATTTGGCAATCTGTTTCATAGAGATGTTGCGAAAGACTTCTTATAACTCTGTTTAAGATGAGCGACATTTATAAGTTCAAATGCCTTCTTAATGTGACGTCACATCACCAGACGTCGGCCATTGTTTACATAACGTAAACTGGTCCGGGCTAAACGATACCTTTTTTTCATTTTATATGCTCATTTACATTAAAAAGGAAATATTTTTTTTGTATCCAGAAATAATTCCAAACACTTTATTTTTTAATATATATCTCATACTTCAACAAACTGTTCTAGAATTTAATTTGCAGAATGAAAAAAGTTAAAGATACATTATGGGAGATTCGGTAACGAGTTGGCAGTTCTCACTATAATAGTTAAAAACTAGATAATGTGAAGACCATTTGGTGAAAATTTCATTCAAATTGATCCACGATTACTAAATCATTACTAAAGTCAGTACGATAAACAGCATAGTCTCGATTATCCATTTATTAACATTTAAATCAATAAATGGCACCGCTCCAGATTACATATCCGATCTACTTGTCAAACCACAACACTCTCGAACTCTGCGATCAAATGAAAAAAACCTCTTTGTCGTACCCAAAGTGAATCTCCAAATGTGTAGACGTTCTTTTAGATATGCTTCATCTGTATTATGGAACTCGATCGATCCTAATCATCCTCTTAAAAACTCCAAATCAACTGACATTTTCAAACGTAGACTTAAAACATATCTGTTCCAGTTGCACTTTGGTACCGAAGATCCATCATACACTTTGCAAGCGCACCAGGGACCTTGTTACTATGGTGTTTGTGCGCGATATAAATTTCCGTATTATTATTATTATTATTATTATTAATCGTTTAATCGAGAAGGAAAGTTATGCAGTAAATCGGCTTACAATCCACTAAATATCGCAGGCTAGCTCTGCCATTTAGAGTTGATTATGGCCTGGATAGGTTAATTAATGTCTAATTAATAATTTAGATAACATTTCAGGCCTAAAGAAAGACCTGCAATAGACAGATTTAACTCTTGCATAATGTATGTTTAATATTGCGAGCTAATTAACCAGCACCGATGTCATCGCTCTCAGTGATTGCGGCGGCCTAGCGAATAATACTGTTAATCAGTTTGATTGTTTTCTTTCTCGATTGTATGGTGACTCATTGTATGCCAGCTTCATTTCGGCTCACCACGAGAGAGAGAGAGAGAGAGAGAGAGAGATAGAGAGAGAGAATGAGAAGAGAGAGAGGAGAGAGGGAGAGAGAGGGTTTAACGTCCACTCGATACAAACTAGGTCATTTCAGGACTAAAATACGATTCAATTTCATTTCAATAATTCACTTGCACGTAGGGTCTTTAGCAGAGGGAGGAAACCGGAGGACCCGGAGAAAACCAACGACGTTGGACAAGCCACCCGACTCCTTGTCACGTACAACCGGGAAACCGAAACCTCGCCAGTCGACTCAATGACAGACGTTATGATACAGCGCGCACGCACTAACCATTCGGCCATCCAACCCCCGACTCACCACTAAAAAACCCTGTCGTCATAATGATAAGGTTAGATGAATTTGGAGAAATGTTTTTGACACATGTTTTGCATTTGTATTTGTAGATTTGTATTTGGAAATTTACTGCTCGAGCTTTGTTTTTCGTTGTATGTTTCTGGTGAATTGTAAATGTAATATTTTGATTTTCTAAAATAGATTTTATCTTTATATTAAACTACAATTAAAGTAAACAAAAATACAATAAACAAATCTGATATGACAGATGTCTGATTCTTAAAACAAATATTGATTTTAAGATACAAATGTCAATGTTGGTGTAAAAATGTCGAAATACGACAACAAATGAAGAAATAATAATTAAGGACTATGAATTAAGAACTAAGAACTGAGAACACCGAATAAAGAGATGTTTAGTCTTCCAGCATAGAGTTGACAATTTTTTATTTTTTGCTAGGGCTGTTGAAGGAATAGATAGACGTTGACGTCATTTACGTACGCGATCACACTAATTGATGCGTGTTTACTTCCTGAACCTTCCGCCTAAAAATCATGAATATTCACCCAAATCTGGCACAAAAGGCAAATTCAAACACCCTTCTTTGATTTTAGACCAACAGGGGATCAATAGAGAATTTCTATTAATATATGGCAGTATATTAGATTCAAAATTCTAAATTAAAATTGTTAATGTCGTGCTATCGTCTAATTTGTAACGTCAATTCATGTAATTTCTAAATTAAGACAATGATAAAACAACTTTTTTTTTCTGTGTTCAGCGCATTTCCAGAACACGTGTTGAGATAATAGAGGCCCCATTATTGTGACGGGGACGAATGTTATGCTCATGCTTAAAAGTTTCGAGAAGCATTCGAAATGGAGAAATATTGGACGGCATTCGAAGTGTATTCCATATGCACTCTGACTGGGTTCTGAATGAAATAAACTTAAGGGAGAGTATAAACGGCAACACAAACTAGGTCATTTCGGGACTAACATATGCTTCAATTTCATTTCAATATTTCGCTTGCTTTTAGGGGTCTTTAGCAGTGGAAGGAAACCAGAGGACCCGGAGAAAACCCACGACGTTGGATAGGCGAACCACTGATTGTCACGTACAAACTCGGAATCAAAACCACCTTACTTGACTCAATGACAGACCTTAAGGTTACACACGCACGCGTTAATCCACTAGACCCCCTATCCCTGGAGTCATTTTTTTGTTTGTTTTGATAAACAATATTTTTATGTCTGAATGGGATTTGGGAACAGGTTTAGCCTAAGTAAAACCCCTCTCCCTGGCTAATGAAGGTTCCTTTAAGTGGACGCCAATGTTAACTAGTGACCTCGGTTTTGCGTCCCGCCCGACACGATAGACACTGTCCTGCACAACTGACAAGGGGAAATCGAGCAGGAAAATCTGGAGGAACTTTTTAAGCCAACACCGAGACTTCATGGTTCATGGTTAACTGAGCCACCACGGCTCTTAGCAACATTGGAGGTTAATAATAGATATCTATAAATTCATGAAATGAGACATTCTCGGTAACCCCAGTGGTATCGTCCCGTTCTACACCACTAATTAAGGAAATCTTACGTGACCCAGCGCTTATGGCTATAGCTCAATAGACTAATTAAATAATCACCCCGTTTCGTATAACCCGCCCAGCATTGTTTTTTTTTATTTACATAACAAGACAAGTGCAGTGGTCTAGATGGTTGGGACTATTATCCGGGATACTAATATAGTTTTTCCAGTTAATAACTGCCGTAAATATCTGCGATAACCCTCTCCACAGATCTTATCTGGTTTTCCACATTATTACACCCCCCTCCCCCCAAAGTCAAATATTTACAACCGGATCCATTAAAAATATAGTTTTTATTTAAATATCCAAAACAATGTTTTACAGCTAAAACTGAGTAAATTGCATCTAGGTTTACAACATTTCTTAATATGGCTGTTTGTATTTATAATCATATTTGTTGCTAGGATGTACATTATAATTTGTACTAGGGTAACCGTTGCCTTGGTGACCATTATTGTGACGTGGTTGGTAATTGTATTGGTTACCAGAATACCCCTTAGACTGATTAATAGGGTTGTTTTGATGGATGTTATTTTGGTATCCATTGTAATTGTTGCTCGGGTAAGCATGGTGTTCGTTATTTTTGTAATCGTTGCTAGGGTATACTTGGTGGTCGTTATGTTTGTAGTCGTTGCTAGGATAAACTTGGTGGTCGTTGTTGTAATCGTTGCTAGGGTAAACTTGGTGTTGGTTATTTTTGTATTCGTTGCTTGGATAAACTTGGTGGTCGTTGTTTTTGTAGTCGTTGCTAGGGTAAACTTGGTGGTCGTTGTTTTGGTAGTTGTTGCTGGGATAAACATGGTGGTCGTTGCTAGGATAAACTTGGTGGTCGTTGTTTTTGTAATCGTTGTTAGGGTAAACTTGGTGGTCGTTGTTTTTGTAGTCATTGCTAGGTTGGTGGTCGTTGTGTTTGTAGTCGTTGCTAGGGTACAGTTGGTGGTCGTTGTGTTTGTAGTCGTTGCTAGGGTACAGTTGGTGGTCGTTGTGTTTGTAGTCGTTACTAGGGTAAACTTGGTGGTCGTTGTTTTTGTAGTCGTTGTTAGGGTAAACTTGGTGGTCGTTGTTTTTGTAGTCGTTGCTAGGGTAGACTTGATGGTCGTTATTTTTGTAGTCGTTGATAGGGTAGACTTCTTGGTCGTTGTTCTTGTAATCAGTGTAGACTGGATGATCGTTAGTTTTGTAATCGTTGCTAGGGTAAACTCGATGCTGCTTATTTTTATAATCATTGCTAGGATATCCATTATAGTTGTTGCTAGGATAATTCTGCTGATTGTTGTGTTGGTAGCCCTTGTAGTCGTTGCTAGGGTAACCATTATGGGCGTTGCTAGGGTAAAGTTGTTGGTTGTTGTTCTTGTAGTCGTTACTTGGGTATCCTTTGTGATCATTACTCGTGTAACCTTGGTAGTCGTTACTTGGGTAAGCCTGATGCTTAGTTGAGTAGTCTTTACCATATTGACGTGGAGTGGCAGATTTGCGAGGTTTGTAGTCATTACCATGAAGAATAGGACTGACAGACTTACCAATTTTAGAAACACCATCAATACCACCAACAATAGCAGGATTAAAGCCTGGTGCAACACCGCTCACAAGTTTTCTACCTGCGAAAGGACCGGAGAAAAGTCCAGCTCCGAATCCGAGTTTGCCGATTCCTTTACCGATTCCGAATGAGTTTACACCATAACCAGCAATGGGGGTATCAAGGTCTTTTCCAAATCCATAATCAGCACCTTTCAATGCAAAACCAACAGGTCCGACAACTCCATGTTGTGGATGGCCAACATCCTTGTGTTTAACAACACCGTGACCAATATTGTGATCTGAACCTTTCAGTGCTACAACAGGGGCGACGTATCCGTGTCCGAGCGAATGATCCCCATTACCGAAAGACTGGACTCCATGTCCAAGAGAATGGTCTCCGTGTCCGAGGGAATGGTCCCTATTTCCGAAGGGCTGGATTCCATGTCCAAGCGAATGGTCTCCGTGTCCGCGGGAATGGCCCCCATGTCCAAGAGAATGGTCTCCTTGGTCCAGAGAATGGGCCCCGTTTCCGAGAGAATGGCCACCATGTCCGATAACTTTAATGCCGACAGCCGGTGCGTGTTCAGGGGCGATAACTTGGTGACCAAGATGATTTTCTAGTCCCGCTCCCTTAATTAATTTATTACCATGGTGATCGCCATAGCCGCTGTGTTGTGAAACAGTTGTAGCTATACAGAGCACAGCAAACAAAAAAACCTGAAATAAAATAAAAATAAAACCATTATATTAACAACATAACAACATGACGGATTAAAAACATCTAAAATACAACTTGAAATGACAGTTGAATGAATGGATTCCAATTCGAAGAGCCCAAAACAAGGCTACCAAATAAAGCCGCTCTATGTAACAACGTTTTTCACCCGAACGTATTGACCAAAATATACGAATTGGCAAAAATGAGATGAACAGGGTTTAACGTCCATTTTTCTGTACAGACCCAGTTAATGAAGACGGGAATTGGCAATACGCTACAAAAGGTTTCTCAGAAAGATTTATATTGGGGTTGTATTGGGCAGTATTGGACAGTATTAGGTAGTATTTGGTAAATCGTCCCACCCTATTTTGAAAACATTCCTTATAAAATTGTTTTAATTTAATTGTGATAGCTATCGTTATTCTGTCATAAAAAATTTTACAAGAATCAGGAAAAGTGCATATAATCTTCACTGCCATCTTTGGATTTTAATGTCATGTCAAAAAGCAATGTACATTTTGAGAAACAAGCATGTCAATTTTTATGTTGATCAGACTTGAATTGGCAAAGCCTTGGTCTCTCTTTCTGAAGAACAAGAATAAGAACAAGGAAAATATTGCCATGTGTAGCCTGTACAACCGTATCCTTGAGCATAAATACTTCAAACTGAATTGCATAAGCGTATTCAAGTGTTAATATTTAATGAAATGGGGTTTAACGTCCTATTGTCCTTTTCGAAACCCCGTTTGTACGTGACAAGGTGTAGGGTCGCCTGTCCAACCTCGTGGGTTTTCTCCGGGTCCTCCGGTTTCCTCCCACTGCTAAAGACCCCTAAGCGCAAGCGAATTATTGAAATAAAATTGAGCCATATCTTAGTCCCGAAATGACTTAGTTTGTGTCGCGTTCATGGCATGAATCATGCTTAACATGTAAAGCGACAATGAAGTAGACATTTTTCGTTTTAATAATAGAAATAAGATGAAACAGAATTAAAATTTACATTGAACAAATAAAGAAGTTGGATTATATATTGTCTTAATTTAGAAATTACATGAATGGAAGTTAGAAATTACACGAATGGAAGTAAGAAATTAGACGATAGCATGTTAGAATTTTGAATCTAATATACCGCCATAGGGAACATATCTAAACTGACAAAATGCTGTAGGATCTATGGTTGAGAACATTTTGCCCTGACAAAATGCTGTAGGATCTATGGTTGAGAACATTTTGCCCTGACAGTGGTCTGTGTCTATTTATCTCTATATCTAACTGACAGTCGGCGAAACCGGCTGGAAAAGAGGTACTTTCTCGATCAGCATCCAGATTTGCTGGTTATTTATCGAAACCACGCCAGTTGACTTCATAACAGACCTTATGATACAGCGCGCACGTGCTAACTATTTGGCCATCCAACCCCCCAAACAACATCGAACGTGATAGGTATGGTTTGCAAATACTATTTCAAATATAAGCTAAACAGCATTTGCTAATTTTTATTTAAGGCAAGTGCAGGAATTGGAGAATTTTATTTGATTTTTTTTTTACAATTGAGCCAATTAATATTTATATACTGTACGGTCTATATTAACACAGGGTATAATTTTATGGATACACAATTACTGAGTTTAATACTAAGCGATGTTTCGACGAGGATACAGTCGTCTTTATCAATCCCGTCTCTCTCTCTCTCTCTCTCTCTCTCTCTCTCTCTCACAGCAAATTTCAGCACTGTACAACCTTCAACCCGACGAAGGACGAGTCGTTTATGTATTGTTTAATGGTCGACAGCGAGACATTAAGTAATATATTGTAACAACATGAGGGCCGTGAGGCCCGAATGTTTTTACAATATATTACGCAATGTCTTAAGCTCGAGACCATTAAACAACTTAAAATACAGACACTTGCACGTGCTTTGCAATGAAATACGTCACTCGAGTTCAATATTTTACCAAGTTACGCTTGACACATTGCCCGTACGATTATTTGAAATAATGGTACTCCAACATCAAAGGATGACGTCACATCTGTATTTTAAATCAACTTAAAATACAGATGTGACGTCACCCTTTGATGTTGGCGTACCATTATTTTAAATAATCGTACGGGCAACTTGCCAATCGTACATTAATTATACTATTGAAATATTAGACTCGAGTGACGTATTTCGCTGTAAAAGCACGTGCGGAGTGTCTGTATTTTAAGTTGTTTAATGGTCTCGAGCTTAAGACATTGCGTAATATATTGTAAAAACATTCGGGCCTACGGCCCTCATGTTGTTACAATATATTACTTAATGTCTCGCTCTCGACCATTAAACAATACATAATGGTCTCGGCCAGGTGCGCAATCACCAAATGAGCACGCAGTGGCGACAACAAACGACTTCATAATGATGGTTGCTAGGTAGAATTTAAAAATTCTAAATTCGTAGATGTTGATGCTAAACGTTTAAAGCATCAATGAAGAAGACGTTTTTCGTCTAAATAATAGAAATAAGATGAAATAGAATTAAACTTTCCACTGAACAAATAAAGAGGTTGGATTATACATTGTCTTAATTTAAAAGTTCCATGAATAGAAGTTAGAAATTACATGAATAGAAGTTAAAAAATACATGAACAGAAGTTAGAAGTTAGACGGAAGCATTTTAGAATTTTGAATCTAATATACCGCCATATATTCCAGATACGCTAACTTACCTGCATCGTGACTCTCAATATTCTGCCCTTTATTAACCAACTGATCGGATTCTAACATCCTTTATAAACCATCCCCACCTCACTCTATACTGTATCTATTTATTGACCACGTGACAGACACACAGGGAGCTGCATGGCAATTATCCCATTAAAATTCATACTCGCATTGAAGTAATTGTTCCTAGTGCATGTTTTATTTCCCTATTCCGGTCGCTGAAAGGGTAATGAATTTTAATTTAGAATATACTTAAATTATATTGCAACGTTGTTAAATGATACAAAGGAAATATTTTACAGTTCAATGAAACAGTCGAGCTCACCTGACAGTTGGACGCATTTCTTGAATTTTATTTGATGTTTGAACTGTAAATACTTTTGGCATAAATTTCTAGGTGAAGTGACAGGTTGAGATATGAATAAAGGATAACATAGAGGACAGGATATTTACATTCATGATAAATTATTCATTAATAGACAGGAAAGGAAATGGGGCTTAAAGTCTTACATTTCTGCACCGACTGGTCTAAGTAAGACGGGCCGACGCCATAAAATGTGCTATGAGAGAAATTTTGCCCGGACAGCGGCGTTACGGATAACTCTTATTTTAAATTAAAAAACAGTATACCCATTTCTTTAATATGACGGCCATTCATAGCAGAGATCTATTCACAAAGTAGCTAGTTCTCTGTGTGTAGAATGTTGGTGCGGTTCCCCTACTACTTCACTGGATACGCCACACTGGAAGGCAGTTATTTGCGAATGTCACAAAAATAACCTTTTCATTTGAACATGTGTAATTCGCCCGCCTTTGCATCTTTATAATTTGTCCCTACAAACACACAATTGTCCCGGCCGAAATTCAGGTTACTAGTAATTCTATACATTTCTTATTATTATATTAAAATCCGGCTATAATTTCATTTAATTTAAATTTTATTAAATAAATATGCATATCTAACTTATTGGTTAGAAAACCCTGGATATAAATCTAATAAATACGACCCCATCAAGGTATACTGCCTTCTCAGCGTACTACTCATATGTTTATTGGAAGCCGCTATACTTCAGTGAGTAAGAAGCTGTCTCGCTAACAAGGAGGTCTCGGGTTCGCTCCCTGTGTTTACCAAGACAGTTCATCTGGATTTTCCAGCGTGCCCACCCCCCCTTGTCAGTGATGCAGGACGGAGATCCTGGCAAGGGATAGCGTATAGTCGTTCGGGTAGAACGACAACCCGAGGTCCCATGTGTACAATGACGTGCTCGTAAAAGAACCCGTGACAGTCGTTATAAGAGTAAGCCGCAGTGCCGCTGTCTAGGTAAAATATCCTCCAAAGCATACTGTATGGCGTATGTCCATCTTCATCATGGGCGTCACACACTTGGACCCCCCCCCCCCCTCAAATTTACATAGTAGGCCCTAACTCCTATTTATTTACAACAATTATTAGGATTAGATAAGATTCTAACTGTATAAAACAATGTACAAATTAAAACACAAACCCTTATGTTTACTTTTTGAAATCCATTTATAATACATAAAATGTACAAAATACTTTCAATATCTATACAACTTTCTTGTATATGTCAATGTGTATATGTATATAGTATTGTAGTTAACAAGGTGATTGTCAAATATGCATCCTCATAAACTAAAGTTATGTGATCAAGTTTTGTTTCATTTGGATCCTTCTCATAAAAATTCCCCTATTAAACTCTCTTTGCCGTGTTGTTCATAACTCAAGCGTAACATTCAATATTTAATAGTCATGAAAAAATATGAATACGGCACCCCCTGACTTAAACATGATAAACATTGTACTGGTATGATGTTTTAGTTTAACCCCATAAAATATGCCAAAACAGTGTTTACAGAAGACCGAAACTTTAAAATTTTTTATGGGGGTGGCCCCCCAAACCCACCAGTGGGAGGCTGACCCCCCACACTCTCAATATAGCGCTACATCGGCTGCTGCGCAGCCTCGTGCCTCCGGCGTCACAGATTGTCAACATTGTATATAATTTCATTTGCGGACCCCCCCAATATAATATTTCACGGCTACGCCTCTGATCTTCATTAGCCCAAACCGTGTTAAACAACAAGACGTTAAACCCTATTTTATTTCCAAAGATGTCCATCTCCAGATTGCAAAACGTGTGATCAAAACATGTTCATTAAAATTAATTAAAACAACATGCTAGCTGTGACAATATAGCCAATTTGTTTTGTTGTCAATGCCTAATGAGGTGAACCGTGCAACTTAAACTTTGCCATCGATCTGTTAGAACAGGTATAAAAAGGAATTTATTCTGGGTACGAATATACAGATCGACTTAGGACTTCAGATTTATATTCTCCGGCTTATTTGAGATACTCTGTGGAATTTGATAATAGCTGTCTGCTTCGAGGACTTGACAGGAACCGGGTTTAATTTTGGAACACAATGGTAGCAAATTCCACCGAAGACTCTAGTTCCACGATTCAGACATTAGTCAATGGGATTTTCGGTTTACTGATTTTTGGGTTAAATGTTCTATCACTGGTGGCCATTCTTCTGAGCAGATCGTTTGTAATTCGACAGAAGGTTGTTTTCATGTCAATACTGGTGACCGATACGATTGTCGGAATTCAAATTATGGGCGTTCGTCTATTACCTAATCGCTACAGTCCCGACCATATCCTTTGTCAATTGCGTTTGTATGCTGGAATCACGATCACATTTGCAACCATTTTGTCCAACGTGCTTATTACAGCTGAACGACTTCTCACTATTATTTTACCCATGCGCTTAAACAAAAAAATCACCTGGAAAGTATTTGGGGTATTCGCCATCTTTTCGTGGATCTTGTGCTTTACGTTAACATTTTCGTTTTTCTCCGATGGCTTTAGAGGACCTGTTTGTCAATTTATAGTTACTGGAAATCCAAATGGCTATGTTTTCCTCGGTTGCTTCATTTGGGCTGCATTTTTAACCACCCTTGTAATGTATGTATACATTGTTAAAGTCACAAGACGTCACATCCGCCAAATTGCAGCCACAATGGTCGGAAATACTCCAGTAATTGATGAGAGAAAGGCCTTCCAGAGCAAAGCAGAGTTACGTATGACGGTGACTGTGGGTATTATTATTGGTATGTTCGGAGTGTCCTACAGTCCACTGGCATTTTATCTTATCTACGGTGGACTTTTTGTGCCTGATATGTTGGTTTTTGCATCCTCCTACCAAACTATCTTCCAAATCTCGATAACTTTCTTCACGATGAATAGTATCATCAACCCTATTATATACATTTTACGACTCAGGAAATGTCGACAGGAAATGATAGCAAGAATATTATGTCGTCCTCAACCGCGGTTCGAGGACATGGGCTTTTCTGGACAATCTTCGGTCCGTTAAAAAAGAAAAAAAAGAAAAAAAAGAAAAACAAACCTGAGTGTAGTTTTAATCCCTAGTGTTGTCCAAATTGATATTGTTAGTAAACATTGAGATAATTCACTTGGTTATTGTAGATGATTTAACTTGTTGAAAGGGGGGGGGGGGTGTAAACTAAAGATGTGGAGCTTTATCCAGAATTCCGTATATCTATACTAAAAATGTATATCAATTCCTGTCTGTAAGAGGGAGAAAGGGTGGGGGGGAGCGGTGGCGAGTGTTTAAAATGTCGAAATATGGGTATTGATACGAAATTCCAGTTCTTACTTGCAAATTTACGGAGCGTACATTTTATTGTAGTGCTGTTCAATCAACAAAATGAAACCTACCCTTGGCAGGACAGTGCTAGGACTTTTGCTAATTAAGTGAAGTAATTCAACAATTATATTGAATATGTTATGTGTAGGATAGAGCATGAGGCTGAGGTTATGCTGGGGAAAGAAAGACTGAAGAAAATAACCTGAGAAAAAGAAAAACAGAAGCCGGTAGTCTTTCTTCACCAGCATAACCGATGTCGAGGACTAGTTATCTTGTTTATAAACCCTCTATGTTTAAATGTACGCAAAATGAGAATATCCCAGAATTCCCGTAAGAAAAACCTTATATCGTGTTTTCTTATGGAAAAAAAACCTACCCTGGAAGAATAACCCATTACAGATTTAAAGAAAAACTTTCAGAACAATAACCCCCAATTCCCCAGTATATATCTAAAGCCGCCCCCGACTTTCAGACCGTAAGTTATTCCGGGCATAGAATATACTCCAAAGATCAAAGAGATTTACCGTTATAGGTTTCTACCTGTAGTATATAACAACGTACTTGATGTTAACGTATAATTTATGTGTTGTAGCCTTAGATGTAATACTTAATATGTGTGTTGTAGCCTTAGATATAAAACTTAAGCCTTAGATATAATACTTAATATGTGTGTTGTAGCCTTAGATATCATACTTAAAGATGTATTATGTAATTCTGTAAGAATTTTGGTATTTGTTTTGACTATGATCTAGACATGAATAAACACATTTTGACCATGTGTAAAAGTATTAATCGGTTTACATAGCACATCATAGGTTACATGTAAAGAAACACGACAGGGACCGTGAAGGCATCGGGCACCCGTGAACATTCGGCAAACCTCGGCAGAATCTTGTACCCTATATCTAATCTCGGCTGTATGACGGTAACTGATGTGTAGCTACATCCATACAACCGGTTTTCTTATTAGGAAAACTTACCACTTTTAGAAAGAAGTTCTCTAAATGGCGTCGTTCTAGAGTTTGTAGAGTTTTCATTGCAAAGTTGTCCTTTGTTTAAAGAAAATCGGATAAAGTTGAAAGAAAATGGTGCCGCCATTTTTAATCCTGGAACTTGAAAGTAGTTCCAATGGCGGAATTCGTCATTCAGCCGAGGTTAGATGTAAGGTACTGGAGTCTGTCGATATTAGAGAGGGAGTTTAGCACCAACTCGAAACAAACTAGGTCATATCGGGACTAACATATGGTCCAATTTTATTTCAATAATTCGCTTGCGCGTAGGGGTCTTTAGCAGTGGGAGGAAACCGGAGGACCCGGAGAAAACCCACGAGGTTAGACTGGCGACCCAACTCCTTGTCACGTACAACCGGGCAATCGAAACCCCACCAGTTGACTCAATGACAGACAGTATGATACAGCACCCACGTGCTAACCATTCGGCCATCCAACCCCCCTCTACCAAATAAACATTACATCCTCGAGAAAAATATTAAATGCTTCACGCATGTGCCCTCGGACGACTTGCCCCCATCCACCCATCTCGCATGTCGTTGGAGTGGACTAAATACAACTCTTGACAGTTGGAATTCGACCTAAGAGTAGGCTGTAGCGCCACTGTCTAGGTGAAACCCCCCCTTTATAGCACATTGCATGGTGTACGTCCGTCTTCATTAACCCAGTCGGTGCAAAAAAGTCAGTTGGTGCAGGACGGAGGACCAGACAAGGAACAACTTATATTCGTTCAGATGAGACGAGAAACAAAACCCCCTGGGTCCCATGTAGACATTGGCGTGCAAATAAAACACCCTGCGGCAGTCGATGTAAGAGTAGGCCGTGGTGCCGATATCCGGATAAAATATCCTTCATAGCACACTGTCCGTCTTCATTAGCCCAAACGATGCAGAAGAATAGGACGTTGATACCTATTTTATTTCTAATGATATATAGATTTCCAGATTACAAGACGTGTGATAAAAACATGTTTATTAAATTAAAACACCATGCCGATTGAGAAAATATAGCCAATTTGTTTTTCTGTTATATAAAATACTAATATATAATGTTTTTGTCAGGTATAATAATTATCAACACTGTCAACACCTAATGAGGTGAAGTATGCAACATCGATATAATGAACACGGTATAAAGCGGAGCTTTCTGTGGAATACGAATTTACAAACATCAGAAACTGTATTACAAACACGTATCGACTTGAGACATTTATTTTATTCTCCGGCTTATTTAACATGCTTTGTGGAATTTTATTGCACGAGCAAACGATTTATTGAAATGCTCCCTATGTTAGTCTTAAATGACCCAGTTTGTGTATAGTGGGTGCTAAATCTCTCTTTAGGCGTCAATATCAATTGTTTATGATGTTTATCCATTGCCGATAAGATTAAAAATTATTTCATATTTCTAATCCCGCCACTTTTTAGTAATTTGGAAAGATGTTAATGGGCATGTATTGACTAGCGATATTTCAGAATTATTCATAGGAAGTAAGGCTATTGGTTCTTTTAGTTGGGCTTCATCTAAATTAACAGTGCACACTTTAGTTTCATCGATAATATAAATCCAACAAACGCGTACAAAAATAAAAAAAACAAATATTGATTTTCAAAGTCTCTTTATTGAGTTGTTGCATATAACTGGCTACAATATTAAAATCACAAAATAGAAATGAACACAATGCAGATCCCTGCTACATCCCTTTTCAAAAATATAATTAATAAACTGCTAAAACCCATAGTCGTATTTATTCCCTTAAACACATAGATGTTGTTATATTATTCATTTATATGATTATCTGCCCCGAGAGCTAAATTATTTATTCCAATAATTATTTTTATATAGTCCGAATGACATATCGACTAAATCATAAGTTCGAATAACAGTCTTATTACAAAACGTATCAGGTAATATTTAACAAGGACAACATTATTGTCATTTTGGATTTAGAAAATGCTCTTAAATGATTTTCCACTGCTATCTGTTTATCTACATATAAAAATACTACAAATCATATTCGTTCCATTAATATTTTATCATCTTGCTGCAAGTTTTTGGTAAAACTTTAAGCCGAATCACTTTGGGATAAAATAACTGAAATTTTAACCTATTTTAATTTACTTAAATTTGAAGAATCCATGTGAATAAAACATTAAACAGCATCACTAGATTATTGTTGATATACAATTAATTCTGCTTTCTGTAAATTCAATTATGATACAAGTTTTAATTTCCACACCCATTCAAAATAATAAATAATCATGAATATAATATCATCCAAAATAGATGTTAATATTAACAAGAGTAAGATTGGGCACTACAACCAGTTGGAAGGTAAAGTCGAAGAGGACGAATCTTCTCGGATGAGTCGATGTTTTCACAGAAAGCGTAGACGTTGACCCAACCATAGGTTTCCATGCAGTGAGTGTTGGTACCCTGGGCTGATTGGCAGTTGGGACAATCTCGGGAACTGAATAAAACAAAGTTAAAAATAGAATTTGTATTTGGTTTGAAAAACTAGTTATTTAAAACTACATTTAAAGGTAAGTAAAATATTCAATTTGTAAAACAATGTAAAAATTGAATGTTATACTGACTGATAAACATAATAACTGTATTTCGGAAATTTATATTATTGTTAAACATATATTATGTAAGAGCGAAATCTACCTGTTGCAGATCTTTTTGGGGGACTTCATATGCTATAAACTATTTTTAGACGTTTATGCAAGCCTACATTCAATTCTCTGGAACATCGATTAAAACACAATCGCCATTAAATAATTTAATGTAAAACAATTTTATCTTACCTGCATTTGTTGAACATGACTTTCTGTGTTTCTGGAGCAACGACATAACAACTTCCTCCGAATTTGGTGAATTGTCTGAGCATGCTTTGCTCAGCTGGACACTGGTTGTCGGAACCTCCTAATCCGAAACCACCAAAGCTAGCACTAGACAGGGATAAAATCATAAATATTTTTAAATAATCCAATTACTAAGGAAAACGACATAACAACAATAATTAAGACCTCTTGCTTGGTTTATATTAAGGAAATCCCCATTGTATGTTGGGACTGTTTATATACAGTCTTATGCATATTGTACGCTGATTAGATTGTTTTACTTTGTTTAGTGCCAACTTTCTCCGTTTATGCTTTAAAATCACTCCAAAGTAAATTAGATTGTATACGAAACGTCAGAGATTCCAAAAAAAAAAAAAGCTATTCGCTATGTAACTTACCTTGGTTGGCCAAAAGAAGCGAAAGAGGCCATTCTCTTGAATCGTGAACCCATCTCGAATCCGTTACCAGAATATTGAGAGGTTTGAGGAGCGTTGAAGAGTCGAGCCATGGATGGTCTGTTGTTAATTTCTTCGTTTATCTGTTGGCTTTAATTTAAAATGACATTTTAAATAAATATAATTGTTATTGTTAGTAGTTTGAAAATTAAATGGAAAGACGCATCGCGTATATTCAGAAGAAACGCCTCTGGTATTACTTAAAATAAAGATTATAAAGAAGATGGTAGTCTCAGAAAATGGCATGCTTGTATTAGTTTAAACTGTCTAGTAGCTTGCCGTCGGTGAAATGAAATGAACTTTCTCGGCCAACAACGGGAGCGAAGCGCTTGCCGTCAGTAGTGTTTAATATGTGATGTGATAATTGCTTACCTTGGATAGCCAGCATTGCTGCTAGAGAGATGATAACCAGCGGATAGATCTACATCTTTGTAACACTGCTTGTTGAGGGGAGCGAATCGGGCACCAGCAAAGTTTCCATGAGGATTGGCACCAAATCCAATGGAGCTACTTCCGAATCCAAGACCGTGTTGGCCCGAGAAACCACTAAATTGTCCATGTCGAACTGGGGTACTGCCAAATCCATTATTACCAAAAGAATTGAAGCTACCAAAATTGTTGAATCCACCATTGCCATGAGTTCCACCAACATGTTGATTTCTGGCTCCATTAATACCGTTTCCAAATTGTTGTTGGATTCCTTGTTTACCCTGGGAGGAGGCAAGGTTGTTGTTGTTGTAGTTCTTCTGAGCAACGTCGTTTTTGAAGCCGGCGTTACTGCTGGCTGTCTTGGCAACTTGGCTGTTGCTCTTTTTGGTGTGGCCATTTTTAGTTTGCGCTCGGTTTCGCTTAGAAGTATTACCCTTAATTGACTTGGCAGCTACATTTTCATCCTTTCGTCGGTCAGCAGAGAACGCCTTTTCGCTTGATGCTTTGTTGAATTTCTTTCCACTTTGAGCAGCAGCTTGTTGTTGGTTACCGAAATCGCTTTCGATTCTTTTTCTGTTGAAGTTAAGACGTTCAAAGTTGTTTCCCCCTTCAAGTTTATCATGGAAGAATCTTTTAAGTTTGCGTTGATTCTGGTTTCTGTCACTGAGAACTCGTTTTGAGTTTTCTTTGTCTATTTTGGCTTCGTCTAAATCCTTTTGTGCTTGACTAGCAGTCTTCTTTGCAGCAGCATCAGCAAATTGTCGGTTTTTAGAACTGGCGGTTTTGGCAGCAACGGCATTGTTATTGTTGAATCCACCATTTTCGGCACTATGAACAGCATTCTTAAGGTTACCTCGTCGGCTATCTCTAAGACTCTTGACTTCATCTCTATCAATAAGATCCTTAGCTCGCTGGTAATCGTTTAGGGCAGCAGCGTGCTTACCGGCCTTACGGGCGTCGTGGTTGTTGGCGTTTTGAAGATGCTTCTTGGCTTCACCATAAAGCGCTGAATTCTTAGCAGCGTTTCCACCAGCTTGCCCAGTAGTGGCACCACTCCGACTTGGAGCACCATGTAAGTTCACACTAGTGTGTCCAGCTCGGTGGGGTGCAGCAGCGATTCCGTTCTTTCCATGTTTAGCATCTTTATAGAATCTTTCAGCAGCTTCACCCTTTTTACCATTAGCGGCTGAGGCTTCATTCCTGTTAAACTGATGATCCTTTACAGCAAAATCATCGAATTTTCGAACAGATTCATCTTTGCCTTTCTGACTAGCTTTAAATCGTTTATCTTTCTTGTCGAATTTAACATCTTGAAGATCTGCTTGCTGTTGGGCTCTATCCAAACGGTTATCTTTGTTAGAGTATTTGCTATTTTGGAGAGCCTTTTGGGCAGCGTTTTTGTTGAAGTCGCTTTCTCGGAGAGCTTTCTTGGCATCGGCTTTGTTAAAGTTGGAGGCATGATTTCCTCGTCGGAAGTTAAGGGCTCGTTGTCTATCTCTGAATTCATCGAGTTTGTGGCTGTTTGAACCCAATTCTTCTTCAAAACCACCCTTCTCCCCTACATGCTTGTTGAATTTCTTGTCAAATCCATATGATATATTATCATTAAGGACCTTACCTCGATTGAAGGAATTCTTCTTGGCACTGGCTTGCTTGAATCCGGCTTTGTTATCGACATTGTTTTGATCTAATCGTCCATCTTTGTAAACAGAGTAACCAGCTTTGACGGCTTCTTGAGCGGCGTTGTTAGCGAGGGTGTCATAGAGAGCGCTGGAAGCGTCATTATCTAGATGGGCAAACCCAGAGTTGACTTTTGCAGCTCCCTGGTTTTTGCCATAACTGGCCTTGCCAAGACTGTTCACGTGTCCTGAGTTGCTTTGTGCGGCGCTTTTTCCACTATGTCGAGCTTGATTTACTGATTTAGAAGAAGCACCATTGAATCCAATACCACTTCGTTTACCCTGGTGTGACCGATTACCGGATACGGCATTATCAATAGCAATGGCAGCACCTATACACAGGACAGCAACGACAGCAATACAAGTAATCTACAACATATAAATATAACACAAAGTTATACTAACTGAAAGTCAACCTAGACATTAGTAAGAAGAATACATTTAACAAAATCAATACTAGAAACAGAAGAATGCACCCCAACTACCCACTCGTGTGGCTAGAATCTGTGGCACCCTGGGCGGTCTTGGTTGGGTTTGATGCCCCTCTCCCACCACACACACACACATTTGACAAAAAAACATTTACACAAGCATCAATCAGACTTAAATCGTGGTGTTATGAATAAACCAGTGTTTGCAAAATACATTCGTTTCAAGCATCTTGCATCCGGATAGGCTCTCGACAAAAACTAATATGCATTAATGTACGACTGTGCCGCCTATTGCTTACCCCGCCCTGGCCACGCTACTATCGACGACCCCCTCGATGCAAAAGGGCTTAGTTTGGCGTCTGGATATAGCTGACGAAACATGGAGTCATTTATATACAAGACCACATAAGCCCAGTACATACAAGTGTAAGATGGTCTGCACAATACTAGTAGAATAACTTACCTTCATCTTAAAAGCCGATTCAAGTCCAAATACCAAGAGGGAACTAGACCGAATGTACTGTTTCCAATGTTCATCTTGCCTTTTATAATACCAAATACAAATCACATAAACTTTACAGTCATCATCTTGCTAAGTCTACATTTGTCATTTTAATATGTTTTTCCATAAAGAAATGGCAGGAAATCTATCGGACAATAAGCATTGGGTGTCAGATAGTTGATTTGATTGAAGTATACGTGTTTTTGATGGATGTCAGAAGGGATAAATGTAGACGGGTCATGTTGTTACTAAGACAGCTCATGTTAACAACCAGTTAAACCCCTGGACGTATGGTCATAATTGTCAATTTTTAAACAGTATGTAATCCTCTTACCTGATGAACAGTACCGCTAAGATAAATTATCGGATATTTCAGATTCATTCAATTTTGCACTATTCTTGTCTACATTTAATTTTTGTTTTAATATAATAATTTAATAACAATGTTATATTTCATACATAGTTTGGGTCAGCTAGAACATCATTCATGGATTTGGATAACGGGTATGTTTTTACTTTTAGAATCCGATTCTTTCGTTTGCTTTTAGATGAATTTTCAGATTTATATTATAAGCGGAAATGTTTATAAGCATCTAAACAGTGCATTCGTCAGTGTGATATTTTAGTAATCTTACAAATATCTCAACTTCCGCTGTTAAATAAAAAAATTAAGACTAACATTTCCCTAAGAAAATGAAAAATTCATTTTACACTGTGAAACTTAAGAATAAAATTTACTTTGTGAAAATTAGAGGTACAATTTACTCTGTGAAAAATAAGGATACAATTTACTCTGTAAGGATACAATTTACTCTGTGAAAAATAAGGTTAAAATTTATTTTTTCTGTAAAGATAGGATAGAATTTACTGTTTGAAAACTCTTTGAAAATTAAGAAGAAAAATTATTCTGAAAATTAAGAAGAAAAATTATTCTAAAAATTAAGAAGAAAAATTATTCTGAAAATTAAGAAGAAAAATTATTCTGAAAATTAAGAAGAAAAATTATTCTGAAAATTAAGATATAAAAGTCGATGTTATCTTCGCCCTGCCTTTTATTCAAACACTGTCCCAAGCGTTCCTTGCCTTATAACTTGGGAATTGCCTACATTTTAATTCAGGCCGATCGAAATAATAAATTAATAAAAGATAATCATAGGAAATATTGTTCTGCCGCTACCGCACTAATGAAGATGGACATACGCCATGCAGTTTATTATAGGGAAAATTTTGGACTACTTTTATTTCGAATTCCATCTATCAAGGATTCTTTAAAGTGCATGCCAATGAGTACTTGGGACCTCGGTGCTTCGTTCCATCCGAACGACTCTAAGCTCGTTCAGAATGCCCTACATTGATCAATGTAATGTTTGGGTGTTAGATAATTAGGTCTAAGATTATTTAGAAAATGTTATTGGGTAATATTTCTTGTCTTAAGTGACAACGCCTCTTTAAATGGGCACCCACAATAATGGATGAATACATAAATATTTCACCGATAAATTTGCATTATTTGCTGTAAGGAAGATATTAAATATAAATTGTGTATTTTTTCGGACAATGTCTTACTTTACAAGGCTTAATTAGTTATACCGCTAACTCAATATTTTCCATAAAGATTAATTTGAAATTAAAAACGGTGATTAGAATTCAATATCGGCCTATTTCAATAAACATTGATGTTGTTATCTTGCGGTGACAATTTAAGACACATTGGACATTTTAAAATCAGTACACGAGTCGTGCACTCTATGGTTTCGTGCGCCATTCGTAATAAGCAAAGAAAAACAAATCCTACAAAACAATGCGGAAGTAATTAGTAATGGCTACTTCACAAATGTCAAAATAATACTAAAAATGTGAAGAATGGCCTAAGTAGGCGTAAATAACTATCGTTCAATTTGGACTGTTCACGTATTCCATCGAACATAATTGACCAGACATCACAATAATTATTGTTTTGATACTTGAATATTAATCACTTCATATACATTCATTTTACATTAATATGCGCTTTTAGACCCATTAAGGTTCGAAAGAATATAGTCATGGGCCCTTTAATGAAATGAAACGGGGTTTACATTTCAGCACGAACCGGGTTGAGGAAGACGCCGATACGCCATGCAATGTGCTAGAAGGGTATTTACAACTGTCATAAGTTATTTTTACGTATACCTTCAAATGTTGACGGGATCATTATTATATTCAAAAAACCAAATCTAAATAACAATGGTATGTAATCTCTTGGGTGGACCGGAATTGGATTAAGAAGATTCCTATTCAAAGATTTTAACAGATACTTACAGGGGGTGTTATAGGACAGAGCGGAACTGGACCTATTTTGGTGTTATGTTTGGCGTCGCCTTATACAAAGAAGCGTGTAGACAGATATCGATATATTTGATAATTTGTACAGCCAATGACTCGCTTCAGATACTCAAAATCATCAACACATCTTCATAGTGTTGCAGGACGGAGGCTCTGAACATACCCTATTTGTGTTCTGTACAGGGCAAAGTCTACAACCATACTGATGTCCATATTAAAATTGTATATAGGGACGTCCTTATCGTTATACGAATGTTATCGGTTCAGAAAAAAACAAGAAAAACTCAATAATTTGAATTCTAAACTCATCTATTTTACATATTTACCAAGCCTGAATTTCACACATGCTTGTGGGGCTGACAACAAATCGTGGATAAGATTAAACCCTCTGTCCAGGAAACATTCTGTTCAAATGCATGGCAAAGAAAGCTTGGATGGAATGAATACCTTTGCCCAGAAGAGCACTCTGTTCAATGAATAATAGAGACGTTTCGCAAGCGTAAATTCCTGGTCTGTATCGCGTATCCGTATCGATTTTGCGCGTGACGTCATAAATGTGTGTGTATTTTTCATACGTGATACGGCACACGGATACGTCATCACGTATTGAACAGCTTTCATACGGTAAAGGCCCGTATAACATCGTTGTCTTTTTACCGTCTTTTTGCTACTTTTAGACTCTGAAATGTTTTGCCATAACGTTTTTATGAATCTATGTGTATACTAGAACACGAAGGTGTATAGTTGATGTGATTTTAACCATGGTAGAGACTGGAATTTAATCATTATTTTTGATGAGTTTTTCTCGAAATTTTCATATTTTTCTATCTGTCTGTATGCTACTTAAACTACGTGTTAAATTTAGGGAGGTGGGGATCTGTAAATAGTGTGATTCTATGGTAAAAGGTATAAACTTTCCAATATGATACATTAGTGAAACCAAGAATTGCTGTCGAGTCGAAGTCGAAATTATTTTGTAATAAGATTCAACATTAAAATTTATTTATTTAATAGCTCAGCGACTGTCGAGCGACTTTACTCGCTCCAGAAATTTGTAAGCTAGGCACTTGACTAGCACTGATGGTGATCTTGGTAGATAACTGCCATCATGCTATAATAGAACTAAGCTAAGCTCAGCTACTCATACCTACGCGGCGCCAAAATCTGCCAAAACTCTAAAACTACATTGACGCCACAACGTATTATGTACCCGTATCGTGACGATACGGATGGGAAAAAATCCGTTTCCTAAAAGTAACTAATAACATATCATGTACGTATCACAACGTGAAAGCGGAAGTATTTAACTAATGCTTGCCTCTCAGAAATGTTGATATGCATCAACTGATATTTTTTTACTACGACCTGGTAGCAATATCCGGTTAAAATGATCGAAATAGCGATGTAGTCAAGTTAACGAACTCCAAATAAGTCGTGTAAACGAGTTAGCTTCTTCGAAATAAAGATATTTATGATGAGTTGTGGCAGATCCAACATATTGTTTCGAGATATATCCGCGGTCTAGTTAACGAGATTTGTCTGTTTTATCTCGAGAGCCGCGCTAACCAAGGGGTTTCGGGTTTGCTCCCCGATGATCTGGTGTGGTTTCCACTGCTGTGGTGATGCAGGATAGGTGCCCCGTGTACATATTGGTATGCACATAAAATATCCCTTGACAGTTGGAATTCGAAATAAGAGTAGGCTGAAGCGCCGCTGGCCGGGCAGAATTTCACTCATAGCACACTGCAAGGCGTTATAGCCCAGTAGAAGCAGAACAGTAGGACGTTGGACCCCATTTCATGTCAATGCTGTTTTGTCTGATTCTCGAGGTTGGGGTTTTATTTGTTCCACAACCTCGTATAATTTCAAAGATTTGAAAAACGGAGAAATGTCCAAACTGTGGGAATCTGAAAGATGGATAATTTTTTTAAGAACACGTTTCAATATGAAAATAATCTTTATTTTATTAAAGTGACATTTCTAAAGAAAGTAGAGAACGTCCCACAAGGATTTAAGAAAAATATTACAAAAAATAGTTATAATGCAATTTTATTGTAAACAAAACAAATTTTTACAACAGAAATCGAACATACTTAATAAAATTAAAGTCAATATAATTTGTGAAATTTCAGTTAAATTGTATTTAGTGTATTTAGGCGTATTACACTAAAATTGCTTACACAGTTAGGCTGTAAAATTTTGACATAACATGCAGGAGATGACACAAGACTGGGTTCGTATTGAAACGTAGGAACTACTTTTGAAAAGCAGAAACGGAAAAGTGTCAAATCTTTAAATTTAATCACAAACTTTTCCATAGATTATTCACATACATTAACAGTTACTTAACGACAGTATGTGTGATGTACAATATCTCAATATTTCTTTATAATTGAGATCAGTTTCTATACTTGCAGCATAATGGAGTTGAATTTAAATACTTGCAGCACAGTTTAACTGTGAAATATAAAATCTACTTGGTAGAAAGGTTCAAAATTATAAACCATATTCAATTCATCAATTTCATTGATATTATTTTGCTTCAAGAAAATGATTTAAATAGCGATTTATAAGTTTCTGTCAAAAATCTGTTTTTAAAATTTAATTTCCAATGAAACATTATAAGATTAAATTTAATTAAAAAAGAAACCTTTAAGTGGCATTTAGTAATTGAACAGTAATACGAAACTCTATTTATGGAATAACAATTACTGGTTTATTAGTAATTGTTATTCCATACATAGTGTTTAGTGAATTAAAACAAACTAAAATAAATAATTTTATCAAGTTTCACGGGTTTGATATCGAGATTGTCTGTCAAATTATTAGAATTCAAATTTAATTTATACTGATTGGAAAATGATATTTCAATATTTAATTTCATCGATTTTCATAATTCTCAAGTTTTGTAAAATATTTATCGCTGGATACTTCAAGTTTCTCAAGACAATATTATACTATATTAAATTTATCCCATCCACATTTAGATTAATTAACAATTTTAAAGATGCATTATGTAAGATATTAGTTAAAAAAATAGATGATGAAAAGGGAATATGATGAATATTTCCGTCAAATTACTTAATTCTGTGTGGTTTACTCTCGATTGTCATTGTTACCGTTGTCGCTATAATAAACAAAGTTACGATTATCCATTATGTAATTAAATTATTATCTAGCAATCGTGTTTAAATCCATTGAAAATCAAAAGAATCCGATGGTCTATAAAGATCTGGTATGTGAATAAATGTCTAGTAAATGATTTTATAACTTTTGTGTCCAAAAGAAGGATTTTCATTACAGCTCTTACATAAAGCATCTTTAAAGACATATTTAATGGTAGTATTGGTTGCCGTATGGGTAACCGCCGTGGTAGTTGTTTCCGTTGTTGTAACCATTGTATTCGTTGTTGTATCCATAGTTATTGTTTCCTGGGTATCCGTAGTTGTTGCCTTGGTATCCGTAGTTATTACCCGGGTAACCGTAATTGTAACCATACCCAGGGGCACCGTGGCCGGCGAGTCCAACACCACCACCAACACCATGACCAGCGATTCCTACACCAGCACCGATACCGGCCCCAAGTCCAACATGTGGGACTTTGTTGCTGGAGTATTTGACACCGACAGCACCTTGAGCAGCATTATCATGAGCAGCAGCACTTTTACCATAGTATTGACCAGCGTTGTTATGGGCGGCATTATTTGTTTTGGCGTGATTGGATTTATATTGGTTGTAGGCGTTTCCAGCGACGTCGTTGTTGTAGGCAGCCTTCTGGGCGGCATTCCGTTGCGCAGCGGCGGTATCGTGAGTAGCGGCGGCCTTTTTGGCAGAAGCGGCGTTGTTGTGGTAATAAGCATCATGGGCTTGTTTAGCAGCAGCGGCTTCATCTTGATATTTTTTGTTCTTATCATTAGCACTGTATACATCAGTGTTGAATTTATTGGCATTAGCAGCTTTGTAGGCAGCATTGTCAGCGTAATCTTTATCAAGTCGTTTACGGTCAAAGTTCAATCGTTCGTAGTTGTTTCCTGAAAAAGAAGAAAGTGGAATACATATATTCATAAAGTGAAACTACACAATAGCCCAACATTAGTTTAATGTACAATTGCCAGATGCCTACAATAAAGATAAATAAAGATACTTAAATCCCAGACTCACCTCCGACTTTCTTGGAAGTGTGGAATTTCTTGACGGTTTTGCTGTTTGATTTGCTATCGTGGAGGTTTCTTTTGGCATTTTCGGAGGCTCGGGCAGCAGCATATTTATCGCTGTTGGTAGCAGAGTTGGCATATCGGGAAGCAGCATCAGCATATTGTCTGGCGGCGGCACCTTGGCTAGCAGAGGCAGCTTTGGCAGCGTTGTTGTGTCCAGCATCTTGAGCGTTGTAGAGTCCGCTCTTGTAGTTCCCTTGTTCATGATCTCTGAGGTTATCGTGTTTAGCATAGGCAGCACTATCGTGATCTTTGTAGTATTTGTTCTCGGCAGCTCCGAATTTACCATTCTTGAGGGCAGCAGAGTTGGAAGCACCTTCGAGTCGTTTAGCTTGAGCTCCGTAATAAGCGTTGTTTTTGGCAGCTTGACCTAAACCGTGACCGTTTGCAACACCATGATTGTTTCCATATCGGGGAGCGTATCTGCTACCAGATTTGGCAAAAGCACCGGCATGAGCACCGCTGTTAGCAACAGCACCTTGTTGTCCATAAGCGGCATCTTTTGCGGCGTAGTTGTTAGCTTTTCTTACTGATGAATCTCGGGCATTATCGGAGAATTTATTTTTACCAGCAGCGACATCTTTGGCTACATGATGGAGGTTGCTGTGTTGTCCGGCTTTGTTGACTTTGTTGGCTTTGTTGCCATAGTCAAGACCAGAGGCGGATTTGGAAGCAGCAGCTTTGTTGTATTTATTTTCTTTAACGGCGTGGGCAAGATCGGATTTCTTAGCATCATTGGCGTGGTAACCTTGTTTAGAAGCTTGGTATTTGGATTTGTCTGTGTAATCATCTAATTTATAGGCATCATTGTGATTGGAGACTTCATAGATACCACTTTCATCAGCATCTTTGTTGAATTTCTTGTCGAATCCGTAATGGATGCTGTCACTGAGAACATGGGCTTTGTTATACTGGTTCTTGTTGGCGAAGTTATTGTTATAACCGGCTTTTTTGGCGTTGTTCTTGTTGGCAGAGTGAGCATTAGCATTGTTGAAATGAGACTGCTTGTAAGCAGCAGCACCGCCTCGTGCAGCGTTTTCTCGTTGAGCAGCAACTCGGCTATTAAAGTAATCGTTGTTATGGGCCGACTTAGCAGCAGCAGAACCAGCAGCCTGGTTGTAGGCGTTCTTCTTGGCATAGCCTTGCTGTCCAGCGTTACCAATGGAGTTATCTTTCGTGGCATATTTACGGTAATCAGCTTGTTTAGCAGCCTGTCCATAGGCACCATTCTGATGGTTATCAACACCGCTAGCGCCATAACTGGACCCGACGATACCATCCTTTTTATAACTTTGGGAAACAGCCATTGCTACACACAATACAGCCACAATTGCAAAAAGAACCTGAAAGTAGAGAGTTGTTTATCATTGAAATCTAAAATCGTATTAAACAAACTTTGACAACACACACCGCCAATCTAACAACCTTGATCAAATTTATTAAAGTGCGTGTACAAAGTGTCTGATTGTTCAGTAATGTACTCGGGTTGATCTTTAAAATAATAGATTTTATGATTTTATTTTTAAAATATTCCATTCTAAACCGCAAACGTAAAACCGGTGTTATATAATTGCATGCCACAGAAGCGTAGGACTTTGCAAGTAACCCCCCCTAAATAATTTTTAAAGCCTGCAGATTCAATGATATCATTCTGATATCTTAGTGTATTATTGTTTGAACGTAATGGTTTTAAAAAGCCTTCAGTATCTTAATTAGTATACCAAATAAATGTATATTCGGATTTGCTAAACAACGTCCAACATTGTATATTCGACCATGGTGTTTATCAGTGGTGTAGGAAGGGGTGCCAGTCAAAGACATTATCCGAACATTGTTTAAAAAACATTTCATAATATAACATTAATCTTCAACTTCGTGGATTTTCACCGGGTTCTTCGGTATGCTCCCACTGCTAAAGACCGTACGCGCAAGCGAATTATTGGAATAAAAATTGAACCATATGTTAGTCCCGAAATGACTGAGTTTGTGTCGAGTGGATGTTAAACCCCATACAAATTCAAAAACATTTAACTCGAACAATTCATAGTAACCAATGGTTTATAAAATGTGAAAGAGTAAGTATACTTTCCCAACGATATCGCCGCTAAATAACCTCAGAGGGCAGGCTATTGGACAGAACATATACCTTTGGGAAAAACCCATCTGCAGTTGTTAAAACGCAAACTGTATTTTGTTTCGTAAGGGAGCCGATGTAGCTAAGTGAATAAGGTGTTGCCTCTCTGACCTGGAAGTCTCCTGTTTCATCCCGGTGTTGCAAAAAGCAGTGTGTAGTCTCTCGGATAGAATAAAACCCCAACGAACTCTTAGCAGTAGGAATTCGAAATTATAGCACACTGCATGGCTTATGCTTCATTAGTCAGGATGGAAGGTGGAACAGAGGATTAACCATAACTTACCTTCATCTTGAGAATGTTGAGAATGAGCTCCAACAACTACCACCTGTGACTATGTAGAAGGAAGAGAGAAATAGTGAAGACAATCTGTAGCTACCTGTTTATATACCTTCTTCAACAAAATCACATAAAACTTTTACAACGAAGAGTAAACCTCAAATTCTCACCAGATTTTATGTTAGTCAATAAAATATGGAAATTGTTGCTTTTGATAATACCGCTATTCTCACAATTGTCTGTTTAATGGACGGGCTATGTTGTAAATATTTAATATTCATATTTAAATTGTGTCTGTCCGTCTGTCTCGATGTCACACACCAATGTGATCTTTGTCTGATTATCAATGTCTAATATAATTACAGTGTACTCAAAATCACAATTTAAAATTTGACATTTTGTGTACTAACCATTCATATAGCCACACATAATTAAACAATATGAAAGGTAGAGAAATATATGAAGGTCCATGGTTGTAATATTTTTTTTTTATACAGTTAAGAAAGTTAAGTTAAACAAATAAAACAAAAGAGTTGGATTTAAAAAAAAAATACCATAAAAAGAATAAACAGACAAACAAAAAAACAATCGGAAATAAAATGATAATAAGTTTTATTAACCATCGCCTAATAATTTGCTGTAGTAACTTTTCAAACATAGTGTAATGCTATATTTTTGTAATATTTTTTTATAGTTAAGTCAAACAAATAAATCAAAAGTGTTGGATAAACCCCCCCCCCCCCAAAAAAAAAGCAAAAACCCCCCCAAAAAACAATCGGAAATAAAATATATAATAAGTTTAATTAACCATCGCCTAATAAACGGTGTTGTAGCAACTTTCCAAACAAAATCTCATAGAGTAATGCTATAAGATATCAAAAGTAGAGAAATATATATATATATATATATATATATATATATATATATATATTATATATAATTGGAAATAAAATGATAATAAGTTTTATTAACCATCGCCTAATAAACGGCGCTGTAGCAACTTTCCTAACAAAATCTCATAGTGCAATGCTATAAGATACGTGTATTTGTCTTGTAATAAGCAACGTGTCTATACTAGAACCGTGTAGTTATTCATGTTTACAATAAAATAAGAGGCCCTTTTTTGCGTAATAGTATTTATATCAGAAAATATGCATACGAAAGTTACGCTGTCTACAATTAGCTCCGCTTGATAACAGACACGAAGCTAATTGACAGACATGTTTATTCCTAAATCTATGATTTGAATCGAAACATTAAGTAGGCTTCGAGAATTTTGAGTGGTTTTTATTCTGCTTCCTTTTAATAAAATCTAAAATATTCATGTAGTCTCTGTGTTCATGAAAGATGTGATATGGATCAGAGCCACATTACAAAATAGTATACTATGTTTTCAATATGGCGGCCATTCTGGGCAAAGATCTATTTTCAAAGCATACTAAACTTAGGCTGTCTATTTACAGTTAGCTATGCTTGAGAACAGAAACTGAACTAGTTGATCGACATTTCAAGTCCTAAATCAACCATTCTTGTCGAAATCACCAAGTATACATCGAGAATTTTGCTGAGTTTTTATTTTCCTTCCATTTAATAACATGGAAAAAGTTTAGTCTTTGTGTTTGACAGATGTGTTTGATAGAGTACAATCGCATTACAAAACAGTATACTAATTTTTGGATATGGCGGCCATTTAGGGCAGAGATCTATTCTCGAAGAATGGAGTAGATGTTTCTCAGTGTGCAGAATGAAAAATGGGTTTATAATAGAACCATGTGAATTTTTATATCTACGATTTGTTAAATTTTAAAAACTTCATCGAAAAAATATAGTGTAGTTTAAAATCACAGATAAAGAAAATCAGAAATTCGAAATCATTTTCATCTAAACAATATGTAAGATGCACGTAACATCAAGTCGTAACTCAATCATTGCTGGACATTTATAAAAAAAATGATGTTTATTCGAATGGGCGCCATTTCTCCCTGGTCTGTGGTTCACACTGGAAGGCTGTCAAAGAAAGTGTCTAGTATTTCGAACGGAATGAAAAAATCAAGGGGTTCATTGAAAAAAGAATCCTTGCCAGTATGGATTCGAAATAAGAGTAGGTCGTATTGCAGCTGTTCCTGGAAACTACGTACTTTCTGTAGGCGTTACTATTTAATATATGGTATAATTAATTTCCGAGGTGCTGAACCCATTATTTATAGCACTGGAGCGAAAAAAAATCACCTACAGTCATTTGCAAACGTTTAAGACCACCAAGCGTGTTTTCAATCATATTGCATCAGTTTTGATCAGCGTATTATTTTTGAGTTGACAAAACTAAAGTGTATGTATAGCGATAAAATTCACCTGTTACTTTGATCTGATCACTTGTGAACGACAAACCAAGAACCACCTGTTAAAAATCATTTGCATATTTATCAGACGGTTTAACTTTTATGGCGGTCAATTAATTTAGCCAGTGTAATTTTATTGAGGCCGTCTATCTCCTTAAAATGACATCTTAACAATATGCGAACTGCTTGAATGTTAATTGGCAAAGTCCACAAAGGTATCCCGGTTCTGCAAGTTGACCCAATGAATTCAAGAGTCGAATTGGTAGTATTGTTAGGGAACGAGAAAGTCCCCGCTGGGCACCCCTCGTGCGCCGAGAAGATCCTTGATCCGCTATTATACGATCTGTCGGACCATGCTCGTTTGTGCAATTTACTAACTGATAATTGTTCAAAACGAGAGAAATTATGTCTAAAATACGGTTCATGCTATCGGCAAACATATATGGACACAATTCGCAGGTCTACCACGGTAGTGAAATTAAAGGACGACGTTAGAAACCTTTATCATAGCCATCTGCAGCTATCTGAAGCGATGTGAGTCATTTTCAGTTTCTACATGGAATTGACCACAAGTCTTCAATGTTCTAGCTACGTGTACATAGTTGCAAGGATTGCCGTTGTCAAGGCAAAGTAGGTGACGTGCGGAGCCACGGTGGATCATTGAGTAATATTTTGACTCCAAAACCTGGCGTTCCCGTGTTGACAACATGTGCGACGAAAACCCGAGGTTACATGTACACATCGGTGTGAACGTAAAAGAGCCCTTGCCAGTTTAAATTCGATATAAGAATAAGAATAAGAATAGACCGTGCCGCTGTCCGGCAGCAACATTTCCCACACAGCACACTGTATGACGCATGTCCGTCTTCATTAGCCCAGTCGGTGCGAATTTCTCCTCATAGCACACTGTATGGTGAATGCCTCTGTCCATTAGCTCAGACGATACAGAAAAGTGTGACGCTAAAACCCATTTCATTTGGTGATTCGCGTACAAATTCTTTTGACAGTTCATTCGATGCGCCTGGTATACAGCACAAAGTTTCGTTTAGTCGAAGTATGTTTACAGCACTTTTGTTTTATACGAAATTGGCCACCTTTTAGATACATAGCTCAGAAAACAAACGAAATCTAATGAAACGAGACTTACTGCTTTGAACCTGATCATTCGCCAAGCAATGTGTTATGAGGGACATTTTATCAGGACACCGGCACTATTGACTACTTTTAAACTGACTTCCAACTAGGGTCTACTTTTAATTCGATTCCAACTGTCAGAGGGTCCTTTACAAGTTGTCAGTTGTCGTTAGAACACACGGGACGTCGTTACTTCGTGTCATACGACCGACTAGATGGTATTCATCTCAGTTCGATATTTATTTTGGCATAAATCATACATATTATGTTACTTCTTCTAAGATGTGAGTTAAAGCTCCGGACCTGTTCAATACGCTTATACAAGAATATTACCATGTTTCAGAAATGCTCTCTTTGTGGTATGTCGTTCTTCCAATTTGAGTGAAGCCTATATCTTTATAGACCCGGAATTATACAGCAATGCTGACGCTTACGGTCAGCCATAGAATCCAATAACACCATACAGTTCGGGTAATTGTTGTCCGAGTTGTGCTACGATGCACTATAATTATTATTATTATCGATTGCAAATGACAAGGAATCGTTAACGTGCAGTGTATGGTATACATGGAATCTCCTTATTGTCAACATATGCGAAAGACCAGACCCATTACCTTGACTACACCAGCCCCCTCGTACTTTCGAGATAATGGTCAAATAAATTGACTTCATAGTGACCAGAAAATATGAGCACCCTACGAATATAGAGACGAACCTACACGGGATGGATGTTTCCCAAAGATGATAATAGGAGATAAGGGGTCGGGGGTTTAATGAACAATAATGTGAACTAGATTTTATACTTGATACTGCTTGTATAGTTGTTGAAATAATAAAAAAAAAGAAAAATCGTACTATGGACCAGGAACTGACCATGTTGTTTGATGCAATTCAAAGACCTAATTCACCAAATCGATGCTGAATTGTTCAAAGAAGAAGCATGCCAATTGTCATGTTGATCGGACTTCAATTGACGGAGCCTTAGGCTTTTTCAAAGAGCGTCACCCCAAGAACAAGATGAGCAGCGGTTAGCGACAAGTACCTGGTCCCCAAAAAATTCTGGACGCGGAGGGAAAAATAAAATATGAAATTGGCAAAGTGATTCATGAATATGCGATAAATCCTTTTAATTAGATATAATAGTATCCTGCATCCAACGATTATATATGTCCTCCACGAAGCGAGTAACAATGTATTCGCTAATGTTTGTTTCGTTCTAGCTTCTCGTATTCTCATTATGTATAGGGTATGTTAGTTACCCCGTGTCTATATTGGGGAAGCTGTGCTGCCTGTTGGGTTGGCATACATCTAATGTACGAGTTAGTACGTTTATGACCGACATCAATTTATATCAGGTACCATGTGGGTTGAGACACGACAAAGCAAGATATTCCGGCATAACCTTAGTGTTAATTTAATTTGGGAAATGGTGTTGTCTTCTATCTAATAATATGTGCCTAAAACGAGACTCTCAAGCACATGCTATGGCACAGCAGGTAAATCAGCCTTAATATTATATCGATACGTAGTAGATGTTTTCCATTATTGTCCACCGACCACGCGTGATTGATACTGCTCTCCTCCTTTGCTAACCCAGGTATTCTGATACGGCAATGAACACATAGTTTTATGAGCTATACAAATTAATCGGGTCATTTACTTCGGTTGTTATCCAATATCCTATAGCAATAAAACCCAGAGTGAGCCTTGGCTGTAATAGGATTAATAAATTGAATGAAACACCTAAGTCTTTTGTAACTGTCGTCTTCCGATTAAGTAACTAATCATGCATTGTTCTGGAAAATATATTTGGATCACGGTTGATTGATTAACTAATCATGCAATGTTCAGGAAAATACATTTAGATCGCTGTCAGTTGTTTGTACATGTATGTGGAGTGAACGTATTGCGGAGACACACCTACATTTATAAGGGCTAAAGCGAAAGAAATGTGAGGTGTGATGCAGCCAATTTAAGACTATGGTAATTGTTATTTATATGGTCAGAGTGGAATTCGATATAAAAGTAGGCCGTAGTGCCGCTGCCCGGGCAAAATTTCCCCTCATAGCACACTGTATGGCGTATGCTCGTCTTCATTAGCCCAGTTTAGGAGCAGAACAGTAGGACGTTAAACCCCATTTCATTTCATTTCATTTTTTATATGGTCAGAGGATGCTGATGGGCTTAACGCCTGATTAATCTGCTCTTGTAACACTTCAACTGCCAAAGTTCCGTCTTCATTAGCTGTCGGGGCAGAACGATAGAACTTTAAACCCGTTTCAATTTATTTCAAATGCCAAAGTATCCAGTGTACACTCTCAATTCCTACGCGAGAGTTTTGTGTTTCGTCCACTGGGGTCGACAACATGTCAAACTAAAACGTATCAGCAACAAACCACATGTATTAATTAAAGATTTAAAATAAATATGAAAATATCTTTATTTTGTTTTGTACATGACAAATTCATATATCTATACCCATAACTAAGAAATAAAACCATTTATTTCAGATATAAAGGAAAAAAGATAGCAGACCTGCAACAAAAATTCAAATGAGTTTGCATCTTTTAAGGGAGTTTAACAGTTTAAATGAAAGATTCGAAAGTTTAAAAGAAGGCGGTAGATTGAAAATTTGGTATTATTGGTTATTTATCCGAAACACGAAAAAAGTTGGGATTTAAAGATTGATTCTATTTTAAATGAAATAAACATCGAAATTTACAAATAGAAGAATCATTTCAACACGTTTGTCTTCCCAGTTTTCATGATTTGAGAGGTAATTTTGAATTCAGACAGAGAAATAATTAAGACCAGTTTAACTGTCAAATATATAAATCTACTTGGTAGAATATTTAATTACATGTATTTAGTTCATCAATTTCATTGACTTTTTCTTTTAATCACAGGATTTGAATAGCGATTTATGATTTTCTATCAAACGTTTTTGTTATTTTAGTTTTATATAATTTACAATGAATCATTATAAGATTGAATTTAGAAAATTTCCTGAATTTTCAAGATTTTTAGGTTTTGATTAATATTACACATTTTAAATTTCTCAAGACAATGTTATGTAATTAAATTTATCCCATTCACATTTAAATTAATTAACTATATTAAACAAATATTTAATGGTAGTATTGGTTGCCGTTTGGGTAACCGCCATAGTAGTTGTTTCCGTTGTTGTAACCATTGTATCCGTTGTTGTAACCATTGTATCCGTAGTTGTTTCCTGGGTATCTGTAGTTGTTGCCTTGGTATCCGTAGTTGTTACCAGGGTATCCGTAGTTGTTTCCTTGGTAACCGTAGTTGTTACCGGGGTAACCATAATTGTAACCGTATCCAGGAGCACCATGACCGGCACCCCGTACACCACCAACTCTGCCACGTCCAACAACCCCGACACCATGGCCAGCGAGTCCGACACCGTGACCAGCAAGTCCGACACCGTGACCAGCGAGTCCAACACCGTGGCCAGCGAGTCCGGCACCAGCACCAAGACCAACATGTGGAGCGTTGTTGCTGGCGTATTTGACACCAGCGGCACCTCGAGCAGCATTATCATGAGCAGCAGCACTTTTACCGTAATACTGACCAGCGTTGTTATGCGCGGCGTTGTTGGTTTTGGCATGATTGGATTTGTGTTGGTTGTAGGCGTTACCAGCGACGTCATTGTTGTAGGCAGCCTTTTGGGCGGCATTCCTTTGAGTAGCGGCGGTATCGTGATTAGCAGCAGCTTTTTTGGCGGAAGCGGCGTTGTTGTGGTAGTAAGCATCATGGGCTTGTTTAGCAGCAGCGGCGGCATCTTGGTATTTGTTGTTCTTATCATTAGCGCTGTAGACATCAGTGTTGAATTTATTGGATTTAGCAGCTTTGTAGGCAGCATTGTTGGCGTAATCTTTATCAAGTCGTTTACGGTCAAAGTTCAATCGTTCGTAGTTGTTTCCTGAAAAATATTAATTGGGAATTAATGCCCCAACATGCCAAACTACAAATTAAAGATATAGTTGAAGACAATCAAACATAATATTAATTCAAATTTTACACTGGTTTATATTGATTTCAGATAGCATGCGTGTCTGCCTTAGATGGAAATGATAAGCCAAGTCATTCGTTAAGTTTACTAAGATGTGCTTAATTAGACAACAATAAAAG
This sequence comes from Patella vulgata, assembly GCF_932274485.2. Classification (NCBI taxonomy): domain Eukaryota; kingdom Metazoa; phylum Mollusca; class Gastropoda; family Patellidae; genus Patella; species Patella vulgata. The sequence goes on along the minus strand of NC_065886.2, from coordinate 36,172,167 downwards.
TCTTTATACATAACCAGACAAATTCTTAACGTTTAACAAAAATGTGAATGATCGATATGTTTTGCCGTTAAAAAGCATTTTTTGATAATAGTTTTAACATAAAAACAAACACAAACTATTGTAGATTCGTGGTAATGAAGGGTTTATCTCTTAAAATACATACCTCCGACTTTCTTGGAAGTGTGGAATTTCTTGACGGTTTTGCTGTTTGAGTTGCTATCGTGGAGGTTTCTTTTGGCATTTTCAGAGGCTCGGGCAGCAGCATATTTATCGCTGTTGGTAGCAGAGTTGGCATATCGGGAAGCAGCATCAGCATATTGTCTGGCGGCGGCACCTTGGCTAGCAGAGGCAGCTTTGGCAGCGTTGTTGTGTCCTGCATCTTGAGCGTTGTAGAGTCCGCTCTTGTAGTTTCCTTGTTCATGATCTCTGAGGTTATCGTGTTTAGCGTAGGCAGCACTATCGTGATCTTTGTAGTATTTGTTTTCGGCAGCGCCAAATTTTCCGTTCTTCTTGGAAGCAGAGTTGGAAGCGCCTTCGAGTCGTTTAGCTTGAGCACCATAGTAAGCGTTGTTTTTGGCAGCTTGACCTAAGCCGTGTCCAATTCCAACACCATGGTTGTTTCCATATCGGGGAGCGTATCTGTTACCAGATTTTGCAAAAGCACCGGCATGAGCACCACTGTTAGCAACAGCACCCTGTCGTCCATAAGCAGCATCTTTTGTGGCGTAGTCGTTAGCTTTTCTTACTGATGAATCTCGGGCATTATCGGAAAATTTGTTTTTACCAGCAGCGACATCTTTGGCTAAGTGATGGAGGTTGCTGTGTTGTCCAGCTTTGTTGACTTTGTTGGCTTTGTTGGCATAATCAAGACCAGAGGCGGATTTAGAAGCAGCAGCTTTGTTGTATTTACTTTCTTTGACGGCGTGGGCAAGATCAGATTTCTTGGCATCATTGGCGTGGTAACCTTGTTTAACATCTTGGTATTTGGATTTGTCTCTGTAGTCATCTAATTTATGGGCGTCTTTGTGGTTTGAGACTTCATAGATACCATTTTCATCAGCATCTTTGTTGAATTTCTTGTCGAATCCGTAATGGATGCTGTCACTAAGAACATGGGCTTTGTTGTACTGGTTTTTGTTGGCAAAGTTATTGTTATAACCAGCCTTGTTGGCGTTGTTTTTGTTGGCATAGTGAGCATTAGCATTGTTGAAATGAGACTGTTTGTAAGCAGCAGCACCGCCTCGTGCAGCGTTTTCTCGTTGTGCAGCAACTCGGTTGTTATAGTAGTCGTTGTTATGGGCAGACTTAGCAGCAGCAGAACCAGCAGCCTGGTTGTAGGCGTTTTTCTTAGCATAAGCTTGTCGGCCAGCGTTACCATAAACATTATCTTGGTTGGCATATTTACCGTAATCGGCTTGTCCAGCAGCCTGTCCATAAGCACCATTCTGATGGTTATCAACACCAGCAGCATTGTAACCGGATTCAATGATACCACCCTTTCCATAGCTGCCGATCTGAGCGACGGCTACAGCAACACAAAGTACAGCCACAGAGGCAAAAAGAAGCTGAAATTAGAAGAAGGGGTGTATTTTTAGTTCTCAGGTATTCATGCAGTTGATGATTTAGTACTAAATAGTCTAGTTACTCTATTCCTATGCAAATATTCAACAGCAAATAATAAACGTAATGCGTAGAGAGTAATTTCAACAGAATGGTCGCCCGCAGTCCAAATAAACCTGTATTCAAATCCACGAAGATAGGAAAGTATAGTTATCGGGATTTTAAGCGTAATTAAGTTTCACATCTAGGTAGGAGCTGCGTTACAAAAGTGTGTTTGACCAATTTCCTAAGAGAGCTACTGCAGCAAGATAGGTATGCCGCTGGCTCACTATCCCTCTTAAAGGCCGAGATAGTTCCACGGGATTTTCCATCCTTGTTCAAGCGGTGCAGGACAAAGAGTCTGTGACAAAAAAAAAGCAAAAAAAAAAAAAGGCCCCGTGCTTTCCATTGGTAGCTCATTAATGACATTCCGACAATAGGAAAGCGTAATAAGAGGCAGTCGTATAGCGCCGCTGTCAGGGCAAAATGCTCCTAATATAATATTGAATAGCTTATCGTTTACTTCGTTGGTTCCGTTGTCATTAGCCCAGTCGGAGCAGAGCAGTAGGGCGATTAACCCCATTTCATTTAATAAAGAAGTTGGCAACAAATACCCAGAGATAACTTAACTTACCTTCATCTTGATAATTTTGAGAATGAGCTCCAACAACTACCACCTGTGACTATGTAGAAGGAAGAGAGAAATAGTGAAGACAATCTGTAGCTAGCTGTTTATATACCTTCTTCAACAAAATCACATAAAACTTTTACAACCTAGAGTAAACCTCTAATACTGACCAATTTTTATGTTGGTCTATAAAATATGGAAATTTTGTACTTTGAATAAACCGACGTTTCTATTAGTCGATTTATTAAAATTTCATATCCCTTTCATCTGCTGAATATTATAGTCTTTTAAAGAGTAAAGTGTCTTGTCTGGTCAGTTCATAGACCAATGAAATTGCTTAAGGTATTGAATATTTAACATTGAATTATAAATTGTAATTTTAGTATATGAATATATGTAAAATTCTATGGTTGTAAATATGATATTATTTTTGTTGGTATATCTTAGGCATTTTAAATGTTTATGTCAGCTTTACAGTTGTATATTCTCAACTTCTGTGAAAACTGCAGTGCTGGTATTTGTGTATATCAGCAAATGTATATCAGCTAAACATCTTACTATTGCAACAAATAAAAAACGACCGGGATAAAGAAGCGGAACATACGCGTTTTCCAGGACATCAACTGTATGGCCTACTCTTATTTTGAAATATGGACTGTAATAATGGAATATCCAAGTAGAATCTCGTTTTTAACTGGTCTGATACAGAAAGGTGACTGAGAAAGTGCTTCGGAAATTTCCGGCGTGGTTCCCACCCTGTCAGTGGTGCAGGATGGCAGGCCGAAAGGTTTGACATTAACAAAAAAAAACCCCAAAAAACAAAAAACCAAAAAAACCAAAGAACCATTGACAGTTGGAATTTAAATAAATGTAAGAGTAGGCCGTACTGGCATTGCCTAGATAAAATTCCCCTCATAGCATACGTACTGTACTATGGATACCAAATAGAGAACAGACACTTTACAATTTCCACAAAAATGTTACTCCTTCAGTATCAAAGGTTGTGGGTTCTTTTTAATTCTGATTGTCTTTTTTCTTAATCCCCTTTTTAACATCGTGGATTTTCTCCGGGTCATCCGGTTTCCTCACACTGTTAAATACCCCTATGCCCAAGCAAATTATTTAAATAAAATCGAACCATATGTTAGCCAAATATAATTAACTGCGCTCGAATCTAATATTTAATACCCACAAAAATTAGCACGCCATCAAGATCTTTTAAGGACCAAAAGATGAATCCCCCCCCCCCAGCCCATCCCAGCACAGTTCAAATAAATAACATAAATACTACAACAAAGCCCTACAAGGACCCCCCAAAAATCATAAGAGGCGTGCATGATTCTAGTGGGTAAAATTATAATTGATTATTACTATAACAACATTATTAGGTGTCAAAATATGAATTGTTGATTCAAAAAACGACTATATAACGACGTTTAGTAAGCAAAATATGAGTTATTATTACATAATATATACATATATTTAGCACCCCTAGTCAAAAAAAAAATAAAATAAAAAAACAATAAATAAAATAATAATAAAAAATAAATAATAAAAAATAACATAATACTACAGCAAAGCCCTGCAAGGACCCATAACAATAATAAGAGGAGTTCATGGTTTCAGTGGGTAAAATTATAATTTATTATCACAACTATAAAAACGTTATTAGTTATCGAAATATGAATCGCCGATTGAAATAATTACTATATAACGACGTTATTTAGCAAAATATTACATATATACCAACTTTAGCTGTTAAAACATAACATATCATTACAAATGATAACTATAATAACTATACGGCACCGTTATTTATCAAAATATAAAATATTTATTACAAAAAATTACTATAACAACATTCGCTAGCAAAATGTTAATCATTGTCACAAATATTTACTATATACCAACGTTAACTATCAAAGTATAAAATATTATTACAAATAATTACTATATTATTTATAGCAAGTTGTTTATCATAATTGAAAATCTATTACAAATAACCACAAATAACAACGTTAGTTATCAAAATATTAGAATTATCACCAAGAATATATATATAATATTGAACCTGCTTAGAGATGTTAATTGAGATTTAAACGTATATAATTAATCGACGACATGGACGAGTTTCTAAATAATTTATCTGCAATCTAATGTGCATGACGACTTTAAACCCTATTTGATTTTAAATCTAATGGGGTTTACATTCTTAGAATAATATCAAATGTGGCATTGCCTTATCATAAAGAAGTTCTTAAAGTAGTTGAATGGTCACAATATAAAATTACAGAAAAAAAGATTAATTATGATAATCCCATAACGCCATATTTCCTGTGTTAGTAACTGTTATACATCTAAAAGTCACATTATGTTGTTTTCGTATATAATGGCGTGGGGGTGTTTACCCCTGTATTAAAGTGTTACCGTTCGATAACAATAAATGTACTAATGTATTTACACGTGTTTGTTGGTACTAAACTATGTCCATTATATAACAACCTGAATAACAGTGATGTATATTGTGTAACTGTTACCCATATCTTCACAGATAATAATTACTTTAACGCTAGTAATAAAGCCACCTCGAGAGTAAAAGACGCCTTAAACGCCTTAGGGCAATATCTTAAATATCTTAGGTAATTAAACTGGTTCACTCCCATTTCGACTACACCCCATTTCGACTACAAATTCTATTACCCTCAAAATCCAGACCACCAACTAATCAACAACGAACTGTTCGGCCGATTAGAAGATGTAATTAAGTTAATGATTATTGTTAAAATAGCTTATTAATTATATATTATAGCTTGTTTTCTTTAAACATCAAAGAAAAAATATCAACTCAGAGTACATTTTTGTTTTGAATATTTGTAAAGTTTGGAGATGGGGTGAGGTTAAATATCGAGAAATTTGAATCTGCAGTATTAATAAAGATATGATGAATCGATAACTTCTCTGCAATCGACATCCTTCTACCGCAGACGATATAAACGGAGACCGCTAGGTCAGAGACGGTACTGCACATATGACATTATGTGAATTGTGAGTTAGGGTTAGGGCAAGGGTTAGTCTTGCTCCAGGGTTAGGGTTAGGTTTAGCCCTGTTTACATCTCGAGACGTTGACGAAATCTACAGGTCCTAACCCTAACCTACAATCCACATATGACGTCACATGTGCTAAAATGTACAGGAGCGTCGCCGATCTAGCGGTCTCTGATATAAACAGGTCTTTGTGTTAATCTGAGTGAATTGGAAGGGTGTCTACCCATGATATTTTGTAAGTCCTGAAGTATACTTCGGTTATTTTGAAAAGTATTTCTTCTGCTTATACTTAATAAAAATCAAAAAGGTTTTTTGTGTGTAGGGCAGAAATGAAACGCAGTAGAACCGCATTGCAAAACGGTATTTGTTTGGGAAAGAAATCTATTGTAGAAGTATGAAGTAGATTGGATCTTTGTGATATAGAGTTTGCCATTGAAGGGGTGGGGTGGTAACGCCTCTGTCGAAAAACACTAATGTTACTTGTATTTTATCACCCTTTTAACAAACAAATATCAACTGTTTAAAGTTTTAAAAGTAAATGATTTAAATTATATTTAATAATCCGCATATTCAATGTTCTCCGATGAGTCCACCAGGACCTTTTATGCAGGGGCATGCACCATAAAGCGTGTTAATGGGACGGGAAGGAATTTTCCCGTACAGCGGGCTTTCCATTTACTCTTTGCAGGATTTAAACGGACAAGGGTTCTGGTGAAGGAGGCCCTGGGTTATTCCATTTGTTTGACCGCTCCAAGTCCCCGATGAAAATGTATTTTCAACACGATTGAGTAATGCCGAGGATGGCGGATGTTTAAGACTACAGTGCGATTAAGAATGGCTTATGACAGGTCAAAATATCACACACCTCTACCGGAGGTCTCCTAAATCTTGAGGCCCTAGGTTACATAATTATAAACCAACGTGTTTATGATTCAGCCGTCCCGTCGTATACACAAACCAGAATTGAACACATATTCTTCTGGTTAGTGGGCTAACCAACTGTCTTTCACATAAGTGTGTCTCTTAATTTATCTTGTTTCTTTTTCAGAAGATGAATTCTGTCTGTATGTTGGAGTTTCACTGCTTTAGATGACGGCGAATTGATTTTAATTTGTTGTTTATTTAGTTTATCTTGTCAGCAAGTTTATCTTGTCGGTTTGGTTTCGCAGTGCGATCCCCATGCACTTACTATTAAAGTAGCGTTTTAGCCCTTAGTACTGTAGAATACTCTCGTTGCTGGGCTTTGCTCCTGTTTGCTCACAATACTTTATTCAATTTGATTATCGTTTTCCGAGATTCTATACGGATTATCGCCCTTGATGTTAGTAACATTGTTAAAATTGTTTGACTTCTAACTCATGACGTCCACTCCACTGTTAGACTATCGACATTCAAGAGAAGACCGCCGTCAAGGTCGGCCATTTTATTTTTTGTTTCATTTTGAGTGAAGTCTGCATCATTAAAGGTCCGGGACTGTACAGCGCAGTGACGATTGCGACTGGCCCCCGAATCCATTCACTTGGTCTGATATTAATTTGTTGTTTATTTCTTGCAATATCTATTAGTTTGTTTTGCGCGTAGTGCGGTCCTCCTGCACTTACTATTAAAGAGCATAATACGGATAAAACAAACCCTCGGAAATTTAAAATTCATTAAAAAATTATTTAATCTGGGTTGTAATAAAATTTAGCTTTGTCTCAAGATTGCAAATCTAAAAATGGTGTACTGTCTGACATCTTATGAAATGGGAATAAAGAGATTCGAACAAACCGGTTGTTTCTTCTTTTTGTCTGATAAACTTATGGTTGCCAGATAAGAAAGTTCAGATTTAATTGAAATACAACGTCTATCATCCATGGTTTTACAATCGTCTGAAAGTCAGTGGGGTATCGGGTTAATAACCATCCAACTATGTGCAAAGCTGAATAGGTCACCGTATAACGTGCAGACCAACTAATTGGTGAGGGTATGAAAGTTAAAGGTGAAAACCAGGTGATTGGTGAGGGTATTAAGCCTGACTGTAGTAACACGTGTAGACCAGCAGATCAATAACAACATTAAACCTGTATCCAGGGTATTTTTAATATTTACGATTGGTTTATAACTCTGGCATTGTACCCTACTGTTGAAAGATATTAAACTGTTTAATATGTGCATATTGGACATAATCAAATCCTGCATGGTAACAGAAATCAAATCCGGGATTTTGCAGCCAGTTTTTCCCTTGTTAGTTGTGTATGATGTACGGTCTGGCAAAGATTACAGAGAGAGAGAGAGAGAGAGAGAGAGAGATGGGGTTTCACGTCCACTCTACACATGGTTCAATTTTATTTCAATAATTTACTTGCGCTTAGGGGAGGGGTCTTTAGCAGTGGGAGGAAACCGAAGGACCTGGAGAAAACACACCAGGTTGGACAGGCGACCCCACTCCTTGTCACGTACAAACGGGGAACCGAAACCACGCCAGTTGACTCAATGACAGAACTTATGCTGCAGGGCGCACGTGCTAACCATTCGTCCACCCCTCCTCCCGGCAAAGATTACAAGTCTAGATGTTAGCTAGATACGTAAAAACGATGTTCCATCCATAGGCCCACCATTAACAGTACGTTAAATATCCTCTGACATTTGGACATCGAATTAGGAGTAGGCAGTAGAGCCGCTGTCGGGCTAATTGAAATGGTAAGGGGTTTAAAGTCCTATTTTTCTGCACCGAGGGGGCTAATAAAGACAGTGCGCTACGACCTACTCTTACTTCGAATTCCTGTCAAGGGTTCTAGGGATCACGTGGCTAAGTGGGTAAGACGCTGGCTCGCTAGCCTGGAGGTCGGGTGTTCGATCCCTGCATTGACCGATAAAGTTCATCCAGATTTTCCGGCGTGGTTTCCCCTTGTCAGTGATGCAGGACGGAGGGCCTTACAAGGGCAGCTGTCTAGTCGTTCGGATGGGACGAAAACACGTGTACATATTGGCGTGCACGTTAAAGATCACTTGGCAGTTCTAATTCGATATAAGAGTAGGCCGTATCGTCGCTGCCCGGGCAAAATTTCCCTCATAGCACACTGTATGGCGTAAGCCAGTCTTCATTTAGCCCAGTTTAGGAGCAGAACAGTAGGACGTTAAACCCCATTTCATTTCATTTTAAGTTAACGCCAATATGTATACAGGACATCCTTATTGCGTCATATCCGAACCTATCTGGGTATTGTTCCCCCGTAACACAATGTGTGGCCTATTGGTGCAGAAAAGTAGGATGTTAAACCCCAATTTTATTTGAGTACCGCCTGTGACGCACAAAAAACAGTCTCTACCGGTAAGCCACCACAGGGTAATATATTATTTTAGTATAATGGATTTAGTAACCTGCTGTTTCACGACATGAATGTGGATAGAATTGGTTCACACCGTAATATTCACTTATGAATAAATGACTTTTATTAATGGAAATATCTGCCACAAACATACCTAAACCGTTGTGTGCTAGTCCGTTGATGTGATTCTTAATCAGACGGTAGGCATTAAGTATATGTTATTAGTAATTTCAGGGGGGCTGCACTACACACAAACAATTAATATACAAGACAAATCTACGGACAAGACACCATATACAGACATCACAAACAACAAAAGATGAAGTAAAAGAATGCGGGGGCTAGCCACAAGCGTCCACTGCGCTGTACAGTCTCGGGCCTGTAGTGATACATACGTCACTCAAAATGAAAAACGAACTAACAATAAGGGGATATTTCCCAAACGTTATCTATTGTTTAATGGTAGAGAGCGAGACATTAAGTAATATATTGCAACAACATGAGGGCCGTGAGGCCCGAATGTTTTTACAATATATTACGCAATGTCTTAAGCTCGAGACCATTAAACAACTTAAAATACAGACACTTGCACGTGCTTTGCAATGAAATACGTCACTCGAGTTCAATATTTTACCAAGTTACGCTTGGCGCATTGCCCGTACGATTATTTGAAATAATGGGACTCCAACATCAAAGGATGACGTCACATCTGTATTTTAAATAATACTAGTGTGAGTCATGCTCGGTTATGTGCTACTTGAAATATAAATGCATGCATATTGAAGAAAAATGCTTTTACTAGTAGGGGGTCGCGGTGGCTAAGTGGATAAGACGTGGGCTCGCTAGCCTTGAGGTCGGGTGTTCAATCCCTGCATTGGCCGAGAAAGTTCATCCAGATTTTCCGGCGTGTTCCCCCCTTGTTAGTGATGCAGGACAGAGGGACTGACAAGGACAGCTGTCTAGTCGTTCGGATGGGACGAAAAACCGAGGTCCCGTATACACATTGGCGTGCACGTAAAAGATCCCTTGACAGTTGGAATTCGATATAATAACAGTAGGCCGTAGTGTCGCTGTCTGAGCAAAAGTCCCCTCATAGCACACTGTATGGCGTATGCCCGTCTTCGTTAGCCCAGTTCGGAGCAGAACAGTAGGACGCTAAACCCCTTTTCATTTCATTTCATTTTCTAGTAGGGGATTTACATCCGCTTGCACCTAGGGTGATATCGTAGACAAATGAGTACAGACCGGGTCTATTATTATATTGGTAGAGGTTGTGTATTCAATAATGATGTACTATGGGGGATATTTTGCCCGGGCAGCGGCACTATATGGCCTACTCTTATATCGAATTCTAACTGCCAAGGGATCTTTTAAGTGCATGCCAATGTATACGCGGGACCTCGGTATATTGTCCCATCCGAACGACTATACAGCTGTCCTTGTCAGGCCACCCGTCTGCACCGACAAGGGGAAACCACGTCGGAAAATCCAGATGATCTTTCACAGCTAATGTAGGGATCGAGCACCCGACCTCCAGACTAGCGAACCAGCGTCTTACCCATTTAGCCACCGTGGCTCTCCAATAGTGATGGGTGTTATAAACAATTACGCTTTAACGCTAGACGTAGCAGTGTGTCCAGCTAGTTACACACCTATTAATTAATGACTTCTATAAAATTTAGAATACTGTGTTAAAATATTGAATATTGAATGATATATACCACTATTGGTAGTGCTTGTGATTTGTGTTATAAAAAGTCACGGTTTCACAAAGACGTGGCATCTTTTACAGCTAATTACACACCTGGTAATTAACGCTCACCGTACAATTTCTAACCACTTTCTAAACACCACCAATAAAAGGCACAGGTTCATATTTGAACGATATCAGTATTACTGTTCTATCTCACGTCCAAATCTCGGCATACTACATTACTTTTGCCAATCCAACATGACGACTATTCAATAGTTACATGGAATTCTCAGACATATGGCACTATACTTTTGTGGAATCTAAACTCACAACTGTAAGAACTCCAGTTGCCCGTTGACTTATTCAATTAGACAGAAATCCAAGCCTCCCCCACCCACCCCTTATCCCGAGATATTCAATACCAACAATATATAATACCTTTAATATATTCACAAATCTATATAATACAATAAGCCAGATTATAAAATGTTATTGCCAATAACCTGTTAGATATATACACTAACCAGCGTGTGAAATCGAACACACTGCCGTACAGGTGCAGTTCAACTGTGCAACTTTCTCTTATTAAACACCACAGAACAAAAAACACAAACTACCGTATTCTATACGAACATTATATTGTACACATCATATCCCATCCACAAGTCTATACAATACAATAATATAGTTCAGATTATTAAACGATGACAGTATAATATGTAGATTTGTAGTCCATCGTATCCATAATAATACCATGTCTTCATGAAGTACAAGTCAAACATGACAGTTCCTTTACTAAAACAAAAGATCCGGTGGGAATGATTGAAATACTAACATAATTCAACAATTCAAGGTTTGAGTGGATGGTATTAATTACAATCATCGAGAAGGGGGTTCAGTTCCGGATTTAGATGAATAGTGACCGGAGGCCATCTAGATCTCGAGGTCATCATAGGCTTCATTCTGACAACCCTATAGGTAAATCCGGCACAGATGGGATTGTGTTTCTGAAATAAATATCCCAACTATGCGTACATAGATGTTTAATACGTTGGATAGATCTTTAGACCTGGGATTTTTCATCAACGACGAATAATCTGTGACTGAAATCAATATGATGTAAGCTGAATGTTTGAATCGACAAATACTGTCGCCGGCACGAAATCGGACTGTTGTATACAATTACATATTCATTCAACAATTCCCCTTTTAAAAAAGAAACACCGGAAAATTTTGATATAATACAAATGGCTCACAATGGGACTTATTGTAAAACAGCTGGGATTCGAACCAGCCGATATATTGACACATATGCGTTATTGACACATAATAATTATTAAATTCCTGAAATGTCCTGCGATAGTTAAACAGTATCCAGCTTCCATACACAAAATAAATATATGCATACATATTTGTCTACAAAATAAAGTCTTTCAAGTTTATAAACTAGTAGTGTCTATGCTTTTACCACCCTATACATACCTTACTCAATACCGTTTTGGTGTCTCACTGGTTGACCGCCCTGAAATCCTTGTCCATCACCATTAACGTCATCGCCTTTAGTGTTACCAAATTGTCTTTGTGGGTTTTGTCTTACGTTTCCCAGAGTAACAAACCCATTATGATGATCCGCATTAATATCACCAATATCGTTTTGATCTCCCACTGGTCGACCTCCCTGAAATCCCTGCCCAACACCAACAACGCCGCCGTGGACGTTATTGCTGTTAGCAAATTGACTTGGCGGGGTTTGTCTGACGTTTCCTTGAGTAACAAATCCATTATAATGATCCGCGTTAATATCACTAATACCATTTTGATCCCCCACTTGTCGACCTCCCTGTAAACCTTGTCCAATTCCAACAACGATGCCATGAGCGTTATCGATGTTACCAGCCTGTTTTGGTTGGCCATGTCTGACGCTTCCTTGAGTAACAAATCCATTATGATGATCACCAATACCGTTTGGATCTCCCATTGGTTGACCTCCCTGGAATCCCTTCCCAACACCAACTACGCCGCCGTGAACGTTATTGCTGTTACCAAATTGTCTTGGCGGGGTTCGTCTGACGTTGCCTTGAGTAATAAGTCCATTATAATGATCCGCAATAATACCACCAATACCGTTTTGATCCTCCACTGGTCGACTTCCCTGAAATCCATGTCCAACCCCAACAACGCTGCCATGAACGTTATCGCTGTTACCAACTTGTCTTGGCCGGTTCTGTCTGACGTTTCCTTGAGTAATAAGTCCATTATAATGATCCGCAATAATACCACCAATACCGTTTTGATCTTCCACTGGTCGACTTCCTTGAAATCCATGTCCATCCCCAACAACGCTGCCATGAACTTTATCACTGTTACCAACTTGTCTTGGCCGGTTCTGTCTGACGTTTCCTTGAGTGACAAATCCATTATAATGATCCGCAATACTATCACCAATACCGTTATTAGCCTGGAGGGCGTTTCCAACATTATCGTTATTACCATGGAGACCGTTGCCAACGATACCGTTATTAACCTGGAGAGCTTTTCCAAATTTCCCGTTATTATCATGGAGACCGTTGCCAGCGATACCGTCATTTTCTTGCAGAGCGTTTCCAACATTACCGTTACTACCATGGATACCATTGCCAACGATATCGTTATTTCCACGAAGACCATTACCAACGATACCTTTGTTTGTGTGGATATTATTACCAACGATGTCATTGCTGCCATGGGCACCATTTAAACCATTATTACCATAGTTGCCATTTCTATCAAAACCATTGTTACCATTATTTTGACGAAGACCATTACCGACAATACCGTAGTTTGTTTGGTGACCGTTGTTACTGTGGAAACCATTATCAGCGATACCGTCATTACTATGCAAATCATTACCAATCATAGCATTACCATGGATACCATTATTTGCATGAATGCCATTACCGACAATACCGTTGTTTGTTTGGTGACCATTAATAGCGATACCGTTATTACCGTGGAAACCATTACCAGCGATACCGTCATTACTATGCAAATCATTACCAATCATAGCATTACCATGGATACCATTATTTTGACGAAGACCATTACCGACAATATCGCTGTTTGTTTGGTGACCATTAGTAGCGATACCGTTGTTACCGTGGTAACCATTACCAGCGATACCGTCATTACTATGCACATCATTACCAATCATAGCATTACCATGGATACCATTATTTGCACGAAGACCATTACCGACAATACCGTTGTTTGTTTGGTGACCATTAGTAGCGATACCGTTATTACCGTGGAAACCATTACCAGCGATACCGTCATTACTATGCACACCATTACCAATCATAGCATTACCATGGATACCATTATTTGCACGAAGACCATTACCGACAATACCGTTGTTTGTCTGGTGGACATTACCGTTATCGCTATGGAAATCATTACCAACCACAGCATTGCCATGAGCGTTTGTGCCAAATAAGCTGCTTTCTTTGTTATTGAATGCGCCATTAAAGTTACTACCAACATTGTCACCCGTCAGTCCAAAATCAGACCCAAATGCACCTTTGCTGAATGTAGTGAAATAGTCGCTTTTGCTATTATCGAAATGGCCATTGTCACCATCAAACCCAAGATTATGTCCATTAAGACTTAATTTTCCATAAGAATCCTTTCCAACATTAAACATTGTTTGCTCGCCGAAACCAGACTTTCCTGAATTTCCTAATTCAACAGGCCCATTTAAGTTTCTAATCCCATGTCCTGCAAGATTCTCATTAATTCTACCATTGACAGGGTTGGCAAGACCGCTATGAGCACCAGAGACGAATTGTCCATTTTTGAGACCGTTGTTAAAGGTGCCACCCACATTGGCATGTATACCCTGATTGATATCAGCGTTGATTCCATTATGTACGTTGTTGTTAAGGTTACCTTGGATGCCTCTTCCAAAACCATGGGCGATACCACTATTGATCTGATTTCCCACATGAACATTATTTCCGGCTCTAAAGCTATTTCCGGTGCCTTGATGAGGTATACCATTAACTGATTGGAATCTCCGTTTGTTGAAGTTACCAAGTGGGCTTCCACCAATATCACCCTGTACACCGTTACTGTGGATACCATTTGTTCTTTCTTTAATGTTTTGCTGCGGAACAACCCCAACAACGGCACCGTTACTACTATGGATACCATTGGCTCTTCCGTCAGTGTTTTGCCGATGAACTCCAACAAAGCTTTCTTTACCATTATTTACTCTTTTGAAATTACGAACAACACCATTTTGATTTCCATCTACAACTCCACCGTGAACGGCACCATTGATACTGTTTCCGGTTCTGGGAGGACGGTATTCATTCCTGACTACGCCAGTATTACCATGGAATCCATTACCACCATTTCCTACATTGTTTTCATTGGTGTTTCCATCGCTGTAAACTTCTGAGGTAGCCAAAGCAAAGAGCGACAATAGTGTTGCGACAGTAATGGGCACCTGGAATGCGAAAGAAAGAAAAATCGTATGCAAACTATTATAAACAAGCCAATAATGAGGCTGATGTCCCCCGCCGAAATCCCAAAATAAATAAATGCCACATTTTAATTTATCGCACATATATTTTTTTCAAAAGTGTCAAGCAATCAAACTGATTATCAACTATATCAGAGTTATCGTGTCCTAAAGCATTGATCAATGAAATTGCTTAGCTCTGGTTAGCACGTGCGCGCTGTGTCATGAGGCGTGTCATTGAGTCAACTGGCGTGGTTTCGAATCCCCGGTTGTACGTGGCAAGGAGTAGGGTTGCCTGTCAAACCTCGTGGGTTTTCTCCGGGTCCTCCCACTGCTAAAGACCTGTACGCGCAAGCGAATTACTGAAATAAAATTAAACCATATGTTAGTCTCGAAATGACCTAGTTTGTGTCGAGTGGACGTTAAACCCCATTTCTCTCTCTCTAGCTCTGCTGCTTAACTTTAGCGCGAAATATTAATCATTGAAAACATTCACCTAATGAACATCTACACCAAGTTTAAACATTGTACCTCAATCATTGTACCTCATAGTTGTTATGTTCCAAAGTCTATACCAATCAAATTACTTATCTCTCCTTAGTCTAAGCAGAAAATTCTCAAAATCGAACTTAGTCAAGGAAAGGATATAATGAATCTATACTCGGGGTTTCATCATTCTCACTTAATTATAACCAAAGTTATCGTGCCCCAACGCATCAACCAATCAGACTGCTTGTCTCTGCTTACCGTAAGCAGACAATATTTATCATCGAACTAGATCAAGGCATTCACCTAATGAACGCCTACACTAAGTTATAACATTTTACCTCAATTAGAAGGAGACTTACCGTGTTCCAAAGTCTCGGCCAATCAAATTGCTTATCGCTCTGCTTAACCTAAGCACAACGTGCTGATTATCAAACTTAGTCAAGGTATTGGTGTGATAAAACTATACACCAAGTGTCCTCGCTCTCACTAAATTAGAACTAAAGTTATCGTGTCCCAAAGCACCAAACAATCAATTAATTGTTTATCTCTGCTTACCTTAAGCAGAAAATTCTCATCTTCAAACTCCATCAAGGCATTGACCTAATAAACACCTACACATAGTTTGAACATTCTAGCTCAATTAGAAGAAGAGGTATTGTGTCTCAAAAAGGGTAACAGACAGGCAGACAGACGGACGGACAGACTGACAAACCCGATCATTATATTCAGTTTATCAAACACAGGTACACCTATGTGAAATAGGGTAATTAGTGATGGCATCCACCAGAGATATATGACACAATAAATATGCAGGCTTCAAAAATCAAGGTGGCCTATGGACAGAAAGCAATATACAGACACCGTAAATAACAAACTCACATATCAGATCATCGACCGCAGATATCTCTTGGAGTCAACCCAAAGAAAAGTGACTTACCATATTCGCGTAGTGCATTACATAGCCCAAATGGTATGGAGAAACTCTGATCACAACGTTTATAAATGCTTCAAAATAAATTCATATACCTACAAATGTCTCTCAAACAAAACACTATTACCATATTAACAAGCACTTAAATGTAAATATGGTAAAGTACAGATGCCGACTCATTAGACACAGAATCATAAAAGTCAAAAACCAGTGAAACCTGTGATAAGCGATGTTCAGAATGGGTTTTATTTTATGCAAATTAGACGTAAACTCAGTAACATTTAGATAAAAACATAAAACTATCATCTTGTTCGACATTTATTGTTGTTTTTATTGTCGCTAATCCCTTGATTGACAGCTAGAATCCTCGTTTCAGAGTTTATTCGACACGTGTTCAGTACAGATTGGGCTGACATCGAAAACGTTTACTCATTGTAAATTTTTGTTTTTATATTTCTGTGGTTATCGTGAACTTTGCAGTATAATTTGTTGTCTATTGACAAGGGGGGCAGGGTCTTTCGTTGAGTCAACTGGCGTGGTTTCGATTACCCGGTCGTACGTGACATGGAGTAGGGTCGCCTGTCCATCTTCGTGGGTTTTCTTGGGGTCCTCAGGTTTCCTCCCACTGCTAAAGACCCCCACGCACAAGCGAATTATTGAAATAAAATTGAGGCATATGTTAGTCCCAAAATGACCTAGTTTGTGTCGAATGGACGTTCAACCCCATTTCTCTCTCTATTGACACAGATACATCACCCATAATTCAACTAGGGTTGGCTAGCCAAATGGTTTAACGTACGCGTTAGATCATACGGTCTGTCATTGAGTCAAGTGGCGTTGTCTCGATTCCCCTTTTGTGCGTGACAAGAAGTGGGGTCGCCTGTCCAACATTGAGTGTTTCTTCGGGTCCCCCGGTTTCTTCCCATGGCCAAAGACCCTCTATGCACAAGCGAATTATAAAAATAGAATTAAACCATATATGTTTGTCTCGAAATGACCTAATCCTAATTTGTGTCGAGTAGAAAATAATTCCCATTATTTTACTCTTGCATTATGTGGATTAAGTTTTATTATACGAAACAATACTTCTTAAGCTCAAACAAAACCAACTGGAACTAGATAGTTGTTCTTTTATGTGATGTAATGTATATTTCTATAAAGCTATTAATGACCGAAATATGATTTCCTATCTAGAAATGTACTGTGTACTTGATTTGAATACTCGGTGTAACGAACTATGACTATATTTCTTTGTTAACATCTAGAACAGATATATGTAAACGGACTCCTAAACAAAACCCCACACTTCTAACATCCACATTGAAACATTTATATTCCACTTTTTATATTTAGGGAATGTTTCTGGTGATTTGTCAAAGTTGTTTAATTCTACTGGTGACTGTGTTGGTGGTTTGAAATGGAATAAAATGGGATTTAACTATTCTATACCAACCCGAGCTACGAAGATGGGTATCCCCGATGAGAGAAGTGTGGCCCGGACAGCGGCGCTACGACATACTCAAATTTCAACTGTCAAATGGCACCTCCGTGTTTCGCCCCAATGCATTGAGTTGCCAAGCCTTCCTTCCTCTTAGCCATAACCAGTTCAGTCAACGTAGGTATGAGGCATAGTTGTTTATATTTATAATGTAACATCGTTTTAATTATTGTATCCATTGTTTTTGCAATTCAATTACTAAATTTTGAAAAATATTCATAGCAGTTTTTTTTAACTTTTTGTTTGATTTTCCAATGTCAAATTGCTGGAAAATGTTTCAACACACTGTTTATGCCACTGTATGATGGTTGAAACATCCACCATTCAAAGACCAGAAACGGAATGAAATCATTTTATAACTGAAATGAAATGGGGTTAACATTCTACTGTTCTGCAATAATCGGGCGAATAAAGACGGGCATATTCCATGCATTACTGGCAAAGGTGAAATTAGACTGGACAATCACCCCGGGGAATATGGTCAGTGACCTAGCGCCGGTAAACCTTTTGAGCTACGGCATCTGTTCACCATTCAACCTGATCATTATGTCAATGATTTTAAAACTGATGTTGACGACAATTGTGGTGATGATTTTATAGATGATGTGAATTAATGCAGTAAAACGAGGTTGATATCGCAGACAAGTTGTCTTATTTTCAAAAATATTATCTTAGCGCATGAGCAGGGGTCTTTCCTGTGGGAGAAAAACGGAGTAGGCCTACCCGAAGTAAACCCACGAGGTTGAGAAGGCGCTTCTATCTCCAAGCCACATACGCTCACACCAGGGATTGAAACCACGACCGCAACTCAGAGGTGACCGGCCAGCTAGAGCTCGAAGCGCGACACTCTAGGCCACTAGATTATGCTTAAATTGACCGGGTTCTTCTGAAAGGTTGTGAAATCAAGACAGAATAAGCCAGTTTAATGAAGCATGCCCTTGCCACGTGAACAAATATAAATACTGTGTTTAATAAACATATACATATTATGTCCATTTCTTTTTCAAAGCAAAAAATACAGCTTAATAATTAATTAAGAGACCAGAATGCATGATTGTTGTTCTTTACTGGAACATGACACATCTGCCATGTCTTTCAATTTCATTTCAATTATTCGCTTGCACGTAGGGATCTACGTCCGGGACTGTACAGCGCAATGGATACGTACGACTAACCTCTGGATCCATTCACTTGATTTGATATTTGTTGTTTATTGCTTGTTTATGTAGTTTATGTGGCTTGTCCGCAGGTTTTGTTTGTATGTAGTGTGGTCCTCCTGCACTTACTCTATTCGTAGTTATTGACTCAGAATTAGATTCATTGTGCCACCGTGGCTCCTCATTCAAATGGACATGGATTTGTTTTCCTGAAACGTACAGTTCATTTCAACAGGCAAACCATTAGCAAGGAAAGCAGCAACAAGTATAGGGTACACGACTGTATCCACAGAGGTTATATGTGAACTGGTACTAATAACAGTGAAATGATTAGGGTTAGGATCAACTCCGTGGCCAAATGTCGTGCAATCAAGTGGAAAGACTCTTATCGTGAAGTCGGAAACATCACTTTCCTATAGTAGCTGTAAGCAACTTTGATAATAGGGGGTGGGCCTTGACCGAATGGTTTAAAACGTTAGCTTAAAGTCGTAAAGTCAAATGGCGTAGTTTCGATTTCCCGCGTGTACGTGGCAAGGAGTAAGGTCGCCTGTCCATCCTCGTGGGTTTTCTCTGGTTCCCCCGGGTTTCCCCCCATTGCTAAAAACCCCATCTCGCATGTTAGTCCCAAATTGACCTAGTTTGTGTCGAGTGGACGTTAAACCCCATCATTATGAAGGTCGCTGGGGATTATTGGCTATTTAAAATGCTTTAAGCGAGCATCTTTTAGACACTTCTTACATGTACAGTTAATAATCCATGTTGGTAACCGGTGCTTATATCGACTTCAGTTTTAAACAGCAGGTGATCTAATTCCTTTCTTGTGTGTTTGCATTTCGGTTTATTCTTTAGCGTTGTAGACGATATAAATGGTACAGATACAAGTAGTTGTCAACTTTTATTATTCAAAAAATAAAATACAAATAACCCCAAACCCAACATACTCATCAAAATACAGTTCTTATAAAGTAAATACCACTTTAATCTTCCCAATGTCTACAATAGGGTATGCAAATGGATGGCAACGTATGATTTCAATAGTCACCGTGTCAGCAATAGAAATCGTACAATAGTATGACTGTTTATCAGAGAGAGAGAGAGAGAGAGAGAGAGAGGGGGGGAGCACAATGCACATCAAACGTATGTACTGTACTGATATATCACCAAATAACACACTATTTATGGATAACAATTACCATGGTTTATTTCACTGCGACGTTTCAACAAGATTTCACAAGTATATTATATGCTTGATAACGACTTGTGAAATCTTGTTGAAAAGTCGCAGTGAAATAAACCATAGTAATTGTTATTTCATAAATAGTGTGTTATTTGATTATGTTCCAATTACTAAATGCTATTCAAAGAACTGATATATCACGTTTGAAAAAATCCTAATGCCATAAGATTATCTATGAGATTAGCACCCTATACCTCCTGTATCGTAGTCCTATCAATCACATTGGGGTATTGCAAAATATAATCGACAAGGAAAGTACTGTTATAGATATGCATATACAAAACTGAAATGATATGCCATGAAAAATTGAACAAAATTATGGATTATTAAGTATTCTAGATGTAAACGTCGCTGTTAAATAACCATGTATCTTTTGTTGTACCCCATTTTGAATTCAGTTTATTTAACATCGGAATGTTTTACAGGCACAGTGAGTTGGTATTTGAATCAGATCATAAATAACTTTCTGTCCTTGAGGTAAAGTATCACAATAAGCCCACACCCATACATCACTGGTTTCTGGTGAACACTGAGTAACTCCACTAAAATCATTACAACTTGAACATTTCTTTTTGCTGAATAAAAATATACAACGTAATGTTAGATAAGACCAATAAATTCACTGAAACATACACTAATTTAGTTGGACGACTTTTCAAAGCAAGCAACGTTAGAAAATAATTGTGAAAACGTTGAGAAAATACTCTTCGTTCCGTCAACCAAATCAATTAGTAAATAATTGTTCTTCCATAATTGTATGTTATGGTTTATTACTCTATTCAGTTACAAATTGACTTTAAGGGATTGTTAACAATAAATATATTAATTGTATATTTGAATAGTAGCGTGCTATTTTGTGAATAAAATGTAATAGAAACCGAAACTAAAATGGAGCATAATAGTTCTCAATGAATCCTATAGCCGAATTCGACAGAACCGGGCATAATCTACCTAAATAAATATTAGAGTGGATTAAGCGACGAAACTTTAAATATTGTCTTATAAACACTCGATCGGGGTCGGTGACTTTAATAATTTTAACAAACAAATATAACGAAAATGGATTCCATGCTTACCTGCACTTGGCAAAATTAATGTTCTGTATTTCTGGTTCAATTAGAAAACATTTTCCTCCATGACCAGTATATCGTCTCAGTTGAGTCATCAGAGTGTCACATAAATAACCTGGTGTCTTAAACCCAGAGAAAGATGTCTGAAACCTAACATCAAAATTATAAATAATAAAATCGGTATTTAAAACAAAGATGTAATAGAATCAGTACGACAATAATATGTTAGTTACAACAACGTTTTAAATTAGAAGTGGTATCAGGTGTTCTTGAAAGAGTAGGCATATCCTGCCCCGTGACATCCGTAATTATTGTGCCTAAATGTCGATATTATCTCATATATCTTTTCCATGTCTTTACTTTCTGAAATTCTGACTCATATCTTTGTTGGATGACGTCTAGTCAATCTGTTTTGATTTTGTACATGTTTTCGTGGCTTAAGCCATATCAAATTAAACCTTGTCCTCAGAATGCAAAAGAAATAAAATGAAATGGGGTTTAACGTTCAACTGGTCTCCCCCAACTAGGCTTAAAGATGCCAATGCCTATCCGGATTTTAAAAGAGTTTTTCTGGGGATTTATTTCTGTTTCGGAATAATTTATTGAGTAGGAATTGGGGGGGGGGGGTAATATTACTTTTCGTTTGCCGAGATTTCATCGGGTTAGACAACAGACAGAGGAATCTTGAACTACTTTAAATAGCAAATTTATTTTACCCTGTCATTCGTTTCTTTCTAAAGAGGGGAATTCCACCAGATGGAAAATGGAAACCATTGGTAACGATGTTGGCTTTGTCTTTGGTATTGGCGATTGGTGAACTGAAGTCAAAACCCTGGAACCCGCTGTTCTGATGCTGTGGAAAGGAATTGGTGTTGGCAAAGTTCTGTTGATTATTACCGAAAGGGAAAAGGTTTGCCTGACTTCCTAGAGCATTGTTACCATGGTTACTTGTAAAAGGGTTCTGGACAATTGGTTGCTGTGGTGGATGTGGTTGTTGTGTCTCGGAAATGCTGGCTGAATTTTCCAGATGAAGGTTCACATTGTCGCCATTCTGCTTTGTTTTTCGTAAATAAGTATCAAACATCATGGTAGCCAGCTTGTTTAACTTGAACTCTTCATCAACCATAAATCTACAACGAAGCATTGGACAACATACACATTGGTTTATGGACCAAACATGGCTGAGTGCCTTAATACGTACAAATCTAATTTTTAACTTTATGCACGAATGTTCACTATAATTGTTTACTTTTCTGTTTAACAACCGTGGCTCTGTTTTTAAATATGGATCTTTTCTGAGAAAGTCGGACAATGTCTCAATAGTATCGATTGATCGACTGATCGGACAGCTTAGATACAATAAGTGAGGGTGGGTAGCGAACTTACTTGAGATAACCGAAATTATCAATAGTTAGGGAGTTTATGATATTGTTGACAACAAAGGTTATCAACGTAAGCTGTCATCAGTTAGAGATAGTGGTTGCTATTGTTGACAAACTTACTTGGGATAACCGTAGTTATCATCAGTTAGTGTTCACAACCGAAGTTATCATCCGAATGTGTATCGTTGTTGGTATAACCGAAGCTGTCATCAGTTAGAGATAGTGGGTTTTATTGTTGACAAACTTACTCGGGATAACCGTAGTTATCATCAGTTAGGGAGATAGTGATATTGTTGACAAATTACTTCGGATAACTAGGGAGAGTGGATGTTATTGTTGACAAACTTACGTGGGATAACCGTAGTTGTTATCAACTGAGGAGAGTGGGATATATTGTTGATACACCTACTTGGAATAAAAGAAGGTATGGTTAGTCAGGGAGAGTGGGTGTTGTTGTTGACAAACTTACTTGGGATAACCGAAGTTATCATCAGTTAATTGTAGAGCATCAGTGTCGTCAGCTATTGAAATAGAACACGTGACCTTGCCACTAGGATCGTGGTAGGTGGTTCTTTGTACTGGTACAGGATCAACATGTACAGGTGTTGTGGGGGGTTGTAATACACCAGAAACTGTCTCCGTGGGTTTTGTAGCATTGTGAATCTCGGCACCTAATGTCAGGTGTGCACCGACTGTTAGCATTAAAAATAAAACTTTCTGAAATAAAACAAGGAAATGTATATATGCATTGAAATTTAGGAACACAAAGAAAAAATAATATTTTGTTTTATCCGAATAACGAACAATAACGGCTATGCTGCCTCATGGACAACCTCGTGGTCATTAGCCTTCCATGCTGTTGTCTCATTGTCATTAGCGTATATGTACCCCGTGGTCATTAGGCATTGGTCATGCTACGTCATTGTCATTATAGCTTTCCCTCCTGCTGTCAATAGCGTTCGACCATTCTGTCCCATTAATGATCATTTGCTGCTGATAACGATTTGTTAAAAATAATTTAAAGTCTAGTTTCATTTTACAAAATTTGTTTTAAGATGCATTATGTAAGCTTTAGGTAAAGAGCTGGTCGTCCTTGCCATAATAGTTAATATATTGAAAATGTCAGTCAAATTACGTTATTCTGGGCCAAGTTATGAGTGTTTAAAGTTTTGACAAAAAAAGCGTAGACTTGATTGTTATTGCTACGATAATAAACGAAGTCTTGATTTTCTATTTTAGCGTTAACCAATTCAATAGCGAGTTTGTTCTAATACAATTAATATCACAGCCATAAGATGACCTAGATAGTTGATTATGGGCTTGCCATGTAAATAAATGTTTAAGTAATAATTTATATAAAATTTGAAGTCATAAAATAGACCTGCAATATGCAAATGTAGCTCTTACATAATGCGCCTTTAACGGTTTATTATCTATGTTTTGGATTAATGAACGAACCGATTTCTGTCTTTTGGCCCGAATACTAGTAGTCACGCGATGAAGACACCTCCCCATTTGGATAAGATCCCCCGTCTCTAATTAAGTATGCAATACATTTTGGAACATATAATTTAATCGGAATGACACCATCCGTCTACAAATACACGACTTAATTTCTTAGCTGATATTTTAAAGAAAAATACGACAAAACTAAATCTTAGTTTGTATACGGTGACCATTCTACAGCACAATATACCTTTCCGACAAGACGAGGCAATGATTAGCATATTGGCAATATAACTGAAGCTAAAGAGTCTAATTTATTTAACTTCCATATTTTATAGTAATTTCTCCCGGTACGTTTATTACCGACTATAAAGACCAAGGTGTGTTAAATGCTAATCTTATTTTAAAGGTTTAACGAGTGCAAGTTCATAGGTCAACTGTCAAGGTTAAAATATTGTACCGGTACGTGTCATTGAGTCGATTCGCGTGGTTTCGATTCCTCGCTTTGTCGCCTGTCCAACATCGTGGGTTTTCTCCTGGTTTTCCGCGTAAGCAAAGTTAATGAAATAAAATTAAACATTATGTTAGTCCCGAAATGACCTAGTTTGTGTCACGTGGACGTTAGCCCCCCCCCTCTCGCTCTCTCTCTCGCTTGCTATCTCTCGCCCCGTCTCTTTTATAAGCTATTAATTACCTTTATTAGAAAAGGTGTTGACAAGCATTTGAAGATTACAACAGTAAACATTATAAAGAATTAATAATCAACACATCCACAACTTACTCACGCTCATATTATATTGGGGTTTTCCAGGCAAGGAAGGTCTAGTCGTTCGCATGGGACAAAAACCTGCCGTCCCGTGTGCAAATTGGCGTAAACGTAACAGATCGCTTGACAGTTTAGAGGAGAGCCACTGTCCGTGAAAAATTTCCTCCTGTAGCACACCGCATGGCGTATGCCCGTCTTCATTAGCCTAGTCCGTGCATACAAGTAGGACGTTAAACCCCATTTCCTTTCATTTCAGTGAAAGGAAAGCATACACACCATAAGGTTTGCAATATGGATTACCGGCCTTTAAAGAAATATAAAGAAACAAATCTGAAACTTACCATGATGTTTTAAACTCCTGTCACTGACAGTGTTGTATATCAGATACTGATAAAGGATATAAACTGCTATCAAAGAGACAACGTTCTGTTTTATTCAAATTTCACATTCTGCACTGAATTAACCTGCCCTGTTTAAATTATATTCAAATTAAACCCCATCTATCAATGGCTGCCCAAACATGGAATTTCACCTTCAATTTTACAGCCTATTAACATAATGTTTGGTAGGGATTTAATTACAGGGCCAGCGTTTGTGGGTTAACTCAATCCGGATTCTAAGATATTAAAAACTCCTGTCCCGTGCTATTGGGAGCAAAACAAGTGGGATTGTGTTAGTTCAGACATGGGAAGATATAAGAGGAGAATAACAGTTTAGAGACATTAAAAAAATACTATATAGATCCTAGAGAGAGAGAGAGAGACAGAGAGAAAAAGAGAGAGAGAGAGAGAGATGGGGTTTAACGTCCACTCGACACAAACTAGGTCATTTCGGGACTAACATATGGTTTTAATTTTATTTCAATAATTCGCTTGCGCGTAGGGGTCTTTAGCAGTGGGAGGAAACAGGAGGACCCGGAGAAAACCCACGAGGTTGGACAGGCGACCCTACTCATTGTCACGTACAACCGTGGATTCGAAACCACGCCAGTTCACTCAATGACAGGCTTTATGATACAGCGCGCACGTGCTTACCATTCGGCCATCCAACCCCCCTATATAGGTCCTAAAAGTCAATTACACCTAAAGTCCATTGATAACAAAGTGAACCAATTAGTGTAATAATGCGTGAAACAATCAATGATTAAAAACGGGTCGGGGGATATGGGTGTGTCTGTTTTAAAATAGCTTAAATTACCAGGGTAAAGCAGAACTGTTTCAAAATACTTGAAGCCCCTGCCCTGTGCATAACACCCACCACGAACATTGCAAGACTCTTCGTAAAAAATGCATAAAATCCATAAAATGAATTATATAAACAAACTTTATTTGAAAAAGACAAGCGAATAATATGATAATATAATAAATAAAATAGATAATAATTATTTTACAAATGCTAGACATGGTGATATAATAATTAAATATAAAACAAAGAACATAAATAGGATACAATATTATATAACATTTACATAATAACAAACAAAAAACAAACAGTTTTGTTTGTTTCGTTTTATTTCTGATTTTATATACAGCCGAGCACGCATTCAAATTCAGAAAAATAAACGAAACGAAATGGTAACCGAATTTACATTGTCATATTACAGTTACATAATCACAAACAATTAAACAAACATTATACGTCGGATTAAAATCTGATGACAATTTCGTTTCGTTATCTTTATGATTTCATAACAAACCGGGTAAAATTCAGTGAAATAAATGAAACGAAACTGTAATCTAATCTGAATTTCATTGAATTATTAGTTACATAAGAGGGATATTAAACAACACATTAAACACATAAACAGGTTTTGCTTTAAAAAAAATGGAAGAGATATAAATAAATTTAGTATTCTTAACGCCTATAGATGTGTAAAATAGACGTATGCAAGTATGAAACTAATAAGCGGATGTTAAAGGCCAGTACACACTAAAATATATTATGGCCAACGCCGTCAAGACAGTTAATTTTGTTGTCTGGTGGGTCTACCCGCTGAGCATACATAATTTGTTGTCGGGTCAACCTGCTGAGCATACACATAAACTGTGAGTTTATTTTTTGTGTGATGTTTCGATAAAAGAAAACATCCTGGCACCTATCTTATCGATAGGTTTCTGTTGTTCACCCGTGCTAAACTAAGGTGTGCGGCAGCTTTTAGTAAATAATGAAATATCACATCATGACGTATGGTACTGTTTATTTAGCCTTCAACGTCAACATTTACCACGTGACCGGATATGATGTTAAACTCACCCCTTTCTTTTGGCATGGTAGATATGTTTTGAGAATAGCAATGTCCAGAAATATCATGTCGCATACTTCTGAACAGAATCTAGGTTATCCACCCAAAGCTGTCTTGTTGTAGACCAGGCAACCAAACTGTATTATTATTCTTAATAGAATGTTACAATACATATGGTCATACTTATAGACCAAAACCTAGAATGTCAAATGTATATATTCGTAAGAATGTTACAGT
Source organism: Patella vulgata (assembly GCF_932274485.2). Taxonomy (NCBI): domain Eukaryota; kingdom Metazoa; phylum Mollusca; class Gastropoda; family Patellidae; genus Patella; species Patella vulgata. Next base: position 36,144,935 of record NC_065886.2, on the reverse strand, counting down.
ACACTGAGGTCCCTCGAGACATAACCAGAAATCGTGCTGAATGGCATGACACACTTTTAGTTTTAAAATGACATTAATGATGACGAGAAAACAAGAAAAGCACCTTCTAGGAGTTAAATTGACGAATTCAATTCAGAATAGTTCAAACAGAACCTGATAAATTGATACATGTCTATAGATATGCATATGTATATTTCAAATAATTTAACTATTACGTAAATATCAATTACTTTATATATTACGTAAATATCAATTACTTTATATATTACGTAAATATCAATTACTTTATATATTACGTAAATATCAAATAATCTAAATAATACGTAAATATCAAATAATATAAATATTACGTCAATATCAAATAATTTAAACACAGATTATACATGTTTTACACATTTAAATAAATACATGATATTTATACATCATACACAAATTTAAAGATTGGAACAGGATCATGGCTGGTGTCATAGTCTCGTCGTAGTAATAGAGGCCGTTCAGATGGTAACTGTCTCTTGTGTTTATTAGGAAGACTTTGTTCTTTTATTTTATGGTTCTTCTTAAGGATTAAAACATCCTTACTACGACCCTTAATATGAATATACAACAGTTCTAATACTATATATGTACATATTTCTACATTTAAATATTTGAATCACCTGTTACGTCAATGTGTATAGTTATAAGAGCAGCAGCAGTGTATTGCAAGTAGAGTTCGATTTCTATTTCTTGTAGATTGAATTCACTGTAATGAGAAAAAAGAAATTCCAATTAATTGTGAAAATGAAATGAAAATGAAAAGGAAAATGAAAAGGAAATGAAAATGGCGTTAAACGTCCTACTTTTCTGCACCGACTGGGATAATGAAGACGGACATACTCCATGTCGTGTGGTATGAGTGAATTTTGGCCGGTTGCAGCACTACTTGCCTACTCTTATATAGAATTCCATCTGCCAAGGTAATCTTTGTACTTGCAGCCAACGTGTCTGCCTATTGCAGGTCTTTCTTTGGGCCTTAAATGTTATATAAACTATTAATTAGGTCTGTCATTGAGTCAAGTGGCGTGGTTTTAATTCCCCCGTTTGTACATGACAAGATGCAGGGTCGTCTGTCCAACCGTGTGGGGTTTCTATGGATCCTCCCACAGCTAAAGACTCCAATTAATTAGGCTGACTGGGAAATATTTGCAGTGAAAAATCTTATAGCAAATGCTACCAGTTATTCAGGGGAGATAACAATCTTTAATCTTGTGGGCTAAGACCAGTATATTTGAATTTGCTTATTAAATTATAGCGATCCTTTCCTTTTGCACTTATTTCGTCTTTTTCCATGGCAATGTGCGTCGAATTTTTCGTCTTAAATCTAAGACGAGTGTTTGAAATTTACACTTGCAATACGGCTGTGGTCAACAGTCACGATTCTGAGGCGAAATGATCAGTTTTATATAGTGTTATGGCCTATATTTTCCTTAAACAAGGCTTATAAAAAAATCGAGATGGTCAGTCCCCTTCATTAATTTTCCCTATTTATTACATTATGACATTTATGGTTCTTTGCTATAGACCAAGTAATGTCATTATTTTTAACATTAGAACTAATGTGGAGAGAATTACTTGTCAATACAGAATGCAAATCAAATGTGATTTAACTAGTTCTACTGCACCGACTGGACCATTGAAGACGGGCATACATCATACAGTGTGCTACGAGGGAAATGTTGCCTGGTCTACTCTTTCTTCGAATTTTTACGTGCTCGTTAATATGTTCGCGACACCTCTGTGTTTCATCCCATCCGAAAGACTAGATATTTTGTCCATGTCAGGGGCCCCATCCTGCACCACTGACAATGGGCAACCACACATAAAATCCCGAGGAACTTTCTCAGCAAACACGAGGACCGAACCCGAGAACTCTTAGATAGGGAGCCAACGTCTTACTCGCTGAGCCACCGCGGGTCCCTGCAATATATACAGTATACAAAATCGCGTGATTATTTGTCGAGTACGTTTTAAAATTCAATTTTCTAAATATGTTTATGACACTAAGGCTATATTGTTATGGCTATAATCTATAAGATTACCTTGATAATGCATATCTTTTTCCATTGTGCATAATCTCGTCTGAAAAAATAGTAAACAATGAAAAATATTGTCTATAAATAACATTAATATAGCTTGGTAGAATACTATCTTCTTACATTTATATTGCGTTTTGTCACGCAACAAATTGTCCAACAATACATCTGATATGTTACGCTTTATAAGTGATAAATCATTCATAGCGATATTGTCTAAATAATAAGACGTATTTCAGTTTTATTAAATCGGACAAAAATTGTTAGTATTTGTCACATTTAGTTTTGATGCCATTGCGAGCTTATAGAAGAAAATTCATATTGCTTAAATCCAGGTGCAAGGTTAAGCAACCATGTTAAATAATTGTTTGACGTTTATTTAAATAAGTATCAAGTGACATTCAAAATGGCGACTTCCATGGAAGTTAATTTGCTCTCTGAATCAATCCGACAAAATTCTTATTGATATGTGGACCCCTTTCTATGTCGATAAGAAGAGCAAGAGCAAGCCTCTTAAAAATTTACCCAAGGCCTTACACCTTCATTTTAAAATCAATCGAAATCATTACCCCGTCGTGTTGCTTATTGGTTGTTTCTTAACATTATGCAAGAGCTAAATCTGCCTATTTCAGGTCTTTCTTAGGCCTGACACGTTATCTAAATTATTAATTAGACATTAATTAACGTATCCAGACCATAATCAACTCTCGATGTCATCGCTAGCCTGCGATATTTACTGAATTAGGATCCGATTTGCTGTTCAACTTTCATTCATCATTAATCATGAAATGGATAATCGAGACTGTATGTTTTTATCGTACCATCTTTAGTAATAATGATCGAGGCTAGGCTGAAAATTCAAGTGCTAAATTCTCGGTTCAATTTGACTGAAATTTTTAGCAAATTCCCTTTACATTATCTTGTTTTTATCTAATGTCCCATGATATGTCTTTAAATGTCTTTGTTTGGTATTGTGCGGTTTCTGTTTCCAATTTGTGGGTAGTAAACGATAAACACGAAAAGTTAGTTACACAGATTTGTTTCTTTTCATTGAATCAATTTGACCCCAGCTGATGATTCAATCACACTTAATCTGTTCACCGGTTTATATTTGCCACACGAGCCAAGTGATATAAGATATTTACCCTCTTTCTAAAGTTGATATTAGTCCTAACCACTCTATGATTTAAAGGCATCACGGGACGAGAATTTATTTCCTCAGCTAAATCCGGGTTATTTTCTCTTCCGTCGTATAAAACACGTAAGGCAGAAAGCTGAAAATAGAAAGTTTAGCACGGGGTAAAATACAAATGATAGGAGAGTAGACATTGTATAAGACAAAACATTTAGGGTGGGGGCTGGTGGAAATGGGTCAGAATGGGTGGGACTGACCTTAGATCACAAGATCTGTCAATATGCTTGATTTCATTACAATGAGTAGGATCGCTTTCCAAACCGCGTGAGTTTTCTCCGGGTCCTCTGGTTTCCTCCCATTTGTTGAATTGAAATTGGATCATTATGTTTGTCACGCAATGACCTAGTTTGTGTCGAGTGTACGCTAAACCATGTATATATCTCGTTAAGGTGCACGCAAAAATGTGTAGACGGGTGAATCCCGGTTTTCCACCCTATTTATTGAATAACTAGACAACATGTGGGAACCGCGGGGAGTAGAACCCATTACATTCTAGTCGAGAATCCAGTGACCTTAATATCCCCGTTTGGACTGATTGTAAATTCTTCTGACTGGGGCAAAGACGGCGATTATTTGACGTTTAACAGTTGGTAACATATGTGCTCTATGACTTTATAGAGGATTTTTTTTTTAAAATCTGTGTTTTAAATAAAACAAGTACACGGAATCGCCAGAGATTTATGCCCTCGTGTGAATTTATCAAATATATTCATATTTAAAAAAAAAGAAAGTAAAAAAGAGAGGCACGCATCATACCGTAAAAAGCGAAAATAAATCTATCGTTAAGTTAAACATAATGTTGTTCATTGATGGATTATGGCTGAATGGACAAGAAAATCCATTCCTTAAAATCTATGAGGCATAAAGATAGGGGAAAAAAACATGCAAGATTTGTACAACAGATATAGTGAAATACTTTTTTTGTGGAGACTTGGATAAAATAGAAAAAAAACGTTTAAGATTCGTACAACTGATATTGCAGAATTTGTTTTTGTTGAGATCTGGAAAAACCTGAGGATTGATATATCAGTAAGGTATTATAAATTATGTAGCTACAGATAGTTCATAGATTTTGACGGCTATAAAGATGAAATCTGATAAACTATTGATTTCTCTGATATAAATCTGTTTGATAGAACAGTTTTCATCAAGTTAGATATGACAAATGGTTATTGGTGTTCATTCATTAATACGAAATGAAAAGGGGTTTAACGACCCTTTCTTCTGCTAGGATTGGGTTAATAAAACACGTTCTATGAGAGACATTTTGCCTAGACAGCGGCACCACGACCTACTCTTGAAACAATAATACGGCTTGGTGCGTATGGCGCTGGTGCACGAACCAGCAGGTCCCGAGCTGGATCCTGGTGTCCTCGGGTTTTCTAGCATGGTTCCAGCTTGTTTGTGATACACAAGGAAAACTGCCTAGTCGTTCGGGTGGGACGATATGTCTACCATTGACAGCACGGTATTCATCCACTGACATTTGGAAATCGAAATCAAAGTAGTTCATTATGTCTTCAAATCAATGTCCGCAAGAGCAGAAATTTAAATCGTTAAACTCTATTTCATTTCATTCGTTTATTAATAATACAAGATATTTATGGTTAAAAATCTCAAGGTTTGAGATGGAGAAGGTGTGATTTTGGTATAGAGTCTCCTCAACAATCATAAACAACGGCATTACCGTCAACTACCAATTTGACACTAAACCTCATTTTTTCGAACGTATTCGTACGTAAAATCCTTACTGAAACACAATACAGATAATCCAATCTGATTGAAAGCAGGTGTTTTTCAATTCGTTTTTCATTTTATATTCCGTAATTTATATTTTACCAGATCCAGTTTTACTTAACAGATCTGTATCATCAGTGTGTCGTGTACACTGTAAACAACCAATGAAAACCACTTGTTCCAATCATATATATCGATTTATTTATTTATTATCTAGCTATTAATGCTTCATATTCGGCTATAGTAGATCAGGAGATTAACTATAATACACTTCGGTAGTGTATAAATAATGCTACATAACACTTATGAGTGTTGAATTTAAAGTCTCTAACTCAATATCATCCAAAATCTTCGACATTGAAAACACGAATTATTTGTCAATGTAAATCAACATGGATGTTGTGATCTTACCGGGAAAAGATGGGTTTCTGATATCCAATATTTAAGACAAAATAAACATTTTACCATTGGTACACGAATCGTGTACCATAATGCGTTCCAGGCCCATTCTAACAAGGGACTCGAAGAACGGGGCTAGACATTCAAAAAGTCATGTCAAACGGTGACGGCATATTCATATCGGGAGAGCATGCGCAATAAATACAATGTAGACTAGAATAACCAGACGCTAGAAATTTTCATTCGATTGAGACTTCTGACATATTTCGCCGAACGTAACTGATTTTAAATTAGAGTAAAAATGGAAACGATTGAATGTAAATCAGTTTATATATATTCCTATTTCATTATTCTATGCGTTACGACCCATTTGTGTCAATTTCTAGGTCCAAATTATTAGCAATTTAGCTCCTTTAAACAAAACGAAATACCTTACTAATATGCCCTATTAAATAGAATTGTTCATGATTAGCGGATATTGTGTAAAAGCTCGCTACTACAATAAAAAAAACGTAACCAAATGTTCAACCACATTAAATCACAAAATGAGCAACATTAAGTGCGTGGGTTAAAAAAGAAAAACTTGTAAAGCATTGTCTTCTTTAACCCGTTCCGAACTTCAATAACCTAGTTTCTTAAATAGAAGTTATTGAAGAATAAAAACTACAAGTCATAACATTTTAATTCCGAAAACAATCAAAGTTTACAGCTGTTGTTTTTGTCAATTCAACTCGGAATATATAAATAAGTTATCCGGTCTTAAAGCCCGATTTTATTCATTGCCAATCAGAAGACAATAAAAGAGGAGGCTAGAATTCAATCTGGATTTCTATGTCGAACATCAAATCAGCGTAAAACATAAATTATTGGAATAAAAGTTAAAATCTAATGAGTAAAAAAATGGGGATTAGGAAGATTGCTTCAAATAAATCAATAGAAAAGTTTATAAATTTATTTTTTATTGTTCTATGGGGAATTCTAATTGTGTGGGTAAAATGATTCCAAATGAAGTGAGTGAGAATTGCAATCAGGAACTGGGATGTGGAAGAGCTTGACTCGACTCTAATTGCAGGCAATTTCCTTCACAACAATAAACCTAATCAGTTTGTTCCACCATTGAGCCGCTAAAATCAACTTTGATTTGAATTCAAACTTAGGCAAGCCTTCAATCGAAGTTCTAGCAATGGCGATTGTATCAATAATTCGGCACAAATTACACCGCGTATAAAGAAAAAGCGTAATCTACTTCGTTTCACTCCCTTCATCAGTACGGCTTTTACATGCAACCCTGCGCGCCATGTTAAGGAAACGAACGACGCGTCGGCCATTTATTGGCTTTCTATAAATCTTTTCGTCGCGATTAAAATTCATTTCAGTCGATACAGATTCCAATTGGTTTATTTTATATACGAGCGATCCAAGTAAAGAACTAATTTGTATTGAGTTGGCGGAGGGAGATCAACTCATTTGATGTAATTAAATGGGAGATCTAAGCGTACTATTTTCAACTTATTGAATTCACGCGCAATTCGCTTTTACAGCGACAACATAAAGAATATATTGTTCATGTGTGGAAGAGTACGTGGTTTACATGATACTATTTCTTTCCAAAACATTTAGAAAAGAATCATATTTAATAATTCTATCAAGCAACCATGGGGTACTTATTGTAAAGACAGTGCTGTTAATATTAGGCGGGGTAGGTCTAGTGATATAACATGTCCGCTTTAAAACATAAGGTTTGTTATTGAGTCAAGTGGCGTTGTTTCGATTAAACTTTTACATGGCATGGAGTAGGATCTCTTGCCTTCCATCGTGGGTTTTTTTTCCGGTTTATTTCCACTTCTAAGATCTTTACAAAATGCCCTAGTTTGTCCGAGTGGACGTTAAACCCCATTTCTATTATAATTTGTATTTCCTCAATTCACTACACCATTCATATAGCCTATTCACAAGAGATTTCTTTTTTTGTAGTATGAATAATATATCGAGGTCAAGGTTACGATTTCGACGTTCATTAAACACAACAGATAAAACCCCAGCAAACTTGTTGATATAAAACAATCACTATTCTGCAGAATGTCACACAAACCATTTTCACCCATATTAAATTGATAAAATTAAACTCAGAAAGAGAACTGATTTCCTTTTTAAAACTAGTCATTTCGTTTTGCCATGCAATGGTATTGTTATTTAAATTTACACAATTTAGTTTTAAAGAGAAAATAGTAATATCATTGAATAAAAATACATTTGAAAATGGAATCAAAATCTAATTAACAATGGTATTGTTATTTAAATTTACACAATTTAGTTTTAAAGAGAAAATAGTAATATCATTGAATAAAAATACATTTGAAAATGGAATTAAAAGCTATGCTTCTTAGGGCATGTAATTGTTTTGAGGTTACCCCTTTCTTTCTTAGCTTGGGAATCACGGTGGCTAAGTGGGTACCATACCTAAATATGTCATAGAAATAACTTTATTTTCAAGTGCTACCCGGTAAGATAAGTACATACCTTTTGTGTTTTTTTCAGTTGACTTGTTTGCATTACAGTAAAATTTGTAACTTAGAGATCAAGTTCTTTAAAATTGAAATTAAAGGGCGTATGGCTCCATTGTTTGGAATATTAAGATCGACGAAATTGGGTCTAAATGCACAATTAATGTAATATGAGTGCATATAAAGTGATTTATATTGAATTTCTTTTTTAAATATTGTAATTTCTATTCAATTATATGACCGGTCCAAATTTAATAGGGGGTCACGGTGGCTAAGTGGGTAAGACACTGGCTCGCTAGCCTGGAGGTCGGGTGTTCGATCCCTGCATTGGCCGAGAAAATTCACCCAGACTTTCCGGCGTGGTTCCCCCTTGTCAGTGATGCAGGACGGAGGGCCTAGTCATTCGGATGAGACGAAAAACCGAGGTCCCGTGTACAGTTGACAGTAGGAATTCGATATAAGAGTAGGCCGTAGTGCCGCTGTCCGGGCAAAATTTCCCACATAGCACACTGTATGGCGTATGCCCGTCTTCATTAGCCCAGTTCGGAGCAAAACAATAGGACGTTAAACCTCATTTCATTTCATTTCCAAATTTAATTACCGTCGTTTAAGCCTTTTTAGTCCAACCTTCACGTTATATTGTTTTTTTTTCTCGTTTGTGAATCAGCGATTACTAATTACTTCCGCATTGTCTTGTAGGGTATGTTTTTCTGTGTTCATTACAAATGGCACCCGATTTCACAGAATACACGACTCGTGTACTGGTTATGAAATAAATGTTCGGTGTGTCTTAAATATTGGATATCTGGATCCCATATGTTCACGGCAAGATAACAACAAGGATATTGGTTGAAATGGCCCGATATTGAATTCTAATTCGTGTTTTTAATTTCGAATATTACGGATAATATTGAGTTAAGAGGTTTAGCCCCTTTAAACGATTCTCGGGATCAATTGAAATCACCCAGGAATTAATTAGAGGCCCTTTACTTCGTCATCTGTAGAAAACAGAACAATTTACATTGTCTGCCATTCCACCTCATAACGTCACTACCGACTGGCTTGTTACTTTAATAATTAAAGACAAAATAGAATTTCCTCTTCGGAATTGTGCGTTGTCAAAACTTTACCCAATAAAAATTAGTAAATGTATAAATATACATCTACAGAAACTCTGCTTTAACAGGCTAAATCGATTCCAATAGCAACACTACAACACCAAATGGACGGAATTAAAATAAAAACATTCTACAAGGATGTAATTTGAAAAAAACCCCAAATAAACAAAAAAAACGAATAAGGAACTAACTACAATAGCAGAGGTTGAAGAAATATGATAAAATCTTGTCTATGGTAATATAAATTATTTTAACTTTTTGTTTATGATACTTGACTTTTGAGCTTTAGAAGGCAAAAACACATTTATATTAATAAAGTCTTCCTCGAAATATATTAATGAATGCTGATTAAATTTAGGGGTTGCTGTGTTGAAAAGAGATTAATTTTAACGGAGTTTGAATCACTTGTAAACTACAATATTATGAATGTTGAATCTAAACTACGAACATCAGCCCAAAAGCACTAGCGTAATCGGAGTGCATAATTGAAGAATTTCCGGGAATTATGTGTGCTTTATCGGGGGAAGGGGACGTAGTGGGGGGGGGGGGCTTGTTTTTTTTTTTATGATCTGTGGGATATTCGAACTTTATTTAGGAATTTGTGCTCTCGTAGCCTACGTGATTGGGCGAGGCAAATATTCCAGATTCCAGATGGCACCAAAACGTTTCACGAAGGGGTGGAGATAAGTAACTCTATAGAGGGTTATTACTGGACCAATAGATCATGAAAAACAGAGAACCATCTTTCCTTCACTTAATTCCCGCTAACATGCCGAATTAAAGTTTTTCGACCAGCTATGCATAAATTCCGCGCAGTAGGCCCATTTATTAAGATATGGTGAATTGAAAATGGTCAACATAGGCCCCCTTTCCAAATGCCAGCGCCACCTATCACCTTCACTAAAATCTTTTGATGGGCCCCATTTTAATCCGACTGAATCCAAGCCTTGGAGTTATATGTCGTTCACGTGTAGTTTTTGTAATGATACAATACACCCACCCTCCCACCACAACTTATAGTCGTAAAGCCAGATCAAGACAAATATTAAATTATCTTTTTATTATATTTCCGTACCCAACTGTTTATTTGTGTCCGGAAGTGTATGTGTACACTAAATGTTAGCATCTGATATTTCGGTTATTTGGAATGTATCCCGCATAATGTGTTTTGATGGGCTGTTGTTCATTTAAAATCACAGAACAAAAACAAAGTCCCTCGTTACCTGTTCTTTTGCTATTTTGATTGGTTTATTAAATACTATCCACGTGACTGTTTCCTGGCAACCTGGTTGCGTGAGAGAACCTTCATACGTCATATAATGTTCTGTTTTTGGAAGAAGTTTCTCTAATTCTAAATGGTGTATCATCGTTCTTTCTCCTAAAAGCAAAACAAAATCGGTATACAATGGCATGCAGGATGTGTTTGTTGCGCAATCAGATCACAACTTCCGATCACGTGATTCTGATTCAAACTCTCTATGATTGGGTTAAGTGCTCTGATGATTTTGATAATTTGATAGATCTGCAGACAAGGCTTCCAATAAAAGTTGTTTTCGTATGTAAAAGTCATTATTATAGTTGTCTAGTCGTGGAAGTCATGTTTGGGGAGTATTATCAATAAAGCTACACCCGAACACATCACATTTAGTAAGAAAGAAATTATACCCAATAACAGGACGTCCTTCATTGTATTAGATTTCAAAGACTCGCAGCAGGTCCATACGATGTTCAAAGAGATGTCAGATCTAGAGAGAGCCTCAAAATACAGAGAAAAAAATGCACTCTCGTAATAGCATTACAGATGCATTATGTGAGAAATAGATAAAGCATTAGCCGTTCTTGGTATAATAGTTAAGATAATAGATAATACAAAATGAATATATTGAAAATTTTAGTCAAATTACTTTATTCTGAGCGAAGTTATTCAAGTCTTTTGTTTTGGTAAAAATAACGTAGACTCGTGTTAATTGCTACCATTATTACGTTAATAAGCAACGCCTTGATTATACATTTTTAAATTAAATTATTAAATGGTGATCGTGTTTTATTCTTCTGTTAAAATCACGACCATCCTATTATCTTGAGATTGATTATGGGCTTGTAATGTGAATAAGTTTCAGTTAATAATTTATATGATATTTAAGGCCAAAAGAAAGACCTGCAATAAGCCGATTTAGCTTTTACATAATATATTTTTAAGTTGATATGATATCATATTGATAATATATCTTTAAGTGTTGTGTGAAAAGTTGTTTCTATATACAAACCAGGTTTATTGTTCTTATAACTGTAAATTGTACAAAATAGTTACCAGAAGCTAGCAACAAGAAGAGGAACACGTACCCAAGCAATAACTATTCAAGACAGTTAGCTTACAAGTGAGTCTACTCAGTGAAAATATATACTTTGTACAAGGTTTCGGAGCAAAGTAAATATTGAAAAATTTGATTTTCATACGGCTTACAGTATTATTAGTCGGACCTAGCAGGTCATGTGAGCCTACAAGTAATTAATGCCGAAATGCCGAACTCTATCGCTCAATAATTAGTTAATAGCGCCATACGAACCTCTATATCGTAATCTTTTAAGTTCCTTGGATATTAGATGAAATGCTTTGTTGATATCTTTTCCAATCTGCAGACAAGAAAACATAAAATATAATTAAAAAACATCGTCATTTAGGTGATATCATTATTACATCTGCAATAATTTCTGTCAGAATTGTCTCCTCCTAGCCTTATCTGATTACACTAGGTTGTCAATTGCGTCTAAATCGGTTTAATAAATTTAATTTTGTTTACTTAAACTGTCGATTGACGGATATATTTGAGCATTGGTTTAGTTTTATAGACCCAACATTTTTTAAATTTTGGGATAATACCAAAATCGATACATTATATCTAAGTAAACAGACTCTTTCAATTTTTCACCCAAATCAAGGAAGTGGTATACCAATCTTGAAACACTTCCATTTAAGACAAATGGTACTCACTGTATGTTAATACAAATATTACCAGTTCTGTATTTATACAAAGATTGCCCGTCCTATATTAATACAAATATTACCCACTTATATTAATACAAATATTAGCATACCAGTACTGTATTAATACAAAGAATGTCCGCCCTATATTTATACAAAGATTATCCATCAAATGTTGATAAAAATATTACCCGTCCTATATTAATACAAAGATTACCCGCCGCATGTTAATACAAATATTACCCGTCCTATATTAATACAAAGATTACCCGCCGTATATTAAGAAAATGGATTGACGTCTATTTCTTCAATCTAGTTCTTTTTGTCATAGTGTTTAATACATTGTTGAAAACACGCGTTTATCAATTCTTGCACATGTACTGATCTGCGACGAATGAAGCGTTTTTGTGGACTTCAGAGATGCTTTCTACTTTCCAAATTAAATGATTTCTACGCTATTCTAGATTGAAATATCTTCGCAGGACATTTGGGACCTATATAATATAAAATTATTTTTACAGAAATTCCCATTGGTTTTGTTCAACTCTATAAATCTACTCGTGTCAGTAATATATCAAAAAGTTTAAAACATAAGATCATTTAAAGCCGTGGAGGTTATACATAATTTCCACAATACAGCTGAGTCTGACGTAGACACATGTTATCCTTGGGTCGGTGTAAATATAACCATGGAATACATTATAGCTACCTGTACGCTTCATTCATGGCTGAATGGCTTACAGCGTGCGTGTTAGATCACACGGTCTGTCATTGAATCAGGTGGCGTGGTTTCGATTTCCCGCTTGTATGTGACAAGGAGTAGGGTCGCCTGTCCATTTTCGGGGGTTTTCTAGGCGTTCCCCGGTTTTCGCCCTCAGTTAAATATCCCTACGCATAAGCGAATTATTGAAATTAAATTGAACCATATGTTAGTACCGAAATGACCTAGTTTTTGTCGAGTGGGCGTTATACTCCATTTCTCTCTCTCTTTCATATTCTGTAGACACGTGACTTTGGATGAATACACTAATGTAATCGTTGGATAGAAGATCATCATAGCATGTGCTTGATGCACGTAGGATGTTTTCTGGAGATCACAGTAGACCCTCACAAATTCTCACCCGACGTAACATTAAACGGACACAGCTCACCAATTATTTCTACGCCGATCAAGGGCCAAAGCTATTTTTAGTCTCCCCCCCCCCCCTTTCTCTTTTTCCCATTTTTGCATGGTGATCTTTGTTGATCTTATGGTGTGAAATTGGAGAAAAGGTCGTGAAAATACATTTTCCGCCAGGTTTTGGTGAATATTCATGATTTTGAGGCGGAAGGATACTAGGGTTAAGAGATTGGTTAGGTTAAAATGTAGGGCGGAAAATGTTTTTTCTCTCTACTTCCAGCTTGTGTATCTCAAGTTTTTCATGATGAACCTCATATGTGCTTTTAGGCAAGAGGTTGCCACATGTTGCTCCATCTCTCGTAGAAAGGGTTTTACCCAATAAAAATTTGGGAAAAAGTTAGAGCCGGTCTAAGAATAGTGAAATCATTGGTGATCTGTGGCCAAACAGGGAACGGTCTGGTCGGGTATAGTTGATACTCTTTCGATACTTGACAACATTATAAAGAATCTATAATGGTTTGACTCTTCATTTAGGTATGCAAATCAATACGCCAAATTGTCATTGCTACAGGGGATTACGTAACCAGTACACATAATTGTGATCCTTTGTATATATAATGATTGGCCTAATACACTTATAGACATTGTTATCTAGTCACTACTGAATAGTTAATTTTGGGCACATTGCAGCGATTCAAAATAAAGTGGCATTTATTAGAGATTGCAGAGATCGAGATGGTTACCCGGAATCAGGATATATGTTTTAAAGTATTTCACACATTTTCTACTAAAACATATTATCTTGGACTGCTTTTTTTAATAGATAAAAGATACTAATTATCATTGCCAATATGAAATCCCGGTATTTAAAGGACAATATTGGTGTCAGTCATTATAAAATATGTGATAGAGCTCGTTAAATACATCCCAAATATAATTTTAACACAGAGATCATTGCAACGGGAGATGTGTAACAAGCACGTGAAGAAACGGGAAGTGACGTCAAACATGACAAACACGAGTTGTCCTTCTATATAACTGACTGAAGTAACGAGCGATAATAGACAAACGATCGAATTTCATTTCACTGATAATTCAGTTGGAGATGAAAAGTTGTTATATGAGACGATGAGAGGATATCTGACAATTCAAAAAAAGAATTGGCTGTCAGTACATAAAAGATAACGAACAAATTAGAAAAAGTCCGTGCATTACCATGTTTTTATTAAGAACAGAATGAATAAAAACGGGGAATGCACGGCATTTTTCTATTTTTCTCGTGTCCCTTATCTAGTGACAGCCAATTCTATTTTTGAATTGTGAGATACCCTCTCACCGTCCCATATAATAGTTTTTCAACTTCAACTAGTGTTTGTCATGTTTGACGCCACTTCCCGTTTCTTCACGTGCTTGTTACACGTCTCCCGTAACAATGATCTCTGTGTTAAAATTATATTTGGAATGTATTTAACCAGTTCTGTCACATATTTAATAATGTCTGACACCAATAGTGTCCTTTAATTGTTACCTCTATAAAGACTGCGATTACGGCTAACCCTTTCACTCCTTTTAAAGCTGAAGTTCCATTTTGATACAAATCGCTGTTAAAGGCTAATAGATGCATCTGAAAATATAAACATAATATACATATTAAACGCACCAGGTAGTTTATAAATAAGCCAATTACTTCCCTTATCCTACGTGTATTTTATAGAGGAGAAAGCAAAGAGAGTCACACACAACTTCCAGTATTATTTATCCACCGGATATAGTCATAACGACTCGTCTGCGGAGCGATTATAATTTTGATTGTTATGTAGTAAGTAGCTTTCCTTGAATTAAATTATTTTCTTTATTTGCGAATATTAAGGATCTTTCTAGAGAGAAAGCAAAAGGCTGATTCGGTTAACAAAATAAAAATTACAGCACAGAGAGTTATAAGCCATAATAGGATCCAATGATCAGAATTTTTAAATTATAAATTAATACTATATGGTCCAGATGGGTAAAAATATTTAAATGTTTAATTATAATCATACACACAATTTTAGTACACAGCTCACAAAAATTCTAAAATGTCGATATTGAAATTTTTTATCTTGGTTAAAGTTCTGATGCGGCATTTTAGCGCAATAGGAATCACTTGCAAGCTACAATATTGTGAAAGGCGAATCTCTAATCGGAATATCAGTTCAAAAATAGTTTAATTCCGTTCAGTATTTGCAAAATTTAATCAATCTATGCTGTAATAAGCCAGTGCCATTTTGTCGTCCGCGAAAATTTATTAGTGGGTCTGTTTTCATTTTAAATCCAAATGAATCCAAGCCGTGAGAATATCTATCGTTAGTATTATGATTTTGGTTTCTTAATTAAATATTTAATAATCAATCTGAGTACATATGAAAAATTTGATATTTTAGAGAAAAGTGCAAATGGCGCATCGTTACTTTAAAAATCCGTAATGCGTAGTCTTGTCAATATAGCAGTAAGCTATTTATGGATTTTAAAGTGATGAAAGGATTGAAACATACTGTCTCGCAAAATAAAACAATATTTCTAGGTAATTAAGTTGTCTGAGACTAGTTTATATCGAAAATATACGGGACGTATAGATAAACTATAATTTTGTAAAGATTGTTTAATGGTTTTAGGTGTGTATTGGTCTACCCCCTCCCCATTCGTCTATGAATATCATTATGAGATTACTATACTGGAGAAATATTAATATGTTTATAATGGTATTGTCTTTATAACATTTAGCACGCAAGTCTACATTTGATGATTTGTTTAAATCCCGGTTTCAACCGTTGACATTTGATCACAAAGTTGAAAATATGATCATATTATTGTTATCAGGATACAATGCATGGTGACCATTTATACTAACTTCAGTGTTAGACATGATACAATTTCGTGAAATGTATCTTTTAGCGTTTTGATGATTGACTTTGTTGACAGAATATCCTTGCGATTTGCTGAGATTATCGTTTTAGTATTTGGCAAAGTTTAAAACTAGTCACATTAATAAGTTTATCTATTCTTACGGATAAGACGAAAACCAGACGTCCCGTGGACATATTGGCATGACAGTTGGAAATCGATATAAGAGTTGACCGCAGGGGGGTGGGGGGGTACAAGCGGGGAATCGAAACGACGCCACTTGACTGATTGACAGATCGTATGGTCTAACGCGCACGCGTTAAACTATTTCCCCCCCCCCCCACACACAAGAAAAGCATGACTTGAAATCCTATTTCCTTATATACTAATGGATATATCCATCCTAATTTATTCATTATATTGTCTGAATATCCATTATTAAACGTGACAAATTATTCATATGCAGAGTTTTTGTCGAGGGGTTTTTATAAATAAGATACACATTCAATGAATTTCAATCATTTGTATAACGCCATTTGTCCAGTTCCGGTAAGGCGATATCTGTCATCATTTGGATTTTGATTAAATTTGAATCAAATTCCGTGAGTTAATGTGTCTGATGAGGTCTATAACATCCAGGATGTTAGCATATATTTCACTGCCTTGCCGATCGTCTTTCACTAGTCTATAGAGCTACAACCACATCAGGGCGACAGTAATAGCCTTTTTGTCATGTTTAACTGGATTTCTGCTCGTTATATAATCTAAATGGAATCTCCACCATTCTACGAACCAACAACCAATCTCATAACCTCGCTTAAATTACTACATTTACAACAGTTGGCTCGAATCAATTGAAATCAGAAATTTTGGTCAACCTCCCATTCCTACTGGAATTCATTCAATAAAAAATCTATAAAATGAAACGAAGTAAATGAAATGAGAATTTTGTACAACCGCCATGTTTGATGTAAAAATCCCATTACGCCGGTAAATGTATCACACACAAACGCGGTCATGATATGGATCTAATTCAAGCCAAACACAATTCCAGCTAATCAATTCTATTTTCTTTTCCGCCAATTTGGTAACAAGAGGTCTTGAATTAACCAGGATTCACAGTAGCTCATCTTATAAACTAGCTAGTCTGTTTGCCTCATCTTATAAACTAGCTAGTCCCTTCGTCTCATATATTAAACTAGTTGTCCCGTTCGTCTAATATTTTAAACTAGCTGTCCCGTTCGCCTCATATTTTAAACTAGCTGGCCCGTTTGTTTCATATATTAGACAAACTGTCTCGCTCGTCTCATATTTTAAACTAGCCGACTCGTTCGTCTCATACTTTAAACTACCTGTCACGTTCGTGTTATCTTATAAATTAGCTACTGTTTGCCTCGTCTTATAAAGCAGCTAATCTACCCACCCCATCATATAAGCTATCTAGTCTGTTCGCCCCATCTTCTAAACTAGCTAGCCGGTTCGTCTCATCTAATAAACTAGCGAGTATGGACTAAGACTAGTAGTAGTGCGAGTTATAAATAGACAATTTTTCCCTTAATTTTTTTCTCCCCTCTTCCTGCATTTTTGGGTTGACTTTTTGGTCTAGAATTGGAGAAAGGGACCAAATTTGCAATTTCATAGCACTTTTGGGTAATACTGATGATATTACAGCGGAGGGATAGGGGGAGTAAAGTGTCTTTCTGCAAAGCAATCTTTGTGTCGGAAGTGAGATTTTCACCTCCGTCAACTTCAAATCCCCGTAGCAAAAAATCTAAATGGTCAACCCCCTACAAATTTATGATGAGGATAGTGCCAAATG
This sequence comes from Patella vulgata, assembly GCF_932274485.2. Taxonomy (NCBI): domain Eukaryota; kingdom Metazoa; phylum Mollusca; class Gastropoda; family Patellidae; genus Patella; species Patella vulgata. Next base: position 36,127,108 of record NC_065886.2, on the reverse strand, counting down.
TGGTCCCCATTGTGCCTATAAAGATTGGAACCAACGGAATGTTGAGCAAAAAGCTACAGCCTGTGATGTTACAGCCATTTAACATTGAAGTCAATGGGCAAATAATTGCTAGTCTGAGACCGTATGTTCGCCTCATCTTATAAACTAGCTGGTCTGTTCGCCTCATCTTATAAACTAGCTGATCTGGTCGTCTCATAAACTAGCTTGTCTATCCGTGCTATCTTATAAACTAGCCAGACTGTTTGTCACCTCTTATAAACTAGCTAGTTTGTTCGCCCCATCTGATTAACTAGCTAGTCTGTTCGCCACATCTTATAAACTAGCTGGTCTGGCCTCGAGTTCATTAAGCATTTTCAGACTTAAGTTCAGAATTTACTTTTAATCACTGTTTATGAGAAACACAAAACTTGCACGTAGTTTGAGAATGCTTTGTGAACTAAGGGCCTGTTCGTCTAATCTTGCCTGACAAGGACAGCTGTCTAGTCATTCGGATGAACCGAAAAACCGAGGTCCCGTGTACACATTGGCGTACACGTAAAAGATCCCTTGACAGTTGGAATTCAATATAAGAGTAGGCCGCAGTGCCGCTGTTCGGGCCAAATTTCCCTCATAGCACACTGTATGGCGTATGCCCGTCTTCAAAAGCCCAGGTCGGAGCAAAACAGTAGGACGTTAAACCCCATTTCATTTCATTTCATTTTCGTCTAATCTTATAAACTCGCTACTATGTTCGCCCCACCAAAGGAGCCAAGGTGGAATAGCAAATATGACAGCGCCGCACTAACTGGATGTCGCGAGTTCGGTCCCAAATTTCTTCGAGATTTTTTATCTTGGATTCCCAATGACAGTACAAAGGCTTGGTAACAAAAATGGCGTCTAGTCTCACCTGAGTACTCGTTGGTGTGTACACAAAATAACTCTTGACATTCGACATGTGGAGTACGTGGAAATTATTTCTCACAAGTCTCTAATAACAATATTAAAACTACCAGTTGATGATACAAATCAGTGACCTTTCCAAAACAAACTAGTGATCCTTTCAAAACAAACCAGTGAACCTGTCAGTTCAAACCAGTCACCCTTTCAAAACAAATAAATGACCTAACGAAAACAGTGACCCAACAAAAACAAATAAATGACCCACCAAGAACAGTGACCCATCAGAAACAAAACAGTGAACCACCACCCAAATCAAACCAGTGACCCACCCAAAACAAGGCAATGAGCCACCTGGAACAAACCAGTGACCCTTTCAAAACATAGCAGTAAGCCATCCAAAACAAACCAGTGACCCTTCCAAAAAAACCAGTAACCCACCCAAAATAAAATTATTTTCTTTACAAACTTTCAGAATTAATTTCCTCGTGCAGTACACACTGAAATATAACAATGAAACTTGGATTTCAGATATGTTCTGTATTCTGTTTGTTTGTAAGAGCTTATTGTTCAGCCAATCATATTCGTGACAATTGGAAATAATAGAAATACTTTTTGAAAATGCTTCGCAGACTCTATAATTGAGAATCTTTAAATTTTGCTGAAGGCAAGTCGGGTAATTCTATCTAACTGAACATTGTTGCTTTTGATGCTTTTATCCTCTCGGGTTATCATCAAGTTTAAATCGGTGAGGATTATTTCTGACATTGAGTTAGAAAATTTCCTACAGCTAACATGTTTTGTTGTGGGTTGTTATTGATAACGCCAGTCAACCATGTTTGTAAGATCGGGATAAAATGACACAGATGACAGCAACTGGAATGTAACATGACTTTATTTTATACTTCCATATTTTTAATAAACGACAGAAAAAAGGAATAGTGTTTCTCTCTTAGTTGATGTCTTTACAATATCCAATAACCGGGAGCACTTGAAAAACATCAGAAATCAAGATTACGTTTCGGAAAGCAAATGGAATGAAATGAACAGCAGCTTAACATCTTACTTTCCTGCACCAACCGGGAAAATCAAGACGGTACATGTCATATAGTGTGCTTTGAAGCTAATTTTACTCGAACAGCGGTGCTGCGGTCTACGTGTACTTTCGGGGATCTTTATCGTTCTGTTATTGTTATATACGGGTCCTTGGTTTGTAGCACCGTTCGAACGACTAGACGCTGTTCCAGACAACGTACAGCGTAATATGGAATCTTAAGAGTACCTTTACGTGCACACTACGGTTGACCCTCCTATTACCAAACCCACCCACCCCCACAGCAATAAAAACCTAAGAAAACAAACAAAAAATAAACTAGAAGCCGTTTTTGTTATCAGGACCACCATCCCGCAAAACTGACATTGTGAAATCAAGCAAGAAAATCCCGAGGAAATGTCTCTGCCAACTCCAAAATCCAAGCCCGGATCGCCAGGTTTGTGAACCAGCGTCTAGTTCACTGAGCTATCTTGATCCGTATTTTAGGATTACGGTAATACGAAATACTCTCTGTACCAATGGAAACCTAAACCTGTCAAGTAAGATGAAGGAGAAGATTTCATCTTAATGTAGGGTAACATTGCTATATTGGATTAGTTACTTTAGAATCAGGCGGTAAGTAGATATAAAAGGTCATGTCTCGGTACAGAATAAAAATACATTTATCAACCTTTAAAAACTTACACTTCGACTCTTATCCATGTACATCTATGTTCTTAGTATAAATGGACCCCTCGCGCCATGGCATTGAATCACATTTTGAGATGTAGATGCAATACTTAACTTTTACACGTTGGCGGGTTTGCTTTCAATCGTCGGAAACTAAGAGAAAACTCATCACAAATTGAGATTAGAATCATATACATCAAGATGTGTACATTCTTCGTATCAAACGACCACTCGCACAGTGAAATCCGCATTTCATGAATTCCCATACTGACATCTAGATACTATTCCCAACCTCCACACGCTAGCGGGTTTACTTTCAAGCGTTCGAAATTGAGAGACAACTCATCAAAAAATAAGACCAGACCAACTCACAACCATCACATTCATTACTCAGAAATGGGAACGAGCCCCGTTCAAGTTGACAGTTCATCAAATGATGTAAGTTAGTCCGGTAATTCAGCGACATAAGTCAAACTCGAGTCCAAGTCGCGGAACTCGAGTTCTAACCTTTGCAAAGAATCCCTCCCCCTTTATTCAATCCGGGGGGTTGGATGGCCGAATGGTTAGCACGTGCGTGCTGTATCATAAGGCCTGTCATTGAGTCAACTGGCGTGGTTTCGAATCCCCGGTTGTACGTGACAAGGAGTAGGATCGCCTGTCCAGCCTCGTGGGTTTTCTCCGGGTCCCCCGGTTTCCTCCCACTGCTAAAGACCCCTACGCGCAAGCGAATTATTGAAATAAAATCAAACCATATGTTAGTCCCGAAATGACCTAGTTTGTGTCGAGTGGACGTTAAACCCCATCTCTCTCTCTTTATTCAATCCTTATAACAGGACTATTTACAAGTACATGTACACGGATTTCGAAAATACCTCGAAGACACTGTCTAAAATGGTGGATAGACTAGGGGGAAAGAGGGTTTAACGTCCACTCGAAAACAATTACTTATACACAACTGAGCTTTGTAAATAGTAAGTGCGTCAGAACTTCACTTCACGCAAAACAAAACCTATAAGACAGACATGCGGACAAGACAAACTGCACAGACATTGCAAGAAACAACAAATATCAAATCAAGTGAATGGATCCGAGGACCAGCCGTAGACGTCCACTGCGCTGTAGCTGTACAGTCCCGGTCCTGTAATGATAAGACACTGCCTCACAACTAAGCCTGGTAAAATGTGTACTGTACTTAATTTTTATTGTGTGATTGCCTTGTAGAGCCAATGGTACTATATAGTATTTTTCCGGTGGAGAGAGTGAAGGAGAAGTGGGTGTTTACGTCTACTCGAAAAAAACTATGCCATTTCGGGAATAATATATGGCTCAATTTTATTTCAATATTTCGATTGCGCGTAGGGGTTTTATCAGTTGGAGGAAACCGGATGACCCGGAGAAAACCCGCGAGGTTTGACAGACGACCCTATTCCTTGTCACGCACAAGCCCGAAATCGAAAATGAAATAAAATGAAATGAGGGTTTAACGTCCTAATGTTCTGCTCCGAGCTGAGCTAATGAAGAAGGGCATACGCTATACTGTGGGCTATGCGGGAAATTTTGCGCTGACAGCGACACAATCTCGAAATCGAAACCACGCCATTTGACTCAATGATAAACCGCATAATATAAAGCGCTCGCCTTAAACTATTCAACCAGCCATCAACTTAAAATGGTGGACTCAGTACATTGATATTGTATTAAAGTACGAGGCTTGAACTAACCAGGGTGCATTAAAGTAACAATGCCCCAACGGAAGTCGAGAAAGCAGAGGCACGTACATGTACATGTAGAGAGGGCTAGCACAGTATATATTCATAGAGAATTATAATGGCGGGTGTCATATATAAGACAGTGTATGCTTTCACATGTATTAATTCCCATATATATACGAGAAATTTCGACAACCTGCCTTTGCCTCAAGTAATAAAAGCCAATACCTCATTTTTTTTATTAGAAATATTTTCCCTACAGTAACAAAAAAGAACGCCGTCTAAATCAGTAGAAATGGAAGAACCAGTATAGAATGTATTCTGAATGCATGGTTTATTGATTAACGTGCAGTATTTACAGGATTAAACTATAAGGATTAGTAAATGGACGGTGTATAGTTTATGCAGATTTGTCTGTAATTAAATCAGAGTGGTGTGTAATAGAGCTTTTATTGGGTTGGAGATTAAAGGAGATTGGGATGTAATTAGTGAGAATTTAGCGCGAAATCTTCCGATCTTTAACCTCTTATATGGATTACCACTATCGTAAACCTCCCATAATTCAACCACACCATCGTCGTTTATAACAACGAATGAAATGGAGTATGCATTATTTATTGAGGTTTAACGTCTCTTCAGCTAGGTATTTAGGTTATTTTAACAGATAAGGCGCTGGCTCACTAACCTGGAATTGATGGGTTGTATGCCTTTTTGGTTTTATTTGTACGTTATTCAGGACGGAGGGACTGACAAGGAAAATCGCCTAGTCGTGCGAATGGGATGAAAACCGACCAGGTTACACGAGGTACTTTATGTGTTGTCTGCTCTACATAACCTCAAACAAATTTCTCTCATCTTTAATTTTAATCTGACTTTGATAATTTGTTAGGCTTCAATGAGCTAGGATCAGAGTTGGGCCATCAATGCTAATCTTTATTCACAAACACTGGAGTTGAGTTAAGAATTTGCCAGACAAAAATTTGGTGTTTTTATAGGGCGCATTCAGTTATTGGAAGAATATGCTTCCCCTTAAAATGCAAGAAGCATTACTTGTCACATTCATCATTATAGAGAGAGAAATAAATGGGGTTTAACGTCCACTCGACACAAACTAAGTATTTCGGGACTAACTTAGGGGTATGCACTTGGTTTCCTATAGCGAACCTTCATGGCACGTTTTTATTTTTCATCAAAGGAATTTCCCACGGTGTGAACATGGAAGAAAATGACAGAGCTTCTTATTAAAACTTTTAAACCTGTGTTGTTTTTACTTCCCTTTTTGTGGTGTTTTTACTAGCATTTTTTTTACAGGGTATTTGATTTTTTAACATGTCTCCTCAGAACATTGATGTGTATATATATAGATTAAGAAAACTAGAGTTGAAATAATGTTATTTGTACAAACAAAACAGGTCATTATTTTTTAAACATATATATTTAGTTAAAGATGGATTCCTTCCATAAACTAATTGATATACTAGAGTGATCTAACGCACTCATTCACGTTATAAGGTTAACTTTATGCTTAGCTGGCAAAGTTTCGAATCCAGTCCTGTATGTGGCAAGAAGTAGGGTTGCGGATTACCTGTCTGATTTCTTGGGATTTCTTTGGGCCCTCCGTGTACTCTGGTTTACTCCCACTGCTAAAGACCCCTATACGCACACGAATTACCTAAATGGACAATGCTAGCCTCCAAGTCTTTTTTGAGTAAAAGATAAACCCACTTATTTCTCCTTCTCTATCCCAGAACATTTATAAACTAATGAGTTTTATCTAAACCTGTTTAATGCCGATGTTAATAACACTTTTGGAAATATTATGAGTAGTGGGATTAATTAAGATGGGTGTTGGAAGTAATAAGCACACCAACCGCTATAACATAACATCTAATAAACATGGACTATTTATCACGGACTATTGACAGACCGTGTATAAAAGAACATTTATTAGGTGATTTACAGTAGCAAATATAATTCCTAGTCAGTCTTATTGAATTACTGATCAATAAACATTACATGGTATTTGTATTATTTATTTAACATGATTTATAATCACGACTTTCTCGCATTAATTCTCAAGTGCAGTTTCATATATTCGTCTGTTGGGGGGAAAGCTAATTAAAGGAGCTAGTGTTGACTATATATTCACGAGGGTTCAGGCTAGTAATTATTTCTATGTTAACCCCCCAATGGTTATTTCTCGACTATTTAATACAGTATAAAATAAACTATTGAATTAATCTGGTGCGTATGTTCGTCTATTAAATTAGGAAGCCAATGAGTAAGACACTGACACGCCAACCCGCAGGTCCCGTGTTCGATACCGATGTTCAACATTTGGAGTTGAAGGCGTGGTTCCCCCTTACCAGTGGAGCAGAAATGAGGGCCCGGTAAGGGACAATGTATAGCGGTTCAACTGGGCAAAAAGTGGATGTCCCGCGTACACCTCGGCGTGCTCGTAAAATAACCCTTGGTAGTTAGAATTCGATATAAGATTAGGCCGTAGCGCCGCTGTCCGGGCAAAAATCAACCCATAGCACACTGCATAGCGTATGCCCGTCTTTATTAGCCCAGTCGTAGCAGAAAAGTAAGACGTTAAACCCCATTTCATTTATTTGTTTAACACCCATGGGATCGAGAAGAAATTGTTTCTACACGCAATGACCATTTGTAATACAGATGCGATGAGACAGAGTACCGCTTGTATCACATCACGGGCCTGTTTCGCGAAATTCTAACCAAGATAAAATCCAAATTTTAGTAATTTGATTGGATAATATTAGACTGATTTTGGTGCTTAGCCAATCAAAATTGAAGTATCTACTAAAATTTGGATTTTATTTTTAGTTAAGATTTCGAGAAACAGGGCCCTATTCCTCGATCACTTTACGAACTTTGTGAATAGAAAACTTAATAACTGTTAAACAAGATTGACCGTCCATCTGTCAAATGAGTATTTGTTTTTCAGTACATTACAAAAAACATTTCTAATCCAAAATTATTATACAAGTATTTTAATCCTAAGTTTATATATGTTTCTGTATTTTATTGCAATTTTCATCTGGTGACCGGTTCGCTCTACCGATACCTATGTGTATGGTAACCGTTAGCAGTTTTGGGAACTCGTTTTTGTTTCAAGAGCATCATTTTCAATAGTTTATCTGAGTTATTATCTACACACCTCAGAGCGACACAGAGTGGTGTTTATAGGGTTAATTAGCTATCCCCCCCCCCCCGTTACTTTACAACATTTGTTGGAATAGCTTCTAGACATTTAGCAGAACAGTGAACGTCATTACAAATCACAATGTGAAATCATGTCTTATGTTCAAATTGAAAAATATCTCTTGAAGGCATAATAGTTTTGAAATGTAGGCGTCACGATGGCTAAGTGGGTAAGACTCTGGCTCGCTAACCCCTAAGGTCGGGTGTTCGATCCTTGCATTGGCCGAGAACGTTCATCCAGATTTTCCGGCGTGGTTCCCCCTTGTCAGTGATGCAGGACGGAGGGCCTGACAAGGACAGCTGTCTAATTGTTCGGGTGGGACGATAAACCGAGGTCCCGTGTACACATTGGCGTGCACGTAAAAGATCCCTTGACAGTTGGAATTCGATATAAGAGTAGGCCGTAGTACCGCTGTCCGGGCAAAATTTCCCTCATAGCACACTGAATGGCGTATGTCCGTCTTCATTGGCCCAGTTCGGAGCAGAACAATAGCACGTTAAACCCGACTTCGTTTCATTTCATATTGAAATGTAAAGATAACGTCATGGATACGGGGGAACCATACAGTCTATGCAGTGCTATTAAACCACGGCTAACGGAAGTCATTCTAGGAAGTATTTTCAATGTTAACAACATGCTGAACTATAAGGTGATCTCGTGGGTTATTGGCGTCCCGGGTGCCATCATGAAGAATCTTAAGAGAGAAGTGTATTTGTATTAAATGTAAACGAACATACTTCGTCCATTATGGAGAGTGAACTTAACCTCTCGTTAATGATGTTGTTCACGCTAATCCATGATGCCACCCGACAGTCTGTCTCTCCTCATCTCACACTCACCACTTACAAATACCCAAATTAACAACAAAATCGATACAAATGGCAAAACTGTTTAATGTTTTTTTTTCAGTTTAAAGTCCTGGTTGCGTAAGAACTGTAGCGTAAATACTGTAAAGAAGCCGGGAATTTATATATAGAACGTCTTCCGTTATAATTACTACATACGCCACCCACAAGTCGCCATATTGACTTCACTATTCTTTTTAAAATTTCCACGTCACCATTTATTGCAATTTTACTCTGCATTTGACATAATTATCAAATTAGGCAACCCTAATCCTTGGTACGCAATGAAATGTCCTACCTTTCTTTTAACGTCCACTCGACATAAACTAGGTCATTTCGCGACTAACATATTGTATGGTTCAATTGTATTTCAATAATTCGCTTGCACGTAGGGGTGGGAGGAACAAGAGGACCAGTAGAAAACCGACGAGATTGGACTGACGAACCTACTCCTTGTCACGTAAAAGCGGGAATCGAAACAACGCTACCTGATTTAATGACAGACCTTATGATTTCACGCGAACACGTTAAACAATTAGACCAATCACTGGATGGGTACACTCTATTCGGTGTGTTATGAGGGACACTCTAGACACTTATTTCGATATTCAACTGTCAGAGAGGATCTGTACTTGTAGAAAATGTATCGTCTATAAACAAATATTTTCGTAATGTATCCAAAAACAAATTTTCATTTGACATGCGATCAGTCTTGTTAAACAATTATTAAGTATTTTTGTTCACAAAGGCCGTAATGTGATCGAGAAATAGATGTGGTGTACTCTGTTTCCACGCATCCCTATTAGCAACGTCCCGTGTGTATAACAGGAAGAATCGGCTTCTTCTCGACTCCATGGGTGTAAAACAAATAAGAGCAGATATTATGTAAATGCAAATATATATTCATAGTTACATTCCATATCCGACTGTTCCGATCAAATGGCATGACATCAAGGTCTACAAGGACAGTTTTAAAACCATAATATGACTTTAGGATCAAGTCTACAAGGACGACAATATAATCTGAGTTTGATATGTACAGATCACGATATTAACTGACCAATGATCTCTAGTGTCAATGCGTCTGCATGATAACCTGTTCAAAATCAGACGAAATGGACAAGTTGAAGAGTTCGATACTCGAGTAAATGCATTATTAAGACTGTAGCTGGCGCCACCGCTAAGGAAATACATTTATTGAACCTATTAAACACCGTAAAACTAATTCGACTGACAGACACTCTGTGTTAAAAAGGATGGTAGTTCAATATTTTATCAATATGTCATTTTGGCACTGAATTATTGAAGAGTTTGATACTCGAATACAATCCTTATATAAAAAGGCTGTAGCTGACATACTATACATATTTGGCGTGTTCTTAGATTCAATCCTCAGTTTTAACTCTCACATAAACAATATCTGCAAAATTTGCCATTTTCATCTTCGAAGAAAAGAATCAATCCGTCATCTTATACCTAAAAGTGCAGCCGCTGCACTGGCTCGATCATTCGTGCTGTCCAGATTTGACTACTGCAATGCCGTACTTTCTGGAGTAACTGATGAACAAATTTCCAAGTTGCAAAGGATCCAAACTCGTGCTGCACGAATTGTGACTAAAGCTAGATCAAAATCACACATCACTCCCATATCTTAAATAATCTTCACTGGCTCCGAGTACGCGAGAGAATTAACTTTAAAATTTTAACTCTAACATACAAAACATTACATAAAACAGCACCAAGATATCTTCAGAATCTCTTGACACACTACCAACCAAAAAGGTCACTGAGATCCGACAATAAATTATTGTTAGATGTACCGATTTATAAGATGAAGAAATTTGGTTCAAGGACTTTTCAGTATAATGCATCAATTCTGTGGAATTCGCTACCACCTTCCATTCGAAAATGTGAAACATTGTCTATCTTCAAATCAAGTGTGAAAACCTGGCTGTTTAGTCACTATAATAAGCCCACGTGAACACTTTCATGCGCCTAGAGCATCAACAAGTGGGATGAATCGTTGCGCAATATAAATTTCGTTATTATTATTATTATTATTTATTGAACCCATTAAATACCATAATAACCATTCGACTGGCAGACATCCCGTGTTAAAATTTTATCAATATGTCATTTTGAGATTAACATAGGAGGATTTGCCCGAAAATTGGAGTTCGAGCTATCTATTACCAAATTTCAATCTGTAAGTGGAAACTCTGATTTCTTTTTTATATATTGGAAATAAAAGACGAATTGACTCAAACTAAAACAATATGGCGGGTTTATGTCTGGCTTGAATCTTATTAATTCTTTTTCTTTATTTATTCTATCGACAAAACATTGTACAAAATGATCTGACAAAACTTGTAACAACATCATCTCCTTACCAGCATATAAATAGAACTGTTTCAACATTGAAAATGAAAAGGATGGTATATCAAAAATAATAAAAACAAAAATACAATTACGATAGTGTCGCGGAAATTACGAATGGAAAAATAAATAAGTAAAAACATAAATAGTGTCTCGGAAACTACAAATTGAAAAATAAATAAGTAAAAACATAAATATGAAGAGTTCAAAGAAACTACCATAATACAAAACAAAAAAAAACCCCAAAAAAACAAATAACCGGAGTGCACACTAACTGGTATAACGAACTTCATATTAGATACATCGTTTGGTAGATTTTAATATAAGTATGAACTATGATCCATATTTACATGATATATATTTGTCCTAGCTGTTTGTAATTACACGTTTAACAAATATTTGTATATATGATTTTATTATGACGATAAACACCATATAGCAGGCTAATTTGAATGTTATTCACGAGAACTGATAAGGTTCAATAGTTTGTTGCAGAATGTTCTTTTGCTTGTTGGAAGACTTCCAGAAATCGGTTCTAAACGATGTCGAAGGTCAGAGGATAGCAAGGGAGAAGAAAAGTTGTCTAACATTCAAAAACGCTCTCTCGGGAAATGTTCCGCCAAATTTTCCCCAAACTCTAAAACTAATAAACTCAATTTATTGGTATTGATTTTCATAAAGATTTGAGCAATTCATCATGTGTTAAACCCAGCAATTAGACCTGAACTAACATTTTGTTATTGATTCTCGAGATGTTACCGATAAACTAAAGGGTTGCCCAGCCTGATGTATGGTAGACCCACCACTGATATTATCGATGTAGTCACATAGACGCAACACATCATGACTAATTTGTCATACTATGAAGGCATCAAACATCGATGTCTATCAAGTAGCCGAAGGTTGAATCAAATTGCGTTCATTGAATGCACTGCACTGTCTGTAGCATAGGATTTGTTTTATAAAATGTTTGGTCGTGGATTGATTTGTAAACGTATTTGTTACATTACCACAACTAATTCCACGGCAAATGTATTAATTGTAGCAGTTTTTTTTACTAGCGGCTATTAATTTCTGTAACTTTATTACAATAATGTAAGACGATAGAAAGAATAAATATGGTCTATAGAACAAAGACACACTGAACTTCTGACAACCGAACCAAAGTCGTTTTAAACGGAATTAAAATGCTGTCAGTAAATAGTCGTTTCGGGACTAACATATGGTTCAATTTAATTTCAATAATTCGCTTGCGCGTAGGGGTCCTTAGCATTGGGAGGAAACCGCTGGACCCGGAAAAAAACCGACGAGGTTGGACAGGCGACCTTATTCAAGCGGTGAATGGAAACAATGCCACTTGACAGCCCTTGTGATTCCATGCGCAGGCGTTATACCACTAGACCATCAAACCCCGAACGCAAATTTCATAATCTCGATACAGCAAATAAAAATGTTTATTTTTGCGGTCTTCAAAATATGTTCCGATCCAAGGTCTGTATGTAGGAAGGAGTAAGAACTGCTAAAGACCCTTATGTACCCCCGCGCACACATTGTGTATATGCAGAACAATTGGTAAAATTACCCAATGGTCTCAAATGGTTTAAAAATTAAGAGTTATCGTAACCTTATGTTAGAAGCCAAGACCTGCACCAATATAGCTGGAGGTACATTATTTGAGCTGGTCAATGCTGAGTCTAGTCTATGTAGATATAATATATCTGTAATATCCGGTCAGTCTGTAGACTTGTAGGATGACAAACTATGTTAATACCTGTCATTAATGTAATAAACTAAACCACAAGTCAGACCACTGAACCATGTCATCTTCAGAACGTGATTTGGTAAACTAACAGAACATGACCTGTCCAGCATGAAATGAAGTGAAATGGGGTTTAACGTCCTACTGTTCTACACCAACCGGAATAATGAAAACAGGCATACGGCATGGAGTGTGTCACGTGGGAAAGTTTGCACGGGCAGTGGCGATAAGGCATTCTCTAAGTGATATAGTGCCTTACATACCGTGCCGCCACGGAACCTTTAAACCAGAAAGTGCACATGGATTAGACGTCACCACAGAATGATGTCTTAAATTTTAACAACCATGGTTAAAGAAACTACAAAGTTTAAAATTATTTATAAATATGTAATTCGTCATGTAGCCCATGGCAAGTACCAATAACTCTGGGTCCATACACATCAATAACCTCAAATGTTTTGAACGTCATTATTCGTTTTCACTAAAACAAATATTATTTAATGCGTGTCCGTCTAACAATATCACTTTAAAACAAATATTTTTCTACTATATTTTAGTCTAGGGAATGAGCTTTTACTTTCCAATTCTGTGAAGTTATTAGTTTAAACGAGGGGACCCGATTGAAAGGAGGACCAAAGTTTCCTTACTAGAATGTTACCGCTAATTGCAAAATTCGTCTGGGTTTTCTGTCTCTATTTTCCGCGCCAAGAGAAAAACCAAGAAATATGATGAATTCGTTTAATAAAAGAATTTGTCGGAAGAGATCGCAGTCGTTCAGATTGATAAAGCTATGTTTTTACGGTTGTTTATTAGTTAAATTAGAGACGAATGGATTTCAGTAAAAGCTGATTTGAGAATCAAATAAAGAAAGATAGATGGCAAGCGATCTCGATCTTTTGTCAAGGGAATGATCAATATTTCCGCGGTTATAGTTAACCATTTCCCCAATAATAAATATTACAAAAGCTACTTTTCACCATCTTACAGACAAGATACGCACAGCGAAAATAAATTACAATTCTCAGATTTTTTTCGACGTTGGTTTTGGGTGGACTTTGTTTTACTGCAATTATGAAAAAGAGATCCAAAATATAAATTTTGAAGAGGGGACCTTATTAATTAAAAAGAGAACTATTATTACATGTAATTATAAAGAGAACTATTATTAATCAAAACTTTTATCAATTATCAAGAAAACTTTTATTTATTAAAAAGAACTTTTATTTATTAAAAAGAACTTTTATTTACTTAAAAGAACTTTTATTTATTTAAAAGAACTTTTACTTACTTAAAAGATAACCTTTATTAATAAAAGAGAATTTTTATTAATTAAAAAGAGAACTTTTATAAATTATCAAGATAACCTTTATAAATTATCAGGGTAACTTTTATTTATTAAAAAGATAACTTTTATTAAAAAAGATAACTTTTATTAAAAAAGATAACCTTTGTTTATTAAAAAGATAACCTTTTTTTATTAAAAAGATAACCTTTTTTTTATTAAAAAGATAACCTTTTTTTTTATTAAAAAGAGTCCTTTTTTTTAAAAAAAAAAAAGATAAAGTTTTTTATCAAAAGGATAACCTTTATTTTATTAAAAAGTGAACTATTTTATTAAAGTTGCTAAGTCTCTAAGTCAGTATCATCCAGAGTCGTCGACATTGAAAACACGAATTAGTTGTCAAATGAAATCAACATTGATGTTGTGATATTACCGGGAGAATACGGGCTTCTGATATCCAATATTTAAGATAAAATAAACATTTTACCATTGATACACGAATCGTGTACCATAATGCATTTCAGTGCCATTTGTAACCAGTGACTCGAAGAACGAGGGTACAAATTCCTCAAGTCATGTCAAAAGGTGACGCTATATATTCTTATCTGGAGAGCATGCTCAGTAAGTACTGTCGGTGTAACCTGGAATAACCAGACGCTAGAAATTGCCGAACATAACTGATTTGAAATTAAGAGTAAAAACGGAAACGATTGAATGTAAACCAGTTTATATTCATTGATATTACAATAATATTATATGCGTTGCCTGCCATTTGTGTCAATTTCTAGGTCCCAAATATTGGCGATTTAGCCCCTTTAATAGAGAACATTTATTTATTAAAAAGAGAACTTTTATTTGTTAGAAAGACAACTTTTATTTATTAAAAAGAGAACTTGTATTTATTAAAAAGAGAACTTTTTTTTATCAAAGGAGAACTTTTTATTGTTAAAAGAGAACTTTTATTTATTAAGAATAATTTTACTTGCGATGCGATGGGGGGGGGGGATTTTGGCTGATCAGGGTTGTTTACCCTACTTGTCAATGGGTCGATATTCAATACAAACAAAACACTATTCAGTGAGCTGATTTTCATGTGTCAACATACAAACGAGGTAACATAATGGAGAACTAAGGACTTACAAATGCTGAAAGATGATGAAATAGCTTCCATAGTTTAAAGTCTAAGAGGGCCATTTGAAAGATTGTGATTCCAGATTACATGCAAGCTGCATTGTTGTGAAATTTCGATCTCTAAAGGAACACTTATCCCCAAATAGTTCAATCCTGTTCAGCATTTACAGATAGGGTGAATTAGAATTTTGTCAACACTCGGCACCCTCGGATGAATTTATAAACTGGATATGGTACTAAATATTAACTAATCAAGTTGGTACGCTTTACGGTGGATTATATCGAGAACATATAGATATTGATGTAAAAGTGTAAATGACGACTTTAAAGAGTATAGCTTTGAAGATTTTCAAAAGTTGGTAAAAATTATTTTGATTTACCTCTGTATTGGCAATGTACAAGTTGCACTAGAGGCAGAATTTCAGGCTGATCATCGCTAATCGATAATTTATTGTAGCAAAGGTGGTTTTCAAGGAGTTTCCGAAGGCACATGAAAAATGCTTTGATGGGTTAGATCTTTGATATTGTCAATTATAGTAAAACACAACTTTGAAAATTTTAATCCGTCTGTAAATTGTGTTGATTTTGTTCTGAAGCAATTCACAAATAAAAACAAAAATACATACTTACCTCTGCAGGAAACGATTTTCCATTAATTCTGTGTTCGGATCCTATTTGATCTTTATTAGCGAAATGAAACTTGATTTCTTCTAGACGATATGTATAAGATAAAGGTCCTAGTGATATATTTAAATGGTTATAACCAGTAGACTGAATCTCTATAGATATATCTCTACCTGTATTAATTAACACACCTTTCACCTGGAAACATTAAATATATACAGTATTAAAACACCTTTCACCTGAAAACATTATATATACAATATCCACACACCTTTAACCAAAACGCATTACATATAAATACAGTATTATAACAATTTTAACCTGTAAACATTAAATGAATACAATATTAACACACCTTTCACCGTAAAAGCAATACAAAAACTCAATATTAAAACACCTATCACTACCAAAATACAAATTAACACACTTTTTACTTGCAAATACAATATTAACGTACCTTGCGCCTGAAAACATTACATTTATACAGTAATAACACACTTTCATTTGAATATAATTATATACTTGTATTAACAAGACTTCCACCTGCAAACTAACATACATACAATATTAACACACATTTCAGTTGAAATGATTACATATATCACATTGCTAAAATACAGTATCACCACACCTTTTATCTGACACATTACATACACACAGTATTACACATTTTCACCTGAAACATTAAATATACAATATTAACACATTTTTCACCCCAAAACATAACTAAAATACAGTATTACCACACCTTTCGCCTGGCGCTTTACATAAATACAGTATTACCAAACCTTTCGTCTAACGCATTACAAAAATAGATTATTAACACACCTTTCACCTAAAAATATTACAAATATACAATATTAACACACATTTCACCCCAAAACAATACTAAAATACAGCATTACCACACCTTTCGCCTGACGCATTACATAAATACAGCATTACCACACTTTTCGCGTGACGCATTACATAAATCGAGTATTAACAAACCTTTCACCTAAAAACATTACATATATACAATATTAACACACCATTCACCTAAAAGCATTACATACAGCATTAACAAACTTGGAGTTTCTACTCGTCTAACGCCGGTTTTACAGAACAAAATGTTTACTTAAAGCCTAAAGTAGGCACGGGTGGTCGTGGTAGGGTAGTAGGATGTTGTTATAGCGTTTGAAACCCCCCTAAAACATCGGGTTCTTCAAATAAGATGGCTTTTGACTACATTGGTTAAGCATTCATTTGGCGATTTGTTCTAATAACCACCGTGGTCCTTGAAAATCTTGAGTTGACTACGCATAAGATGGAATTTGTTGTGAAAATACTGATGCCCTTGGGCGCTCATATAGTCAACCGAGTTTATAGTGACCCTAGGTCATAGACGAATGCAGATTAATTGAAATCGATTTCATAAATGGATAATATATTATATTTGTCTGCATATAATAGATAAACATTAGTGTCTAATAATTCTACACAGATTTTACTTAGACAGACATCAGCAATGGATATTCAAATTATCAAAGATTAAATGGGAAATTTATAAACAGTTAGAGATCTGATCTGTTGTAATTAATACCCCCTTCGGCTAATCGGTATCCCTGCTCCAACCTAAATAATAGCCAAATGATTTTCTCCCAATAATTTTTCAAATATTTCAAATGACGAAATTTACAGTCTGGAATTTCAACAGGGATTATCCTTTTGTCCAAATGAACAAATCCACCATGTTTGAAAATAAAATACCACAGAGCAGTTCATTCTATATCTCGTACACAAATTTCAAAAATCAAAACGTGAATTTGAAATTCGAAAAAAAATCGAATAGTTATAGACTGTAAAGTGATTACAAGAATGATGGACGGATGCTGAACTGATACACATGAGTGTATACCTTATACCAGAAAGGCATACAACTTTTGGAAAAGCACATGGCATTATTGTGTGGAATACATTTATTGTTTACGAAGGAAATGTGACAGTTAAAAAAAAAACAGTATTTAAAGGGACAATCCCGATTTGAAAAGCGCCTCAAAAATAAAATTCTGAGTACTTATGAAATTTACGTACCAAAATATGGAGGAATGGTGTATTTACCCTGTCTCAAAAATTTCAGCTCAAAATATTCAGTCGTTTGGACGTGAATGTCAAAACTGCTTACCCGGACACGTAACCCTTTTAAGATTTCGGGTGACCTGATAATCGATTCCTGTTCATTTAGAAGTCTATACAGTGAATGGCCCATGTGCTGTACTTGATAACGAAAGGTAAATTTCACCTACACATTATTTTTATAAACTAAAAGTCTAGTTTTATCCAGACACTGCATAATACAGCTTTGGACACCGGTCTCCATTTCCAGATAAAGACTGACGGGTTTAAGTTGTTTGAAAATGTATCACATATGTTGAGTTTGTTGCTGGACCCTAAGGTAGATGATTTAAAGGGATTTTAACACAAAATTAAGCAGTTTTATTCTCCAAAATATTATCGGGATTGGCCCTTTAAATCTACATAACAGTCCAATGTGTATTACCAGTGCAATCACTAAATATCTTCCTGAACAATTTTGCATCGTACAGTTTACGTCAGCTCACCGAATGATCAGTTTATTTATAAGAGTATGTTTGCTACTTACATCACGCTAGGTTCCCACTATCACGATTCCTGCTACGATCGAAATCGTGGTTTTAATCGTGGAGTATTCGTAGTGATCCTATGAGGTCTCATTATCATATATTGAGATCAGTCGCACGACAGTGGGAACCTAGCATTAGTAAAGTTTACATTATATCAGTAAAGTTTACATAGCATCAGTGAAGTTTACATTACATCAGTGAAGTTTACATTACATCAGTAAAGTTTACATTACATCAGTAAAGTTTACATTACATCATCGGGGCTTTATAAGAGTTTATTGCTACTTACATCAGTAAAGTTTACATTGCATCAATAAAGTTTACATTGCTTCAGTAAAGTTTACATTATATTAGTAAAGTTTACATTATATGTGTACATTACATCAGTAAAATATACATTACATCAGTAAAGTTTACATTACATCAGTAAAGTTTACATTATATCAGTCAAGTTTACATTACATCAGTCAAGTTTACATTACATCAGTCAAGTTTATTTTATACCAGAGGGTTTTTTATAAGAGTTTGTTTGTTACTTACATCAGTAAAGTTTATCTGGAGATGCTTTAAATTGGGATCGTACAATAATCTCGACGGTTCGATATTTATAGGAGATTGCTGTCGACCTTTTTTACACATCACATAATCTGTATTAACCACACCCCAATACTGAGGCCCTGAAAACAATAAAAAAGATTAGTTATAATAGCTAAAATCAATAAACAAGATAAGTTATAATTTCTGAAAACAATAATAAAAAATAGTTAGGCATGGTTCCCACTGTCTTTACGATAGGATTGACCCTATTGAGTCCAAGATCTGCTACGTGCAGATACGTTGGTATACTTTTGGTTACGGTCAACACGATTGCTACGACTGACATCAATATATGATAAGACCCGATAGGATCACCACGATCACTCCACGATTAAATCACGATTTCAATCGTAGCACGAATCGTGATAGAGGGAACCTTGCATTAGAATTTCTGAAAATCTCATTTTGCATAGGAACTAGGGGGTTGCGAGGATGGGAATAAGAATTTAACAGAAGATAAACTGGGTTCCCCATTTATCTGAAAAAAAATCCCGATTGATGACACAAGTACGAGCATGACGTCATCGCAGCCACCTTGCAATTGTGACGTCATATCAACATTCGATGCGCAAATTTACGAAAGAACAAGCATGACAGGTTATTTGTCCAGTGTACTAAGATGGAAGACATTTCGAGACTAACATATGTTTCAATTTCATTTCAATAATCTGGTTGCGCGTAGTAGTCTTTAGCAGTGGGAGGAAACCGGAGGACCCGGAGAAAACCTACGAGGTTGGACAGGCAACCCACTCCTTGTCACGTACAAGCGGAGAATCGAAACCACGCCACTGTAATCAATGGCAGATCTTATGGTTTCACACGCACGCGATAAACCACTAAACTCTTGTGTTTAATTAAATGTGTTCAATTATTAAATGTTGTTTAAGGAGTATTTATACAGTCGGTTTCTGGTTCAAAAAGGTAATGAGATTATCAATATTTGTTGTATATAGGGTAACGTGTATTTAATTACCTGATATGCCTTCATAATTCCACCATATATCCCACACTGATTTAGAATAACATATTCCTGAAATATACACAATAAAATAAAATCTTACTTAACAACCAGCAGTGTCCTTTGTCTTCAAATTGATAAGCTATAGTATATTGTTTTCAAACCAAAAACAAGGAAACGTGATACATTTGTAAAGCTGAACTTGGCATTAGTATAAGTAACACGAAATTTAGTAGCAGTACCAGTACCATGGAACTTCACATACGTATCAGTAGCATGGACCTTAGCAAAGGCATAAGTATTAGAGAACTTAGTATCAGTAATATAAAAGTTCATCCCGATTTTCCGGCGTGGTTCCCCCTTCTCAGTGATGCAGGACGGAGGGCCTGACAAGGACAGCTGTCTAGTCATTCGGATGAGACGAAAAACCGAGGTCCCGTGTACACATTGGCGTGCACGTAAAAGATCCCTTGGCAGTTGGAATTCGATATAAGAGTAGGCCGTAGTGCCGCTGTCCGGGCAAAATTTCCCTCATAGCACACTGTATGGCGTATGCCCGTCTTCATTAGCCCAGTTCGGAGCAAAACAGTAGGACGTTAAACCCCATTTCATTTCATTTCATTTAGTAATATAAAACTTAGCATGCGTATTAGTAGCACACAATTTAGCACCAGTATCAGTAACATGGAACGTGGCATCGGTATCAAGAATATGGAACTTCACGCCAGTATCAGTAGCATACAACTTAGCATCAGTATCAGCAACAGCCACATGGAATTTAGCATTATTATCACTATCAGAAGGATGGAACTTAGCATCAGTATCGGCAACAGCCACATGGAATTTAGCATCAGTATCACTATCAGTAGGATGGAACTTATAGCATCAGTATCAGTATACCGTAATTTAGGATCAGTAATATAAGGCTTAGCATACGTATCATGCAGTAACATCAAACATAGCACCAGTATAAGTAACAAGAAATTTAGCACCAGTATCATTAACACGAAATTAGTAAAACGGAACTTAGCATTAGTGTCAGTAATATTGAATTTAGCACCAGTATTATTAACACGAAATCACTAGCATGGAAATTAGCATCAGTATCAATATCATGAAATTTAGCATCGGTATCAATAACGCGGAATTTGGCATCGGTACGAATAATATGGACCTTAACATCGCAGTTTGGCACCAGTATCTATTGATAAACTTTGGAAATCAACAGTTGGTAGAGAGAGAGAGAGAGAGAGAGAGAGAGAGAGAGAGAGAGAGAGAGAGAAATGGGGTTTAACGTCCACTCGACACAAACTAGGTCATTTCGGGACTAACATATGGTTTAATTTTATTTCAATAATTCGCTTGCGCGTAGGGGTCTTTAGTAGTGGGAGAGAGAGAGAGAGAGAGAGAGAGAGAGAGAGAGGGCGAGAGAGATGGGGTTTAACGTCCACTCGACACAAACTAGGTCATTTCGGGACTAACATATGGTTTATTTTTATTTCAATAATTCGCTTGCGCGTAGGGGTCTTTAGTAGTGGGAGGAAACCGGAGGACCTGGAGAAAACCCACGAGGCTGGACATGCGACCCTACTCCTTGTCACGTACAATAGTTGATAGAAAAATCATATCATTTTCAATACGATATAATAAATATGGGTTATGTGATTGAAGGACGCGCATACCAACGCACAGATATAGGTAATATAGGTTTCCGTATAAAAACATTTCCTTTTTATTTCATTGATTTCTATTTAAGTGAGGTTGCGTCTTAGATTTTTATTCTCTTTCCATCATTAACGATTATCGCCCTTTGAAGGTAAATTCGTTCTTTTGATCTTTATCTCGTGAACTCTAATAAAACAGGCTGTATAATTGGTCTTCCTCATTCAAATTGATTTATGTAATTGTGGGTATTACGTCACTAAAGATACTAATCCATATCACGCTGTTCATTTTAAATGTTTCCACTTTTATCAAAGGTTTTAGAATTAATAAAAAAACTATTTCTGAAGTTTGTTATTGCAATATTTTACATGGTTTGTTATTAATAGCCAGTCGAACAGTTGGTGCAATTTTTTTATAGTGCAGATCACGGTAAATATGTTTGAGTTATATATTCTGAATCAAATCAAATTTGTGCGACCCAGTCTGCTTTCACCGCTAATTATGTGCGTGCGGTTTGTTTATTTACATTTCCTGACAATTCCTCACTTAACATCAATTACTAAATATACAATCTGATTAAAATATAGATCTATATTTCGTTTCGTTTTTTACACTTTCGATATATAAGAACTACAATATATAAGAACTGGCAGGTTATGTAGTGGTAGGTTGCGTCAGGGGTCATATGAGCGGCTTTTAACCCTATGACTTAAGACATTTGATCAATCAACGTTATCAACGTTGATGTTCCTGGTGGGATACCCACAGTTTCATGCACCGCATGCCAAGAACTCGTCGTAACCGACCGTTTCATTGGCTAATCCCCTCACATCAACCAGAAAGGGAGTTATATAACAACTCGTCCAGATCCTAGTGTAGTAGAGAAAAGTAAAACGAAATTTAGAACTATAAAAACGAAACGAAATCGAATCTGAGTTTTAATCAAATTGCTAAATATATGAGGTTAAATATGTTGTGACGCCATTAATTCCAGAAAATTGCAATGTTATACATATATTATTATTACAGAAGATCTACACGTATATTTTATAGGGATACATAAACTCAAAATGAATTCGAAAGGGCAATGACTTTAACAAGTGACAATTTATGACATTAAATAATACTAAGTCAACATTACTCTGAATTAATATTTTAGTACCGGTGTGTATAGAATGTGGTCAAAAAATATAACAGATGCTCAACTAATATCGGTGTATATTATTTAATAATCACGATCTACCTTAGTGGAATAACATGATCATCATCTTATTACTAAAACAATGACTTACACCTGTCTGTGGAAGACATTTTAATTAGTATAGGATATTTGTGCATAAAGAGTTGTATTAGAATTACCGAAATTTCGGAACATAAAAACAAATTATATACAAAACAATATGTGTTGTTTAATGGTTGAGTGCGAGACATTAAGTAATATATTGATATAGTACGCGTGCGATAGCACGAGGCCAATATCTATTATAGATATTACGCAATGTCTTGCACGAGACCATTAAACAACTTAAAATACAGACGCTATCCAGCATGTGTACTTCAATGAAGTACGTCACGCGGGTCCAATATTGCAACTAGTATAAATAATGTACGCTTGGCACATTGCCCGTTCCATTATTTGAAATAATGGTACGCCAACATCAAAGGGCGACGTCACATCTGTATTTTAAGTATATATATACACCCGACTAGTGTTTCATCTACAGTGCCTAGAAATAAAAGTAGACTGCAGCGTCGCCGTTCGGGAAAAAAAGCCGTTTGCCCACCTTTATTAGCCCGAATGGAGCAGAAAAGTAAGAATTAAAACTATTCCGTTTTGTGTAATAATCAAGATGACCTAGGTATGCTGTTTAAAAGTTAAGCCCCAATTCCTTTTTATCGGGGTTATTTCATAATTTATAGTGTTAAAATCTGTATGAATTAAGATATAGTTTTACTGTAAATGAATAGTTTATTGACTATTATTAAGGATAATTAAACGGTAATTCTGTAAGCGTGTTCTATTTATAACTATCATTACGGTGTAGCATAACCTTAAATGGAGCTAATTATTTGTTTGACTGACATAGTGTGTTTCTCTCTTAACACGTGGTCGTCTACTAAACCAAATCATTGTCTTTGTTAACTAGTCTTCGTCACGCTACCTACATTACAATGTGTAATAGCTTGTAACGTTGTTTCGAATAATGAAACATTTGAGGATTTCACAGGTTTTAGGTTTCCAAATAAAATAGAAACTAGATTTTGTATCGTTTTCTGTTTCACAGGTTTCAGCTTTACAAATAATATGGAAGCCGATTATGTACCACAAATAACATGGAAACCGATTATGTACCTCACACGGAAACAGATTATGTACCACAAATAATATGGAAACAGATTATGTACCACGAACAATCTGGAAACAGATTATGTACCACAAACAATCTGGAAACAGATTGTTTACCACAAATAATATGGAAACAGATTATGTACCGTTTTCAGTTTAAAATATTGAACTGTTAAGAAAACGCGCAAATTGTTTATTGCTTTACGTTACTCGGATGAGGAATGTGTCCTCAGCTAGGTTTTATTTGATAAATCTGGACCCTTCTCTACGCAGACACTATCTGCTGCTGCTGGGTTTGATAAGTTTGGTGACTTCTCGCTCCACAATGTCAGTTTAATCAGGTTGTTTACTAGGGTAGACTAGAACCAAAAGTCGTTCCTTTATTGTGTATTCTATTATAGGACAGACTTAACCGGAAGTCGTAAGTGTCTTTTTTTTAATTGAATGTATTTAGCAGATGAGAGTATAGATATATACTAGGATACCATACCAACCTGATTATTAATTATTTTTTAACATTTTTATACTAATAGTAAGTGCCGGGGGACTGCACCACACACAATTTGCATAAAACAAATACATGGACAAGACATCATACTCAGAAACCACAAATAAACAAACAATTTAAAAAAAAGTGAATGATAAAATGAATATGTTTTCTTTGAATGACAAATCAAAGTCCCGAAATGACCTAGTTTGTGTCGAGTGGACGTTACCCCCCCCCCCCCTCTCTCTCTCTCTCTCTCTCTCGCAAAACCATAAGAATTATATGTTTAAAATGAAGGTATATACTAGAATACCATACTAACTTTATTAATAAATATTTTTATAGATAAATATTTTTTATATTTGAATGTCGATAACAATAAAGACAAGAATCTTTTGTATGTTTAGAATAGAAAAAAACCTTCTAATATGTGAAGGGAAAGAGTAATGTGTCTCATCCGTTCTTCAACCAATGTAAAACATGTCGTCCCCTCTAAACGTTGGGTAAATATTTATGGTATGATAAAACACATTGAACAGAAACAAAAACTCTTGCAAGGATTGCAAAGAGTATAAAGTCATTAGTTAAATGCGCACAGAAGAATTGAGAAGAGTGAAATATTAGCTTTGTGTATTGATTAGATACTGTACATTCAAATGTTTAGAAAAAGAAAAGTTGACCGAGAAAATCAGTTCGTCTCTCTATAAATAGTGGTAAATATTTTATCTATATTTTAGATTTGTATACATGGTTTGGTTAGGCTGGTTAACGCGGTCTTCTCCCTCGACTGACTGTTGAGTTATCGACATAATAAACTGAGTTATCCCGCTAATTAAATAAACTTACTACAGGACAATATCAATATGATTTGTATTGATTTTTAAGCTCTAGCAATCTGTGGATGAACAAACAGTAAAAAGCATGCACATTATGTTCGCTAAACACGAGTCTTGGATACGAAACTAAAAATGTCAACACTTTTTTCCCCGTCATTTATCACACTTGTCGTAAATAGATTATAGCCACGAGGGAACGCGGGGTTGGGCCGATATTAGTGCTGTGATTATAGCCATGAGGGTTCGTGGGGTTGGACCGAGAATGAGACCATGATTGTAGCCACGAGGGACCATGGGGAGGACCGAAAATACCGCCATGATTATAGCCACAAGGGATCACAGAGAAGGACTGAGAATACCACCATGACGTTCTTAATATTAACATCGCCTAAACATAATATCTAAACATCTCCGGGTTGTGTTAGTGTCAGTTAACGACAATTCAAACGGACCTTTTCCCTTGCTAGAGAATGGGCCGATCATTGCCGAATGTTTATATCGACCCTCGCAGTCGATACTCTACCTTCTAGGTTTAAAATAGATTAAAAATATTTATTCACTTTGTGCTCCCGCTGGTTGTTTTTTATAATTATTATTTTGTGTTTAGCTAACATAATGTTTAGTGGGCGTTAAACGCGTTATTATCTGCTTTTGGTTTGTCTCGTGTGTTGGGAGATAGATTAACTCTCACTGTCGGAAATGAAATGAAATGAAATGGGGTTTAACGCCCTAATGTTGTGCTCCCACTCGGTCTCACTGTCGGAAATGGTTATTTATATCAATGTAGTAATGTGCGACCCCTGGTGTCTCTGGCAGTTTTAAATCAGTTACTTGAATTACCTAATGATTTGAAAAAGAAATATTATTTCACTAAAGTCATTTGAGGCCAATAGCCTGAGTGGGTTGTTCTTCTTAGATTTTAACGTCCGCTTCCACCGAGGGTGATATCGCAGACAAGTTGTCTTATTTTCATTTTTATTATCTTTACGCACGAGCAGGAGTCTTTCCTGTAGGAGGAAAACGGAATACCCGGAGTAATCCCACGAGGTTGAGAAAGCGCCCCTATCTCCAAGCCACATACACTCACACCAGGGATCGAAACCACGACCGGAAGCCAGAGGTGACAGGCCAGCTAGAGCTCAAAGCGCGATATTCTAGACCACTGGGTAAGAATTCACAGGTTTTCTTCAAATCAGGGGAAAGTACTTAATTGTTCCACTTAACCAAGTGTTTGACCTTAAATATGTATTTAAAAGCTGTATTTTACACCTCACTTAAATTATGGAATGCCATCAAACGCCAAAAAGCACGAATTTCTAACTTGTGGAATACCCTCACCTGCCAAAAATCACGAAATTCTAACTTTGAAGGCAAATTATGTCCCCTACCACAACCCTATTAAAATCTTAGTTGTCACTGCTACGAAATGTTTTTCGAATTATTATATTGTAAAACATGAAAATATTATGACTATAAATGATAGTACGTATCCTTTGCAGGAACTGCTGTTTTGGTAGGGTATTTTAATTTCAACATTAATAGATTTCAATTGTAGTTATCGAATAGTGGTAGTATGATGTCCGATATTGTAAACTTTAGTATTTTAACAATGTGTAACAAATAGAAAACAACACCTTCTTACCAATACGCAAGGCCTTTCTTTTTTTTTTATTAGACTGAACATATCATTCAGCGTTGTTTATCAATCTATTATTTGTGAAATTCATAGAAATACTAAATAAGGACGAAAGACGCAAGAGAGTTATTTTCAATCTGGATAAATCGATAGTCATAATTTTACCTAATGCCGCTTTTAAGATCCCTTGACAGTATCAATACGCTGAAAAGTAATGATCTGCCGTTGTCCGGACACATGTGCCATCATAGGGCACAACATGCCATATGATCGTCTTAATTATTCCAGTCAGTGGCAAAGTACGCCCTTGAAAATATTTCATATACTAATGATATTATTTTCAATGAATGACAATATGAACCAGGCTTCAAGAAGCTTAACCCCTAACTCATTATTATCCATGAATGAAATTAGAATTAAATATTGGTCTATTTCAAGCTATATTGATGTTGTTACCGTACTGTGAAAATGTGGGTTGGACTATGCAGGCGCAAACGACTTCGTTTCATTTTGGACTATTTGCGTTTTTCACCGGATATAATTTGGACGGTTCACGTATTTCACCGAACATATTAGAAATTATGATAAATATTTAAAATATTGAATGTAAATCAGGCCATCTCATATTACGTTAATATGCGCTTTTAACCCCTTTTTTCTTCTATTTTAAAGTTCCAAAGAATAAAGCGAACCATGTATCAGGTTTATGCAAGAAATGTCATTTTTTTTAACATATTTCCATACTGATGTACAAATAAAGAAATCAAACTACATTCCTAGAATTACAGATTAGCAATAAAGAGTTATATTAGCTTCCTTCATATAAAACTTTAATAAAAAAACAATGAGATGAGATGAGATCTTTCTGATTGTAGATATCCCTCTAATTTGATATTCTTAAAAAAAACCAAACAAATCACTGTTTTTTATGAATGTCGGCGCAGGTGTTATCGAATAAAATATACATTACCGTTATTCCGAGGAATAAAATTGACTTTTATTCTCTGATTTTAGAATCTACTTTTATTCTTTGATTTTTGAATCTGGATTTTTTTTTTGAAACTTTAATACATTTGCAAAAGGACAATGTTTATTATGCTACAGATGTCATGTCATATATTTAGTTATCTAACGATACCGATAGGATACACGACTCTTTTATTTCGTTATTCTCAAACTGAATAGAATTAGCGCCCAAAGAGAAACATTCTTTATATAAAGAGATATCTTAAACTGTGTTTCGACATTTTAGGAAAGGATTAACGAAATGGAATGTGGTTTACTTTTCTTCACCAACCTATGTGTCATGGCTGACATTTTGCAACTGATAGACATTTTGAAAGTGTTAAAAGTTCTTTTGCTTCCACACTAAAGTGCACATGTGACCTCGGTTTTTCGTCCCACCTAAAAGACTAGACGTTGTTCCTTACCCGACCGTGAGTCCTGCCTGCACCATTGATACATGGAATATACATGTATGTTTACAAGTTTAGAAATGTGGAAATATTGATAATGAATGTAGCTTTGCACACGTAAACAAAAGAAAGTATATAAAAAAAACAAAAAAATCAAAACAAAACAATACTAAACGAAACGAAACAGATATAGTGAAATAGATCTATATGTAGGGAAGGTTGGGGAGAAGGGGGGTGGGGGCATACACATCCTCTAACGTTATGTCCTAATAACTACTGGTTTTGATTTTTGCATTTTATAAACCTGGCACTTTTATACTACTTTGTCCCTTTGTAATCATGGGGATCCGCGGTGGCTCGGCGAGTAAGACGTTGGCTCGCTAACCCGTTGGCGTGGTTTCCCCTTGTCAGTGGTGCAGAACGGAGTGCCTGACAAACCGATGTCCCGTTACACATTGGCGTGCACGTAATAGAATCCTTAACAGTTGTAAAATATCCTCAATATCACATATCATGGTCTTGAATTGATAATCCCTTAGGATTGATTGTACCGGATCTACTGTCGTTTTCTCTTCAAAGAGAATTTGTCTTTAGTAATACAACATCCCTTTATAAAACATGCATGCGATCAAATCTATACCATTTCTAGACGAGATTGTTTTTTTCTTCTGGTATTTTGTTTATTATTGAATTAACAACTTCTGAATGTCCCCATTGACTATTTAAACCTGTGCTTTTCATTACATTCTGTTTCTATTATAAACAATTATAAAGGAACTACTCGCTAGCTTCATGTTCTATTACATGCAATCTTAAAGAAATTCCTCGTTAGCTTCATATTATAATCTTAAATCAACTCAGATTGTTATAGTCAATACATTCCCCTTCTATAACATGTAATCGTAAAGCAACTCATAGTGTTATTGTCAATACATTCCTCTTCTATTACATGTAATCGTAAAGCAACTCAGAGTGGTATAGTCAATACATTCCTCTTCTATTATATGTAACCGTAAAGCAACTCAGAGTTTTATAGTCAATACATTCGTCTTTTATTACATGTAACTCAGAGTGTTAGTCATTATATTCCTCTTCTATTACATGTAATCGTAAAGTAACTCAGAGTGTTATAGTCAATACATTCCTCTTCTATTACATGTAATCGTAAAGTAACTCAGTGTGTTATAGTCAATACATTCTTCTTCTATTACATGTAATCGTAAAGTAACTCAGTTTGTGTGTGTGTGCGTGTGCGTGTGTGTGTGTAGAAGAGAGTGGGGGTTGATGTGATTAACCAAACAATTATACCCGTATGATGAAATATAACTAAAAATTTGAGATTAAAACGTTTCTTTTTTTAATATTTTTTTCGGTCGTACAGACTCCTTGTTATGTTTCAAGATAGAACTAAATACAGAGCTTGACTTTTGTTCATTCAGATTTACTTCAAATATGAAATTATTCAAATATATTTTCTTGGCGATAGTGATAAAGTTTATTTATGCAAAAATAATTTGTTTTATGGAAATACAGAGGACACAGTTCCAGTGAATATAAAAATGTCGCTAATTTAGAATAGTCTTCATTGTCCCATTTTATAACAGTGATTGTATTCAACAGAAGTGTGCCCTGGGTGTTAAGAGAACGCAGTTATGTTTATACATGTACCACGTATTGCGTATTTTTACAGTATTGCGCTTAAAGTTACAATTTCATATTTTCTAAGAAAATCAAAACATAATTATTTCTATGTCTTTTGCTCAATAGGTTGTCAACTCACTATTATACGATCATAGGTTATCTTTCTCACACTTAAAAATCTTCACACCGGAAATAATAACACAATTACCTCCCAATTACCTCCCCTGTTTTCCTATTCCCCACCATGGAATAGCTATCTTCAAACGTTTGAATTTGAAGTTGAAAATGATATATTTGCCAATTTCTCAACTGGCAATAGGGAATTATTGGATTAATAGGATTATTCTTTTAACAAGGTAGGACTGTTAATAGATACCATCTATTTTAGGGCTTTATTTTAATACATTTTAAAAATATAATTTAAAAATGTGAAATTGTAACTTTATAAAGAAAGCATTCCCATAATATTACGAATACATGAAACCAAACTATTATGTTTTTCTTCCTTCTGTAGCATGTCTCTATAGAATTTGATGTCACGGTTGACGGATAAAATATAATAAACATTTTTTATATTTAAATATCAAGAGATTTAATCTGTTAGTAAGTTAGACAAGTGATGACAGTTATCAATCTAAAAACTTCTCTCCGATGATCCATTTGTATTAATGAGTCAAAATATTGAATATCGTAGACATTTTTCATCATATGATATATAAAAACATTCCTATACAATAATGTTAATGTTATATTGGCCCCTGGAAAGCCGTTGTCCTTTTAATACTTAGTTTAGGAAAAATAAATCAAAATTACCCTATTTGCCGGTTTAAGAGAGTATGCCATAATTTCGATTGGTTACGTGACGAACGATTTTTGGGTATATATTTCATATATTTCATATAAAAGGTAATGGGGTCGGTGGGGGGGGGGGGCTCAGTGACTAAGACGCTGGCTCGCAACCCAGGAAACCCTCGAGACTTATCGGCGTGGTACCCCCCTGTCGGTGGTGTAGGAAGGAGGACCTGGCAAAGAACAGTATCTAGTCGTTCGAATGAAACGAAAAACCGTGGTCCCGTGTATACGTTGACGTGCACGTAATTGAACCATTGACAGAATTCGAAATAAGAGTAGGTCACATACCGCCATCCGGTCACTATTTACCTAGTTAATACAACTATAACGTTAATGAAGCTTGGTTTGGACAAAGATAACATCTATTCATAAAAAAATATTGACGTTAAAGATCCCTAGACAGTTGAAAATCGAATTAAAATTCGCGCCATAGAGATATGACCTGACCCCTTACATCTCAAACAGCCTATAGAGATACAAATCACCCAGGATGAGAACTTATTGTGGGATGTGTGGTCCAGAAAGAACATTAGGATGTTACTTCCCAAACAATCACCCAGGTTAATAGTAAACTGATGATAATTTAACGTAGGGTGGGTGGTCCAGCTAGACCATTAGCATGCTAATATTAGTATTTTATGTATCCTAGAATGTGTTTACTATACACTACAGGGGCTCAAGTCAACGTTATTGATTTTGGTTAGGATATCCTCTAGATATAAACTACTAATATTTACAAATAGTCATGGAGCGTTAAAGATGAAATATTACAATTCGCGAAAATAAGTACGACGCAAGCTAAAGAAGTCTGCACTCAGAGAACTATCTACTGTGAGAATAGATCTCGGCCCCGAAATAGCCGCCATATTCATAAATTATTACTATATTTTGTAAAGCGATTCTAGTTCATTTTACATCTTTCAAAGACACAAATACTAAATAAACATTTTCAAGTATACTTACTAAAAACGTCGATTTCGGAATTAACATGTGCGTCAACCAGCTGTATGTCTCTTCGTAGGCCTATGCAGCTCTTGTACGACTCTAGCTAAAGTGTGAGCGAT
Source organism: Patella vulgata (assembly GCF_932274485.2). Lineage (NCBI taxonomy): Eukaryota > Metazoa > Mollusca > Gastropoda > Patellidae > Patella > Patella vulgata. The sequence continues at coordinate 36,095,417 of NC_065886.2, read as the reverse complement.
AAATGCATCGCCAACCAATTTCACGATAATTAGCGTATGAAATTAGTTCAAATTATCACAGTGTAAGATTTTCATTTTATAAAAACAGATTTTTGACATTTAAAGATATAATTAATTAACCTATTTTTAATTCCAAAGTAATGACAATGGGAAATAAAACAAAACACGTCTATGTGTGGTCAATTTTTTTTTCAATTTGACGTATTTTATCTTTTCAAATCAGACTTTAAAGGAGCTAAACCTCTAACTCAATATTTTCCATAATATTCGGAATTAAAAAGACAAATTATAATCCAATATTGGTCCATTTTAGTTAATATTGATGTTGTAAAAATATGGGATCCTAATATTAACTATTTAGGGCACGATACACATGTAATAATCTGTATACAACTCGTGAATTCTATGGTTCCGGGCGCCATTTGTAATGAACAACAAAAAAAACCCAAAAAAACAAAACACAAAAAACAAAACACCATATCCTACAAGACAATGCGGAAATACAAACGACAAGATAATAATAAAAAATAACGTGTAGAATGGACCGTTGTTCAATTTTACTGTTCCCGTACTTCACGGAATATAATTGATTAGATAACAATATATATACTCAGCCAAATTAAAAACTTGACACTCGGGATTTTTGGGACTAGATTTTTAATATTTGGTTTAAGGTAACTATTTTAGTGTTATGTTGTGCACAGACGACCTTGACATCAACAGAAAGCAAGAATACGTCTCGCCGAAAGTCCTTGACATTGATAACGTTCGTGATGTCACAGTACCCCCCAAAATGAAATTCACAGACTTGGAGAACAATCGGAATAAAGTGTTTAGTGACCTCCTCTAGCGTCTCGTACTGCCACACTGTCTTCTCATGGATCTCAGAACATTAGTAAACATTACCCGAGGAAGACGTCGCCACTGCTCAGCAAGAGCATGTTGAAGGTCCTGCAACGTCAGTGATGGATTCACTTGCTGACGAACACATCGACCGAGTTCGTCCCAGATGTGTTCAATAGGATTAAGGTCGGGGCTAAGCGACGGCCAATCCAGGACTTGGACACCGGCATTTCTTAAAAAATTCTGGGTAGCAATTGCTGTATGGGGTCGAGCATTGTCTTGTTGAAACGTTAGTCCAGGCCCATGTCTCTGCATAAACGGAAGAAGAACAGGTTGCAAAAGCTGATCCCTGTACTGGACAGCGTTTAAGTTTCCTTGGACAACAACAAGAGGAGAACGTCCATGTGCACAAAAAGAACCCCAAACCATGACGCTGCCGCCACCAAATCGGTCAACTTCTCTGACGCATACTTGAGCGTAACGTTCACCTCGTCTGCGGTACACTCGGACCCTGCCATCGGCAAATCTCAAAGTGAATCGAGATTCGTCACTAAAGACAACCGAATTCCACTATCTTTGAGTAAATCTTATGTGTCTTGTGGCCCACATAAGTCGGTTACGGCGATGAAGAGGTGTCAATATTGGTCCATTATAGGGCCTCCGAGCTCGAAGACCAGCAGCCTGCAAGCGATTTCGAACAGTTTGTGCAGTTACCCTTCCACCAAACATCTCTCTACTTGTGGAGGTTGCAGTGACAAATCTGTTTCTAAGATGACGTAATCGTATTGCTTGAACTTCCTGGAGTGACGTCACACGTGGCGCTCCCGCCCTTGGGCGGTCGGCAATAGTTCCAGTTTGAAGTACTCTCATTCTAAGATTAATTATTGTCTGGCGTGAACAATTAAAGGCTCTCGCAACAGTGACCACAGACTGACCAGCATAGAGCCTACCTATAGCACGTAGACGTTCTACATTTGAAAGGCGCGGCATTTTCTAACAAAGATGAAAATAACAATTTTAATTTGTTTTTCCAGTTCAAGTTACGTGTGCGTGTTCAGTTTAAGCAAACTTGCATCGATTGACCTTACGAGTTTGTGTTTGCACGTGTTTTTCAGGTTTTTCATCTTTATGTGCTAAAAAGTCACGTGATCCACGTGACTTTACAATTTTATGAAATTAAAGGCTTCTTACTACTTACTATCGTTAGAAACACTTTAAAATTTATTTAACTTACCAGAAAAATTTTTTTGTTGAAATTCATCAGTGTCAAGTTTTTAATTTGGCTGAGTATATTTGGTTTTAAAAATTGAATATAAATCGCTATATATCGTTCATATTATTACATTAATATGTGCTTTTAGACCCATTTTTGTCTATGTTAAGGTTCCAAAGAATAGGGCCACACACCCTTTAAATGCAAAAGTAAGCAACATTTTTTAGATTTGTAAATTTCTAAATAAATGAGAAGAGATGGCAGGTGTTCTACAACGTGTTCAGAACAATGTTATCTATTGTGACTATCTACGGCTATTTAAAGAAAATGCGATTTTATTCCCTTAAATTTGATTCTTAATATAGTGATACATAATTTGTCCTTTGTTCCAAAATTTCTAGCAAATAATATTTTATAAATCTTTTGACATTTGTTAACTACCTGTTCATAATAACAATAGAAAGAGTGATGACATGCCACCTGGTGTTCATGTTAATACATAGATTGTCGATTTCAAAGAAATTAGATGGGGTTTAACGCCCTACTGTTCTACTTGGGCTAGGCTAATGAAGACGGGTGTACGCCATACAGTGTGCAATAAAGGGAATTTTGCCCGGACAGCGGCGCTATGATCTACCCTTATTTCGAATTCCAACTGCCAAGGGATCTTAAAAAAAACTCTCCTCCAAAAACTACTATTTTTGATTCAGATAAAGTTACATTACGCAGAATGCACTTATATGATTTTATGAATAACTTATAAGGTCTTGGCAATATTCAGAATAAAAAGCAAAATGAAATGAAATGGAGTTTAGCGTCCCATTTTACTGGGCTAAAGAAGACCGGAAGTGTGCTAGGAGGGAAATGTTGGTCAAGACGGACTACGTTTATTTCGAATTCAAACTTTCAAGGATTCGTTTACGTGCACGCCAATGTGTACACAGGACCTCGGGTTTTCGTACCAGCCGAACGACTAGACAAGGCTCCTTGTCAGGCTCTCCGTTCAGAATAGAAACCGAATGATGAGATTATGTTAAATTGTCGTTACTTCTTTGCACGGATATTCTTTTACCCGTGTTTTCTTATTCCTGTTAAATTACAAGTGCAGCGAATCTGAATTACTCGATTCTGATTGGCCGAAAAGTGTGTCGAATGAAAATTCAGCCCATTCTTAATTGAAACCAGGACGTGTATATAATTATCTCCTAATTGTTCTGATTTTTCAAGAGTTTCAATGTGGATTTAACCCTAATCTACATATTATGACTGTTGGCCTTACTTCGTGGGGGAGATAGCCGAATGGTTAGCACGTTCGCGCTGTATTATAAGGTCTGTTATTGAGTCAACTAGTGTGGTTTCGATTCCCCGGTTGTACGTGATAAGGAATAGGGTCGCCCGTCCAACCTCGTGGGGTTTCTCCGGGTCCGCCGGTTTCCCCCTACTGCTAAAAAAATACCCCTACGCGCAAGCGAAGTATTGAAATAAAATTGAACCATATGTTAGTCCTGAAATGACCTAGTTTGTGTCGAGTGGACGTTAAACCCCATTTCTCTCTCTCCTTCATTTCGCGTGATATGCGTCTAGGTGGGTCTCTCTGGTCTTACTTCACGGAGTTGTACTTCCTACCAACAGCTACTTATAGTCAAGTCAACAATTGTTCGCCATATAAACCATTCCATAGTTAGTATTCTAACATGTTTCAACTCTTTACTCAGTGATGCATAGTTTTAGTCAAGTAGTAAAAATAAACGATATCACTACAGATGAAACAATAACATGGTTGAATTATTTATATATTTTAGATGACTTCAGTAAAAAGTAATGTTTTTATTATTGTGTAAAATCTTTATCAGGTTCAACCAATGAAATATTGACATACATTTGACTAGATCAGTTTCAAACTTTCATTTATTTTATGTAATATATGTTTTAATCGAGTAAATATGTATCGTAAGAGCTTACATGTCACAATCAAAATAAAATATCGTAAGGATCCATCGTAAAGAAATAAAAAATACATTATAGGTAAGGAATATCGTAAATCGTACGCAGAATATGGTAAGAATATGTATCGTAAGAGCGTATCACATGTCATCATCGTCATAAAATATCGTAAGGATCCATGGTAAAGAAATATAAAAATACATTATAGGTAAGAAATATTGTAAAAGGTAAGCGAATACGGTAAGAAGTATCGCAATACGGACAATATCGTAAGCTGTCCTCGTAAGAAAAATAAGAATGTATCACAAAACCGATACTATTGTAGGATTTAATGTAACAAAGCATCGTGAAAAAAACATGGTGAAAAATATCGTAAAATGGATATATTGTAACATGCCATCGTAATGAAATATCCTAAGGCGTAATTTGAAGAAAATCACATGTTCTTTTTACTAAAACTTGATGAAATGCGGAAATAACTTTAATGAAAATATTAAAAATGAAACATTGATATGAATTTACCAAGTGCGAGCAACCGTCCTCAATAGATTTTATTTGCGCATGTAACTAACTAGAAACTGTAAATACTACTAAATTTTAAGAAAATTTAAGATCGAAACAGAGCGTGTTTTGGCGGAATCGTCAGGGAATAAGTTGCTAATTAAAAAATGAGAAAAGGAATGGTATCATAAAACTGTGAATCAGACAAACTGTATCACAAACTTTATGTAAACCTCTCCCAACGTCTTACAATTTTCCAAAATCGTTCAAACGCAAAATAGTTTATCTCTTCTAAATCTATTTCAACTGGATGTACACGTTTGTCTAGAAACTGTTGATTCTGTATGTATACGAAAATTCCTATTTATGATTAAAAACATAAACTGATTATTACTTTAAGTTTCTGAGCAAAATAATACACAAAAATAACGTGTTGTAGTCTACGTGATGCAGACAATAATAATACAAAATAAACTAACGTTTTGTACTCGACGTGGCGCCGACAATAATACACAGAAGTTTAACGCTAAAACAAAAAAAGAAAGATTGACTAACCTGTTTGTAAAATGAGAATAAGACCAGTTAAAATATATACACCATAAGCAATAATATAATTCCTCATACTTTCCTCAAATTAGTCAAAGTCTGCCAAACAGACAAGTTAAGGATAACAATTTGTGTCAATACTAACGCATTTTAAACTCTGTGCCTGTAGGCAAACTCTTATTTGTTAATACCCCATCGACAAAATACGTCCTCGTATCATCGACCACTCAGCTGACTCCGGCTATCGATCCTATATCTCCAGTTTACAGAGAACTCTACGAAATTCGCCACTCTCAGTAACCTTTAGGCTTAAACAACAAATCTACCAAATTTGTATACAGGATGGTTTTCAATATTCGTTAATCCGCCAGGCATCAATAGCACCGACTTGAGTCCTAGTCAATAACCTATAGTTTTCTTGTCAATATATTTCAATAGGAGACTCAATAGCTGCCTTCAGACAAGTGGTTAGAGTAATTAACGGCCGTGGATTCTGTTGTATTAACCTTACTAATATCGCACGGTACTCTCAGTAATGGCTACCTATTCATCTGGATACTTCATATCACTAAAGACAGGAAGACGTTATTTATTTAAACATATTTTATTTTCGCATATTATAATTAAACATGTCTACAACCTATCCTTATCAGAGTAAATCATTCACACGACTGAAGAATCGTGAGAAATGAAATAATCTAGAGTAGTGTAGCAAAAACACAGGGAATTCCAGACAGAAAAAAAACCACGGAGAATTCCAGATAAAAATATAACAAGGGGAATTGAATTCCAGAAAGAAAAGAAAAAAACACGGGGAATTCCAGATAGAAACACCGATAAAGAAAACAACAAGGACGATAACTACAGGTAGTTAGTTAGTAGATGCATAGTTTATTTTCGTCTTTGTGTGCAGGAAACGGATTAGAAAAGCATAATAAAACAGTACACAATATTTTCCATTATGGCGACGATTCAGGGCAGAGATCTACGCTTAAAATAGATAGTTCTCTGTCTGCAGATATTATTCAAGCATATTTTGGTTCACACGTTATCTAATCTAAGTATAATGGGATAGCCAAATCACGTCAAATAGAAAATTAGTTTTAGCAATTGTTAAGGTTCACCAAAGTACAGCATGGTAACTATCCCCAAGCTTATATAGCTAATCCAAGATAGAGGGTGATTTTTAGGCTCATTTGTATTTTTTAAAAGCCAAACAGGGGCATTTTTTTCAAAGGCGACGCGCGACTCTGGAAGTGGCCGAAATAGAACACCATACATTTGTCCTTTTTATTGCAATAGCATCCTTAATTGCCTTGTAGAGAGAGAGAGAGAAATGGGGTTTAACGTCCACTCGACACAAACTAGGTCATTGCGCATAGGGGTCTTTAGCAGTGGGAGGAAACCGGAGGACCCGGAGAAAACCCACGAGGTTGGACAGGCGACCCTACTCCTTGTCACGTACAACCGGGGATTCGAAACCACACCAGCCGACTCAATGACAGACTTTATGATACAGCGCGCGCATTCTAACCATTCAGCCCCACCCCCCAATTGCCTTGTAAGTTTTATATATTCTAGAATTAAAAATTGGCGTTAAATGACGTCTGGCTCTATTCCTTGGAATGGAGTCACGGTGGCTAAGTGAGTAAGGCGCTGGCTCACTAGCCTGAAGGTCGTGAGTTCGATCCCAGTGCTGGCTGAGAAAGTTCATCGTGATATTCCGGCGTGGTCTCCCCTTGTAAGCCCCGCGGTCAGGGTAAAATTCCCTTCAGAGCTCACTTTATGGCGTATGTCCTGGTTAACGAGCCTCCGGCTTTCGTTTGGTTTATTTAATGTTCAATTTATTAAATCAAGAAAGCCACCTAATCTGAAACGACTCCTAACTAAAGGTTAATTCAATTCATCTATCACAACGACAGGTTTTTATGTATCTAAATGCCTGGATCTTCGATGTAAATGTTTCGACCATATAACGCCAAATAACAATGTAATTTTCATAACTTTACTTTTAGCGTCAACGACAATATGAATTGTAACACAAATAAATCTCATATATGAAGAGTCCAGGGAAAGAACTATCTAAGTCACATTTTTGTCTTTTCGCATAAAAGGCAAAACAGACTTTTGGACGAGAATGCTTGATACGAACAGAAAAACGAGTGGGTTTAATTGCAACTTCAAGATGATGTTTAATACGAATCATAATTACCAGTGCATCAACTGATTTCCACTTTTCAGCCAAATTAAGGCCAAATAAAGGGTATGATGGACGTATTTGTCCGGGAGGCCATTTCAGAAGGGCCTTGGTTTGATGTGACTCCGATAGTTTTTACTTGAAATTGATTGTTCTACGGAAAGCTTATACAATTTGCTACCAGATGGCGCCATTAACTGGGGTTCGTTGAAAAAGTGACTAAGATCGTTCTTCCCCGGGGCTCTTCATATGTCTTGACGTGCAATGGTTGTCAAAATTTTTAAATCGGGGAAACGGGCACACATCTACGGGATAGAGTACGCAACCATCGAGGTGATTGTAATACTGGAAATGGGCCCTTATTTGTAAATAGACATATCTCTAGATGTGCAATACACCTTCAAGTAAAATTCAAAATTTTCCCTTCTGATGAAATGAAAGAAGATGACATGGTGATAAGAAAATTAATGGAAAACCATTTTATTAAAAAAAATACGTTCCTCGACTTAATAGTCAATAATCAACAATTATGCAAGAGTCGAATCTGTCTATTGCAATTTTTTCTTTAGGCCTGAAATGTAATATAAACTAATAATTAGACATTTATTAACATGAAAAGACCATAATCGACTCTCGATGTCATCTTAGGTGTACGATGTTTATTGGATTTGAATCCGATCTTCTGTTCAAAATTCATTGGTGCTTAAACGCAAAAATGGATACTCGAGAGTTTGTTAACTATCGGTACAGCGGTAACAATGAAAATCGAGGCTACAGTGATTTTAAAATAAGGTTTTCTCGGCATAGAGTGGAGCCATTTGACCTACATTTTCAGTAAATTCTCTTTACATCATCTAGTTTTTAACTATTATAGTGACAACTGCCAGCTCTTTATCTAATCTTCCATAATGTATCTTTAATTTTCTTAATCTATCACTTTATTATCTCCCATTCATTGTTCCCAAATTGTACCCATATACAACAGATTAACACATGTATATACTATGTATACTCTCTACGCAAGAGGTCCGGGGTTCTATCCCGGTGTTGGCCGAGAGACTTCCCTGGAATTTTCCACCGCGGTTTCCTCTAATCAGTGGTGCCTGACGAAGGACTAGTCATTCGGATGGACGAAAACAACGGATACACATTGACGTGCACGTAAAAGAATCCCTGACAGAATTGTCCCCGTATCACACTATATGCCGTATTTCCAACTTCGTAAGCCCAGTCGTTGCAGAAAAGTAGTAACTTTAAACCTAATTTAATTTCATTTCACGATCTGACTTTGTGGTATATTTTAAATATCGGTAGACATTGGTTTAAATGTTTTCAAATTTTATTTAGTATGTCGATGTAAGCAGCGTCCCTCAACTTTAAGCATGAACATTAAACAGTAGATGAACAAATTACGGTTTATATTATAGGTGTTCGTCAAGGAAACCTGCGAACTACAACAAGTGATGAACTACAAGTTAACTTGTCTCGAGGTCTTTATCAGTACAATGGTTTAATCATGGTGAAAGTCGGTCAAGTTTCACAAGTAAATAGACGTCTAAATCGCACATTTAACAGGAATTTCTGATGTGGTGTAAAGAGGTCAGATGAGTCGAACATTGCTCATGTAATGTGGATAATGTCCAGTCAGCTGCACGTTATGCTTACTCTCAACGATGCAAATTGAGAGAGAGAGAGAAATGGGGTTTAACGTCCACTCGACACAAACTAGGTCATTTCGGGACTAACATATGGTTTAAATTTATTTACATAATTCGCTTGCGCGTAGGGATCTTTAGCTGTGGGAGGAAACCGGAGGACCCGGAGAAAACCCACGAGGTTGGACAAGGAGTAACGTACAACCGGGGATTCGAAACAACGCCAGTCGACTCAATGACAGACTTTATGATACAGCGCGCGCACGCTAACCATACAGCCATCCACCCCCCCCCCCCCTCAACCCGATGCAAATTGATCCATTTTTAACGGTTGAAATCGTGGTTTTAATCGTAGAGTAATCGTGGTGATCTTCTGCATGTACCAGATCGTGGACTCAATAGGGACAATCTTATCGTAACGCATCGCACGACAGTGGGAACAAAGCATAAAGCCCGGCCCATACCGCCACGACTTGCCCAGACTCTACCCAACGCAACGTCTTGTCTCAGATAATCAGTGCAGTGTGGACAGTCCCACGACCACGATTCAATCGATTTCGGTCGCGTCGTGGCCCGTCGGCCCGATTGAACATGTTCAATCGTAGTCGGATGCAGTTGGTTGCAGTCGTAACTTATCGTGTTTAGCAAATCAGAGAGTAGCATTTAGTCATGTGACTGTGCAGGTCATGTGCTCCTTGTTTAATTGAGGGAAAATTCATAATCTGTGAGAGTCGGGCCTGTGTGGACTGGTACCGTCGTAGGCAAGTGAAGTAAAGGCGCGACCCTGTCGGCTTGTGTGTAGCCATAGCGGTATGGGCCGGGCTTTACATACACGGCACTTGGTCTACGATTTGCTTTGTTTTGGGTTTTTTTTCGTTAGTGTTAATATCGCTACACGATATTATTTTGTGTGTGTGTTGGGGGGGGGGGGGCAGACACATACACGATTACACAAGAAAAACCTATGTGACACTAGGGATGGAGTTACGTGGCGACTATCCTTCGTCACGGCACTAAATAAGGAATTATATTTGACACTTTCGTCTAGGACTTTCTTTCACTTCACATTGTGATAACTATTTTCAATGATCAATTACGTCTGAAACACCGTTTATGTTGTTACTAAGTTTATATAACAAATGCGGCAAACTACAAAGGTTAAATACAGGAAAACTACAACATCTATTATAAATACTTTAGGAGTTATTAACATATCCACGGTCTGAGTTTAACATCCTTTATAACACTGACGTAACGGCTTATACATCACATTTTGTCTCTATTCCAGACTCTCAGCCGAGGCGGCTGTGGGTATGACATTCCCCTAGGAACTCACGGATTATGTCTTCTCTACGGTCTCATCATGATGTCTGTATCCCTGGCCTCTTAGCCGAGGGGACTGTGGGTATGACGTTCCCCTGAACTCCGAATGATGTCTGAAGGGACATTTAACCTCGCTCTTTCTTATATACAAAGTATAGACGTGTCAGCTATTAGGGCGGGACAATTACCATTTTGGGTAAGTGTTTCGTATGGGCACCGTTTTACGTCAACCCTATTATAGTTAATATGGACTAATATGTGCACCAGTTGCCTGGAAGATAGTACCCTACTTTCAGCAATGGATACTGACATAACTGTCGGTAAGTAAGTCTAAGATAGTAGTAGAATAGTGCAAGCTACTTCATTACCCTAGTTTTCGTCACACATCATGTAGGTAAAGAATCTCCATATTAAACAGAACACCTTTCTTAGAACTAAAATAAACCCTATGGTATTACACCTACGGATAGGAAACAATATACACAGACACCACAAACAGATCAAATGAATGGATCCGGCTAGGTGACGTTACGGGATGTGAGGGGCAATTATAAGTCTGTTCCACAGTCTGTTTACTTGAGTGCGTTAGTTTGCAAGAGATGGGTAGAAAACAAGCTAAAACAAGAAAAACTCTAGCGGATCCACGAGCTGAAAATGTGATTTTTCGTACAATCAGGGCCCATAATCCAAGAAGTTATGGTCTGAAATCCCCGAATATCGAAAAGGTCTGAGATCTTTGGGATATAAAGATATATTTCAAGTTTCATCTAGAGGCTCCACAACCTTCGTATTACACAATTTGCGTACAGGGAGCGGCCATTTTGTCGGGCAGTTTCGTTTCAATTTTCCCGAAATTCGAACACAACCTTCACTATTGTGGAGAGGTAATATATTTAAAAGTTTTAAAATCTTAAAATCAGGGGCCATAATCCAGGAAGTTATGGTCTGGTATGTGCAAATATCCAAAGGAACTGTGATCTTTGAAATATAAACATTTATTTTACATTTCTTCAAAATCTGGCAAAAATTGGTGACCTCCAGCCGGTCCACAGCCTTGGTACTACATACATTTACACAATTTGCGTTCAGGGAGCGGTGATTTTGACGGGCAGTTACGGTCCGATATTTACGATGATATATTGAAACGATTTTTAAAATCGGATAAAAATTGTGAGCTAAAATCTCGATTTCTTCGTAAAATAAGGGGCCATAATCCAGGAAGTTAAGGTTCGGTATGCGCACATATCGAAAGGATATAAACACGTTTTAAGTTTCATCGAAATTGGATAAAAAAAAATTTGACCTCTAGATGGTCCACAACCTTGATATTACATACTTTAACACTATTTGCGTACAGGGAGCGGCCATTTTGTCCGGCAGTTTCGGTCTGATTTTCACGAAATTCGAACTCAACCGTCATAATGGCGTAATGGTAATATATTTAAAAGATTTTTTTTTAAATCGGAAAAAAATGTGACCTCTAGAGGGACCACGCGCTAAAATGCGAGATCTTTGGGGAAATAAAAAGTGTGACCTGTAGAGTGTCCACAAACATATGGTGGACTGAAGGACAGGCGGATGGACAGTGACGACGACATACGTCCATATAAAAATGTGGGCATATAAAAATATAAAGCAGATGTCGATTTACTATCAAACGTATTACATGAAATCATAATCAAAAATAGAAATGTCTTTAATAGAATCTAAGTAGTAGATCATAGATTCTATATACCATAGAGCCAATATTTCAAACACGTCCCGGAAGCATATCACCTGTCAAACATATCAATCTTGCAGAAACTAATGAACTGTCAAGGGGGCATGATTTATAACATTAAATGCCCGTATAGTGGCGCCTTTCGTGATGTATCATTTATTTGATACATAAATTGTGATGAACAATATCATATTATTTGGTTCCGAGATAGATGCGCAAAATGGTTTAAAAGTAACAATTGTTTGCCTGTATGTATTTTTGAAATGAATGCGTAGGTCAGCGTATGCTTACCCCTTCTAAATCATCAAATAACAGATCTATCGCGGGGCTTTAACATTTTTCAGTCCATTTAGCCGTACTTTCGTAGATCTGATGCATGTAAGATGTTTTTAACAGTAACCCCAACCTTGATCCTAGCTCTATCTCTATGGTCAGCGCGTATTGGTACAAGTTGTGATGAGTGGAATGCGTGAGAAAGCATAATAGTTACCCCTTCTAAACCACCAGATATCACATCTTTCGCGAGGAGTTCACATTGATAACCCCATTTACCAATACTTTAAAAGTGCTGATAAATTACGATGTTTTATCACTATAACCCCAAACCTTAACCATAGCACCTATTGGTACTAGTACTGATGCGTGGGATGCCGGAGACAGAGTATGTTTATATCTTCTAGCCCATCAGATAGGGTGACCCACCATAAATAAATATCTCCATATATCTCGACAATTACGCCACAATATTTATATATATGCCAAGCCTCAAATCAGTTTCACACAATTATAGTCACTAAATAAACGATCATGTTGTACTTAATAAGCTATGACCATTAATCATCTATAAATAATAGACTGAAAACTGGTTCCAAGTGTCGTCCATAACATCCAGACACTTTTGAGTAAAAGATAGGTTACGTGCTCCTGTTTTGAAATTAGTCTCGCTTAACCAGTCTATCGATTGACAGGTCGGGATAATCAAGACTACTTTTTTACGAAACATAACAGACAGCTAGAACAAGCAATTGAATTTAGAAATAAGAACGTTAGGTAGCTCAACAATCGTTTTAAGAAACTTGTAAAAGTAAAATGAAACTACTGCTAGTATCATGTTCCTGTCTAACCCGAGTGATTCAGAGATATTGTTTGTACTAAACCAAAATATGCCGCTCTTAACGGTACAGTTAATGATAAAGCGATTTAAAAAATGAAACGAACGTAATTTCTAAATCTGCTGTAATAACCAAGAAGCTTAATTTCACTGCTATTCAAAATCGTCAACAATAATTTTTTTACGGCTGTAATAGTTGATAGATTTGTAGAGAATTGCACGTGCCATGGCTATTTATAGTATCATACTGTCAGAAAGTTGGTCTCGGCACGGCGAATGTGCACGCTTCAGTGGTAGTCTCGAACTATCAGCGGTGGACTGTATTTCTGTAGAGTAAATGGGTCACCCTACATCAGATATCACATCTATCTTGACAAATTCACATTGTTAACCCTAACCGTGACTCCAGCCTCAGCCCTTAGCTTATTAGCACAAGTTGGCACCTAATCAAACTTGGTGGCTGAAACCACCTCTGATATACCAAAATTACAGTTAGCGCCGATCGGTTGTGAGGGATGGGATGCCCGAGACAGAGTTTGCTTACCCATTCTAAACCATCAGATACCACATTTATCGTGACAAGTTCACATTGTTAACCCTAACCATGACCCTAGTCTCGGCCGTTAACTTATTAGTACAAGTTGGCAGCTATTCAAGTCCGGTGACTGAAATCACTGCTGATATACTAAAATTACAGCAAGAGTCTATCAGTTGGAAACCCAGACGGACAGTTGATGTTCGATTAGTATTACAATAGACACAAATTATAGCAATGAGGACAAGGTTGCTTCGTATTATTTCTATTTATATAACGACGGAACATAGAGATGTTACTTTTTACTTCTTAACCATGACGTATTGTCTTCTTGGTGTTCAAAATAACACCAAATGATATGCGGGTGGGAGTATGCGTGGGATAGGGTGCGGGGGGGGGGGGGAGTCCGGCAGGAGAAGGTATTGAGCATGAGTCAATACAATAATGTGATCTCACTTGCCATGTTGTTATTTAACATACCCCGCTGTCATCTGTACGAAAGAGTTTGATAAAATATTGATTATAAAGGAGCTAAATCTCTATTCTTTGGCACCTAGAAACAGACACAAATGGGTCACAACGCATATAATATTGTAATATATATCTGATTTCATTCAATCGTTTCTGTTTTTACTGTAATTTCTAATCAGTTCGGCAAAATACGCGAAGATTCCAAACTGAACGGCAGTCTTTGGTGTCTGGTTCTACACCGGTAGTATTCACTCCCTTGGGATATGTTTAGCTTCGTTCATTTAGTCGCTTCATTACAAATGGCGCTCGAATAAATCTCATTGCAATTTATATCCTGACTTATATAATCAAGATATTTGACTTAAAAACAACATTTGTACAAGCCCTTATCTTTCTGTTTGGTATTACATTTTACAAGATACATTGGTCAGCATTGTTAAGGCCCTTTTTATCCAAACAGCAGTTAAGCAATCAAATGCGGGCGTCGTGTTTTCGTTGGCGTGGCGTTCAGAATATACGACACTGTTTCACCGCAGGAATACATGTACAACAAATTGACAAAATGAAGGGACTTGCAGAAATAAATAACACAAGAAAAGCAGGTAAATCGAAGAGGTGTGTGTGTGTGGGGGGGGGGGGCGGCAGGTTGAATATGAAATATATAATATTATCTGATAGTACACAATCAATTACTAGTTTTCTTTTATTGTGATGTTATTAACAGGTGTTCGCAGCTCAACATGTCAGAAAATATTTTTGAGTTATTGCATTAAAAAAAAAAACAAAAGAAAAAAACAATACAAAACAAACCCACTATACATCATAACCAGTAAGAAGGATAGTGTCATTTATTAATTAGCCAATAACCCATTAGCTGCTGACATCGGGTTAATTGTAACGCCATTAAACAGAACAATAAATCATGTCTATTTACACACAATAAAATATACTGTTTATTTTTTACACAATTATTCTCGACACAGAGAGCAAACTTAACGAGTTTAATCATAATAAACATCACAGTTGCAGCATTTCAATTTGTCGACCCGCATAGTAGATTGGTGGCGATGAACAAGAAGAATTGATCGTCACATTTTTAATTATAAAGATTTACACATGCAGGATGGGATCTGACATTTGACACGAATTTGTGGTATTTGATCGTTTGATTGACAGCTTGATTTATTGTGTTATATATTAGATTTAACTGAGCAGCTTGACTTATTGTTTTATGTGCAAGTTATTTGGACAGCTTGACTTATTGTGTTACATGGTAGTTTTAGCGGGGTGCGGGCGCTCACTTATATATTATATGTTAGGTTTAGCTATTATATGTTAAGTTTACTTGGACAGCTTGACTTATTGTGTTACATCGTAGGTTTAGCGTGGTGGTGGTGGGGGGATACTTATATATTATATGTTATATGTTCGGTTTAACTAGGTAGCTTGAATTATTGTTATGTGCTACTAGCAGGATACCCGGCTTCGCTCGGGGGTCATAACTCCGAAACCAGAAGGGATAGACTAACGCCACCTGGCCTATATTACTCCCCGGTCCGAGCTACCCCTATACCCCAAATTTTAGACTCGGGGCAGACCTAGTGTAGCCGCCAACCCCGAAAAGACCGGCTTTGCTCGGGGGTCATAACTCCGAAACCGGAAGTGGTAGACTAACGCCACCTGGCCTATGTTACTCCCCGGTCCGAGCTACCCCTATACCCCAAATTTCAGACTCGGGGCAGACCTAGTGTAGCCGCCAACCCCGAACAGACAGACTTCGCCCGGGGGTCATAACTCCGACACCGGAAGTGGTAGACTAACGCCACCTGGTCTATGTTACTCCCCGGTCCGAGCTATCCCTATACCCCAAATTTCAGACTCGGGGCAGACCTAGTGTAGCCGCCAACCCCGAACAGACAGACAGACAGACAGACAGACAAACGACAGTCACAAATATATATATATATATATATATAGATATTCCTATGATACCTAGGTTTAGCTTGACAGCTTGGCTTATTGTGATATAACTAAGGTTACTTGGGTTAGTTCGACAGCTTGACTTGTTGTATATGAAAAGTTTAGCTGGGTAGCTTGAATTATTATTTTAGGACCTTGTGGGTTTTCTCCGGGTCCTCCGGTTTCCTCCCACTGCTAAAGACCCCTACACGCACGCGCGCGAATTACTGAAATAAAATTGAATCATGTTTTAGTCCCGAAATGACCTAGTTTGTGTCGAGTGGACGTTAAACCCCATTTCTCTCTCTATTATGTTAGGTTTAGTTGGGCAGCTCGACTTATATGATGTTATACATGCTATCGTTAGCTGAACAACTTGACTTAGGGTGTTATATAGTTCAGGAATGGCAAGTCAACATAAATCAAAAACGTGATAACAAAAACTATTGAAGTTACGTAGCCTACGGTGATTCGATGAGAATGAAACCAGCTCACAAATCTTGGAAATGAAATAAAATGGGGTTTAACGTCCTACTCATCTGCTCCGACTGGGGTAATGAAGATGGGCATACACCAGTTTAATTTTACCGTCATGTCTTAATTGTCCCGGTTGAAGCAGAGCAATGGAGCGTTAAACTCCGTATTATTTGAATATACCAAAGAGCCATTTAATATTTTGTTCACTTGCGTTAGGTATACAACATAACTTTCTTTTCATTTGTATGTTGTACATATTTACACTATAGTAAGCTATATCAACAAATTTATATTCTAGCAGTATTTTTATATTCACACTACAGTAAGACCCAACAACATATTACATTTATACTATACATTGTACTTAGATCTAACAACAACTTTATACTTACACTACACTAAGGTCTAGTAGTATTTGTATATTTACACTGCGGTAAATTATAACAACATCTTTATATTTACACTATAGTAAGATCTAACTACATATATATATATTTACACTACAGTGAGATCTAACAACATCGTTATATTTACACCACAGTGAGATCTAACAACATCTTTATATTTACAATACACTACAGTGAGATCTAACAACATCGTTATATTTACACAACAGTAAGACCTAACAACGTCTTTATATTTACACTGCCGTACGATCTAATAACATCTTTATATTTACACTGCAGTACGATCTAACAGCATCTTTATATTTACACTACAGTACGGTCTAAACATATCAAAATGCGAATTATTTATTTCTTATATTCATTAAGCTTAGCTATAAAACATTACATATTTCTCATCTGTACCAGTTAGCCAAATAAATGAACAAAATCATCCTAACGAATTTCACCCCAAATAAAACTGAGCGGCGGTCATAAGTTAACAAAACTCTAGACACGGAATCATATAAATCAATACGAGAGAGACGTATGAATTATTATAACTTTCCCCTATATATGACACCTTAAAGATATATTAACCCCATGTCTTATTGGATATAGATGTAGGATGGAGTTCAGAATCGACTTCAAGTCGCTCAAAGTCCAACCACGTCTAGACATTTTGTTTAATACAATTAACAATTTCAATATTATTTCATAAAACGATGCCATTGTTACTTTTAAAACATAAAACATTAATGGACAAACGGCGAAAGTCGATTATGCTAGTACATTTTCTAAACAATTGTGATGATATTTGGTTTTGTCTATTTGTTCGATGTAGGGTACAGATTTGATCTGGAAAACAGTCAAAATATGGACATAAATAGTCAAAATAAATGAATTACAAAGGGTGACTTTGTTGTGAATAATAATTTATTTTTTGGCAGGACGGGGTTGCCGGGTTAGAGAAAAAATAATTACGATATTCTAGCAATCTAACCGCATAACCATCTTGATTGCAGGGTCGCATTTAGATGAAGGGAGGCCCTATATGCCAGTCGCCCCCCAATCCTCCATGCTTACGACTAGAGGAAGGTGAAAGTGTGTTCTAAACACAACTGAGCAAAACGGAGTATGATGACGGGTGTTTACGACTGTATGGCGTGTCAGAAAAGCTTATGACAGTGTTTATAATTGTATACCTCCTTGTCGCCCCCCACCACCACCGATCGCCTGGCACTAGGCGTTAGCTTGTCAAGCCTATAGGTAAACATGACACAACCAGTTCTTAACATGTGTAACACCACATCTGTCAGAACACATAGAAATCATACAAGTCAGCATTTGTCTAATTGGTTAATTTGTCTATTTGAATGAATCTATTATATATTAACGATTATATTAGTTTAATTAGAAATCATTAAAACTTGTTAATTGTTTTCCGTTTAATTAGAAATAATTACAATATTAATTGGGAGTAGACATAAAGAAGAGTTGATGAATCCGGTTAATCGATCTATTTTTCATATCCGACATTTTGAATATTAATGCTGGTTTTAGTCATTTCTTTGTTTGAAATTTCCAAACGTACGACTGTTATTTCATGTTTCATTTCCGTTTAACTTTGGTTCGGCCAACTTTGAAGACCTAAAAGTCACTTTTACTGGATATTCTTTTCTCCTCATAAAATAGTTTTTAGACCTTACTGCATTGTAAATAAAAATATAAAGACCTCACTGTAGTATATTGTTAGATCTCACTGTAGTGTAAATATAACGAAGTTGTTGTAGTGTAAATATAAAGATGTTGTTGGATCTCGCTGTAGTGTAAATATAACGATGTTGTTAGATCTCACTGTGTGTAGTTAGATCTTACTGTAGTGTAAATATAAAGACGCTGTTAGATTTCACTGTAGTGTAAATATAAAGACGTTGTTAGATCTTACTGTAGTGTAAATATAAAGATGTTATTATAATTTACCGCAGCATAAATATACAATTGCTAGAGCTTAGTGTAGTGTAAGGGGAGAGGGGGGATAGGGAGGGTGAGAGAGAGGGGGAAGAGGGAGGGAGGGGGGGAGAGTGAGAGGATGGGTACGTCCACTCAACACAAACCAGGTCATTTCGGGACTAACATACGGTTCAATTTTATTTCAACAGTTTGCGTAGTGGGAGGAAACCGGAGGACCTGGAGTAAACCCACAAGGCTGATCAGGCGACCCTACTCCTTGTCATGTCCAACCGGGGAATCGAAATTACTCCATTTTACTGTAGTGTTAATATAAAGATGTAAATATAAAGTTTCTGTTAGATCTTACTGCAGTGTAAATATACAAATCAAAAAAACAAAATTAAGTTGTTGTTATAACTTACTGCAGTGTAAATATAATATTAGGCCTTATTCTAGTGCAAATAAAACCTCATAACTTGAAGAAAGAAGGAACGTATTGCCCGATTTCAATTAGACTGCCATAAGAACGATATTACCAACGTTCGAACAATAGATAGTCCCCGGGACACAAAATTAATCAAAAAAATAATAAAATAAGAAGTACAAGCGGATGTATTTAACGGTAGAGGCCATACTTAAAGGATATTATATTTTTTTTTATTTTCCTCATTACGTCGACTAAAATCACTACTACGCCATCCCCTTGTCTTGATACTAGATCAAAATGCTTGACGCATTCCCTAGTCATATTGCTGGTCAAATTAACTGCAGAGTAGTGTTGACATTTTTCTGGCCATTCACTATCAAATGACTATGATCAATCACAGGAACTAGACAAAATATACATTTCATTATAGTAATCATATTGTTTGTAATAAATTCTAAGGGACAATCAAAATGTAAATTCTGTTAACTATTAAGAACTCTTCCTATTATGGAAAATTATGAAATATGATACTCAGTAGTGAAGTAGTATTAGGTGCCTAGCTAATGAACCATAGACACACTATGTCCGATACAAGATAAATGAAATCGGGTTTAACGTCCTACTGTTCAGCTCCTATACTTAGATAATGAAGACGGGCATTAACGCCATTACAGTGTGCTATGAGGGAAATTTTGCCCGGACAGCGGTACTATCGCCTACTCTTATATCGAATTCAAACTGCCAGGGGATCTTTTACGTGCATTCCAATATATACACGGGACCACGGTTTTTCGTCTCATTCGAAGGACTAGACAGCTGTACTTGTTAGGCCCTCCGTCCTTCATCACTGACAAGGGGGAACCACGCCGGAAAATCTGGATGAACTTTCTTGGCCAATGCAGGGATCGAACACCCGAACTCCAGGCTAGCGAGCAAGCGTCTTACCCACTTAGCCACGTGATCCCCACTGACACAAGATAACTGTCCGTAATTTCATGTTCTAGTTCATTTACAAAACCAAATTTATATTCAATTTGTATAAAATGGATATTTTGTTTTAAAGAAAAAACCGAGAAAGCCAACGCTGAGAATGGCTAAAGACGCAAACCTTTGTATGCGTATGAATAGGCACGCACACAGTAATTAGCGTTCGCTGGTTAATTGATTTTGGCATCGTTACTAATAAGCTTTACTGAGCACCATGATGAGTGAAATGTAACGCTGTAACAAGTTGTAATCATTTCTTTAAACTGGCATTTTTCAGATTTGTACTTGTAACAAAAACAAACAAAAAAAACGACGAGCTCTTTATCTAAATCTTACATAATGCTTCTATAAAGATACGTTTAGTCAGATTTAGATAAAGAGCTTTTCGGTTTTGCTATAATAGTTAAAAACAATAATAATAATAAAAAAATAATTAAGAAAATGAGTATACTGAATATTTGAGTCAAATTACTTTACTATAATGTGCGATGTTATGATTGTTTGAAGTTTTGGCAAAATGTAGCGTATATTTTCTAGAGAATCTCCTACGAGTCTTTTTTTGATATCAAAAACTATCAACACAAGTCGATAAAGTAAAAAAAAAAAACAACAAAAAACGAGGCTATAAAAAAATACGAGTAGTAGATTTCATTTATCACCCAATCCCTTCTTACATGCACAAATAAATAAATAAATATAATTCTTTGTTATAGATTTCACTTTTACTGAACCTGATTACATTATGGCGTAGTGATACATCATTTTTGACAGCAATTCAACCATTGTAAAGTCCTTTATATTGATCCAGTGTTTCCATCAAGGTCAATTAAATAAAAATAGTCCCTTTTTTTAATAAGAAAGAAATTAATTTTAATAAAAAATGAACTGTTCTTTGAAAATAAAAAAAAAGTAGTTCCTTTTTGATTGAGATATCGCAGTAGATTATGAAATTTATCACACAAGCAATATCTACTGTAGAATGTATTATTGGGTGATAAATATTATTGTACCATTTTTGTTAAACGGTAGTGGTGTTCTAATATACATAAAATCGGAGCCAGTGGGTTAATTATGTTAACGCATATCTAAATAATTTATGTAACATTTGGAGCCAGAAAAACTGAAATAGGCAGAGTTGGTTCTTTTATAACGTGTCTTTTATACAAAAACCACCACCAACAACAAAATAAAATACAAACCACGCTTAAAGAAAATCACACAAAAAAAGATGACCATGAGTTTTATTTTTATTTTTAAAATGCTCAAAAATCCTATTTAGCGATTATTTATTTCAAGGTTTCAGGAAGATTAATATGCCGACTAACATTTTGATTTTACTGATACCAATAAAAATTTAACCGAAAAAAAGAGGTCCTCGCTAACTTGGACAAGGATAACTTATTTAATTACCATGTATATCTGTAGGTCACGGTGGGTAAGTGGATAAGACGTTGGCTCACTAGCCTGGAGGTCGGGTGTTCGATCCCTGCATTGGCCGAGAAAGTTCATCCAGATTTTCCGGCGGTGGTTGCCCCTTGTAAGTGATGAAGGACGGAAATGAAATGGGGTTTAACGTCCTACTGTTCTGCTCCTATGCTGGGCTGATGAAGACGGGCATACGCCATACAGTGTGCTATGAGGGAAATTTTGCCCGGGCAGCGGCACTATCGCCTACTCTTATATCGAATTCCAGATGCCAAGGGATCTTTTACGTGCATTTCAATGTATACACGGGACCTCGGTTTTTCGTCTCATCCGAAGGACTAGACAGCTGTCCTTGTCAGGCCCTCTGTCCTGCATCACTGACAAGAGGGAACCACGCCGGAAAATCTGGATGAACTTGATGAAGGACGGAGGGCCTGACAAGGACAGTTGTCTAGTCGTTCCGATGGGACGAAAAACCGAGGTCCTGTGTACACATTGGTGTGTACGTAAAAGATCCCTTGAAAGTTGGATTCAATATAAGAATAGGCCGCAGTGCCGCTGCCCGGTCAAAATTTCCCTCATAGTATACTGTATGGCGTATGCCGGTCTTCATTAGCCCAGTTCGGAGCAAAACAGCAGGACGTTAAACCCCATTTCATTTCATTTCATGTATATCCGTGACGTGCAATGGGTGGTGCGTGTTTGTGAAGCGGAGAAGCGTTCGTGACAAGAAACATGTTTTTAGTATCATCCGACAGACACTTTGGCAGACACTTCAGCCTGACAAGTGGAAACCCACGATGAAAAATCCGGAGGAACTTTCTCGGACAATAGCCTACCTGGAACTTCGCAGTTAATGAGTTCTATACTTGCTCACCGAGCCGTAGTGAGGCAAGATGGCAGCGAAAACGCCGAGCATCGCACGCTCATTGTATTAGGTCAACCTGTTTGCACTGAATTTTGTCTGAACGCATCACGTTTATAAGAGAACCCCATATTCAACTGAGGAATTCATACGCTCGTGTCCTGCATAATCCATGTACAACGATGGTGCCGAATTTACCCGTAGGATTGTATATAATATTTTTGACATTGTCGTTATCCTTTCGAACACACTCTGTAGTCTTAAACAGCCGCCACAAACCCCGGCTTTGCTAAATTGTGTTTAAACACACGTTCATCTTCCTCTAGTCGTAAGGGGGGGGGGGTCGAATGGTTAGCACGTGCGTGCTGTATCATACGGTCTGTCATTGAGTCAACTGGTGTGGTTTCGAATCCCCGGTTGTACGCGACAAGGAGTAGGGTCGCCTGTCCAACCTCGTGGGTTTTCTCCGGGTCCTCCGGTTTCCTCCCACTGCTAAATTCAAAAATCTAATTCACCAAATCGATGCAGAAGCATGCCAATTTTCATGCCGATCGGAATTGAATTGACAGAGCCCTTTGCTTTTCCGAAGAGCGTCAACCCAAGAAGAATAACAAGAAGATCAACAAGATCTGTAGCGGTCAGCGATCAGTTCCTGGTCCAACAAAATAGTTGTCATTCCAGTAAGTAGCATGGAAACGGCCATTACACAACACACATTACGAATCATTCAGCATGTACTATCTGCGAATGGATTCGTAATTTAATGGGTTTTTTTTTAGATTTATTAGTATGGTATGAAACTGGAAGAAGTTTGACATTTTCAGCCAATGTACTCCTACGATTTGAAATATACAGTCCTTCAAAATAATAGTTTTAGCTAGATGAATAAGGAGAATTAGTTATATATCACTTCTAATGGTCGTAAAATATCCTTTTAAAGTTGTAGTGTTCTTCAGTTATAAATATTTGACCATAAATCAGTGAGGATTACGAAGAGGGTCAGCGAGTAACGCACTGGCTCACTAACTTGTAGGTCTCGGGTTTCATCCCGGTGTTTGAGAACGTTTCTCTGGATTTTCAGCGTGGCTTCCGTTTGACAGTGGTTTAGGACGGGATTTCGCCGGAAACTCCGTTAAAGTTAAACTGCATTTTATTTTTTAGTGACAATTTATTACACGGACGACTATAAAGCGAAAATTTAAACTTAAACTCACAAGAAAATATATAATTCTAATATGTATATGAAGCCAGCACAAAAAGATTGCAAATAAACTGATGAAAAAAGAAAAAAAAATATAGACAATTTCATCTCACGAGCAAGATATACGAAAAATAAACCCAAAATGTTTACATAGCGCAATAAAATCAGAGTTATTTATATTGATTTTTTGGGAGATTTGGTTATATACATGCATACAATGAACATAAACGTCTCTGTATGGCCAGTTTCATCAGCGATCCGTGGTCAAAACACCCTTAATCATTTTCCCTGATTCAAGCAACACGAAATGTAGACGAGATAGGTTGAATAAGATCATATTATTACAGATACGTGGCACCGTTTCTCTTTCTAGCATGGCTACTGTTAGATCAATACTTATTAATCGGCAAAGATTTGATGAGGATTCGGGATGATGTAGGGTCAAATGGCGGATTTACACCCTAATGGTGGCCAATATCAACTCTTATTCAGGGGATCAGCAGCCATTTGTCAGCGTTTTCTTATTAAAGTACATCCGTTATTTTTATTGCTCAAATCTAAAATAGATAGAATAAGCTGAAACGATACATTTAATTTGGTATTTTAGGTTGTTTTTCCTGGAGCGTTTGTTTTTATGCAAATAACTAACAGTTCCAGCTTATAACAACATAGTTTTGAAACTAGCCAGTACTTCAATTAATAGAAGACGTTGAATCGATACATTTATTTTGGTATTTTAGGCTTATTTTCCTGGCCCGTTTGTTTTCATGTAAATAACTAAGGTTTCCAGCAGCCAGTATATTAATACTTCAATTTGTTACCCAATATTTTCCAATTGAGGGACTGTACCTGTTGCGTAATCTAGCCTGTGCTATAATTTGGATGCACCGGTGCGAAATGTAAGTCTTGAAGGAAATCGTTTCCTGTTTTTTCCTTTGAAGGAAATGACGTAAACTGAAAAGAAAAATTACACATCCTTTCACTACGCCAGTTATAATATTTGTGTTATCAATTGGCAAATAAATGTTCTTTTTCCGTCCAGAAAACCAGTTGTAAAGTTTCAAACATTTGTGACTTTCAAACCTCGATTTCCTTTATATTTTACTTAATGTTCGAAATGTCAAACAATTTAAGATTTTAGATAAACAATCTGTAATCAAAATGTCAGAATATTCCATTAAGTCCAAACTATATTTTTATCTGAAATTGACGACATTGTTCAGACGTGCGCAGAAGCAGTCATGTTGAGAATACTATTGGCCATCAGGAATCTCGAACACATTGCCTTTGATAATCGCTCGTGTGGAACACGATTTAAACATTTTTATACTGACAATAAGTTCCATGGCTTTTTCTAAGACGACCAATAGAAAAGTGAACAATCTCCATCCGACGTTCTGGATACGCAATAAATCAATCCAGGCTACATTATTTGCTAATTTCTATGAAAAGTACTTCTAGGACTAAATTCTCACAACCAATAGAATGCAATTTTACGCTTGTTTGGCTCTATATAAATTACGTTTTGTTTGGCTACACAAACTTGGGTTTGATAACTTAACGTTTCAATTCGTGTCTTTTTGTCGTGATAAGACACAATTTGATCGCTGCCAATATCCGATTGACCCCTGACCGTTAGTTTCGTATCGTATTACGTGTCTGACCTCTGTAACACGGATTCCACACTTGGCTATTCGAGACTAACCGA
Source organism: Patella vulgata (assembly GCF_932274485.2). Lineage (NCBI taxonomy): Eukaryota > Metazoa > Mollusca > Gastropoda > Patellidae > Patella > Patella vulgata. The sequence goes on along the minus strand of NC_065886.2, from coordinate 36,069,973 downwards.
GTGAGAAATATGACACGAGCGAAATTTTTATGTAAAATATAATTGAATCAAGTCAATGTCAACAAGTGAGTTTTAGCGTTATTTACAAAACGTGACCTTTGACTGTTGCTGGCTTCCTGGAGGCTTTCACTGTGATTAAATTCTGTCTACACGGATACATTTCACACAATTGGCTTTTCTTTCCTGGTATTCGATTATAAATCTTTGTTGGAAAGAACCTATCATTGTTGCTCATCCAGATAAACATATTTAGCAACATATCACCGAACTGGAGGATTTTTTTATTATCGGCATGTACAGAATTTTAACTTATCGAAATGATTTTACTATGGTTTAACGTCCTACTTGTCTGCACCGACTGGACTGATCATGCGCCATGCTGTGTGCTATGAGGGTAATTTTGCTCAGACAGCGACACTACGACCTGATTTCGAATTCCAACGGTCAGTGGTACTTTTACGTGCACGCCAATGTGTACACGGGACATTTGGTTTTCGTTCCACCCGAACGACTAGTCACTACTTCCTTGTCCATCCGCCCTACTCCACTGACAAGGGAGAACCCCGCCAACACCGGGAGCGAACCCGAAACCCCTGGTTATCGAGCCAGCGGCTTACACACTGCGCTACCTCGGCCCTCGTTCGAAATAAAGGCCACTCGAGCTAAGTGTTGGGTGACAATAGCGTGCAATAGAACGAGAAGGTCGATCTGTTATCTGACAAATGAACACCGGCACCATGATGAATCAAATCCTAATGAACTCACACTTAATGCAGTGACACGAAATGTCCGTAAATTAGATTTAAAAAACAGTTATCTCGCCACTGTAGCTTTTGTCATTATCAGTAATTCAATACAATAATCACTAAGATCTATTCTCTCGACACGCTACTGGTATTTTATTCGTCTTATAACTGCTCATTTTAACGGCGTTTACAACCATTGTCGGAGAGAGAGGGGGCGTACACTCACCAAAGGTTTTAAGCAGTGGGGGGAACGCTTAGGCACAAAACCTTACCACTTGCCACCTACTAGTCGGGGTTCGCAAACATGACATAGGACTGGATTGAAAGCTTTATAATACCCTCTTACTATTCTTTGAAAATAAAGTAGATGTCTCATCTGTTTCCCAAGGGCGCACATAGGGATCTTTGATTTTTTAAACTGTTATTGTGTACATGAGGGATGGAAATTTATTTGAAATGAAAATTAACGTCTCATTTGCACCAACCACGTTGGAGAAGGGCGTGCGCCATGCCATGTGTTATAAAATAAAATGGAGAATAACGTCCTACTGTTCTGCGCCAACGGGGCAATGAAGACGGGCATATGCCATGCAGTGTGCTGCTATGAGAGAAATTTAGACAGGCAGCAGCGCTATGGCCTACTCTTACTGTCAAGGGTTATTTTACGTGCACGCCAATGTGTACGCGGGACCTCGGGTTTTCTTCTCGCTTAGACGATTAACGACTTTTGCTCTTGTTAGGTGTCCTCTCCCAGATAAAAATACAACAAAGAGCAGAACTTGGATAAATTTATTTCAACCCAACGCTGAAAAATAAAAAAAATATATTTTCATTAGTAATAGATGGGGTTTAACTTCCACTCACTTATTATTGTATTTGTTCGTTAGCTGGGCAGCCTGACGTATTGTGGTATAACTACGAGGGGTGATTGATAAGTAGTGAACCTCGATTGGAAAACCCTGTAACACAATGATACCACGTTTTGCACGCGCACTATTATGTTCCTCGGGCTCTGTCACAAACTTTCATCACATTCGGTTAAACTGTTTGGTTGTGACAGGTCATAACAATTAAGTAGGGTCTGTTGTTATCAGAAATTGGACCATATCGAGGCGAGAGCTGGGATTAAGTATCTGCATAAAAAGGGTCTAATGCCGAAAGCCATACATGATGATATGGTTGAGACATTATGAGATGATGCTCCTTTATATGCCACAATTAAAAGGTGGTCAGCTGAATTCAAGCGTGGCCGAGACAGCACTGAAGACGAACCATGCCCTGGTCGATTAAAAACTGTGTCAACACCTGAAATGGTACAAAAAATCCATGATCTGATAATGAATGACCGGCGAGTTATTGAACGATTCATAGCTGGGGTAGTTGGTATGGGCCAGGAGAGAGTTCATTCTATTATCACTGAAACTTTGGAAATGACAAAGGTTTCAGCACGGTTGGTGCCAAAGCTTTTGACGCCTGATCAAAAGCGTTCACGACACATCATGTCAAAAGAGAATCTAGCCTTATTTGAAACCGATCCTGACCGCTTCCTAAAATAAATTGTTACTATGGATGAAACTTGGGTCAACCACTTTCAGCCAGAAACAAAAGAGCAGTCAAAACAGTGGAAACATGTGACGTCGCCGACCACAAAGAAGGCAAAGACTGTTTCATCGGCAGGAAAGGTGATGGCCTCAGTATTCTGGGATTCTGAGGGTGTTCTCATGGTGGATTACCTCCAAAACGGCCAAACAATTAACGGCAGATACTATGCAGCACTTATAAGGCAGTTGAGGCAAGAAATTAAGACCAAAAGAAAGCTGACCAAAGGTGTGATTTTCCACCAGGACAATGCGCCAGTGCACAAATCAGCTGTTGCCATGTCAGCAATCCATGACTGTGGTTTCCAACTTCTTCAGCATCCACCCTACTCTCCAGATTTAGCTCCGTCAGACTTCTGTTTCCCGCTCTGAAGAAATGTCTTTTCGCTAGGCATTTCCCGTCTGACGATGACGTCATTGCCGCTGTGGATGATTTTCTACACACCCAAGACAAAGACTTCTACAGAACTGGAATAAAGGCTCTGCAAAACCGATGGCAGAAGTGTATTACATTGAAAGACGACTATGTTGAAAAATAAATGCATTTGATTTGAATTTCTTGTTTCTTTCTGTGTTAGACTCACTACTTATCAAAATCCCCTCGTAGGGTTCGCTGGGTTGGTGTCGCAGTTTGACATATTGTGGTATATGTTAGGGTTAGCTGGGCTGCTCGACTTAATGTTAACTAGCGTTTTCTGGGCAGTTTCTAGGGTTAGGGCACTAAACTTTATTATTTTAGGACTACTAACGAGAAATGGGATTTAACGCCCCTCGACACAAACTAGTTAATTCGGGACTAACATATTAAATTTTTATTTCACTAATTTGCTTGCTCAGAGATCTTAAGCAGTGAGAGGTAAAGGGAGAACCCAGAGAAAACCCACGAAACTGGAAATGCGACCGTAACCCTTGTCACGTACAAATGGGGAATCGAAACCACACCACTTGACCCAATGAACCACTCGCCCCCACCCCTACGAAAGACTACGTTGTCCCGTGCCAGACAGAAATGGGGTTGAACGACCAATCATCACAAACTGTCCCTTCCCGACTAACATTTGACATACTTATAATTATATTTCAATAATTCGTTTGCGCATAGGTTTTTTTAAGTGGGAGGAAACCAGCTGATTCGTTGTGAAAACCCACAAAGTTAGACATTGATTGATCAAAATTGGATACAAATTACTAAGATAAGGTGAAATCAAGATAACCGTTACCATTGGGTAATTACCTGTACAAATGACTGGTGGTTTTGACCATGTGCCTGACAAACAAATAGAAATCGCACTACCAGACGGTTGATAGCCCGCCACGCATCGGTAGAATGCCCTGGACCCTTCAGCTGTCGATCTGGGTGTTAATGGTCTCTTTAAGGGATAGTATGGAGGAGGCCCACAACCAGAAACTGAAGGCAAAAAGAGAAGCAAAAATAGATTAAAAATACATTTTTTTCTAACTTTCTAGTTTTGTATGCAATAATACTCTTTATTAGTTTCGTATGTAATAATATATTTTACTACTTTCGTATGCAATAACTGTATTAGTGTCGTATGTAATATACTTTTTATTAGTTTCGTGTGTAATAATACCTTTTTTGTTAGTTTTGAATGCAATGGTACTTTTTTTTAGTTGCGTATGCACTAATACTTTTTTTTATTTCGTATTAGTTTCGTATGTAAAAATACTTTTTATTAGTTTCGTATGCAATAATACTTTTTATTGGTTTCGCGTGTAATACTACCTTTTATTAATTTCGTGTGTAATAATATCTTATTTATTTCGTGAGAAATAATATCGTGTGTAATAATACCTTTTATTAGTTTCACATGTAATAATACCTTTTATTAGTTATAATACCTTTTATTAGTTTCACATGTAATAATACCTTTTATTAGTTTCATATGCAACAATAGTACTTTTAGTTTCGTATGTAACAATAATACTTTTTATAGGTTCGTATGCAACAATAATAATTTTGGTTAGCTTTGTATATAATTATACTTTTATTAGTTTCGTATGCAACAATAATAATTTTTATTAGGTTCGTGTTCAATAATACTTTTCATTAGTTTCGTATGCAATAACCCAATCGCTCCTTGTTCAAGAAAAATTTTATATTTGTGCCTGCATGTTCATTTTATATTTGATGTAATGGATACATACGTTATGATCGATACATTGATGTATTGGATACACACTGTATGATCGCTACATTTGGTTAGGTATATTTTAATATGCTACACTTGCATGGTCCAGAGCACTAGGTACACAGATTTTTAGAAAGCTTCACATAATTAAAGAACTGGTTGCATACATTTCGAATGCTTCAAAAGGCTAAAGTACTGGTTGCATACATTTCGAATGCTTCACAAGGCTATAGTACTGGTTGCATACATTCGAATGCTTCACAAGGCTAAAGTACTAGTTCCATACATTTTGAATGATCTTACTTAGCTAAAATGCTGGTTGCCCTAAATGGATAGAGCATTTGTTGGTTCATTTCAGAATACGTCATTTTCAACCTTTTCGAATGTTTGGTTTATCTATTTATCGACTGTTTCTAAAGATTGGTGCACGGTAATATATAAAGTAGCAGATACATACCCTTTTTAATACATATAGGTCCACGTGTCCATTGACCATTGGCTGAACATATTATAACATTTAAACCCCTCATTGCATATTCTTTACCACATACAAATTGAGCACTAGACCGTAATACTGTTTTATTGTAGGTGACGTTAGCACCGGGTGGAACGTATGGTATACCACAGTCGACAGCTAAACAAAAATAAACATTAAAACTTGTTATGTTTGGAAACTGAATTCCAATTCATTGGCGAGCCTAATTCCAATTCATTGACGACCCGAATTCCAATTCATTGGCGAGCTAAATTCCAATCCATTGGCGAGCCAAATTCCAATCCATTGGCGAGCCGAATTCAAATCCAATGGTAACCCGTACTTGAAATTCATTGACGGGCCCGATTCAATCCATTCATGGCCTGAATTCCAATTCATTGGCGAGCCAATTCCAATTCATTGGCGAGCCGAATTCCCATTCATTGGCGAGCCGAATTCCCATTCATTGGCGAGCCGAATTCCAATTCATTGGCCAGCCGAATTCAAATTCATTGGCAAGCCGAATTCAAATCCAATGGCGAGCCGAATTCAAATCCAATGGCGACCTGTACATGAAATCCATTGACGAGCTGAATTCAAATCCAACGGCGAATCGAGATCAAGTCCATCACCGAGCTTAAAGGACAATATTGGTGCCAGTCATTATCACATATGTGTTAGAGCTGGTTAAACACATTCCAAATATACTTTTAACACAGAGATCATTGCTTCGATAGCTGAGTAATACAGGTTTCCCGTATCGGAAGTGACTAAAGTCAAAGGAAAACACGAGTCACCGCTCTAAATAACTGACTGAAGCGACGAGTGATAACAGATACACGGCCGAATTTCTGATCACTAATAATTCCTTCGAAGACCAAAAGTTGTTGTGTGAGACTGTGAGAGGATATCTGAATTAAAGAAGGCAGAAATGATATTACCTCACTGGCTGATGTATTAATACAAAATGGGAGATAAATCTTATGAAACAAGTCAAGTCATCATCCATCATTATCCCGACCACAACAATACATTCGCTGATCTCCCTTCGGTTTTGTCGAAGGCATTGGACGTATTGTACACTAGTTGTATCGTAATATATGAAATCAAACGGGGGTTTAACGTCCATATTTTCTGCACCGACTGGGCTAATAAAAACGGGTATACGCCATACAGTGTGATATGAGGTTAATATTAGCCGGTCAGCGCCAATATGGCCTACTCTTATATCGAATTCCAACTGTCAAGGGTTCTTTTCTGTGCACGCCAATGTGCACATGGGACCTCGATTCTTCGTTCAAGTTTTACTTGCCAGACCAATCAATGATTTTATAAAATGGAATTAATTATAAACGTCTTACGTATACACTTTGTCTGTGGGTCTGTCCAGTTCCCGGACACTACACATTCAGAGACTCCCTTTCCTACCATGTCATGGCCGATTTCACAGACATAAGTAACTTTATCGCCAAGTTTTCCAGTAGTTATGAAGGGCCGAGAATTGTGAAACCTGACCACGCTGGCGAGGCTGCAGTAATTGACGTTCTCTGAAAGAAATACAGGAAATGACGTCGGAAATAGAAATGGAAAATCTAAAGTATTTGTTTGAGTTACAGTTATTTGTATTGCGGATACATACGCAATGAACGAAAAGTTGACCGAGTTTGATCAGACAACGGTCATTTCACCTACTCTTTAACCTCCACGATTTCGTTTCCTTGCTCTATAGCGTTTTGCTCATGACTAATATATACACCCTACTGCCAAATAATAGACCAGTAGGACCTTAAACCCCATTTCATTTCATTTCATGTCAGGTACAAAGCTATGAAAGGGTATCGCTGCCAATATTAAATGCTCTGCTAAAATGTATTTTCGATTGGTTATATGTATAAAAAGGTACAATTTACAAAGCCCTAATATCGGTAATGATAAAGTCAAAATACCTCTAAGGCCAAAGTTTGCGACAGAGCACAAATTTAAAATGTAATGAGAGAAATGTAGAATGTTGACACGTGAAAAAACCAGCATTTTCCAATAAAACGTTTTTGTTATTTGGCACATTACTTTTGACGTTTTATGTTTATCTTTTGCCTTAAAGCTGAACTCCGCTTACAAAAATACCGAAATAATTAAATAAAAAAAAGTTAACGCCCAGAAGCCACCATACTTGTTTTTAATTTATGAAATAACAATAACACAACAACTAACATGGCGACCTGTGAAAATCTAATCTAAACTATCTGTTTATTGCATAGTATTAGTTATAATTACACTGGACATTGTGCTGCGATAACTTTTTTGGTGATTTACATATACATGTATGTGTAAGATATTCACAAGAAGACGTGGCAATAATAATAATAATATGAAGAAGACAATAGTGTGATTTGTTTTGGTTGAAAATTTCAGGTTGGGGTAAGGCATCTTTTTGCATCTTTTGTTTTAGAGTAAAGCTTAGGCTATATAGTAGTAGACGCAGTTCATATAATTATTTACAGGCTTACTTGATCAGACATTTTGCAATCTTCAATAATTTGGTATACTGTTGGCAAAAAATAATTGAGCAATCCGTGAAGCGTGTGTAGAGAATAAAACCGGATGTGTACAGCTGGCTGACAAGAAACAAACTGGAAGTCAGATCGGCTAACCTTTCCAGGTCATAAACCTCCATGTCCGCCATATTTATTTCATAAATTGGAAACAAGTATGGCGGCTTGGGGGCGTTAACTTTTTTATTTAATTATTTCGGTATTTTTGTAACCGGAGTTCAGCTTTAAAGGTATTTTGACCTTATTACTGGTATTAGGGCACTGTACTTTTTAAAAATAATCAACGAAGAAGACATTTTAGCAGAGCATTTAATATTGGCAGCGATACCCTTCCATAGCTTTGTACCTGACATGAAATGGGGTTTAACGTCCTACTGTTCTGCTCCTATACTGGGCTAATAAAGACGGGCATACGCCATAAAGTGTGCTATGAGGGAAATTTTGCCCGGGCAGCGGCACTATCGCCTACTCTTATATAGAATTCCAACTGCCAGGGGGTCTTTTACGTGCATTCCAATATATACACGGGACCTCGGTTTTTCGTCTCATCCGAAGGACTAGACAGCTGTCCTTGTCAGGCCCTCCGTCCTGCATCATTGACAAGAGGTAACCACCCCGGAACTTTGTACCTGACAAGAGGACACAAAGGGCATTACTCGATTAATTGTTTCTACACTGAGATTACGCCGAGACCTCCACGTTAGAGAGCAAGGGTCTTCTCACATAATCATTCAACGAAATATTCAATATTATAAAGTTGTATAATAACTGACCCTACCTTTACAGACAAGAGTGGGTGCTGCCCAGGTACCATTTAATTGACAGCTTGATCCATACACACCAGACGTTTTGAAGTATCCTGGTTTACATTTAAATATGACAGTGGCGCCATAAGTTGTAGTTGAAGCTTGTTTAGCTGTTGTACTATTCCCGGGGGCAAGAGGAGCCTTTCCGCAATCAATAACTATAACAAAATAAAGTGCGCATTTAAAGTTTTTGTCTTGAGAATAAAGTACAAATTTAAGGATTTTTCTCTAAAATAAAATACACAAAGGTTTTTTTTTTGTTTTTTTATTAAAAGAATAAAGTACAACTTTCAAGAGAATAAAGTTCGAATTTAATAGGGTGTTTTTTTTTTCTCGAGGAATAAGTACACATTATTTGGTGTTTAAACAGAATAACACATTGTTATATTACATATTATAAAGGGAGTATTTAATAAAATAGGTTATAATGTGTCGTCCTTTTCTTTACATAATTATAAACAGTGTCCCGACAGAAAGAAATAATAAATGGGGGCTACTTTTCTGCAGTAAGCAGCCTAAGGCAGAGGTGTGCTATGACAGACAATTTGGAAGGCACACTAGCGTTACCGTAACTGATTTTTAACTATGCTGCACCTAGTGGAATTTGGGGATATGCTTGCAGAACACTTACCTTCACAGATTGGTTTGGCTGTACTCCAAATAGCTCTCAAACAAAATATTTTATTGCTTCCGCCTATTTGCTTATATCCTTTTTTACATTCATATCTAGCTTCTGTCCCGTTTTTTGAGTGGTCCATAATCAGAACAGAATCAGCATGTGCTTCCGGTATTCCACACTTTGTCACTGATTTGTGAAAAAAAAAATATGGCAAAATTAAAACCAGTCGTTCAGAACATATTGAAGGAAGATGAATGGCGCTGTAGTCGGCCAATAACGTTTTTATTATCATAGAGAGATGTGCTGCATAAGCGAGGCTGTATTATGGAAGATGGTTATTAAATGTATGTTATAGCGGTTGGTGTGTATTAGATGTATGTTATAGTGGTTGGTGTTATAGCGGTTGGTGTTTATGGGATGTGTGTTATAGTGGTCGGTGTTATTAGATGTGTGTTATTGTGGTCGCTGTTTATTAGATGTATGTTATAATGGTTGGTATTTATTATATGCATCTTTTGGCGGTTGTTATTTATTAGATGTGTGTTATAGTGGTGGGTGTTTATTAGATTTATGTTATAGTGGTTGGTGTTTATTAGATGCATCTTACAGTGGTTGGTGTTTATTAGATGTGTGTTATATGGAAGACCAAACAGCTCTTTATTCAGTGTTCTTAATTCTTAAGAGAGAGAGAGAGAAATGGGGTTTAACGTCCACTCGACACAAACTAGGTCATTTCGGGACTAACATAATATGGTTTAATTATATTTCAATAATTCGCTTGCGCGTAGGGGTCTTTAGCAGTGGGAGGAAACCGGAGGACCCGGAGAAAACCCACGAAATTGGACAGGCGACCCTACTCCTTGTCACGTACAACCGGGGATTCGAAACCACGCCAGTTGACTCAATGACAGGCTTTATGATACAGCACACACGTGCTAACCATTGGGCCATCCAACCCATAGTCCTTAATTCTTAGTTCTTAAGCTATAGCCCTTAATTTTGTTTTCTTCATTAGTTATGGTATTTCGACATTTGTACACTAAAATTAAAATTAGTATCTTAAAATCAGTATTTGTTTCACAATTCAGACATTTGTCATATCAGATTTGTAAATTTTTTATGTTTAATTTAATTGCATTTTAATATAAGGATACAATTTTTTTTAGAACACCCACTCACTAAATAGAGTTCAGACGATCCAAATTATATCAACTTAAACGAGGTACGAAAATACGAATATGTCAGAAAATATTTTACAATTTTGAAAAGGTATCTGGACCTTTTTAATGTTTTACATCCCGATATCTTGTATTTCGTGTTATGGCCCGTATTTTGACGTTAAATACCCTCTCCGTCCCGCACCTTTCTTATTAATGCCATTCAAATTTTTTTTTTTTTCAATGCATGTAAATATAAATGTGCCAGAAAATAATTTACATATTGTAGCAAGCAATAAACATACTTTCCAGTAGTATATTTTTTATTAAGATCCGTATTTTATTTATCTTTTCAACAAGAGCATCGCTAACGTTGCAATATACGTCGACATTTCTGCTTTGATTGATATTGGTACTTTTTAAAATGAAGAGAATGAAATATGAAATGACCGCAATGACTATTGTGACAAGAGGCAAACAAAGCTAGGCGTTGGGTTTGTTTTGCAAAATCTATAGACTAAATATTAAAAAAGTGGGTGTTACACGGCCCCAGGGGGTCGGGGCATGCACCAAAATAAATAGTTTCTGTCTTCAGTGTATATATAGAATATATATAGATATATAGAGGTTGGACAGGCGACCCTACTCCTTATCACGTACAACCGGGGAATCGAAACCACGCCAGTTGTCTCAATGAGACCTTATGATACAGTGCCCACGCCCTAACCATTCGGCCATCCTACCCCCGATTCGACAAGATACAATATGTAATGTCACGTTGGTATTTAATTAATCTTCCAACTTACCTGTACAAACAAAAGTGGTTTGAGACCAGGTTTTGTTTCTCTGGCAGACTGCTGTTCCATTACCAGTACCATCATAACCATGTATACACGTGTAGGTTACCACGGTTTTATACAGAGTTGAGTTTGTAGATAGCATAGTATTGTTTATAACTGGTGCTTTACCACAATTAATCACTAATAAACACAAATTTGAAAATGAAATAAAATGAAATGAAAATGAAATGAAAATGAAATGAAAATGAAAATGAAATGAAAATGAAATGAAAATGGAATGAATGAAAATGAAATGAAAATGAAATGAAATGAAATGAAATGAAATTAGAAATGAAAATGAAATGAAAATGAAATGAAAATGAAATGAAAATGAAATAATGAAATAATGAAATAATGAAAATGAAATGAAAAAAAAATGAAAAAGAAAATGAAAAGAAAATGAAAAGAAAATAAAATGAAAATAAAATGAAAATAAAATGAAATGAAAATTAAATGGAGATTAACGTCCTAGTGTCAGCTCCGAAATGGGCTAATGAAGACGGGCATACGCCATACAGTGTGCTATGGGGAAAATTTTGCCTACTCTTATATCGAACTCCAACTGTTAAAGGATCTTTTACGTGTACGTCAATGTGTACACGGGACCTCGGTTTTTCGTTCCATCCGAACGACTAGACAGCTGTCCTTGTCAGGCTCTCCGTCCTGCATCACTGACAAGGGGGGCGGGAGTGTCGAACACCCGACCTCTAGGCTAGCGAACCAGCGTCTTACCCACTTGGTTAACTCTAGAGTTAATAGGATTATGCACGTGTCCAATAATTAAATTTGACAATCGACAACTACAATAATCATGACCCATAAATGAAATTGGACTTAACGTCCTAATTTCCTGCACCGGCTGAGCTACAATAATACAGTGTGTTAGGAGGGAATTGCCTGGATATCGGCACCTAGACCTACTCTTACTTCGAATTCGAACTTTCAAGGCTTCTTTTAGGCGTGAAATGTTATCTAAATTATTAATTAGACAATAATTAACTATTCCAGAGCATAATCAACTCTCGATGTCATCGCTAGCCTTCAATGTTTATTGCATTAGGTTCCGATTTGCTGTTCGACTTCCATTCATAATTTAATCATGAAACGGATAAGTGAGACTTTTTTTTATCGTACCGACTTTAATAATGATGGAGGCAGTGTGAATCGATTTGACTGAAATTTTCCGCAAATTCCCTTTACATTATCTAGTTTTTAACTATTATATTATAGTGAGATTTATCTAAGCTCCCATAATGTATCTTTAACATATGGGTACTTTTTTATTGTTTTGTAAAGCGTTGCCTACAATACTGGCAAGGTGACCTTTTTCACCCCCCCCCCCTTTACCCATTATTAATTGTAAGTTTGTACCTTCACAGGAACCTGTAGGTTTTGTCCATACTCCATTCAACTGACACTTAGCCGGTGTAAATACACCAACAGTTTCAAAATCAGCCTTACATTTATACGTTGCTACACCTTCAGCCTTATGGCTGGTGACGACCCTTAAGGAATTATGTATGACTGGCGCTGTACCACAAACAGTCTCTGTAGGAAACACAAATTTTTAAAAAATGAAGTATCCGGTGCCTTTTGGATTAAAAGCACGACAGAATACGTACAAAATATTGAAGACCAACTAGCTTTTTATTCAGCGTTCTTAATTCTTAGTTCTTAATTTATAGTGCTTAATTCGTATTTCTTCATTTTCTGTATTTCGACATTTGTATCCTAAAATTAACATTTGTATCTTAAAATCAAAGTATTTGTTTTACATATCCAACTTTTGTCATTTCATTTACAAGTAACAACGAAAAACAAATCACGAATAATAAGTTTCCAAATACAAATCTCCAAATACAAATATTGGAAAACATTTGTTAAAAATCTCCAAATACATATATTGCCAAACATATTTGTTAAAAAAACATTTCTTCGAATTCATCTAACCTGAACTTGTTAGTTTTAGTGTACAAATGTCGAAATACGATCGGTAACAGATGAAGAAATAAGAATTAAGGACTATGGAATAAGAAATAAGAATTCTGAATAAAGAGCTGCTTGGTCTTCCATAACAATAAGGCTACACCAATTTCATTTTTTATTCTTCAGAGTTTTGATGAATAAATAAATCACTCAACGCTGAAAGTCCTGATGTGCAATTTACTTCTTTCGCTTAAATATCATATTGCCCTGGGCTTAATCCACTCTTATATGTACCCAGATTGATTACTTTTAATTAAGAAAATAAAATCACAATACCAACCCTAGATAATGTAACGGATTGGATTCAATTGAATTAAAAATAAATGAAATGAAATGGGGTTTAACGTCCTACTGTTCTGCTCCTATGCTGGGCTAATGAAGACGGGCATACGCCATACAGTGTGCTATGAGGGAAATTTTGCCCGGGAAGCGGCACTATCCCCTACTCTTATATCGAATTCCAACTGCCAAGGGATCTTTTACGTGCATTCCAATGTATACACGGGACCTCGGTTTTTCGTATCATCCGAAGGACTAGACAGCTGTCCTTGTCAGGCCCCCCGTCCTGCATCACTGACAAGGGGGAACCACGCCGGAAAATCTGGATGAACTTTCTCGGCCAATGCAGGGATCGAACACCCGACCTCCAGGCTAGCGAGCCAGCGTCTTACCCACTTAGCCACGTGATCCCCTGAATTAAAAATAAAGGCCTATCAATATATTTTCGCGGATTACTAAATGGCGGAGGGCTCATTTCATAGCGAGCACTATAGATCGACGAAATTTGAATCCCGAAGAACATTAATTAAAACTGATGTGGTGTGAAACTTCAATGATCTCTTAACTATCTTCCAATCCGATTCAAATCAAATGTTTTTAATTCGTCTCTTGTGTCTTAAATTCCGCCCATTAGATGATTGCATTTCAAATTCAATTCATTAACCGTTTACAAAAAAATAGACAAAAATTGTTTTTACTTTTTTTTAAAATCAATTTTAAGGATTTCCAATAATCAGAAACCGGCAATAGAAATAAATATTGTTTACCAGTGTTTAAAGGGTACACATTTGCTGACTGTCATCTGTCGATTTGGGGAAATCATTGAATCCAGCATAATTTCAGCAATTAAACAAAATTAATATATTGTATTTAATCGGATTAAAACTATAGTTGGCGCTGACTTGTGTTGAATATATCCGGATTATCGTCTGTAGTGGATGACGAATGTTGGCGCATTTTTGGACTGATATCCTGTTTGAGAGTTTTAACTGACGATGTTGTAGTTTGTGAGGAGAGAGAGAGAGAGAGAGAGAGAGAGAGAGAGAGTTTAACATCCACTCGACACTAACTAGGTCATTTCGGGACTAACATGGTTCAACTGTATTTCAATAATCCGCCTTGGCAACAGGTTCTTTAGCAGTTGGCGGAAACCTGAGAAAACACACGCGATTGAACAGGCCACCCAACTCCATGTCACGTACAGGCGGGGAATCGAAACCACGCCACTTGACTCAATGACCGACCTAGTTTGTAAGCGATTAGGGATAACTCAATGACGATAATAGACTTTACACCACGTAACAGAATCTGAACTTATTGAATGGGTTGATCAACTTGAGAATCAATTTTCCATCCACGTTTTGTCAATACGTTTTTATTTATGGAACTATTAGATATCAATCTATCATTTGACTCCAATGTAAGACATAATTCTGTTTGACGTTGCGGGAGTCGCCAACGGTTAACCAAGGCGTTGTAATACAGCAATAATCTTACCTATACATTTGAGGGTTACTGCGGCCCATTTTGCATCCTGTAAACACGTGATCTCGGCCTTTGTACCGTTAACTTGATGAAAACCATCCGGACATTTGTAAACAGCTGTAGCGCCATAATGCGTTTTATTGAACGACTTTAATACAGTGATTCCTATTTTGGCTTCAGGCTGACCACAGTTTACACCTAGTGAAAAAAATATATTTATTATACGTGGTTTTTGGGTTTTTTTTTTTTTAAATGAAATGAAATTTTATGGCACGTCAGCTCCAACCGGGCTATATGGTGCCAAACACATGGTGACTTTGACATGACAAATTAAATCAATATCACATAAATATATTTATATACATAAATAAAAACATCACAGACAATGTTGTTTTTTGGTTTTTTTTTTTTTAAATGAAATGAAATTTTATGGCACGTCAGCTCCAACCGGGCTATATGGTGCCAAACACATGGTGACTTTGACATGACAAATTAAATCAATATCACATAAATATATTTATATACATAAATAAAAACATCACAGACAATGTTGTTTTTTTTTTTTTTTTTTAAATGAAATGAAATTTTATGGCACGTCAGCTCCAACCGGGCTATATGGTGCCAAACACATGGTGACTTTGGCGAGACAAATTAAATCAATATCACATAAATATATTTATATACATAAATAAAAACAAGTATCACAGACAATGTTGTTAAAAATAAATATAAGTTCTTTATGTATACAAATAATTAAAAACAAAAATACGGATATATATATATACAATTAAAATTTGTAATAAAAGTTTGTCTCTTTTAAAAAGTTTAACAATTTTCCATACAGCTCCGGTTGAGCAAATAATTGATGTAGTGACTGGCAACGGTAATAGTTTGATCTTACATTCTGGAGATGATTGCACTTAATCAAAATGTGCTTAATTGTCAAAGGAACATGACAGTGAACACATTCTGGTTGAGGCTCTCGCTTCAAAATGAAAATGTGAGTTAAAAAAGTATGACCAATACGAGAGCGACACAAAACAACTTCATCCCTCCTGTTGGTTCTATACACTGTAAAAAAATATCCATTTTTTATGTGGCCGAATTCTGTAATTTAACACTTTTTTTCTGTTAATTGATGGATTTTTTTGAGAAATTGTGTTAATAGTGTGAATTATTTCTTCAAATTACGTGTTTTATGTATTTCTGTGGAATATTCAGTATTAAACAGGAAATTTCCGTGAAATTTAGGGATAAAATGTTTTATTCGCTTGTATAATGGACTTAATTCTGTTAGTTTACGGAATAAACGGTAGAATGACAAGGAAGTTCCGTGAAATTTAGGGATAAAATGTTTTATTGCGTTCTGTAATGGACTTAATTCTGTTATTTTACGGGATAAACTGTGCAACGATAAGTAATTGTATACATAAATAATGGTTCCTAATAATCATCATGTTATAGTATTCATTTCAATTTATTAACCATAATATGAAGAATCATATTTTGTAACGTTTGGTATATTAATTGACATGTATATCTAATTTCCATTATTTATAAGATCTATAAAGTGTATTGTTATTCATCATACAGTAATCAGATTGTAAGTATTTTCATAAATATGTAAAATATGTTTTAATGCTGCGTGTGTTAAGGTTGTGATATCTGGTAATCAAGCACGCTTAAGTCCGGATAGTACAACCGGTTGGCCAGTGTAAGTCGGTTTGTCTCTACGGCAGAGTCTACATACCTGCGAATTGGTAATACCGCAAACTTACATCTGAAAGCCTCCAACCACTTAAGAGTAGCGGTTTGTGATACCTTGCTCCCAATTCTTATATTAGCGAAAAGAGGTTACGTTTAAAGATTATCTGCGATATCACTTCGGTAGAAGCAGACATTAAATATAGCTATTTCACGCACGCGTATGAAGTCAATGGTTAATTCAATGAAATTTTTATCATCTTCATGGTCAGGAAACAAAATTAACCAGGATTTTTTTTTCTGTATTTGAAAATGGAATTTATGTTAATTGAGGGAATTTCTGTAAATTACAGGAGAAACAAATACGGATAAAATTTTCCTGGTAATTTTTGTTTCCGGAATTTTTTACGTTTTTTCACGGAGATTTTTGTTACAGTGTAGGAGTTTGGCCAGTCTCCTATGAAAGGTTTAATGTGATGAAGTTTATTTGTGTCTGCAAGATCCAAAGACCATTGCCAGCGGTCACACTTTCTTGATTAAACCACAAAAGGCAATTTGTTGCATCTCTTAAAAATTAATCGTCATGATATACCTGTAGTGACCTATCTGTGTTGCGGGGTTCTCAAGTCCATAATACCGTTGACGTACGGATCGACGGACCGATCACGTGGCGCCATAATACGTCCAATACTGAAATGTCGGGGATATTAAAAATATGATACCAATAACATTGTCAACGTAATAAAACTGGATAATATTTACCTTTACAAAACAGGGATGGTTTCGTCCACTTTCCATCGGCACCGCATGTAATGTGTCCATTACCAATTTTGGTATAACCTGCATTACATTTATAATTACCACTCGAAAGGTAAACTGTCTTATTTACGACTGCAGCTGCATTTTCTAATACAAACTTTGGTTGACCACAATCCATTACTAAAATAAAACAGAAACGGATTCTGAAAAGACACTTCAATTCTGGATATTGAATACTTCATACCTGTTAACTGTGTTTCTGTACTCTTTTATAAGCTCCTGCTTACGTAAGGACCTTAACTAATAGCTTACTAGTTACAGTGAGGCACCAGCGAAGTGCACGTCCTCAATATTTTGATTTTAAAAAATTGCAAGAAATTCAACGATTATAGAACTTTCTTGATGACTTGTCTATAGTCTTGTACAGTCACGTGTCATCGTCAGTTTGGAGTGACAAGCTTTATTCGTATTAATGATTTTTGTTGTAGTAAATCGGGAAAACAAAGCCACTAAAGTGATACAATGCATTTATATACGTCATAAGAATATAATATTACGTAGTTAAACATGGTGTCCTTAATGTGTTTGATATCTGCCTTGTCCGATAAAGTTCATCTGGATTTTCCGGCTTGGTTTCGCCTTGGCAGTGATGTAGGACGAGGGGGGGGGGGGGGGTTGGCAAGGGACAACGTAAGTCGTTTGGATGGGACAAAAAACTGAGGCCCCATGTACACATTGGCGTGCACGTAAAAGAACCTTTGATAGTTGGAATTCGAAATAAGACTAGGCCACAGTTCGGACAAAATTTCCCTCATGACACGCTGCATGGCGTATATGCCCATCTTCATTATCCCAGTAGGGGCAGAACACTAGGACATTAAAACACATTTCCATTAGGATTTCATTCATTTCTTTTTGAAGCAATGGCACATAAATGCTGGGGCCTTACAGAAGTGTAAACAGCATCGGTAATTACTGAATCTATGACATGTATATGCTCCCTGCCAGCTTGACATGTGAAAGTAATTTGAATATCAAATCCACCTGCCGACCCCTGTAGATCTTGGTAGAATTTCGTATGTCATTTAGTAACTTTAACTTGTTGATGGCATGTCTTATCTTACTTCTTTGTCTGATAAACTATACTGAACGTTAACTGATATGAAACATGATACATAAAAACCAGATGCCTATTGAGATTCCTTTGTGTGTAGAAAGGTTTAAAACCCCAGAATGAAACGGCATAGAGACAGAAGTCCAGGCAGGACATGAGAGCAGTCGGAGGCGGGGCGACGTCTGGTAGTTAACTCCAGGCCACGCAGGTTTGGAGTTAAGGCCATGTAATGTAAGAGTTGGGAGTTGGCACATTCGTGCCTAGCCGAGCTAAGACATGGCTCTATCAACACAAGTTAATTACGGAGTCTTAATTTTTTACATAATATGTTAGAAGAAGCAGAGAATAAAAGTATTATTATATGTTAAACTAGTCTTGTCATCTGAACCTGATTAAAGAACAAATACTGTCACAGAGAGAGAGAGAGAGGGAGAGGCAGATAGTGAGAGAGACAGAAAAACAAGAGAGAGACAGCTGTTAGGTCGCTTCGGGATTCACCTACTTTTTTATTTCCAGTGCCCCCTTCCCATCCCGACGCGAGGCAGGCGCACTTACCGGGTACAAACCAATTATAAATTATATAATGAATAAAACATTGTAACTTACTAGTGCAGATTAATTTGTTGGATGACCACTTGCCATCAGGACCACAGCTGATAAAATCTATACCGCTCTGTATATAACCTACATTACATTTGTAAGTTGCTGTATATCTATAAGTTGTACGTAGATACGAGAATGTGGAGTGAGGCATCTTGTCAGGTTTCCCGCAATCCAAAGCTAAAACATTAACAAAATTAGGGAGAGATAGAGAGAGAAATGGGGTTTAACGTCTACTCGACACAAACTAGGTCAGACGATTGATAAACGCCATTGGCACCTGGAACCACACTCAGAAAAGCCTGGCGCAATCCATCGGCTGTGTTTGGTCTCGGTACGACGTTATTAAGTCTCCTCTGAATTTCATTCCAAAGATGTTCAATCGGGTTTAAGTCCGGACTATGGGCTCAGGTAAAGTTGGAGATGTGGTCACAAATATACGTCCACTACACACCAAATAGGTCATTTTGGGACTAACATATGGTTTAATTTAATTTCATCCCAAAGATGTTCAATCGGGTTTAAGTCCGGACTATGGGCTGGCCAGTGCATAACGTTAACACCGTTCTGCTGTAGAAATTCCCGAGTAACTCTGGCGGTGTAGGCTCGGGCGTTGTCATGCTGGAAAACGTTTTTTCGATGACGTGCGAAATGTTGTATGACGTGGGGTCTGAGAGGTTGATCGATGTAGGGCAGCGCTGTGATGCCGCCTCCTCTCCCTGGACCAAGATTTTGGAACATCATAGGACCCACTCTCTTGTGCTTGGACCTCCCCATGAGTCTCGGTCCATGACACCTTGGCAGAATAACGCTGGCCACGTCGACGCCATTTTCTGGTCATGCCACCTGCAGTTGATACACATTACCGACTCTCATCTGTCAACAGAACAGTTCTCCATTCCCCGTGTCGCCAGTTCTGGTGTTGTTGTTCAAACTGTAGACGTTCACGTCGATGGCGTGGGGTGAGGATAGGTCCACGGTAAGGTCTATATACGGCAATGGATGTTCTCTCTGGTGAGACGTCGGTGAATTGTATCGGTACTGATGGGTCTTCCGTTGTGTTCCCACTGTTTGATGTGCTGTCTCAGATGCCTGTGCGAAGGGATTCTGCACGTGCTGGCGCGCAACATGGCGGTCTTGTCGCCTTGTGGTAACCCTTGGTCTACCAGTTCGGGGGCGATCAACCGCGGCGTTGGTGGCCCGAAAGAGTTGCTGAAGCCTGTAGATGGTCCGAACATTGACCTGGAAGTGATTGGCAACGGCTTGGGCAGTGTGGCCTGCAGCGTCGAGTCTTCCATTCGCCTGGTTCCTCTGAGCTGTCGTGAGTCATGGCATGCTGCTGACATTGTAGTGTGAATGATTCAACCAGGTATGGGGATCCATTTTATAGGGCTGGTCCCGGTGAACAGCACACGCAGCATGAGTTAAATGAAAATCACTGAGAACACATTACCATCTCAGAAGTCAGGCTGCGTTTTTGAGAACATTTCCTGGGTTCAATTCTGTGTTTGGGAAGGAGCCTTATTGCTCAGGTAAAGTTGGAGATGTGGTCACAAATATACGTCCACTCGACACCAAATAGGTCATTTTGGGACTAACATATGGTTTAATTTTATTTTAATAATAAGCAGTGTGAGAAACCCCCAGGAGGTTGGATAGACGACCAGGGTCGCGTACAAGCGGAGAATCGAAACCACGCCTCTTGACTCAATGACAGACCTTATGATCCAAACTTACGTTTACAACGAAAAGCTGGTTGCGTCCAATTACTTTTAATACATCTGCTTGTAAATCCATCTCCAAATCTAGAGAATCCTGCTGAGCATGTGTAGGTAGCAAGACTGCCCTTTATTGACAGGCTAGAATAAGGAATTAGGAACTGTGGCTTCCCCTCACATGACACTGAAATGTAAAAAATACTATGCATTTTGCCAAATCTGCCTATTTCAGGTGGTGATTTGTGTTCAAATGGTATATAAATTATTAATTAGGCATTTATTCAAATCTAGACCATTCGAAGGTATCAAACATCCGCACCATAATTTAACGATAATCGACACTGTATTAGCATAGCAATGGCACGGGGGAATATTACGCTATATCTTGTCAAAACTTCAAGCGGTGTTAATTTCGCTCCGAATAATAAAAGTTCGGCTGAAATGTTCAATGAATTTTTGAATTAATTGCAAGAATGACCGCATAATGCATCTTTAAATTCAGTTAACAGTGTTAACTAAGTTTATAAGAGAGAGAGAGAGAGAGAGAGAGAGTTTAACGTCCACTCGACACAAACACTAGGTTATTTTTATTTCAATAATTCGCTTGTGCGTAGGGGTCTTTAGCAGTGGGAGGAAACCGGAGGACCCGGAGAAAACCCACGAGATTCGACAGGCGACCCTACTCCTTGTCACGTACAACCAGGGAATCGAAACCCCGCCAGTTGACTCAATGACAGACCGTATGATACCATTCGGCCCCCCCCCCAACTAAGTTTATAGGAAACAATGCTAGTTTAATCGTAAATATTTGAATAAGGCTATCAAAATAATCAATATATGAATAATTTCTCGGTCTATGAGACAATAATTGCCCTTGCGGCCATTCAAATATCTACAGTTGCCCGCCCTTATGGAAGAAGAAAAGTTGACTAAGCACTGACAAAGCAACACACTCGGAAATTGGAGGTGAAGGGCAAAAACACAGTTTCCATAAAACATGTTTTTTTTTACATGAGTAATTCGTTTGCACTCGGGGGAACCGGAGTATGGGAAGAAAATTCACGACCCAACAGTACAAGTCATGAATTGAGAACACCAGATGTGATTCACCTGCAGACTTTCCACTCTCATTCGCACGCAATAGACACCTTTGTCCTATCTTTTTCAAAGAAAAGGGAGAAATACTGCACAATCCAATCGGTTATAATTAAATACTCACGGGTACAAACTAGAGATGACGTGGACCATTTGTTCGTGTCTAAACATGTTATTGAACCGTTTCCTGATTTCGGTTTAAACCCTATACTACATGCATACACACCGGTACCATTCACAGTTACAGAATTTACTGTTAAATCTGTATATGTTATTGGCGGGGGGATTCCACATATTGATGCTAGGAAATAAAACAAAGTTTATACAAATATTCATAATAATAATAATAATATTTAGCTCTCACACACTGTTTAATAAAGCAGTCAAAAAGACGATTCTTTAGTTGCTTCTGAAAGAACCCAAGAGATTGTGAATTCTTTAGGGTCAACGATAATGAATTTCATAGGCTTGGTGCAGTGTATGAGAATCATCTATGACCGAAATATTTTAGTCTATAGTTGGGTGTCATTTGTATAGCAGTGTTATAGAAGGTTGTGTTTCTTTAGAATAATGGTGACAATGACAGTACACAGCACAAATAACACTGGTCCAAGTACAGAGTCGGGGTTACTCCTTCCACTAACATGACTGGATCCGATAAAGTGTTTTGTATCTGTACAGATTATGAATGCCCAATAATGAATGTCTGAAACTGATTTAAAACATTATCTGATATTCCAAGTACATGTCCATATAATCTTTCGTTACCCTAAAGTGTGATACATAAGAACAGGAATCGGCAAACGCCCTTCCTCGTGTAATATACACGAACCTGGTTTTATTTGGGGCTAAAGGTTACCACTTCATTGTGTCAGATTTATAAACTCCAATATGACGATGTATCAGATTTATAGACTCCTCAAATATGATGAGGTATTAGAGTTATAAACTACTCCAATATGACTAGGTATCAGATTTATAAACTCATCAAATATGATGAGGTATTATTGTTATAAACTTCTCCAATATGACTATCATATTTTATAAACTCCAATATTACGAGGTATCAGATGTGCCATCGTATGCAATGCGCACAGCAGATGTTTTTTTTGTTTTTCTTTGATGAAATACAGAAACTTCTCACACACTTGTTCAATAACCTAATCTTGTTTTATTGAAATTTATATTTTAGTATCAGGAGTAGACTTAAGCAATAATAAATGTCAAATGCTAAAAAACTAAAAATGTACAAGACTAAATCTAAAAGTGCTGAATTCAGATTTTGAAATAACTACACTTACCTTTACAAGTGAGAGTCTGTAAAGACCATTTTGCATTTGCCTGACAAACTGTAGTTCCATTCCCAGTACTAACATACCCGTGATGACATTGATATGAAACAATGGATTTATAAACTGTTGATGTATATGTTGGTTTAGAATTGCCAACAACTGGTATTTTACCACAATCCACAACTGAAACAAATATGGTTAATTACGCAATGTGAACATACATCGAGTAATATTAATATATTATACGATTTTATAGAGCGCTTACTATTAAAGACTACTTCAACTAGACGTTGGTACATTTTGATAGATAAAAAAAAAATATCAATAATCACAGACAACTTTCAGATTTAAAAAGTTTTTATTTTTTTTTTAAAAGTCATCACAAGCAATATAGCTTGCAAATTCCAGTTATTAACAATTATAAAAATTGACAGAGATTCGATTCCGTAACATTTTATTGCGGTGTGAGCAAAAGATCTGACTATAGGAAAAATTGGGTTTTATCAGACCAGTAAATCGTTTGGGACCTGTAAGTTATAGCTGGGATGTAACGTTGGAGTAGAGCTTGAAGGTAGGGTGTTAAGTCTTCAGAATAGAGGGCTAGGTATATTGAAGTTGATATGTGTAGGTTTTTTTAAAAGGGCAATATTGATGTCAGCCGTTATCACATGTGACCGATCTGGTTTAAGACATTTCAAATATACGCTTAACCCAGATCATTGCTAGGAGAGATGCGTAACGAAGATTTCAAGAAGCGGATATGACGAAAACAAGAGGAAAACAGAGTTATCTTTATATACAACTAACTGAAGTAACCAGCGATATGAGGTGCATGGTCGAATTTCTGCTCACTGATAATCCGGTCTTAGGGTCCAGGGGATACCATTTATAAAAGGAGATTCCACGTTAAGTACAATAGTTGATTCCAAGTAAGACCCAGTTTTAATAAGGGTTAGATACAGACTAAAACTTACGTTTACAGCTAAATATAGTTGTTGACCAGCGTTTTGTTGATAAACAAGTTATTGTTTTACTTCCAGTATTTATTGTATAGCCAGTATCACATGTGTATGTTGCTGTACCGTTGATCGATACAGATTTAACTTTAACAGCTGCATTTTGTATTTTAGCTGGTAGCCCACAAGCAGAGGCTGGAACACAATTATAATATTTTTTTAATACAATGTTGTTTCAGTCTTAAAGATAAATTACCACGAAAGTATTTATCGGATGGTTATTTCCAATAAAAGTATGGCAATGGTGGCATAAATGTAAGGTAGAGACGCCCAATCTTACTAGAAAAATACTGGACTCCCTGCGAAACACGCACTGCGGGGGGGGGGGGGATTTAAACCTTATTTTGAATTCCGCAAAGTTGGAGGCGTCATTTTGAACACAAATGATTGTCTATTGCATGTATATGGGGTTTGACGTTTTACTTTTCTGCATCGACTAGGCTGGTGAAGGACGGGAAGTGTGTAGTAGAATACTTCAGTCTTCTATGAGGGCCATTTTGCCCGGACAACGACGATTCGACCTACTCTTAGTTCGGGTTTCAACTGTCAAGGGTTCTTTAACGTGCACGCCAATGTGTACCCAGGACCCCCTTTGTACAGGTCACCCAATCACTAGACATTGTCATTGTCAGGTCATCCGTCTTGCACCAATGACAAGCGTAAATGACACCGGAAAATTCCGAGGAACGTCCGGGATCGAACCAGAAACCTCGTGGTTAGTGAGCTACCGCGGATCCCAATTATCTTTTGCAGTAGGAATATTTTTATACTCACCTGTACATGATATCGTTGGTTTTGTCCAGTTTCCTGTAGACCCACAGAAAATTCTACCAGAACCCGTAGATATATAGCCATACTTACAGCTATATGTAGCAATGGAACCATATGTTGTCTCACCTATGTCTAACTCAGTATTTGGAAGTATGAAGTTAGGAATATAGCAAATGTGCACTGAAATAAATTACAAATAAAAAGTTGTGCTCAGAAATTAGACTTTTCAACTTTTAAGCTTAATTGTAGGCCACACGCACGCGTCGTATTGTATCCGACAAATACTTGTTAATTAAGAACTATTACCAACTGGTGAAAACCACATTGAATACAAAAAAAAGTTTCCTTTTATCTCAAATATTTGTCTACGACGTCACTTCCTGTTGACATTTTAAAAGTTTTCGATATTCATTGAATGAAATACCTTACATATGCTATCAAGTTTAACGACCTACTGTTCTGTCCCGACTGGGCTAATGAAGAAGGGCATACGCCGTACAGTGTGCTAGGAGTGACATTTTGCCAGCACAACGAGACTATACTATTATGACGAATTCCAACTATCAAGAGATCTTTTCCGTGCACGCCAATGTGTACACGGCACCTCGGTTTTTCGTGCCATTCGAACGACTAGACATCTGTCCTTGCAACACTGCGAGATCCAACACGCGACCTCCAGGCTAGTTTCCGCCTCAAAATCATGAATATTCGCCAAAACCTGGCAGAAAATGTATTTTCAAACCTTTTTTTCGATTCTACACCAAAAAGTCAACAAAAATCGCCATGCAAAAGGAGGAAACAGGGAAAGGGAGAGAGACTAAAAATAGCTTTGGCCCTTGTTTCGTGGGTGACGGCCCAGGAATATTTGGTGATCTGTGTCCATTAAGGTGGGGGTTTGGGGTGTCCTCATGAGTGGAATGATCTCCCCTTATCTTGATCTGGCACTGAATTGAGCCTTAGATATAACGATAGCCTAGACTTACCAGTACAAGTAATGGTTGGCTTTGACCACAGTCCATCAGCACCACATGTGGACGCATCAGAGCCGACTTTCTTATAACCAGTATCACATTGATATACAGCATGTGACCCGTAGGTTGTGGACAGATAACTCGCATGTGAATCAGGTATATTTAAATTAGGTTTCTTACAATCTTTCACTGAAAAACAAAATTCATTTTAAAACCCAATGGCATTTAGGGCGTGAAATACCACACCCACAACCAGAAACCCGGCAGATTTACATTCTGATGATACCAGATATACATACATTGATACCATATAGGAGAAAATTGGTACACTTTTCAGCTAGGTTGACCACCTGGGCTCCTGGTCTATATAGTTGAAAACTGGTTTACATTATCTTAAAATCTATGGTGACCCGAGAGCTTATTGTACATAAATGAAATGTCAGTCTCTAGGTCCTGCGCCACTGACAAGGGAAAATCCCGATGAACTCTCTCGATTAATGCATGGAGCCAGCGTCTTACCCACTTAGCCACCATGGTTTCCATAGTGAACAGAAGTTTAACTACACAACGGAAAAAACACACCAGGTTGGACAGAGTTTAACGTCCACTCGATACAGATTAGGTCATTTCGGAACTAACATATGGCTTAATTTAACTTCAATAACTCACTTACTTGTAGAGGTCATTAGCACCGAAAGTCCAAGGGGTTAGACAGACAATCCAACACCTTATCACGTCCTACTGTTCTGCTCTGACTGAGCTAATGAAGATGGGCATGCGCCATACAGTGTGCTGTGAGGACAATTTTGCCCCGACAGCTGTTTTGCTATGGCCTACTCGTATATCAAATCCCAACTGCCAAGGGATCTTTCACGTGCATGCCATTGCGTATACGGGACCTTGATTTTTGGTGCCATCCGAACGACTAGACAGCCCTCCATCTTATATTACAGGTTTTGAAGCAATAAATGGTTATAAAAGTCTAAACCAATAAGATGTAAGGTTAAGTACAAATAAAGAGTATTACAACAATAAAATCAATAGTTACTTACGATTGCACATGATAAGAGAACTGTTTGTCCATTGTTTTGTTGATAAACAAGTTATCGTACCATTTCCAGAGCGGAATTCATATCCAATATTACATATATATAATGCCACAGCATTTATTCCAGTAGAATTTATTGATAATTCTGCATTTGATTTAATTGGTGGTAACCCACATACAGATTCTATACAAATTAAAATACACAAGAATAACACAACTGGACCTGATTTAACGTATTAAAGATGCATTATGCCGGGCGAAAGATAACCAGCTGACAGTTTCGCTATAATAGTTTAAACATAGGTAATGAAAAAGGGATATATTGAAAATGTTAGTCAAATTACTTTCTTTTGTGTGAAAATTACGAAAATGGGAAGTTTTGTTCAGAATGCAGTCTCGACCTTCATTGCTACCGATGCTAAGATGATAAAGTCTCGATTATCCATGATGTATATGATGCAAACTTGATTCACACAGGAAGCACGAATAGGTTGCTAGAAGGAAACCTATTCCAGTTATGTTCCGGCAAGATAATACTAAATTCCCATCTTGTCTTATAAGAAGCAGGGTCTATCAAATAAAACTAGACGGTTGTATAGCATCGTTTCGTTTACGTCATTAAGACTATCTCTAACGTATGATATAACACACAGGTGATGTCCATATTGTCAATAACACGAGGCAACCATCCAGTAGGTAATTAAACACAACCAATACATGTATATTTAGTGGTCAGTATTATATTATCAAAAATATGTGTGGGGTACAGTGCATGTAATATGGGATTAAGGGAGCTAAATGGCGATTCTTTGGCAAATAGAAATGGACACAAATGGGTCGCAACGAATATAATAATGTAATATGAATGTATATAAACTGATTTACATTCAATCGTTTCTGTTTGTACTGTAATTCCTTATAAGTTCGACGAAATAGGCGAAGAGTCTAAATTGATTGGCAGTTTTGGCGTCTGGTTATTCCAATCTACAGTGGTAGTATTATCTTGTGTAGTATGTCTTAAATCATGGATATCAGAAGCCCATCTTTTCAAGGTAAGATGTTGATTTAAATCGACTGGATGATATTGACTTGCCTTCTTTAAGTTTTATAAAAGTTATGGATCACTTCGTCACGCATGCAACTTTATTTTCGGGGCATGGATTAAAGCCATTGGTTAAAATATAACAGGATTAAACAGAACTGTACGGGATTATGTAAAACTATAATAAAATATGGCTTTGTCTGTGATTACACTTAATACTGGAACATGAAACTTGTATTTAGATGTACACATTAGATATGTAGGCTATGATTTAGCACAGCAGTGTAGATGAGGTCTCGGTTACCCGGATCCTCCAGAACATTTCGCCAAGTCAAGTAAGAGTTGCACCCCTCCACGAAATAAATCCCATAATTCATGCATTATTTAGGAATAATAAAAGATACATTAGTTAAGATTTAGATAAAGAGCTGACCATTCTTACTATAATATTTCGAAAATAGACAATGCAAACTGAAAATATTGAAAATTTCATTTAAATAACTTTATTCTGAACCAAGTTATCACTGTAGTTTTTAAAATATGTGTGCATTGTGGTAACCAGAGCACAGGTATATTCGAAACTTAGCCTCGCTTTCCCATTTTTAAATTAAATTTTTAAATGGCGAACCGTACTAATCTAGTTAAAATCTAGATTATGGTGGATTATGGTCTTGTTTTGTTAATTAATGTCTAATTAATAGTTTATATAACATTTCAGCACTAAAAAAAGATCTGTAATTAGCTTTTGCATAATGTATGTTTAAAATTCATAGATATGATCCATGAAGAGATAAATGTTATTATAAAAAAATCAAGAATTTGGGATTTTGAACAAGCAATGCAAATAGATTTTCTCAAACGGCAATCCTTATATTAATTTAATGGGCGTCAACATCTTTGTTTTAGGGCGAGTTACTACCCTTAGATTTTGTTAGTTTTAATGTAAAAGACCGGATAATCTAGTCAATGACCTATTATTCTCAAATGTTGACAACCCGTCTAGACTAATATTCGTAGAATGTTTGTCTTAATGATAGAGACTATGAGGACAAGTCAACCAATACACTGAAAGGAGAATAAGTATTATGTTTAATACTCTTACCTTTACAAGTCATTGTAGGTAAAGACCATTTTCCATTTGCTTGACAAACTGCATTAGTAATACCCCCACTCGCTACATAACGCGGTAAACATCTATATTTAACTGTTGATTTATAAATTGTTGTTGTATATGTTGGTTTAGAATTACCAACAACTGGTATTTTACCACAATCCGCAGCTATAAGAAAAACAAACGGTTAATATTTGTGTTAAACAATAATTGTATTCAAATAATTATTGGCACACCCACCTAGACGCATATTACGTAAAATGAAGAGGACTATTCCATTAACTAGAAGTCAGACACTGACCTTCAAAAAAGGGAAATGACTACTGTTATTGCTACTCTATTCTGCAAGAAATGAAATGAGATTTAGCGTCGTACTGTTATGTCTCGATTGCGCTAATGAAGACGTCATACGACATACCTAGAGCTACGAGGAAAATTTTGCCCCAGCAACTCTACTATCTCATATTTATGTGCAACTGCCAAGGGATCTTTTAGTTGCACGCTAATGTGTACACGGGATCTCGGGTGTTCTTCCTATCCGAACTACTATACATTATCCCTTGCCAGGCCCCCCACATTGTACCAATGAAAAGAGGCAATCGGTCGGCCTGAAAAGAGGCAACCGGTCGGCCAGCGCAATGATCGTAATCCTGAAATCTAGATTAGCGAGCCGACGTCTTACTCACTGAGCCACCACGTCTCTCTATTCTACAAAACCATTCGCTACAAACTAGTCTATCGCGTTCACAAGGTTTTCGGAAAAGTGTCAGATTGTTTATTTCTTTGACGGTTGCAACCAGGGCCCTGTTTCACGAAATTTTAACTAAAGATAAAATCAAAATTTTAGTAGATTCTTCAATTTTGATTGGCTAAGCACTAAAATCAATCTAATATTATCCAATCAAATTACTATAATTTGGATTTTATCTTTGTTAAAATTTTGTGAAACAGGCCCCTGGAGAGTGTCACAGCCAGTGACATAAATAAAACATAAATCGGGGATTAGAATGACTAATCTACACTGTCAATTGGTCTAGCTAGTGCCCGATTTACATATATGCTACGCAATCTGAAACCTGTGGACTTTAGTCTTAATCAGTCATCTGTCACCATCCCCAGCAGCTTCGCACAGTTGTGATAAATACACAATTTTGTATTGCTCTGGTCGTTAAGGTGGGGATTTGGGGGGGGGGGGGGTCCTCATGAGTGGAATGATCTCCCCTCATCTAGATCTGACACTGAATTGAGGCTTAGAAATAACGATAGCCTAGACTTACCAGTACAAGTAATGGTTGGCTTTGACCACCGTCCATCAGCACCACACGTGGACGCATCAGAGCCGGCTTTGTTATAACCAGTATTACATTGATATATAGCACGTGACCCGTAGGTTGTGGACAGATAACTCACATTGGAATTACGTATATTGAAATTAGGTTTCTTACAGTCTTTCACTGAAAAACAAAATTCATTTTAAAACTCAATATTCCAGGAGCCAATAATAATTGTCTTTACTGAATTAGATTTTAAACAAAAATGAAATGGTATTAAAAGTTCTACCGGTTCAATGAAGTTGGACATAAGTCATGAAGTATGATACTCTTCATGGATTCCAACTATCTATTAGGCGTATATATGTAACCTCGCTTTTTCGCTAGGTCTGAACTCTTAGCTAATGATCTCTGCCAGATCCCCCGCCCAGCACCTCTGGCAAACATGTATCAAGTCTTAAATATTTCGGAAATAAAACTATGGTTGAAAACTGGTTTACGGTATCTTAAAATCTATGGAGACCTGAGAGCTTATTGTGCATAGATGAAATGTAATTGAAATGTCAGGCTCTCCGTCCTGCACCCCTAACAAGGGAAAATCCTGATGAACTCTCTCGGCTAATGCAAGGAGCTAGCGTCTTACCCACTTAGCCACCCTGGTTTCTATAGTGAACAAATTATTATGAGAGATTCACATTATTTCAATGATGCACTTTGGCGTATGGGTCCATAGCAACCTGAGAAAACCCACCAGGTTGGACAGAGTTTAACGTCCACTCAATACAGATAAGGTCATTTCGGGACTAACATATGGTTCAATTTAACTTCAATAACTCACTTGCTTGTAGAGGTCTTTAATAGAGAAAGCCCAACCCAACCCCTTGTCACGTAGAAGGTTTGCAGGGAAAGACAGGAGAAGAGGAATTGCCTTCATTAAAATCCAATATGATCGCCAATATCGTATCGTTCTAACATTTCTTACATAACATGAAATGGGGTTTAACGTCCTACTGTTCTGCTGTGACTGGGCTAATGAAGATGGACATGCGCCATATAGTGTGCTGTGAGGAAAAAAATTTGCCCGGACAGCTGTGCTGCTACGGAATACTCGTATATCGAATCCCAACTGCCACGGGATCTTTCACGTGCATGCCAATGTGTACACGGGACCTTGATATTTGGTCCCATCCGAACGACTAGACAGCCCTCCACCTTACATTACAGGTTTTGAAGCGATAAATGATTGATTATAAAAGACCAAAAACAATAAGATCTAAGGTTAAGTACAAATAAGGAGTATTGCAACAATAAAATCAATAGTTACTTACGATTGCAGATGATAAGAGAACTGTTTGTCCATTGTTTTGTCGATAAACAAGTTATCGTACCATTTCCAGAGCGGAATTCATATCCAATATTACATATATATAATGCCACGGCATTTATTCCAGTAGAATTTATTGATAATTCTGCATTTGATTTAATTGGTGGTAATCCACATACAGATTCTATACAAATTAAAATACACCAAGAATAACACAACTGGAGCTGATTTAACGTATTAAAGATACATTATGCCAGGTGTAGATAACCAGCTGACAGTTTCGCTATAATAGTTTAAACATAGGTAATGAAAAAGGATATATTAAAAATGTTAGTCAAATTACTTTCTTTTGTCTGAAAATTACGAATATTGGAAGTTTTGATCAGAATGCAGTCTCGACCTTCATTGCTACCAATGCTACGATGATAAAGTCTCGATCATCCATGATATATATGTTGCAAATTTTATTCACGCCAGAAAACAGGAACAGGTTGCTCAAAGGAAACCTATTCCAGTTATGTTCCAGCAAGATGGGAATTTGATATTATCTAATAAGGAGCAGGGTCTATAAAATAAAACTAGATGGTTGTATGGCATCGTTATATATGGCGTCTCACGCTATGACACGCACCTGTTTCGTTTACGTCATACGTCTCTAACGTATGATATAACACACAGGTAATGTCCATATTGTCAATAACACGGGACAGCCATCCAGTAAGTAATTAAACACAACCAATACATGTATATTTAGTTGTCAGTATTATATTATCAAAAATATGTGTAGGGTACAGTGCATGTAATATGGGATTAATGGAGCTAAATGGATACTCTTTGGCACCTAGAAATGGACACAAATATATAATAATGTAATATGAATGAATATAAACTGATTTACATTCAATCATTTCTGTTTGTACTGTAATTCCTAATCAGTTTGGCGAAATACGCGAAAACACTAAATTGATTGACAGGTTTTGGCGTCTGATTATTCCAATCACTATAAATGACTTTGAAAGGATTCTGGAACGCGATTCGTGTGCCAATTTTAAAATGTTCATTTATCTTAAATCTTGGATTTCAGGGTAAGATAACATCAATGTTGATTTAAATTGACCAATCAGTCCTGTTTGCAATGTCGTAGACTGTGGATGATATTGACTTGCCTTTTTTAACTTTGATAAAAGTTATGACTCACTTTGTCACGCATGCAACTTTATTTTCGGGATATGGATTAAAGTCATTGGTTAAAATATAATACGATTAAACAGAACTGTACGTGATTATGTAAAACGATGATAAAATATGGTTCTGTTTGTAATTACACTTATACTTGATGTACGCTTTAGATACGGAGGCTGTGGTTTAGTACCGCAGTGTAGATATAGTCTCGGTTACCCAGAACCTCCTGGTCTTCAAAGTACGGAGGGTTTGGATCGGTTGTCAACATTTGACGAAGTGTTCCATTGCCCATGTGTAACTGTAAGTTTGATATTTTTAATGTGGTTGATTATCCAGAACATTTCGCTAAATCAAGTAAGAGTTGCATCCCTTCTCGAAATAAATCCCACAATTCATGCATTATTATAAACAAACATGAATCGTGACTATGAATAAGGATTAATTAAAATTCATACTTTAAAAAAGAATGAAGAATTTGGGATATTGAACAAATAATGCAAATAGATTTTCTGAAATGGCAATACTTATATAAATTTAATGAGCGTCAATATCTTTGTTTTTAGAGCTAGTTACCTCCCTTAGACTTTATTCGCTTTAATGTAAAAGACCGGATAATCTAGTCAATAACCTATTATTCTCAAATGTTGACAACTCATCTAGACTAATATTCATATAATATTTGTCTGAATGATAGAGACTATGTATATGTGAACAAGTCAACCGATACACTGAAAGGAGAATAAGCAATATGTTTTAATACTCTTACCTTTACATGTCATCGTAGGTAAAGACCATTTTCCATTTGCTTGACAAACTGCATTAGTAATGCCCCCACTCGCTACATAACGCGGTAAACATCTATATTTAACTGTTGATTTATAAATTGTTGTTGTATATGTTGGTTTAGAATTACCAACAACTGGTATTTTACCACAATCCACAACTATAAGAAAAACAAACGGTTAATATTTTAAAATTTGTGTTAAACAATAATTGTATTCAAATAATTATTGGCACACCCACCTAGACGCATATTACGCGAAATGAAGGAGAGAGAGAGAGAAATGGGGTTTAACGTCCACTCGACACAAACTAGGTCATTTCGGGACTAACACATGGTACAATTTTATTTCAATAATTCGCTTGCGCATATGGGTATTTAGCAGTGGGAGGAAACCGGAGAACCCAGAGAAACCCACGAGGTTGGACAGGCGACCCTACTCCTTGAAATGAAGAGGACTATTCCATTAACCAGAAGTCAGACGCAGACCTTCAAAAAAGGGAAATAACTACTGTTACTACTACTTTATTCTGCAAGAAATGAAATGAGATCAGATTTAGCGTCCTAGTGTTATACACCGACTGGGCTAATGAAGACGGCATACGCCATACATAGAGCTGCGAGGGAAATATACTCTTATATTTTAGTGCAACTGCCAAAGGATCTTTTAGGTGAACACTAATGTTTACACGGGATCTTGGATGTTCTTCCTATCCGACCTTCTATACATTATCCCTTGCCAGGCCCTCCATCTTGCACCAATGAAAAGAGGGAACCGGTCGGCCACCACAATGATCGTAAACCTGAAATGTAGATTAGCAGGCCGACGTTTTACTGGGCCAAAGTGTCTCTCTATCCTACAAAACCATTCGCTACAAACTACAGTCTATCGCATTCACAAGCTTTTCGGAAAATGGGGCATAACTCTAGTGGATAAGTGTCACATTGTTTTTTTTTTCTTTGACGGTCGCAACCAGGATAGTGTAACAGCCAGTGACATAAATAAAACGTAAATCGAGGAGCAGAATAAATAATCTACACGGTCAATTGATCCAGCTAGTGCGTGATTTACATATATGCTTGGCAATCTGAAGCCTATGGATTTTATTAACGCACTATAGTCTGTCACTAGCTCCAGCAGCTTCGCGCAGTTGTGTTACATACACACTTTTATATTGCTCTGGTCGTTAAGGTGGGTGTTTGGGGTGTCCTCATGAGTGGAATGATCTCCCCTCATCTTGATCCGGCACTGAATTGAGCGTAGAAATAAACATAGCCTAGACTTACCAGTGCAAGTGATTGTTGGCAATGACCACCGTCCATCAGCACCACATGTAGACGCATCAGAACCGGCTTTGTTATAACCAGTATTACATTGATATATAGCACGCGACCCGTAGGTTGTGGACAGATAACTCACATTGGAATTAGCTATATTTAAATTAGGTTTCTTACAATCTTTCACTGAAAAACAAAATTCATTTTAAAACTCAATATTCCAGGAGCCAATAATAATTGTCCTTACTGAATTAGATTTAAAACAAAAATGAAATGGTGTTAAAAGTTCTACCGGGCTAATGAAGTCGGACTTAATTCATGAAGTGCGATACTCTTCATGGATTCCAACTATCTATTAGGTTTACGTAGCCGTATATACGTAACCTCGCTTTTTCGCTAGATCTGAACGCTTAGCTAATGATCTCGGCCAGATTCCCCGTCCAACACCTATGGCAAACATGTATCAAGGAAGTCTTAAATATTTCAGAGATAAAACTATGGTTGAAAACTGGTTTACAATATGTTAAAATCTATGGTGACCTGAGAGCTTATTGTGCATAAATGAAATGTAATTGGAATGTCAGGCTCTCCGTCCTGCCCCACTGACGAGGGAAAATCCCGATGAACTCTCTCGGTTAATGCAAGGAGCCAGCGTCTTACCCACTTAGTCGCCCTTGTTTCTATAGTGAACAAAAGTTTAACATTAAAATGTAGGTAGCTCGTAATGGTAGGTAGCTCGTAATGTAAATTAATATGAGAGATTCACATTATTTCAATGATGCACTTGGGCGTATGGGTCCATAGCAATCAGAGAAAACCCACCAGGTTGGACAGAAATGAAATGGGGTTTAACGTCTTACTGTTCTGCTCCTAAACTGGGCTAATGAAGACGGGCATACGCCATACATTGTGCTATGAGGGAATTCCAACTGCCAAGGGATCTTTTACGTGCACGTCAATGTGTACACAGGACCTCGGTTTTTCGTCCCATTCGAACAATATGCATCACTGACAAGGGGAAACCACGCCGGAAAATCTGGAAGAACTTTCTCGGCCAATGCAGAGATCGAACACCCGACCTCCATTCTAGCGAACCAGCGTCTTACCCACATAGCCACCGTGATCCCCCCAGGTTGGACAGAGTTTAACGTCCACTCAATACAGATTAGGTCATTTCAGGACTAACATAATGGTTCAATTTAACTTGAATAACTCACTTGCTTGTAGAGGTCTTTAATAGAGAATGCCCAACCCAACCCCGTGTCACTAGAAGGATTGCAGGGGAAGAGGTATTGCTTTCATTAAAACCAATATGCTCTGCGACAATGTCTTTTCCATTGATTATATGTAAAAAGTACAATGTACAAAGTCCTAATACCAGTAATGATAAAGTCAAAATACCTCTAAGGCAAGAGTTAAATGTAAAACGTCAAATGTTAAGTGTTAAATGACAAATGTTTTGTGGGAAAATTCCTTTTTTGACGTGTTTATATTTCTCTCATTACATTTGCTCTCTGCCACATCCCTTCACACATTCTACATAGCATGTTTCGCATAGCATCAACTTTCATATGCAAATGTAGGATATCACGTGACTTATTAACATATACGAAAACCTGGCACACTATAAGCCAGAACAAAGATAACAGGAAATCAGCCTAGCACACAATAACAATTTACTTACCTTGACACTTTGGATGGTACTTTACCATGATTCCAGGCATCATGTTACATATTAGTGAAAAGCAGGTTCATTTCTGTTTGTAAATATGTAAATAGTTTTCTGGTACA
The DNA here is from genome assembly GCF_932274485.2 of Patella vulgata. Classification (NCBI taxonomy): domain Eukaryota; kingdom Metazoa; phylum Mollusca; class Gastropoda; family Patellidae; genus Patella; species Patella vulgata. Next base: position 36,033,413 of record NC_065886.2, on the reverse strand, counting down.
ATCGTATTCTCATAATTCAAATCCAATAAATATCACACTATTAAAGGGGTATTCAAGTAAAAATACTGGTCTAAATACGAAATTCCAGATACCTTGTTACGTATCACTGATTGCTCTTTTCAAATATGCAAATAATTTTCTGGCACATTCATATTTGCTTAACTTTACAAAATAAGATTAAAGGAAGGGGGGGGGGGGGCTAAACTAAACTAAACTAAAGTTACGGGGCTTAATCAAAAATTCTCTATGTCCATACTAAAAGATGTATAGTCATTCCTCTCTTTAAATATATTATTTATTTGTTGGGCACAATGCTTATAGATGTATATATATATTTTTTAATGGATCAAAGTTAATTAGGCTGTACTTAACTATGTTTATAGAGAGGCCGGAAAGAGTGGGGTGTATAAAATATCAAAATACGGGTATTAATACGAAATTCCAGTTATTGTGTTATAAATTACTGGAAGGTATGTTTCTTTGGCTGTTTGAATCTATGAATTATTTCCTGGCACATTCATGATTACGCACGGTCGTCTAGATAGTTTCTTATGGTGTGTTTTAGCTTGATTTACTGTTATCGTGCGGTGAATATCCTTATAGTGTGCTGGTTTATAGTGTGCCGGGTTTCCGTATATGTTAATGAGTCACGTGATATCCTACATTTGCATATGGAAGTTGATGCTGTGCGAAAGTTGCTATATAGAAAGCGTGATGGACAAATGGGATGTGGCAGAGCGCAAATGTAAAATGTAATGAGAGAAATATAAAATGTAGACACGTCAAAAAAAGCATTTTCCAACAAAACATTTGTCATTAAACACTTAACATTTGACGTTTTACATTTACCTCTTGCCTTAGAGGTATTTTGACTTGATCATTATCGGTATTAGGACTTTGTACATTGTACTTTTTACATATAATCAATGAAAACGACATTGTCGCAGAGCATTTAATATTGGCAGTGATACCCTTCCATAATATGATCGCCAATATCGTATCGTTCTTACATTTCTTACATAACATGAAGTGGGGTTTAACGTCCTACTGTTCTGCTCTGACTGGGCTAATGAAGACGGGCATGCGCCATACAGTGTGCTGTGAGAAAAATTTTGCCCGGACAGCTGTGCTGTTACGGCCTACTCGTATATCGAATCCCAACTGCCAAGGGATCTTTCACGTGCATACCAATGTGTACACGGGACCTTGATTTTTGGTCCCATCCGAATGACTAGACAACCCTCCATCTTATATTACAGGTTTTGCAGTAATAAATGATTGATTATAAAAGACCAAAACAATAAGATGTAAGGTTAAGTAAAAATAAAGAGTATTACAACAATAAAATCAATAGTTACTTACGATTGCAGATGATAAGAGAACTGTTTGTCCATTGTTTTGTTGATAAACAAGTTATCGTACCATTTCCAGAGCGGAATTCATATCCAATATTACATACATATAATGCCACAGCATTTATTCCAGTAGAATTTATTGATAATTCTGCATTTGATTTAATTGGTGGTAACCCACATACAGATTCTATACAAATTAAAATACACCAAGAATAACACAACTGAACCTGATTTAACGTATTAAAGATGCATTATGCCAGGTGTAGATAACCAGCTGACAGTTTCGCTATAATAGTTTAAACATAGGTAATGAAGAAGGGATATATTGAAAATCACTTTCTTTTGTGTAAAGATTACGAATATTGGAAGTTTTGATCAGAATAAAGCAGTCTCGATTTTGATCAGAATAAAGTAGTCTCGATTTTGATCAGAATAAAGTAGTCTCGATGATCAAGTCTCGATTATCCATGATATATATATGATGCAAACTTTATTCATGCCAGGAAACACGAACAGGTTGCCTGAAGGAAACCTATTCCAGTTATGTTCCAGCAAGATGGGAATTTGATATTATCTAATAAGGAGCAGGGTCTATAAAATAAAACTAGATGGTTGTATGGCATCGTTATATATGGCGTCTCACGCTATGAGACGTACCTGTTTCGTTTACGTCATTAAGACTATCTCAAGCGTATAATATAACACACAGGTAATGTCCATATTGTCAATAACACGGGGCAGCCATCCAGTAGGTAATTAAACACAACCAATACATGTATATTTAGCGGTCAGTAATATATTAATAAAAATATGTGTGGGTTACAGTGCGGGATTAAGGGAGCTAAATGGATATTCTTTGGCACCTAGAAATGGACACAAATGGGTCGCAACGTATATAATAATGTAATATGAATGTATATAAACTGATTTACATTCAATCGTTTCTGTTTGTACTGTAATTCCTAATCATGTTCGGCGAAATACGCGAAGAATCCAAATTGATTGGCAGTTTTTGGCGTCAATGTTTCCAATCTACACAGGTAGTATTATCCTGTGGGGTATGTTTAGCCTCGTTGATCGAGTCGATTCACTACAAATGAGGCTTGAAAGCATTCTGGCACGCGATCCGAGTGCCAATTTTAAAATTTTCATTTTGTCTTAAATATTGGATATCAGAAGCCCCCTTTTCTCGGTAAGATGTTGATTTAAATTGACCAATAAGTCGTGTTTGCAATGTCGTAGACTGTGGATGATATTGACTTGCTTTCTTTAAGTTTGATAAAAGTTATGAGTCACTTTTTGTCAGGCATGCAACTTTATTTTCCGCACATGGATTAAAGCCATTGGTTAAAATATAACACGATTAAACAGAACTGTACGGGATAATGTAAAACGATAATAAAATACGGCTCTGTGATTACACTTAATACTGGAAAATGAAACTTGTATTTAGATGTACACATTAGATATGGGGGCTATGGTTTAGCACAGCAGTGTAGATCTAGTCTCGGTTACCCGGAACCTCCTGGTCTTCAAAGTACGGAGGGTTTGGATCGGTTGTCAACATTTGACGAAGTGTTCCCATGCCTATGTGAATCTGAAAGTTTGGTTTTTAATGTGATTGATTATCAAGAATATTTCTCTAAGTCAAGTAAGAGTTGCATCCCTTCCCGAAATAAATCTAACAATTCATACATTATTATAAACAAACATGAATCGAGACGACGAATTAAGATTAATTAAAATTCATACTTTAAAAAAAATCAAGAATTTGGGATATTGAACAAACAATGCAAATAGATTTTCTGAAATGGCAATCCTTATATTAATTTATAGGCGTCAACATCTGTTTTAAGGCTAGTTACCTCCCTTAGGATTTGTTCGTATTAATATAAAAGACCGGATAATCTACTCAATGACCTATTATTCTCAAATGATGACAACCCATCTAGACGATTATTCGTAGAATATTTGTCTGAATGATAGAAATGATATGAAATGGAGTTTAACGTCCTACTATATGGACAAGTCAACCAATACACTGAAGGAAGAATAAGTATAATGTTTAATACACTTACCTTTACAAGTCATTGTAGGTAAAGACCATTTACCATTTGCTTGACAAACTGCATTAGTAATACCCCCACTCGCTACATAACGCGGTAAACATCTATATTTAACTGTTGATTTATAAATTGTTGTTGTATATGTTGGTTTAGAATTACCAACAACCGGTATTTTACCACAATCCACAACTATAAGAAAAACAAACGGTTAATATTTTAATATTTGTGTTAAACAATAATTGTATTCCAATAATTATTGGCACACCCACCTAGACGCATATTACATGAAATGAACACGACTATTTCATTAACCAGAAGTCAGACGCTGACCTTCAAAAAACGCTACAATCTACTCTTATATTTATGTACAACTGCCAAGGGATCTCGGGTGTTCTTCCTATCCAAACTACTATACCTTATCTCTTGCCAGGCCCTCCATCTTGCCCCAATGAAAAGAGGGAACCGTTCGGCCAACACAATGATCATAAACCTGAAATCTAGATTAGCGAGTCTACGTCTTACTCACTGAGCCACCGTGTCCCTCTATTCTACAAAACCATTCGTTACAAACTAGTCTATCGCGTTCACAAGATATTCGTAAAAGGGGGCATAACTCTAGTGGATAAGTGTCACATTGTTTTTTTCTTTGACCGTTGCAACCACGATAGTGTCACAGCCAGTAACATAAATAAAACGTAAATCGAGGAGCAGAATTAATAATCTACACGGTCAATTGATCTAGCTAGTGCCTGATTGACATAGTATATGCTTGGCTATCTGATTCCCATGGATTTTATTAACGCACTATAGTCTTAAACAGGCATCTGTCACCATCTCTTCGCAAAGCTGTGTTAAATACACACTTTTATATTGCTCTGGTCGTTAAGGTGGGGGTTTGGGGTGTCCTCATGAGTGGAATGATCTCCCCTCATCTAGATCCGGCCCTAAATTCAGCCTTAGAAATAACGGTAGCCTAAACATACCAGTACAAGTAATGGTTGGCTTTGACCACAGTCCATCAGCACCACATGTAGACGCATCAGAGCCGGCTTTCTTATAACCAATATTACATTGATATATAGCACGTGACCCGTAGGTTGTGGACAGATAACTAACATTGGAATTAGTTATATTGAAATTAGGTTTCTTACAATCTTTCACTGAAAAACAAAATTCATTTTCAAACTCAATATTCCAGGAGCCAATAATAATTGTCCTTACGGAAGTAGATTTAAAACAAAAATGAAATGGTATTATAAGTTCTACCGGGCTAATGAAGTCGGACATAAGTCATGAAGTGTGATACTCTTCATGAATTCCAACTATTATGTGTACGTAGAGCCGTATATACGTAACCTCGCTTTTTCGCTAGGTCTGAACCCTTAGCTAATGATCTCGGCCAGATCCCCCGTCAAGCACCTCTGGCAAACATGTATCAAGGACGTCTTAATTATTTCGGAAATAAAACTATGGTTAAAAACTGATTTACGATATCTTAAAATCTGTGGTGACCCGAGAGCTTATTGTGCATAAATGAAATGTAATGAAATATCAGGCTCTCCGCCCTGCACCACTGACAAGGGAAAAACCACGACGTAAAATCCCGATGAACTCCCAGTTAATGCAAGGAGCCAGCGTCTTATCCACTTAGTCACCGTGGTTTCTATAGTGAACAAAAAATTTTAAAATTAAAATGTAGGGAACCCATATGGAAATTAATACGAGATTCACATTATTTCAATAATTCACTTTGGCGTATGGGTCCATAGCAACCGGAGGAAACACACTAGGTTGGACAGAGTTTAACGTCCACTCGATACAGATTAGGTCATTTCGGGACTAACATAGTTCAATTTAACTTCAATAACTAACTTACCTGTAGAGGTCTTTAGCACAGAAATCCCAAGTGGTTGGACAGACAACCCAACCCCGTGCCACGCAGAAGGATTGCAGGGGAAGAGGTATTGCTTTCATTAAAATCCAATATGATCGCCAATATCGTATCGTTCTAAGATTTCTTAAATAACATGTAATGGGGTTTAACGTCCTACTGTTCTGCTCTGACAGGTCTAATGAAGCTGGGCATGCGCCATACAGTGTACTGTGAGGACAATGTGGCCCGAACAGCTGTGCTGCTATAGCCTACTCGTATATCGAATCCCAACTGCCAATGGATCTTTTACGTGCATGCCAATGTGTACACGGGACATTGATTTTTGGTCCCATCCGAACGACTAAACATCCCTCCATCTTATATTACAGGTTTTGCAGTGATAAATGATTGATTATAAAAGACCAAAACAATAAGATGTAAGGTTAAGTACAAATAAGGAGTATTACAACAATAAAATCAATAGTTACTTACGATTGCAGATGATAAGAGAACTGTTTGTCCATTGTTTTGTTGATAAACAAGTTATCGTACCATTTCCAGAGCGGAATTCATATCCAATATTACATACATATAATGCCACAGCATTTATTCCAGTAGAATTTATTGATAATTCTGCATTTGATTTAATTGGTGGTAACCCACATACAGATTCTATACAAATTAAAGAATAACACAACTGGACCTGATTTAACTTATTAAAGATGCATTATGTCAGGTGTAGATAACCAGCTGACAGTTTCGCTATAATAGTTTAAACATAGGTAATGAAGAAGGGATATATTGAAAATGTTAGTCAAATTACTTTCTTTTGTGTGAAGATTACGAATGTTGGAAGTTTTGATCAGAATAAAAAAGTCTCGATTATCCATGATATATATGATGCAAACTTTATTCACGCCAGGAAACCTATTCCAGTTATGTTCCAGCAAGATGGGAATTTGATATTATCTAATAAGGAGCAGGGTCAATGGTGCAAACTTTATTCACACCAGGAAACACTAACAGGTTGCTGAAAGGAAACCTATTCCAGTTATATTCCAGCAAGATGGGAACTAGACGGTTGTATGGCATCGTTATATATGACACGTACCTGTTTCGTTTACGTCATTAAGACTATCTCTAACGTATGATATAACACACAGGTAATGTCCATATTGTCAATAACACGGGGCAGCCATCCAGTAGATAATTAAACACAACCATTACATGTATATTTAGCGTTCAGTATTATATTATCAACCAGCGGCTGCCAGGCAGGATACGCCCACATTTTGCAAGAGATGGATAGAGAACAAGCTAAAAAAAACATGACTGTTTTGTTCAATCAGGGGCAATAATCCAGAAAGTTGTGGCCTGGAATGTGCAAATATCAAAAGGGACAGAGATCTTTGGAATATAAAGATTATGTTTTAAGTTTCATCAAAATCGGATAAAAATTGTGACATCTAGGGGGTCCACAACCTTCATATTACAAACTTCTACACAATTTGCGTACAAAGAACGGTCATTTTGTCGGGCAGTTGTCATTTCGATTTTCCCGAAATACGAATTCAACCTTCATTATGGTGGAATGGTGATGTATTTAAACGGTTTTTAAAATCTAGAGAATCCCCAAGCTAAAAATGCGATTTTACGAACAATCAGGGGCCATAATCCAAGAAGTTAAGTTCGGGTATCAGCGATTATCAAAAGGAACCAAGATCTTAGTGTGTAATAATGCTCTTACCTTTACAAGCCATTGTAGGTAAAGACCATTTACCATTTGCTTGACAAACTGCATTAGTAATACCCCCACTCGCTACATAACGCGGTAAACATCTATATTTAACTGTTGATTTATAAATTGTTGTTGTATATGTTGGTTTAGAATTACCAACAACTGGTATTTTACCACAATCCACAACTATAAGAAAACAAACGGTTAACATTTTAATATTTGTGTTAAACATAATTGTATTCAAATAATTATTGGCACACCAACCTAGACGCATATTACGTGAAATGACGAGGACTTTTCACCAGAAGTCAGACGCAAACCTTCAATAAAGGGAAATAACTACTATTACTCCTACTATTCTGCAACAAATGAAATGAGATCAGATTTAGCGTCGTACTGTTAAGCTCCGATTTGGCTAATTATGACGGCATGCGCAATACATAGAGCTACGAGGGAAATTTTGGCCCAGCAATGATACAATCTACTCTTAAATTTATGTGCAACTGCCAAGGGATCTTTTAGGCGCACACTAATGTGTACTCGGGATCTCGGGTGTTCTTCCTATCCAAAACTATTATACCTTATCCCTTGCCAGGCTCTCCATCTTGCCCCAATGAAAAGAGGGAACCGGTCGGCCAACGCAGGAATCGTATACCTGAAATCTAGATTAGCGAGCCGACGTCTTACTGAGCCACCGTGTCTCGCTACAAACTACAGTCTATCGCGTTCACAAGGTTTTCATAAAAGGGGTCATAACTAGTGGATAAGTCACATTGTTTTTTTTTCTTTGACGGTCGCAACCAGGGCCCGGTTCCTAGAAAATTCTTAAAGTAAGCACAAAGTCATGCTTCACTCTTTCTTACGTAAGAAACTTATAAAAATACCGTCCCTAGACAATTCTCAAGGCCATTCTTACGAAAGCACAAGTCAAGTATAAGTCTAAGCACATTGTGACTGGTAAAGTTTACCATAAACTGAGACTACGATGCTCTTTAATGTCATAAAAACATTTTTGGTATGCGAATTACGTCTTAAATTTGTCGTCTGCTTCATTGACGTCATATATATATATATAAATGGTTCATTTCGATGCATTTGACATGTCCCCTATTCACATATAAAATGTGCCACAAGATTAAAAAAGCAGACACATACAAATTAACTGAATAATTGTGAGAGCTCCAGGGCCCGGTTCCTAGAAAATTCTTAAAGTAAGCACAAAGTGATGCTTCACTTTTTCTTACGTAAGAAACTTATAAAAATACCGTCCCTAGAAAATTCTCAAGGCCATTCTTACGAAAGCACAAGTCAAGTATAAATCTAAGCACATTGTGACTGGTAAAGTTTACCATAAACTGAGATACGATGCTCTTTAATGTCATAAAAACATTTTTGGTATGCGAATTACGTCTTAAATTTGTCGTCTGCTTCATTGACGTCATATATATATATATATAAATGGTTCATTTCGATGCATTTGACATGTCCCCTATTCACATATAAAATGTGCCACAAGAATTAACGATAACCTAGACGTACCAGTACAAGTAAGTGTTGGCTTTGACCACCGTCCATCAGCACCACATGTAGACGCATCAGAGCCGACTTTGTTATAACCAGTATTACATTGATATGTAGCACGTGACCCGTAGGTTGTGGACAGATAACTCACATTGGTATTAGCTATATTTAAATTAGGTTTCTTACAATCTTTCACTGAAAAACAAAATTCATTTTAAAACTCAATATTCCAGGAGCCAAAAATAAATGTCTTTACTGAATTAGATTTAAAACAAAAATGAAATGGTATTAAAAGTTCTACCGGGCTAATGTAGTCGGTGATACTCTTCGTGGGTGGATTCCAACTATCTATTAGGTGTGTAACACTATCTTAGTGATAACAGAGATCATTTTAGTAAATATATGATTTATTTACATCAGGTATATAAAACAGCTACAGTTACAACAACAATACGGGAACTATAGAGGAACACATAACTATATTAAGTCCATCATTCTGCCCCTCTGCCAAAATTGTAGGGTGACCCACCATAAATATCTCCATATATCTCGACAATTTCGCCACAATATTTATATATATGCCAAGCCTTAAATCAGTTTCACATAATTATAGTCACTAAATAAACGATCATGTTGTACTTAATAAGCTATGACCATTAATCATCTATAAATAATAGACTGAAAACTGGTTCCATGTGTCGTCCATAACATCCAGACACTTTTGAGTAAAAGATAGGTTACGTGCCCTTGTTTTGAAATTAGTCTCGCTTAACCAGTCTATCGACCATTCTAGGGCTGATTGACAGGTCGGGATAATCAAGACTACTTTTTTACGAAACATAACAGAAAGCTAGAACAAAAAATTGAATTTAAAAATGAGCACGTTAGCTAGCTCAACAATTGTTTTAAGAAGCTTGTAAAAGTAAAATGAAACTACTGCTAGTATCATGTTCCTGTCTAACCCGAGTGTTTCAGAGATATTATTTGTACTAAACCAAAAGATGCCGCTCTTAACGGTACAGTTAATGATAAAGCGATTTAAAAAATGAAACGAACGTAATTTCTAAATCTGCTGTAATAACCAAGAAGCTTAATTTTACTGCTATTCAAAATCGTCAACAATAAATTTTTTACGGCTGTAATAGTTGATAGATTTGTAGAGAATTGCACGTGCCATGACTATTTATAGTATCATACTGTCAGAAAGTTGGCCTCGACACGGCGAATGTGCACGCTTCAGTGGTAGTCTCGAACTATCAGCGGTTGACTGTATTTCTGTAGGTGCATGGGTCACCCTAGCAGTGGCTGAACTCGGGTGAGTTCATACGCCTGTCTCTCCGTCTCCGCTCGTTTTAGTCGTCTGCGTAACTGTTAGTAAACTCCTGATTATATACCGCCGGAGAATAGATGAGACACATGGTCATACATGCAATTGTCTTTTATCTCGTCATGACATGCTTACTGACATGTGCTTATTCCTTTGAAGTCATGTGGAGCTTGAACACAGACCATATGGGATTAATTACATGTTTAATTAGATCATAGCCAGTCCGTGTCTTAACAGAAGTTTATACAGAGTTGAAAGGTTACTATCATATATTATCAAAAACCAGCAGAGGTCATAAAGTTCTAAGCACCTAAATGAACGTTCAATTTGATGAAAGTTATAGAGTACTTTGTCACAAACGTAACCTCGCTTTTTGGCTAGATCTGAATGCTTAGTCAGTGATCTGGGCCAGATTCCTCGTCCAGCACCTCTGGCCAACATGTATCAAGTCTTAAACATTTCGGAAATAAAACTATGGTTGAAAACTGGTTTACAATATCTTAAAATCTATAGTGACCCGAGAGCTTATTGTGCATAAATGAAATGTCAGGCTCCCGTCCTGCACCACTGACAAGGGAAAACCACGACGGAAAATGCAAGGAGCCAGCGTCGTACCCACTTAGCCACCGTGGTTCCTATAGTGAATAAAAGTTTAACATTAAAATGTAGGGAGCTCGTATGTAAATTAATATGAGATGGTCATATTATTTCAATAATGCACTTGAGCGTATGGGTCCATGGCAACCGGAGAAAACCCACCAGGCTGGACAGAGGACATAACGCCGTGTATACGTACTAGTGGATAATCGAAAGAACGTTATTTCAATATGAATGAGAGAGAGAGAGAGAGAGAGAGATAAAGAGGAGTGAGAGGGGAGTGAGAGAAAGAGTTTAACGTTGACTCGATACAGATTAGGTCATTTCGGGACTAACATGGTTCAATTTAACTTCAATAACTCACTTGCTTGTAGAGGTATTTAGCACAGAAAGCACAAGCGGCTGGGCAAACAACCCAACTCCTGTTCACGTAGCAGGATTGCAGGGAAAGAGGTATTGCTTTCATTAAAATCCAATATGGTCGCTAATATCGTATCGTTCTAAGATGTCTTACCTAACATGTAATGGGGTTTAAAGGACACTATTGGTGCGAGTCATTATAACATATGTGATAGAACTCGTTAAACACGTTCCAGATACAATTTTAACACAGAGATGGGGTTTAACGTCCTACTGTTCGGTTCTCACTGGGCTAATGAAGATGGGCATGCGTGATACAGTGTGCTTTGAGGAAAATTTTGCCCGGTCAGCTGTGCTGCTACGGCCTACTCGTATATCGAATACCAACTGCCAAGGGAACTTTTACGTGCATGCCAATGTGTACACGGGACCTTGATTTTTGTCCCATCCGAACGACTAGACAGCCCTCAATCTTACATTACAGGTTTTGCAGTAATAAATGATTGATTATAAAAGAACAAAACAATAAGATGTAAGGTTAAGTACAAATAAAGAGTATTACAACAATAAAATCAATAGTTACTTACGATTGCAGATAAGAGAACTGTTTGTCCATTGTTTTGTTGATAAACAAGTTATCGTACCATTTCCAGAGCGGAATTCAAATCCATTACTACATACATATAATGCCACAGCATTTATTCCAGTAGAATTTATTGATAATTCTGTATTTAATTTAATTGGTGGTAGCCCACATACAGATTCTATACAAATTAAAATACACCAAGAATAACAGAACTGAACCTGATTTAACGTATTAAAGATGCATTATGTCAGGTGTAGATAACCAGCTGACAGTTTCGCTATAATAGTTTAAACATAAGTAATGAGGAAGGGATATATTGAAAATGTTAGTCAAATTACTTTCTTTTGTGTGAAGATTACGAATATTGGAAGTTTTGATCAGAATAAAGCAGTCTCAATTTTGATCAGAATAAAGTAGTCTCGATGATCAAGTCTCGATTATCCATGATATATATGATGCAAACTTTATTCACGCCAGGAAACACGAACAGGTTGCTGGAAGGAAACCTATTCCAGTTATGTTCCAGCAAGATGGGAATTTGATATTATCTAATAAGGAGCAGGGTCTATAAAATAAAACTAGATGGTTGTATGGCATCGTTATATATGGCGTCTCACGCTATGAGACGTACCTGTTTCGTTTACGTCATTAAGACTATCTCAAGCGTATAATATAACACACAGGTAATGTCCATATTGTCAATAACACGGGGCAGCCATCCAGTAGGTAATTAAACACAACCAATACATGTATATTTAGTGGTCAGTATTATATTATCAAAAATATGTGTTGAGTACAGTGCATGTAATATGGGATTAAGGGCGCTAAATGTCTATTCTTTGACACCTAGAAATGGACACAAATGGGTCGCAACGCATATAATAATGTAATATGAATGTATATAAACTGATTACATTCAATCGTTTCTGTTTGTACTGTAATTTCTAATCAGTTTGGTGAAATACGCGAAGAATCCGGATTGGCAGGTTTTGGCGTCTGGTTATTCCAATCACTATAAATGACCCTTGAAAGCATTCTGGTACGCGATTCGTGTGGCAATATTAAAAGTTTTATTTTATCTTAAATATTTGATATCAGAAGCCCATCTTTTCACGGTAAAATGGTGATTTAAATTGACCAATAAGTCGTGTTTGCAATGTCGTAGACTGGATGATATTGACTTGCCTTCTTTAAGTTTGATAAAAGTTATGAGTCACTTTGTTACGCATGCAACTTTATTTTCGGGACATGGATTAAAGCCATTGGTAAAAATATAACAGTATTAAACATAACTGTACGTAATTATGTAAAACGATAATAAAATAGTATTATTCCATTGCCCATGTGTAACTGCAAGTTTGATTTTTAATGTGGTTGATTATCCAGAACATTTCGCTAAGTCAAGTAAAAGTTGCATCCCTTCGCGAAATACGATAATTCATGCATTATCGTGACGACGAATTAGGATTAATTAAAATTCATAATATAAAAAAAATCAAGAAATGGGATATTGAACAAACAATGCAAATAGATTTTCTGAAATGGCAATCCTTATATTAATTTAATGGGCGTCAATATCTTTGTTTTAGGGCTAGTAACCACCGTTAGACCGTGTTCGTTTTAATGTAAAAGACCGGATAATCTAGTCAACGACCTATTATTTGTCTGAATGATAGAGACTATGAAAATGAAATGGGGTTTAACGTCCTACTGTTCTGCTCCTAAACTGGGCTAATGAAGACGGGCATGCGCCATACAGTGTGCTATGAGGGAAATTTTGCCCGGGCAGCGGCACTACGGCCTACTCTTTTATCGAATTCCAACAGCCAAGGGATCTTTTACGTGTACACGGGACCTCAGTTTTTCGTCCCATCCGACCGACTAGACAGCTGTCCTTCTCAGGCCCTCCGTCCTGCATCACTGACAAGGGGAAACCACGCTGGAAAATCTAAATGAACTTTCTCGGCCAAGGCAGTGATCGAACACCCGACCTCCAGTCTAGCGAGCCAGCGTCTTACCCACTTAGCCACGTGATCCCCAGAGAATATATGGACAAGTCAACCGATACACGGAAAGGAAAATAAGTAATATGTTTTAATACCCTTACCTTTACAAGTTATTGTAGGTAAAGACCATTTTCCATTTGCTTGACAAACTGCATTAGTAATACCCCCACTCGCTACATAACGCGGTAAACATCTATATGTAACTGTTGATTTATAAATTGTTGTTGTATATGTTGGTTTAGAATTACCAACAACTGGTATTTTACCACAATCCACAACTATAAGAAAAACAAACGGTTAATAGTTTAATATTTGTGTTAAACAATAATTACATTTTTGGCACACCACCTAGACGTGAAATGAAGAGGACTATTCCATTCACCAAAGGTCAGACGCTGACCTTCAAAAAAGGGTAATAACTACTGTTACTACTACTCTATTCTGCAAGAAATGAAATGAAATCAGATTTAGCGTCCTACGTATATTTATTTTATATTTAATGTCATAGTAGTTGTCTTTTAAGTAGGGCTAACGTTGGTGATAGATGGTATTCCAGTGCCACAGTTTCGTACTGCAATATCAGAATATGATACATTGCATAGTATCAAATATTCAGTAGAAGCAAGCATTTATTAGTACACGACTTCTCCACTCATGGTTTTCTAAATGAAATTAGGGTAACTAATCCGGAAAGATTTCGGTAAAAATAAATTATTGCATTAGGTTATCCGATATATCTATTGTATCGGAGAATACAATAATATTTTTCATTTTTGGCGAAATGAAATCGGTTTGAACGGCCTACTGTTCTGTGTCGAATTGGCTAATAAAATGAAATGGGGTTTAACGCCCTACTGTTCTGCTCCGAACTGGGCTAATGAAGACAGGCATACAATGGGCTTATCAAGACGGGCATACGCCATACAGTGTGCTATGAGGTAATAATAAAATAAAACCTAGTCCGAACAATCCAACCATTAGACAAAATTCGAAGTCCTAAAACAAGGTATGGGCAAAATAGTGTATTCAGCAAATGGACTATTCACCATGTACAAAATACATGATGAACTGTAGTAACAGGAGTCCGGAAGAGTAAGCTTACCCTGCCTGGCACCATAGTTGCATCCAAACGGTTAGACGAAATTTTGCCCGGACAGCGGCGTTAGGTCCTACTCTATATAGAAGTCCAATTGCCAAGGGATCTTTTACGTGCACTCCAATGTGTATACAGGACCTCTGTTTTTCGTCCCATCCGAACGACTAGACAGCTATCCTTGTCAGCCCCTCCGTCCTACACTACTGTCATGGGAAAACCGCGCCGGAAAATCTCGATGAACCTTCTCGTAAAACACCGGGAGCGAACCCGCGATCTCCATGCAGGCTAGCGAGGCTCCCCAATTTTGACGAGGGGGAGAGAGAGATAGGGGTTAACGTCCACTCGACCCAAATTTGCTCCTTTCGGGACTAACATATGGTTCAAATTTATTTCAATAATTCGCATAATCCATTCCAATAAAGTTGGGAGAGGGTAACCTTTTCATTTTTAAACAAATTAGGCGGTATTTAACGGCAGGAGACCTAGCTGCCGCTTGTCTCCATAGTAACGTAGTGGCGATTGTCTCTGCGATTAACAAGAATGGAACTTATATGGTCATTTTAAGTTAGTTTTACGTCTGGAAAAGGTTTCTTTGCATTAAAATAGTAATACTACTGATTCTGCGAAGGTCGTAAAGTCTGACTGGGATAATGAAGACGAATATTTTATCAAGTATACTCTTTGTTATTATGTTAATGCAATACTGCCCTGCTATACAAACAAATACCAAAATATAGACTCCTGATCACAGAGTTCGATATTGAGCCAGAAAGTTTATATACGACTGATCTCCTAATTATGCCCGTGATGGAAACATTTGACTCTGCTTTCCAAAAACAAAGGCTGTGACTGGAATGGGAATATTGCATCGTGCTTGCCAAAGACAAAGGATGTGACTGGAATGGAAATATTGTACTATCGTGGTTCTCCATCGTGCTTTCCAAAGACAAAGGATGTGACTGAAATGGGAATATTGTTCAATCGTGGCTCTATCCATCGTGGATCGGAATCGCAGGAACCATCAAGATTTTAAACATTGTACAATGACGATATATTTAAAACCCTAGTTCTAAAATATAAATGCACGGTTGATGTAGGTACCTTCATTTGTAAGGTTTACAAAATCCACTCAACTTACTTGTACAGTTTATCTGTGGTTTTGACCAGGAACCAGCAACATTACAATTGATTGTACCGGGGCCATTTTGTAAGAAACCGGTTATACAACGATATACAGCTCTTCGATTGGTTAAATCAAGACTGAGGGTGCTGTTTGGTACCACGAAGCTTAGTCTTTTACATTTTCCCACTGAAAAGGTTTAGGTCAATAATCATGAAATGAAATGAATTGGGGTTTGACGTCCTATTGTTCTGCTCCTATGCTGAGCTAATGAAGACGGGCATACGTCATACAGTGTGCTATGAGGGAAATTTTGCCCGGGCAGCGGCACTATCGCCTACTCTTATATCGAATTCCAACTGCCAAGGGATCTTTTACGTGCATTCTAATGTATACACGGGACCTGGGTTTTTCGTCTCATCCGAAGGACTAGTCAGTTGTCCTTGACAGACCCTCCGTTCTGCACCACTGACAAGGGGAAACCACGTCGGAAAATCCAGATGAACTTTCTCGGCCAATGCAGAGATCGAACACCCGACCTCCAGGCTAGCGAACCAGCGTCTTAACCAACTAGCCACCGTGGCTCCTAATCATGAAATAGCATGTTATGTCCTATTTGTCTGTGTCAGCTCCTTCTTCAACCCGATCCGCGGGTCTAAAAAAGCACCAACAAATATGTTCCGAAAAAATGTTCGTGAAATCAAACGTGTTAGATTTTTGGACTTCTGTTGTTTATCGTCTGCGTTGAAGCCGAACATTCGCGGAACATTTTATTTCTTGCAGCACCAATCCGCGATCACATATCACGACACTCAAATGTCATGCGATATGTATGCTATTTTGAAATTACGTGATTTTATAATGGCGGTAGCTATGACGTATTTAATAGAAACGTCATTGGGCGGTAGTGTATTGTTCGACCAAAAACATTCGTCCGTCTGCAAGACCATGTTACAAACTATAACTTAATGATAAACATCGAAGGAATATTATGCGACCACCAGACTCATTACTTACTACTACATGATATTACTGGTGTAGACCATTGGCTGTTAGACAAACATCTAATTAAACCAGAACCTGTTTGTACATAACCAGTGCTGCATCTGTATGTAGCTGTTGATCCATAAGTCGTACGGCTTACCGTCAAATAGGAATTCAGCACCGTAAATTTTGGACGCTGACAATTTCTAACTGGAATTTAAAACAAGTATTCGATACATCATATTTATACAGATTTGTGGTTTTGGTTGCTTTGGGTTTTTTGGAGGTGCGGGTGAGGGGTAGGGTCTTTTTGTTTGTATTGTTCTATACCTCAATTTTATTATTCAACCAACCGAATACATAATAAATATATTCACCGCTACCTGTTCATTTCAGTAGTTTTCTTTTATCTTATCACAATTAAATGAAATGTTGAAATGATTTCACTACATCCTATAGCATCGCTTATTGGCAAATAAAGAATGTGACTTACTTTTACACGAAATGAGTGGTGTTGACCATGTACCATTAGTTCCACAGGTAGTTGAACCGGAACCAGTTTGTATAAAACCAGTTTTACATGTATATGTAGCCCTTGAACCGTATGTAGTTGAGCTTACACTCAAAGTGGAATTGGGGACTACAAATCGTGGACTAGGACATATGATATCTGAAATGAAGAATATGTCATAGTTATACACTTAATGCTACAAGCTGCTATAGTTATACAAGCAATACACATACTGCTACAAGCAGTTATATTTGTACAGGTAATACACATACTACTATAAGCTGTATGACACAAGCAAAAACCTTACTGCGACAAGCCGTTATAGTTATAGAAGCAATAAATATACTGCTACAAGATGTTATAGTTATACACACTGTATAAATCTACTGCTACAAGATATTACAGTTATACACACTGTTATAGCTCTACAATAAATAAACTTACTGTCCAAGCGGTCTTAGTTAAACAATAACCCGGCTGCTGTAAGCTCTTACAGTCATACAAATAAATAACAAACTTACTACTGCATGATATTGCTGGTGTTGACCATTGACTATTAGACAAACATCTAATTAAACCAGAACCGGTTGGTTTGTAACCAGTGCTGCACCTGTATGTAGCCGTTGATCGGTAAGTCGTACTGCTTAACGTCAAATAGGAATTCCGCACCGTAAATTTTGGACGCTGACAATTTCTTACTGGAATTTAAAACAAATAATTGATACACCATATTTATACAGATTTATGTATTTGGTTTTTCTTTGGATGTGCCGGGGGGGGGGGGCGTTTCATTTGTACCTATACCTCAATTTCATTATTAAACAAACCGAAGACTTAAAGAGGATATAGGTGTCAGTCATTATCACATATGTGACAGAACTAATTAAACACGTTCCAATTATAATTCTAACACAGAGATCATTGCTACGACAGCTGAGTAATACAGGTTTCCTGGACCGGAAGTGACGAACGCCAAAGGAAAACACGAGCCATCCCTCTATATAACTGACTGAAGTGACGAGTAATAACAGATACATGGGCGAATTTCTGCTCACTAATAATTCCTTCCAAGACCAAAAGTTGTTGTGTGAGACTGTGAGAGGATATCTGACAATTCATAAAAAGAATTGACTGCCACTAGATAAGAGAACAAAAAGAAAAACAGAAAAAGTCGGTGCATTACCATGTTTTTATAAGGTATAGAATGAATATAAACAAGGAAATGTACGGACTATTTCTATTTTACTCGTGTTCTCTTATCTAATGACATTCAATTACTTAATTGAATTGTCAGGTATCCTCTTACAGTCCCATATAACAACTTTTGGTCTTCGAAGGAATTATTAGTGAGCAGAAATTCGGCCGTGTATCTGTTATCACTCGTCACATCAGTCAGTTATATAGAGGGATGACTCGTGTTTTCCTTTGGCGTTCGTCACTTCCGATTCGGGCAACCTGTATTACTCAGCTATCGTAGCAATGATCTCTGTGTTAAAATTATATTTGGAATGTGTTTAACCAGCTCTATCACATATGCGATAATGACTGGCACCAATATTATCCTTTAATAAATATGTTCATCGCCACCGGTTCATCTAGCCAGCCAGCTTCATTTCAGTAGTTTTCTTTTATCTTATCACAATTAAATGAAATATTGAAATGATTTCATTACATCCTATAGCATCGCCTATTGGCAAATAAAGAATACGACTTACTTTTACACGAAATGAGTGGTGTTGACCATGTACCATTAGTTCTACAGGTAGTTGAACCGGGACCAGTTTGTATAAAACCAGTTTTACATGTATACGTAGCCCTTGAACCGTGTGCAGTTGAGCTTACACTCAAAGTGGAATTGGGGACTATAAATCGCGGGCTAGGACATTTATCTGAAATTGAGAAGCTGTTTAGTTACATAATCAATAAGATTACTGCTACAAGATGTTATTGTTTAGAAGCAATAAGCATAAGGTAACCAACTGTTTGTTTTCTAGAAATACACTTACTGGTACATGCTATTATAGTTATATACGCAAAAGGTCGACTGCTACAAGATGTTATAGTTATACAAGCAATTCACTTACTGCTACAATATATTCTAGGTGTTGACCATTGACTGTATGATATACAAGCAATAAACTTACTGCGACAAGCCGTTATAGTTATAGAAGCAATAAATCTACTGCTACAAGATGTTATAGATATATACACTGTTATAGTTATACAAGAAATAAACTTACCATCCAAGCGGTTTTAGTTAAACAATAACCCGGCTGCTGTAAGCTCTTACAGTCATACAAATAAATAACAAACTTACTACTGCATGATATTGCTGGTGTTGACCATTGACTATTAGACAAACATCTAATTAAACCAGAACCCGTTTGTACATAACCAGTGCTGCACCTGTATGCAGCTGTTGATCCATAAGTCGTGGTGCTCAACGTCAAATAGGAATTCCGCACCGTAAATTTTGGACGCTGACAATTTCTAACTGAAATATAAGACAAATATTTGATGCAACATATTTAAAAATCGTGTTTTTGTCTTTTTGTTTTTGGTGGGGGTGGGGTGGGGGTCTTTTATACAATGTTCAATGTTCAACAAACCGAAGACATAACAGATATTTAACCTTCATCGGTTCATCTGGCCAGGCAGCTTCATATTAGTATTATTTTCTTTCATCTATCACAAACAAATCATTAATGTTGAAAATATTTAATACATCCTATAGCATCGCTTATTGGCATAAAAAGAATACGACTTACTTTTACACGAAATGAGTGGTGTTGACCATGTACCATTAGTTCCACAGGTAGTTGAACCGGAACCAGTTTGTATAAAACCAGTTTTACATGTATATGTAGCCCTTGAACCGTATGTAGTTGAGCTTACACTCAAAGTGGAATTGGGGACTACAAATCGTGGGCTAGGACAAATTATAGCTGAAATGGAGAATATGTCATAGTTATACAGGGAATACACTTACTGCTACAAGTTCTTACAGTTATACAAGCAACTTACGAGGGGTGATTGATAAGTAGTGCGCCTGATTGGAAAACCGCGCAACACAATGATACCACGTTTGCACGTGCACTATTATGTTCCTCGGGCTCTGTCACAAACTTTCATCACATTCGGTTAAACTGTTTGGTTGTGACAGGTCATATCAAGTAGGGTCTGTTGTTATCAGAAAATGGACCATATCGAGGCGCGAGCTGTGATTAAGTATCTGCATAAAAAGGGTCTAACACCGAAAGCCATACATGATGATATGGTGGAGACATTAGGAGATGATGCTCCTTCATATGCCACAATTAAAAGGTGGTCAGCAGAATTCAAGCGTGGCCGAGACAGCATTGAAGACGAACCACACTCTGGTCGACCAAAAACTGTGTCAACACCTGAAATGGTACAAAAAATCCATTATCTGATAATAAATGAGTTACTGAACGATTCATAGCTGGGGTAGTTGGTATAAGCCAGGAGAGAGTTCATTCTATTAGCACTGAAACTTTGGAAATGACAAAGGTTTCAGCACGATGGGTGCCAAAGCTTTTGACGCCTGATCAAAACCGTTCAATTCAGAAGAGAATCTAGCCTTATTTGAAACCGATCCTAAAACAAATTGTTACTGTGGATGAAACTTGGGTCCACCACTTTCAGCCAGAAACAAAAGAGCAGTCAAAACAGTGGAAACATGTGACGTCGCCGACCCCAAAGACGGCAAAGACTGTTTCATCGGCAGGAAAGTTGATGGCCTCAGTATTCTGAGTGTGTTTTCATGGTGGATTACCTCCAAAAGGGTCAAACAATTAACGGTAGATACTGTGCAGCACTTATAAGGCAGTTGAGGCCAAAAGACGAGGAAAGCTGACCAAAGGTGTGATTTTCCACCAGGACAATGCGCCAGTGCACAAATCAGCTGTTGCCATGTCAGCAATCCATGACTGTGGGTTTCAACTTCTTTAGCATCCACCCTACTCTCCTGATTTAGCTCCCTCAGACTTTTATCTGTTTCCTGCTCTGAAGAATTGTCTTTCCGGTAGGCATTTCCCGTCTGACGATGACGTCATTGCTGCTGTGGATGATTTTCTACAAACCCAAGACAAAGACTTCTACAGAACTGGAATAAAGGCTCTGCAACACCGATGGCAGAAGGGTATTACATTGAAGGGGGACTATGTTGAAAAATAAATGCATTTGATTTGAATTTCTTGTTTCTTTCTGTGTTAGACTCACTACTTATCAATCACCCCTCGTACTGCTACAAGTTGTTATAGTTATACAAGCAATAAACATACTGCTACAAGCAGTTATATTTGTACAGGCAATACACATACTACAATAAGCTGTATGATATACAAGCAATAAACTTACTGCGACACGCTCTTATAGTTATAGAAGCAATAAATCTAATGCTACAAGATGTTATAGTTTTACACGCTGTTATAGTTATACAAGAAATAAACCTACCGTGCAAGCGGTTTTAGTTAAACAATAACCCGACTGCTGTAAGCTCTTACAGTCATACAAAATAATAAACTTACTACTGCATGATATTGCTGGTGTTGACCATTGACTATTAGACAAACATCTAATTAAACCAGAACCGGTTGGTTTGTAACCAGTGCTGCACCTGTATGTAGCTGTTGATCCATAAGTGGTACTGCTTAACGTCAAATAGGAATTTCGCACCGTAAATTTTGGACGCTGACAATTTCTAACTGGAATTTAAAACAAATAATTGATACACCATATTATACAGATTTGTGTATTTTGTTTTTCTCTGGATGGACGGGGGAGGGCGTTTCATTTGTACCTATACCTCAATTTCATTATTAAACAAACCGAATATATAATAAATATATTCACCGCTACCTGTTACTCTAGTCAGCCAGCTTCATTTCAGTAGTTTTCTTTTATTTATCACAATTAAATGAAATGTTGAAATGATTTCACTACATCCTATAGCATCGCCTATTGGCAAATAAAGAATGAGACTTACTTTTACACGAAATGAGTGGTGTTGACCATGTACCATTATTTCCACAGGTAGTTGAACCGGAACCAGTTTGTATAAAACCAGTTTTACATGTATATGTAGCCCTTGAACCGTATGTAGTTGAGCTTACACTCAAAGTGGAATTGGGGACTAAAAATCGTGGACTAGGACATATGATATCTGAAATGAAGAATATGTCATAGTTATACAGGGAATACACTTACTGCTACAAGTTGTTACAGTTATACAAGCAACTTACTGCTACAAGTTGTATAGTTATACAAGCAATACACATTCTGCTACAAGCAGTTAAATTTGTACAGGCAATACCCATACTACTATAAGCTGTATGATACAAGCAATAACCTTACTGCGACAAGCCGTTATAGTTATAGAAGCAATAAATCTACTGCTACAAGATGTTATAGATATACACACTGTTATAGTTATACAAGAAATAAACTTACCATCCAAGCGGTTTTAGTTAAACAATAACCCGGCTGATGTAAGCTCTTACAGTCATACAAATAAATAACAAACTTACTACTGCATGATATTGCTGGTGTTGACCATTGGCTATTAGACAAACATCTAATTAAACCAGAACCGGTTGGTTTGTAACCAGTGCTGCATCTGTATGTAGCTGTTGATCGGTAAGTCGTACTGCTTAACGTCAAATAGGAATTCCGCACCGTAAATTTTGGACGCTGACAATTTCTAACTGGAATTTAAAACAAATTATTGATACACCATATTTATACTGATTTGTGGATTTGGTTTTTCTTTGGATGGGCCGGGCGGGGGGCGGGGGGTGTTCCATTTGTACCTATACCTCAATTTCATTATTCAAAAAACCGAAGAAATAATAAATATGTTCATCACTACCGGTTCATCTAGCCAGCCAGCTTCATTTCAGTAGTTTCCTTTCATCTCATCACAAGTTAATGAAATATTGAAATGATTTCATTACATCCTATAGCATCGCTTATTGGCAAATAAAGAATGTGACTTACTTTTACACGAAATGAATGGTGTTGACCATGTACCATTAGTTCCACAGGTAGTTGAACCGGGACCAGTTTGTATAAAACCAGTTTTACATGTATATGTAGCCCTTGAACCGTATCTAGTTGAACTTACACTCAAAGTGGAATTGGGGACTACAAATCGTGGGCTAGGACAAATTATAGCTGAAATAGAGAATATGTCATAGCTATATAGGGAATGCACTTACTGCTACAAGTTGTTATAGTTATACTGCCAACTTACTGCTACACGCTGCTATAGTTATGCAAGCAATACAAATACCGCTACAAGCTGTTATAGTTATACAAGCAATAAACTTACTGCTATAAGCTGTTATAGCTATACACGCTACTTATTGCTACAAGCTGCTATAGTTATACAAGCAATACACATACTGCTACAAGCTGTTATAGCTATACAAGCAAAAAACATCCTGCGACAAATTGTAATAGTTTTACAAGCAATAAAATTACTGCGACAATATATTACTGGTGTTGACCATTGACCGTTAGACAAACATCTAATTAAACCAGAACCTCTTTGTGAAAAACCAATACCACATCTGTATGTAGCTGCTGATCCATAAGTAGTGCTGCTTATCGTCAAATTGGAATTCCGTACAACAAATTTCGGACGCTGACAATTTCTGACTGAAATTTCACAGTAACAACGGCTATACAAAATTGTATTTGGGCGCTTCTTATGTACGAAACACTAACATACATTGTTCTTCCTTGTAGTGTGCGTGGGTGTGTGTGTGTGTGTGGGGGGGGGGGGTATGTGTGTGTGTGTGTGTTGGGGGGGGGGGGGGCTTCGATTCTCTACAGGCATCGATACCGCATTTTTAAATAACCCAACGCTATCCAGTCAGACACGAGTTTAATATTCTGATAGTTTGCTGTTATTTTAGATCAAAGACAACAAAGAAACAAATCTTAAATTTTCAAGTTGTCTCATTACCTCCCATCGTATAGAAAATGGGGACCCAGGTGTAGGGGATTGGATGCCTTCGGCGTTGCCAAACTGTACATCTAAGAACCAGGCCTCGAGTATACTATATGTTTTAATCTTACTCAGGCTTCTTGTAAAAGACCCACAACTTACTTGTACAAGATATTCGCGGAACCGACCATACACCATTCGACTCACAGGAAATTGAACCAGTACCGGTTTGTTTAAAACCAGTTTTACATGTATATGTAGCTCTTGAACCGTATGTAGTTGACTTTACACTCAAAGAGGAGTTTGGAACCACATATCTTGGATGCTGGCAATTTCTGACTGAAATGTATCAATATATTCGAGAACATATTTTACGAGGTATGAACACTTTTTAGAATCTCGAAATGAAATGGAACGAGGTTTTACGTCCTACTGTTCTGCGCCGACTGGGCGAATGATGACAAGCATACGCCATGCAATGTGCTACGGTCTACTTATATCGAATTCCAACTGCCCAGGGATCTTTTACGAGCACGCTAATGTGTACACGGGACCTAGGTTTTTGCCCCATCTGAACAACTAGACTGCTGTCCTTGTCAGGCCCTCCCGTTCTGCATAATTGACAAAGGGGGGGACGCATGGGAAAATCCCGATGAACTTTCTCGGCCAACGCCAGAGCAACCGTGGCTCTCTTAATAGAATCATGATTTCCGACTTCAGTTCGATTACAAATGACCAACATACTTGTACATCGGAGTGTTGGTGATGTCCATTTCGCATTTGATTGACAAACTGCCGTTGTTGTACCACTACCAATATAACCTGTTATACATCTATATTCAGCTCTTGATCTATAAGTAGTTGTTGTATATGTTGGTTTAGAATTACCAACAAATGGTATTCTACCACAATTCACAACTGAAACAGAACAATGTTAATTGATCCTTATTTGTTAAGCAATTAAATTGGAGGAGATTTTTTAGAATGAACATCTACTGGTATCGTACCACAGTTCACTACTAAATTATAGAAAAGATAAAATCGAATATAATTTATTCAAATAAAATTATAAATAATTAAAACTCTGCATTTCGTTCAAATGCTGTATGTGGAAGTGAGCAGTAGAACAAATTCCTCCATTATAATTGACGATATAGTGGTTCTTTACTCCATTTCTTGATGGTATAAAGGATGCTGATTTGATTGTGAGGAGAATTTGGAAAAGAAGGATGTACTTTGATCCACAAGAAATGACGCTAGTACCAATGCCATAACCAGTTTTACATGTATACACAGCAGTTGATTTATATGTTGTACTACTAAATGATACTTGGCTGTTTGATATAACTACTGTAGGTCGACGACAGTCTGATACTGTGGTTATTAAAAAAAGGGCTGGACATTCAAGTCTATATTGATGGAAGTACTGATGATAACCAATAAACATACAATCACGATAAATATTCAATGTAAAATGTACTAACAATTACCAAACGTAGTTATCAGTAATAGTGATGACCAGTCATAATCCTATTCGTGATCTGTAATATTACCAATGAAGGCCCTTAATTGCATCACCAGTGAAGGTCAGTAATAGCATCACCAACGATGATATTTAATAGTATCACCAGTGATGCTCATTAATGGCATCATCAATGATGATATTTAATATTGGATCAATGTCTTACCATACAATGTCTTACGATACACATAAATATTTGTTTGTGCGGTTTATGTTATTAGAAATGTTTAGATATTATTTAGTACTATATAAAGTGTATTGTTCTGCAACGTCTGAACTAAGGAAGACCGGCATTGCCATACAGTGTTGAGGGAAATTTTGTCTGGACAGCGGCACTACGTACGGCCTATATCGAATTTCAACTGTCAATGTTTTGTTCACGTACACGTCAATGTGTACATCAGATTTCGGTTTGTCCTGCATTCCGAACAACTATACGTTGCCCCTTGCCAGGCCCCGAGTCCTGCACTACTCCAACGAGGAAACCACGCCGGAAATCCAGATGAAATTTATCGGTCAACACCAGGATCAAACACGGGACCTTCAGATTAGTGAGCCAACGACTTTCTCACTGAGGCACTGTGGATCCCTTATGTTATTAGAAATATTAGAGATATTCTAGAATTACATGTATATTGTGGACTAAACGATATGCAGATTTCCTACCAAATGTAGATCAATTTCACGACCTGCTTCAGGAAATAAACGAATAATCATAGTGTTCATTGATAATGGTTATTCTAAAACAGGCGCACCTTTAGTCGAACACGTCAGCGTTGGTTGTGACCATTTACCATTTGCTGTACAAGTTGTGTTACCAAACCCCACCTCATTTAAACCCTTCACACAGCTGTAGGTGGCTGTCGATCCAAATGTTGTCGTTTTAAACGACACGGTAGCTCCAGCTATTGCGAATGTTGGTGGTCGACAATTAACAACTGAAAAGAACCATTGATAACTGGCATTAGGTGTTTTCATAGCATGATGGTATTAAATTGTACCAATGAGCTGGAACCAAGAGAATTGAAGATGAGTTTATGTTTGAATGAAAAATCTGTTAAACAGTATTATAGAAGACCAAAACAGCTCTTTATTAAGTGTTCTTAATTCTTAGTTCTTAATTCATAGTCCTTAATTCCAAGTTACTTCATTTGTTATTGTTTTTCGACATTTGTACACTAATTTTAACATCTGTATCTTGAAATCAATATTTGTTTTACAAATCAGACATTTGTCCTTTCACATTTGTAAATTGTATTTTTGCTTAAAGATAAGTTATGGGTGATTAGACAAAGAGCTGGCAGTTCTCACTATAATAGTTAACAACTAGATAATGTAAAGGGACTTTGCGGAAAATTTCAGTCAAATTAATCCACTCCGAACCGAGATTTTAGCGATTCAATTTTCGGCCTAGCCTCGATCATCATTACTAAAGTCGGTACGATAAAAAACATAACCTCTAGTATCTATTTCATGATTAAATCATGAATGGAAGTCTAACAGCAAATCGGAACCTAATCCAATAAACATCACAGGCTAGCGATGACATCGAGAGTTGATTATGGTCTGGATAAGTTAATTAATGTCTAATTAATGATTTAGATAACATTTACATTTCATCATAGACATACAACGAAAGACAAATCTCGAACAACAAATTTACAAATACATGTACAAATCTTCAATTACAAATCTTGCAAAATATTTTTCCTAAAAAAAATTCGTGGAATTCATCGAACCGGAACATCATGACGACATGAGCAGAAATCAAGCAGGCATACAATAAGACAAAATACAATAATTGGGAATCGAGCAATAAGAAAAATCGCTCGATGACCGTGACTTTAGTAAATTCACGTGCGTGTTATGGCTAATCCATAAGCATAGAGTTATGTTGCTATGGGTTAATCTGATCTAGCATTAAATAAAATAAATTGAAAGTAGTCTATTTTTAGTAATTAAGATTATATTTTGATAGCGACTTATTTCTTTGGACAAACGAGGATGATTGTATCTCTTCTAAGTCACGTAATCATGAATGTGCCAGTAAATATCTAATACTCGTGTATCAAAGAGCGATATATGCATTAAGACCCGCATTCTGACCTTTAAGTACCCAACAAATTAAATAGAGTTCAGACAATCCAAATTATATCTGATTTGACAAGATCCGTATTTTGACTTTAAATACCCCCCCCCCTCCTCCTCTCACATAATAAAGTTTAGTACCGTGAAACGTTGATCTTTTTTCAAAGTATGTAAATATAGGCCGTTTACCGGTGTCTCTAACACATTCAAGTAAACCAAATATTCAACTGTTTCATCTAACTGGGGTAATAACTGATTTTCTTATGATGAGTGGGCCGACTTTGTTTTGTTGCGCCCCCGCCCCCCTGGGAAAAAATGTTTGTGCGCCCCTGTTTGAGGGACTAGATGAACAATACTGATTATCTGGATGGTGGTCATAATCAGCCGAGAAATAATTCGAAAAAAAATCGGACTGCTACTTACTTGTACAAGAAATTATCGGAGTTGTCCAGACTGCATCCGCGCCGCAGGATGATAATCCTTGACCACTTTGGATATACCCAGCATTACACTTATATTTAACCATCGACTGATAGTTGGTGCTCGTATATTTACGACCGGCGTTTAAAACAACTCTTGGTTTACCACAGTCCACTGCACACGAGTCCTTTAAGTGAGTAAAACCAATATGCATCATTAAGTTTACAGTTTATTAAAAATTACTGATTAAAATTGGAGCAAAACCTTACATTCAAAACAATAAGATCTTATTCTAATGTTTTGGCATGGTATTTACTTTCTCGATGTGTGCTTCCCAACTATAGTTCATGTAACCTGTATTTTCATACCTTTTCCGTAATCTCTTAATGATCTGAATTATAAAACAATCTTTTCTAAAGCAATAACCTTTTAAAATATAAACTTAAAGGGTAGAACAATGGTTTTCAACATGGTTTGCATAGATTTTAAATATATATTTAGACACCCCATCCCTCCCCCTATAACACAAGCAAATACATATAAAAAATGAAATATTCGTTGCACACTCGCTTCTGCTTTTTAAGCAAAAAAAAATATCAATCTGATTAAACACAGATCCTATTTCGTTTCGTTTTTTATAGTTCAAAATTTCGTTTTTCTTGTATTTACTACACTAGGATCGGGAAGAGTTATTATCATTACGTGTTCTGGATGATGTGAGGGTTTCGGCCTGTTACAGCGAGCTTTTGGCGTGTGGTGCACGGAACTGTGGGTAATCCACTAGAAATATCAATGCTGATTAGTTGAACAAATATCTGGCATCATAGGGCCAAAAGCCGCTCGTATGACCCCTGACGCGACCTATCACTACAACCGGTCAGTTCTTCATGTAGAATAAAAAACGAAAGAAATATAGATCTGTATTTTAATCAGATTGAAAAATTATATATCTCAGATCTGTATTATTTTGTCCATTTCGATTTTCCATGTTCATATTTGTTGTAACACACTAACAATGACATTACTAATAGTCACTGTGATCCAATACGCGTTACATGAATCAAAAGCAAGATGATCGCCATAGATTGGTAAACATTGTTATAGACCACAAAATTTAATGTGAATACTGGTCATCTTATAAGACATTGATCAGTTAGTTTTACTGATTTCAGCTACCAATATTTTAAATGTCTATCATGCCCTGCTTTCCCGAAGACCACCGTGACTTTGCAGACCCCTCTAGATCACCGTTGACACATGGCTATGTACAATTACATTGTTAGTTCATTTCTAATATTAAATCAATGTATAAAATATTCTCACTAACTCCGTCACAGTTTGTAAAACACAGAGTAAAATTACACTCGAAAGATAACTGGGAGTCATCATGTAGATGAAATGTTTTGAAGTAAGGACTTCGTGACGTTCTCCCCTTGGTGATGAACCCAGCCGATTTTTCAAAGACAGCTCCATCTCCACATCTTTGATAGAAAAAGAAAAATAACTGAAGGTCATTGCACGATACATAAGCACATTGATCGTAATAATTTACTTTTATTGCAAAGTTCTGCTTAAATGCATTACTATCAATGAAACCTTCATGGCACATAAATAATAACGTTTATCTATATCGAGAAATACATATAGACATAATATATGTTGTATTATAGAGGGCATGTAATTTTATCTGATTTACAATTTTTATTTATATATATATATATATATATTTACCGAATGAAATGAAATGGAGTTTAACGTCCTACTGTTCTGCTCCTAATGAAAACGGACATACGCTATACAGTGTGCTATTGAGTGACATTTTGCCAGGGCAGCGACACTACGGTCTACTCTTATTTCAAATTACAATTACGTACACGCCAATGTTTTTCGCCCTATACTGGCAATGGGAAACACGATGAATTGTCTCGTCCACAACCGGGATGGAACCCGAGCAATGGAGGCACTACACTATAAATGCTAAAAAAAATCATTTAGAGTTAACAATAACAAAATCAAACAACCCTGCTTTTAAAACTGAATATCTGGAGTTTGTTTTCTGTCCAACAGCATCACAACTAACGGGTCTCAAGCCAACTTCACCATCTGTAACATACAATAAATATGGCGTCTAATAGTAACCACATTACACGCGAAACTAAACCGACAAGACAGACCAGTGGGAAATAGACAAACTATACATATATAGACGTTTTAAGAAATAAGTTGCAAGCGCCCATAGTGCTGTACATTCCCGAGCCTGTAATGATGCGTGTTCACTAGCATTTACAAGAAAGACGTAATAGAAGTGGTACCATTATGTTCTGCATTTTTTTTCTCCAATTGTCAGCTTCACAATTTCACTGAATTCCTTGCACAATTTAACCTTAATAAATGAAACTGTGTTTAACGTCTTTCTTTTCTGCACTAATTGAGCTGATATGTTGTGTGGAAAGAGGAAACCTTCGCCCTGGCGGTAACCATGCGGCAAACTATTTATATTCTAACCTGTCATGAGATCTTTGACTGCTGTCAATGATAGAACCTCGGTATTTTGCCCTACTTGAAATTAGCCAACTAAGCTGGACAACCCACAGGAAACTTCCTCGGCCATCACCGGGATCGAATATATTTATCTCTTGATATGGCAGTGTTATACCAGTGTCACGGTGGCTCCCTTTCTCAAATATATGACGGAAAAACATTTTCTAGATTGTAACACCATAATTATAACCCGTGGTTGCCCCCCTTTATACTTACTTATTCCACTTGACGTGGCTAAAATTGTGACTTTATGATTTAGATCTATGGGACCAACAATATCCCGTCCAGCAACAGATTGTAGTCTGATTTGAAAGGCACTGCTAGCAACAACTGACCCAGAATTGAAAAGAATCAATTTAGGCGCCATACGTCTAAAATTAAATTAAATACCTTTGTAAATATGAATTTTAATCTTAAACAGTAATACCAGTTTTTTTTTTAAATCTAGCTTCTTTCATTTTATTTATATACTTTCTTGTATTATTCATTTCCAATCAAATCTGTAATAAGCTTCCAGTTGGACCCTTTCATTGTAGATACTTTTTTTTGGGGGGGGGGGCGACCGAAGAGGGTTACAGATGAAATTAAGCTTACCCTTCCGGACATCTGTTACCACTGTTAATCTTGGTGAACAGTCCAATTGCTGATTCTATTTTACTGCTGTTTTTTAGTAATTCGAATTTGGTCTAATGGTTTGGATTGTTCGTACTAGGATTCATTTCATTTATTGGATGATCGAAGAGGGTTACAAATGAAATTAAAGGGCTAAAACACAATTTGCAGTAACAGCGGTCATGAAGTCAGTGTGACATGAGGGAAGCGTCGATTACGTTGCTTCGAATTCCAACTATCAAGGAGTATTGTGCTTGTGCACGGAACATCGCTTGTGCATCCCATCCGAACCATTGTTTATTGCCACGACCTCCGCCTCGCACAGCTGACGATGAACATTCTCAACGCATAAACACGATGGATCACGCATCACCCGAGTAGTAGCTTGATGTATTTGATTGACCAGTTGACCGTACACAGTTCTTTTACAGCTGAAAAAGACGTGTTTATATTTTCTTACCCCTGTGTAATTTGATGTGTAGGAGATCTGTCAACACCATGATCATCAAATGTACACGTGACAGTGTAGATCTGATGGTCGTTAATTCTACTGTCTACGCTACCGTACTCTACTAAAACATCTACAGTGTATGTTGAACCACCGGGTATGTTCTGTAATACAGATATAGTTACATTGAACATCTACAGTGTATGTTGAATCACCGAGTTTGATCTGTAATGAGTTTGTTCTGTAATATAGATAGAAGGAAAGTAAACTGAGATATGTAATGAAATAGAAAGTGGTTTTTAGCCGTGCGTGTAGGAATCTTTAGCAGTGGGGTGAAACCGGCGGACCAGGAGAAAACCCAGGCGATCCTTCTCCTTGTCACGTACAAGCGGGGAATCGAAACCACGGCACTTGACTCAATGACAGATCTCACGATGCAACGCGCACACTTTAACCATTCGCTCCCACCCCCTATGTTTAAAGAATAAACGCAAGCGCACATGCATATGTACCTTTTGCGAATCATCTGACGCAATTTTGTTATCAATCACCATCGATTCACCAAGAAAATGGATTTTGGTTTGATTCGTTTATCGTCAACACACAATAAGGCGGACTACAGATTTACGAAATTACAGGATGGTCGGTAAAATGTTCAAATAATGTTATACTTAACTTAAATCTACAGTTTTTATTGCCAGCACTGAAGGTACCCCTTATCTGATAGTGAACACCATCTTGAGATAAAAAAGATTGGTCTCCGTTCAAACATTTCGCTGTAGCGTATATTATCCGATCAGATAAAACCGTGATGACCGGATTGTCAGTCTTCAGATCCTTTCCACAATTTGGCTTAACTATATAAAAGATGAATTAAGATCTTGATCGTTTTTTTTTCATTCAATTTGCCGGTCATTTATGATGTCATTTCGGACTATAATTTACCTGGTGTTGTTCAATATTTATGATATATAGCCTTGCCTATAGGACACTGGACAGACGGATACAAACGCTGTATCTGTAAATATTGCCAATACTAGACTGATTAAAAGTAAATATGTTTGGTCATACCACATGGTCGCAAAACGTCGAGCTTCAGATTAAATATATTTGTCAATAAAAAAAAAATAAATAATTGTGGAATGTACAAATGGAGTGTGACGCCGCCAAATTCGTGTTAAGTGTGACAATAAATACGGACATATCTAAATCGTCTTATACAATAGGTGTAATTATCACTGTAGCTATGCTTTTAAAATGTAACATATCCAGCGCGATATCCATGACCAGTAAAAACCGAAAAACAATCCCATAACACAAGTACGTTTATCTGTACTACTACATGCCGTGCCCTATTTAATCTCTAAACGCTGTATGGGACATGTTAGATGCTCCAGTGCCATTCTATTTTTCAGACGAAGATTTCATATGATTGTAGTCTAAACATTAATAGAACATATAGAAATTAAGGTAGAACCTTCTAAAGATTTGTCAAGCTTTTAAGTGCAATGTCGTTGAACGAAACGAAATGAATTGGAGTTTAACGTCATACTGTTCTCCACCAACTGGTCTAATAAAGACGGATATGCCACATACATTGGGCTATGTGAGAAATTTTACCCGGACATCGGCACTACTGCCTACTATTATTTCGAATTCCATCTGTCGAGGGTACACGCCAATAATTTGAATACGTGTCTCCCCCATTGATGAACCCAAAGTACACTGGAGTAGAACGAAATGAGACCACCGGGTTTACCGAGGATGTGCAACTCTGTACTTATTTTCTAATCAAAGACGGGACAACAATTTCAAAATAGTTATATATTACCATTCAATAACTTATGATGTTGGACTCACCCTGTAAGATGTATTCTTCCGAACCGAGTCCATGGACAAGGCACTGAAAATAAAACAATACATTACCACATTTAAATAAATTTATAAAACCCCACAAGGTCACCCAGTTGCTCATATCATCCGAGAGATCACGTCCTACACAACAAGGTTACCCGGTTACTCATACCATCCGAGAGATCAGGCCCTACACTACAAGGTAACCTAGTTGCTCATACCATCCGAGAGAATGCAATTACACCACACGGTTACCCGGTTGCTCATACCATCCGAGAGATCACGTCCTACAGCACAAGTTACTCATACCATCCGAGAGATCAAGTCCTACACCACAAGATTACCCAGTTGCTCATACCATCCGAGAAATCACGCCTTACAGCAATCTCACAAAGGGAAACTAAAATTACAAATCTAGAAGGGTTGTTGTCAAACACCAGGATGGAACACATGATCAGCCGGGGAAACCTAGCGCATTTCTTATCGTCACTGGGCCACCGCCGTTCCTAACTGCGAAGAACGATCAATCGAATAGCTGGTCAAGTAGGTATAATAGAAATGAAATTTGTAACTAAATTATATTGGACGTCATGAACGAGACGGCGTGTTTACCTCTGCTCAAACGTCAAAAGATAATTTTCATATACCTAAATATTCCATCTACTTAGAACTGAAATGAATTGCAATGGGGTTTAAGGCCCTACTTTCCTGCACCAAATGGACTAGTGAAGACGGGCATACGCCATACAGTGTCCTATGAGGGAAGATTTTCCCGAAAAGAAACGCCAATACGTACTCTTAATAGGAATGCCAACTGTCATGGGTTCTTTTACGCGCACGCCTATTTGTACACAAATCTCGGTTTTCGTCCCACCCGAACGAACGACTAGACAGCTGTCATTGTTTGTCGGAAAAGTTCAACATTTTCGTGGCTTAATTTACGATAATATGTACTCAGACTGATTATGTAACATTTAAATTATAAACAAAAACAAGTTCAAAATAGCAACGTTAGATCTCCCGCATGGATGCAATTAGATTTCGTTAAGACGTTAAGGGCTGTGTTATAATATGCTGTCATCATGCGGTCACCAGTCTACAGTAGATTGTAAATTTGTGGAAAGTTGAACATCGAAGAAATGTAAAAAGTAAAGCGCATCATTTATACAGGAAATGAAATGAAATGGGATTTAAGGTCCTACTGTTCTGCTCCGAACTTGGCTAATGAAGACCGGCATACGCCATTCAGTGTGCTAGGAGGGAAACTTTGCTCGGACAGCGGCACTACGGTCTACTCTTATATCGAATTCCAACTGTCGGGGGGATCTTTTTACGTGCATGCCAATGTGTACACGGGACCTCGGTTTTTCGTACCATCCGAACGACTACTGTCTGATTCATCGTAAATTTTAAACGGATTTCTTCGATTATGAACAAACTACTTAACTTTGGTTATTATAAACTTACCTGTGTGTTTGTAATGAACTCCCGTTCGATAAAATCCATTGCACAACTAATTATCACAACGATGAGAACAATGTCTTCGTGACGTATTGGTCGAATCCAATATACCTGTTGCGGGGGTTGGTTAACATTGAAAGATAGTTTGACAGCGCGATCATTTTGATCGTATATGAGTTTGGGCGACGAAAAATATCAATTGAAGGCAATTACATAGGAGATTTATATGGAAACCATTGATCGCCAGTCTATCAAATTTTCTTCACAATTAAAATATCACTGATTGCACGGATACTCGTAAAAATAAAGTCATGAATAAACTATAAATATCCTATCTTCTTTATGTTATAAATAATTTAACAAGGATCATGAAGCTTACCTCCGAATTCTCTGAGTGTATTTTTAATTTTATACGCATTCTTTCGATCGAATAATAACCGCTTCAGTAACATCTTTAAGCGTGTTGCGGCAGCCCTCAGCGTGTCTATTGCCGTATTGGGTGCCCGGGTGGGTATATAATGCTACTAAGCCCGTATGACCCCGTAAGAAGCGGAACATTAATTCTCGTTTCGACAGTTTTGACCGAAGTGTGATAAAGCCCGTAAAACGAATGTATAGTTGTGTTTGTGCGGCATGCGTGTTCAAAAGTAAATAATCCCATCCGAGTCGCTAATCAAATAATTAAACAATATATTTTAAAAAGTAAAGCTATAAAATTTGCAGAGATTTTACTAGAATGTAAAAGACGGTAACTAAATACAGGAATGCGGGTAGTTATGTGTGCGAACGCTCAAACTCAATGCCAATTGTCGTAGGTATCCAGACCACTCGGACCAAAGACTACTCGGACTAAGACCAGTCGGACCAAAACAAGACCAGTCGGACCAATTAAATTATATTATAAGGCTAGACAATATGCTATTTATTTATTATAAAATCACAATACAAAGAAGCAAATAATTCTTATGCGGAATTCTTATATTTAGAGTTGTTTGGTTCAATTTTGTGTACGTAAATAAATCAACGATTAGTTTTAAAATTAATTAATAATGGTGCCAAAAAAAAATATCAATCTAATTTTTCTTTACTCTTGCAATGAGACTCGGTATGTCCAGACTTTTGACAGTTTCTACATATACGGGTATACTGTTCTTGTCTGATAGCCTAATTTTACTTTTTCCACATTCGCGGTATCCCCAGTGGTTTCATTCCGTTCTACCCCACTAACCCCTGGGTTACTATATATGGGGGTGGGGGGTGGAGACACGTTTTCAAGTTATCCGCCCTTGATGCGTTAATATAAACAGCACATAATAATACGAAGACCGGACGTTTATATGCCCCTTTTTAAACGTGACTACAAGTGTGGTTCTCGATATTTTGCGATTTGGAATACAATTATCAATTTATTCAAACAACACGTTACTATTAGTTCGAGTAGTCATATTAAAACACACACAATTATCAATTTATTCAAATAACACTTTATTATTGGTTCGAGTAGTCATATTAAAATAAACACAATTATCAATTTATTAAAATAACACTTTATTATTGGTTCGAGTAATTATATTAAAACAAACGCAATTATCAATTTATTAAAACAACATTTTATTATTGGTCTGAGTCGTCTTTCTGTTGGGTCCGAATAGTCTTTTTGTATGGTCCGAGTAGTCTATTTGTTTGGGCTGAGTGGTCTATCACTTGGTCCGACTGGTCTTGAACCGAGTGATCTTTGGTCCGAGTGGTCATGGATTCTTGTCGTAATTGTACTTGAATTTCCTATGCTGTCACCCCTAATACGAAATGATATCTTCCGCAGAGTGACGTAACCATCTTCCATATTGGTATTTTTCTCTGGGAAAAGTTTGTGATATTTCAATTTTTCAAGAGAGAACTTGTTTTCATCGTTGTGATAATTAGTTGTGCAATGGATTTTATCGAACGGGAGTTCATTACAAACACACAGGTAAGTTTATAATAACCAACGTTAAGTAGTTTGTTCATAATCGAAGAAATCCGTTTAAAATTTACGTTGAATCAGACAGTAGACAGCTGTCCTTGTCAGACGCTCGGCCCGGCATCACTGACAAGGGGGAACCACGCCGGAAAATCTGGATCGAACACCCGACTTCCAGGCTAGCGAGCCTTATAGCCACCGTGACCCCTATTTACATTAGGTTAAAAACAGATTGATGAAATTTCGTTCCATCAAATCTTTGTAAATACAGAACGGAAATGAACCATTTTTGGTCTGATATTCCTATTGGAAATTTAACATTTACAATATTGTAATTTGGAAGTGATTCTGACATGTATATCGCTCAACAAATTACTGTCGGAACTTCAAGGTTTAAAATGTCTTTAATTGCTTGTGTTACTAGTGTTACTTGTTAGGATACTAAAGACGACTTACCCCATGTATGGCTAGAACTGTAATCAAGCAGTAATAGGCATCCATGGCTGAAACATAAATACATATGGTCAACCTATACCACAGATTAGATTATTTAAATGCTGAACCACGTCTGGGATTTAAACATTAATAAGATAAGATAAGATTTTAGTATACAATTATAACATAACATCTGGGCTGATCATTTATGGATGTACAATGTGATATAATAAGTCTATAAGCATCAGTATAGAGCTAAAACGAAAAGTATCTAGACTAGCCTGGAAAGTAAACAAACCAAGTATTAGTATAATAGACATATTGTATTGAACAGGGGTGTTGGTTAATAGGTAACTCTGAAATAAGGCAAAAAAACCCTACTGTTGTGGTTCTTATGTCTTGGATTCATTCAATGATTGTACTTGTTGGTTATAAAAGTTTGTTTCAACCCAATTGATCTATCCTTTCAATTTCAGTTAGAACTTTCCAATCAGCCCTCGTATTACCTTATTAATATCGCGGCATCTATCGCGCTATTGGCCCCTATACGCTTCCATAGCGATTTCATGTAAATAGTAAGGTTATAAAGAAAGATCTAGTTTGTAGTTTCAGAATAAAAGTCAAATTACGATTTGTAATTCATTAAAAAATTGGAGATGATGTTGTGTGGCGTATAGTGTGGCATATCGTTTATTTGGATTGAACAGTTTGAACAGGTTTTGTATTATTTCGGTTTCTGCAGGATGTTTGGAATTGTTTTTATAATTCTGTAAATAAATAGCAATTATGATGTTTACAATAAACAATGTGCCTTACCTTGCTTCATCCCCCTTCTTACAGTCTGCCGTTCAAAGTTTGTGACATCATCACCGAGAAGTTGTGCACGGATTTATCACGTGAGTAAAATGGCGTTTATAAAAATATTTAAAGGGACACGGTTGGGTCAGTTGAAGGAATGAAATGAAACGGGGTTTAACGTCCTATTACCCCGAATTGGCTAATTAATACGAATTCAAACTGTCAACTGGGTTCATAAGCCCAGTAGGAGCAGAACAGCAGGATCTTAACCACCATTTCATTTCATTTACAACCGTGGTGTTACAACCGGATTAACCATGGTGGGGGCTGGAACATGTAGGGGCCCCTGATCACCGACCGCGGAGCTGTGGCCACGAAGCCCCGCAAGGGGGATCGGAGGGGGGGGGGTCAGAAATTAGAGGCCGGAAACGTGATATCCTGGCATTTCAGGCACTTGTGACGGAGCCATTTAGAAGTCCCCCCCCCCCCCCAGAAAAAATAAAATTCTGCCACAAAATTAGCGCATTCTGGCGTTATTTCTGTGGACCAATCCATGCGAGTGCTATGAAATGATGTCATTTCTAAAGGAGGGGGCTGGAGCCCATTGAGCCCGTTAAATCCGCTACTGTAAGTGAGCAGAGCTACATCAAACCTAATTTTGAAGTCGCTCAGTGATAAATAACGGGGTCACTTGATTCGGAATCGTATTATATCCCCCACGATGATTTGATGAATGGATACCGTAACGTTACGACCAAGCCGGACTCGATTTTTGACGAACGTCTAACACTGTAAGTACCAAATGGTAATACGAGATTTAATTAAGAAATCTGAATATTTCGTGTGATCATGATGTGCATCTCATCAAATTCAGCTTATACCCACAACAAATATCAACAACAACAACAACAACTACAGCTTATATACAATCGTACGCCAATCTGAGGCAAAATTCGCGCTACTCGAAATGATGGGGACTGGTAATTTGTTCGAGTTATACGATAATTCGAGTTAGACCATGTTCGGTCCGATAGAAGATCTCACGACAATAAAAGACCATGTGTTACACCCTTAGATAAAGCCACAAAAAGCGTTTATTTTTCAAATCTTCAAGTTTCCGGGAAGGTTGCCAAGGCACGCTCGCCTGCAAGATCCATTATTTACAGTTCGAGTTAGGCGATGTAAATAATAAGACTTCGATAAGGATTGTACCGGAAATTTGGTTCGAGCTATGTGATAAGTGATAATTCGAGTTACAGTTTCCTTTTCCTAGTTAATCGATGTTTTATAAAAGGAAAACGAAGCGCTAACATGGACTAAGTGTTCAGCCGGAAAATTATTCCCTTTGTAGCGCTCGACACTGGGAATCAGTGCTGACATGTACTCAACACAGGCTGCTCGACACGGGGAGCCTGTGTCGTGACATCTGAGCACAGGCTCCCTGTGCTACGGTTACACATGGGTTCTGGCTGTGTACATATAATTTGAAAAAACTACTGAAACAAAATGAGAGCAGAAATTCAACCACGTACAAGGCAGTACTCTCATTAGAATTTGACAATTCGCCTGTAAATAGCGTTGAATTCCGGCGATCCACTCAGAAAACATCTCGGAGCATCGGAGGGGCCCCGTCACTAGGTCACCGGCCGTTGGAGTCCTCGGTCCGATCATGCTCGAGGCGCGCAACTGAGATTTTTGTTGGGGGGGGGGGGGGGGGCTCTAATGTGGGGGGCGCTGGGGCCTGGACCCCATGGTGCCCCGTGGTTAATCCGGCGTTGGTGGTGTTAGATATTTTTCTACTAATAATAGTAATTGATTACCAGGATTTTCCTGTCTGTTTTCTTCTTGTCAGTAATGCAAGTCCACAGGTCTACAATAGCCCGTATGGTGCAGAAAGGTAATAAGTTAAACCCCATTTCATTTCATTTCAGTGGGTTTTTTTTTTATTTCTAGCCATATATACAGATGTGCATTAGTTCAATCTATAATATCAGGGGGTTGGGTGACTGAATGGTTAACGCGAGCGCGTTGCATCATAAGGTCTGCCATGGAGTCAAATGGAGTGGTTTCGATTCCCCGCTTGTATGTGACAAGAATGAGGGTCGCCTGTCCTGTTTTCTCCCACTACTAAAGACCCCTACGCGCAAGCGAATTAATGAAATAAACCATATGTTAATCCCGAAACGACCTACTTTGGGTCGAGTAGACACAAATTGACCAAAATGAATTCTAATTCGTGTTTTTAGTTTCGAATTGAATTTAAATGAGAGTGACTGTTATTTTCATGTGTCCTTGTCAGGCCCTCCGTTCTGCACCACTGACATGGGGAAACCACGTCGGAAAATCTGGATGAACTTTCTCGGCCAATGCAGGGATCGAACATCCGACCTCCAGGCTAGCGAGCCAGCGTCTTAACCATCTATAACATTAATATAACAATCAAAGTTGACAAATTTACTGCAATGCCTTCTCGTTATAAAAAGAAGCTGCACATTATGCATTGCTACATAATTCAGTCAACTTGATGGCAATTATTATATGTAATTAGTTTTAAAAGTTTATGCTTATAATTATAATTAAAGATGCATTATGTAAGACGTAGATAACAAGCTGACAGTTCTTGCTATAATAGTTAAAAAATAGACAATGAAAACGGAATAT